>NW_024100561.1:0-1200000 GCF_016545835.1 Crotalus tigris
AAAATACATGGGAAAATCCCATAGGAGGAAAAGTCCACTTAGGGTTAGGGTTAGGTCAACATGAACTCATAGATAAAAATGAACCTCACCAAGAAATTCAGAGTGCTTCGGTAGTGTTAGGAGGGCACTGACTTTTCTCGCTTGCCCTATCTATGTTTCCTGGTAAAATACATGGAAAATCCCATTGGAGAAAAATTCCGCTTAGAGTTAGTAAGGTTAGGGTTAGGTCACCATGGAAATACATAGAGGAAAATGGACATCGCCAAACAAATCAGAGTGGCTTGGGGAGTTATTAGTGTTAGGAGGGCACTAACTTTCGAGCTTGCGCTATCTATGTTTCCTGGTAAAATACATGGGAAAATCCCATAGGAGGAAAATTCCACTTAGAGTTAGTAAGGTTAGGGTTAGGTCACCATGAACTCATAGAGGAAAATGGACATTACCAACAAATTCAGCGGGCTTGGGTATGGTTAGGAGGGCATTGACCTTTCTAGACTGCCCTATCTATGTTTCCTAGTAAAATACATGGGAAAATCCCATAGGAGGAAAATTCCACTTAAGGTTAGGGTTAGGTCAACATGAACTCATAGAGAAAAATGGACATCGCCAACAAATTCAGAGTGCTTGGGTAGTGATAGGAGGGCAATGACTTTTCTAGCTTGCCGTATTTATGTTTCCTGTTAATATACATGGGAAAATCCAATAGGAGGAAAATTCCACTTAGGGTTAGGGTTAGGTCAACATGAACTCATATAGAAAAATGGACATTGCCAATAAATTCAGAGTGCTTGGCTATGGTTAGGTGGGCACTGATTTTTCTACTCTACCTATCTATGTGTCCTGGTAAAATAAATGGGATAATCCCTAAGGAGGAAAATTCAACTTAGGGTTAAGGTTAGGTCAACATAAACTCATAGAGAAAAATGGAGATCGCCAACAAATTCAGAGTTCTTGAGTAGTGATAGGAGGGCACTGTCTTTTCTAGCTTGACCTATCTATGTTTCCTGTTAATATACATGGGAAAATCCAATAGGAGAAAAATTCCACTTAGGGTTAGGGTTAGGTCACCATGAACTCATATAGAAAAATGGACATAGTCAACAAATTCAAATTTCTTGGGTATGGTTAGGAGGGCACTGACCTTTCTAGCCTGCCCTATATAAGTTTCCTGGTAAAATACATGGGAAAATCCCATAGGAGGAAAATTCCACTTAGGGTTAGGGTTAGGTCAAAATAAACTCATAGAGAAAAATGGACATCGCCAACAAATTCAGAGTGATTTTGTATGGCTGTGGAATTCTGGGAGTTGAAGTCCACATGCCTTAAAATTGTCAAGTTTGGGAAACACTGGGTTAGGGTCATGTCACCATGAACTCATATCGAAAAATGGACATTGTCAACAAATTCTGAGTTCTTGGGTATGGTTAGGAGGGCACTGAACTTTCTAGCCTGCCCTATCTATGTTTCCTGGTAAGATATATGGTAAAATCCCATAGAAGGAAAATTCCACTTTGGGTTAGGGTTAGGTCACAATGAACTCAAAGATAAAAATGGGCCTTGCCAACAAATTCAGAGTGATTTTGTATGGTTAGGAGGGCACTGACTTTTCTAGGCTTCCCTTTCTATGTTTCCTGATAAAATACATGGAAAATCCCATTGGAGAAAAATTCCACTTAGGGTTACTAAGCTTAGAGTTAGGTCACCATGAACTAATAGAGGAAAATGGACATTACCAACAAATTCAGAGTGCTTGGCTATGGTTAGGAGTGCACTGACTTTTTTACTCTGCCTATCTATGTGTCCTGGTAAAATAAATGGGAAAATCCCTTAGGAAGAAAATTCCACTTAGGGTTAGGGTTAGGTCAACATGAACTCATAGAGAAAAATGGACATCGCCAACAAATTCAGCGTGCTTCGGTATAGTTAGGAGGGCACTGACCTTTTTAGCCTGCCCTATCTAAGTTTCCTGGTAAAATACATGGGAAAATCCCATAGGAGAAAAATTCCACTTAGGGTTAGGGTTCGGACAACATGAACTCATATAGAAAAATGGACATAGTCAACAAATTCTAATTTCTTGGGTATGGTTAGGAGGGCACTGACCTTTCACGCCTGCCCTATCTATGTTTCCTGGTAAAATACATGGGAAAATCCCAGAGGAGGAAAATTCCACTTAGGGTTAGGGTTAGGTCAACATGTACTCAGAGATAAAAATGAACCTCGCCAACAAATTCAGAGTGCTTCGGTAGTGTTACGAGGGCACTGAATTTTCTCGCTTGCCCTATCTATGTTTCCTGGTAAAATACATGGAAAATCCCATTGGAGAAAAATTCCACTTAGGGTTTGTAAGGTTAGAGTTAAGTCACCATGAACTCATATTGGAAAATGGACATTACCAACAAATTCAGCGTGCTTGGGTATGGTTAGGAGGGCACTGACCTTTCTATCCTGCCCTATCTAGGTTTCCTGGTAAAATACATGGGAAAATCCCATAGGAGGAATATTCCACTTAGGGTCAGGGTTAGGTCAACATGAACTCATATAGAAAAATGGACATCGCCAACAAATTCAGAGTGCTTGGGTAGTGTTAGGAGGGCACTAACTTTTCTAGCTTGCGCTATCTATGTTTCCTGGTAAAATACATGGGAAAATCCCATAGGAGGAAAATTCCACTTAGTGTTAGTAAGGTTAGTGTTAGGTCACCATGAACTCATAGAGGAAAATGGACATTACCAACAAATTCAGGGGGCTTGGGTATGGGTAGGAGGGCATTGACCTTTCTAGACTGCCCTATCTATGTTTCCTGGTAAAATACATGGGAAAATCCCATAGGAGGAAAATTCCACTTAGGGTTAGGGTTAGGTCACCATGAACTCATAGAGAAAAATGGACATAGTCAATAAATTCAAATTTCTTGGGTATGGTTAGGAGGTCACTGACCTTTCTAGCCTGCCCTATATAAGTTTCCTGGTAAAATACATGGGAAAATCCCATAGGAGGAAAATTCCACTTAGGGTTAGGGTTAGGTCAACATAAACTCATAGAGAAAAATGGACATCGCCAACAAATTCAGAGTGATTTTGTATGGCTGTGGAATTCTGGGAGTTGAAGTCCACATGCCTTAAAATTGTCAAGTTTGGGAAACACTGGGTTAGGGTCATGTCACCATGAACTCATATCGACAAATGGACATTGTCAACAAATTCTGAGTTCTTGGGTATGGTTAGGAGGGCACTGAACTTTCTAGCCTGCCCTATCTATGTTTCCTGGTAAAATATATGTTAAAATCCCATAGAAGGAAAATTCCACTTTGGGTTAGGGTTAGGTCACAATGAACTCAAAGATAAAAATGGGCCTTGCCAACAAATTCAGAGTGATTTTGTATGGTTAGGAGGGCACTGACTTTTCTAGGCTTCCCTTTCTATGTTTCCTGATAAAATACATGGAAAATCCCATTGGAGAAAAATTCCACTTAGGGTTACTAAGCTTAGAGTTAGGTCACCATGAACTAATAGAGGAAAATGGACATTACCAACAAATTCAGAGTGCTTGGCTATGGTTAGGAGTGCACTGACTTTTTTACTCTGCCTATCTATGTGTCCTGGTAAAATAAATGGGAAAATCCCTTAGGAAGAAAATTCCACTTAGGGTTAGGGTTAGGTCAACATGAACTCATAGAGAAAAATGGACATCGCCAACAAATTCAGCGTGCTTCGGTATAGTTAGGAGGGCACTGACCTTTTTAGCCTGCCCTATCTAAGTTTCCTGGTAAAATACATGGGAAAATCCCATAGGAGAAAAATTCCACTTAGGGTTAGGGTTTGGACAACATGAACTCATATATAAAAATGGACATAGTCAACAAATTCTAATTTCTTGGGTATGGTTAGGAGGGCACTGACCTTTCACGCCTGCCCTATCTATGTTTCCTGGTAAAATACATGGGAAAATCCCATAGGAGGAAAATTCCACTTAGTGTTAGTAAGGTTAGTGTTAGGTCACCATGAACTCATAGAGGAAAATGGACATTACCAACAAATTCAGGGGGCTTGGGTATGGGTAGGAGGGCATTGACCTTTCTAGACTGCCCTATCTATGTTTCCTGGTAAAATACATGGGAAAATCCCATAGGAGGAAAATTCCACTTAAGGTTAGGGTTAGGTCAACATGAACTCATAGAGAAAAATGGACATCGCCAACAAATTCAGAGTGCTTGGGTAGTGATAGGAGAGCAATGACTTTTCTAGCTTGCCGTATTTATGTTTCCTGTTAATATACATGGGAAAATCCAATAGGAGTAAAATTCCACTTAGGGTTAGGGTTTGGTCATCATGAACTCATATAGAAAAATGGACATATTCAACAAAATCTAATTTCTTGGGTATGGTTAGGAGGGCACTGACCTTTCTAGCATGCCCTATATATGTTTCCTGGTAAAATACATGGAAAATCCCATAGGAGGAAAATTCCACTTAGGGTTAGGGTTAGGTGAACATGAACTCTTAGATAAAAATGAACCTCGGCAAAAAATTCAGAGTGCTTCGGTAGCTCTAGGAGGGCACTGACCTTTCTAGCCTGCCCTAATTATGTTTCCTGGTTAAATACATGGAAAATCCAATTGGAGGAAAATTCCATTTAGGGTTAGTTAGCTTAGGGTTAGGTCACCATGAACTCATATAGAAAAATGGACATTGCCAACAAATTAAGCGTGCTTGGGTATAGTTAGGCGGGCACTAACCTTTCTAGCCTGCCCTATATATATTTTTCCTGGTAAAATATATGGAAAATCCCATTGCAGGAAAATTCCACTTAAGGTTAGTCAGGTTAGGGTTAGATCACCATGAACCCATATAGAAAAATGGACATTGCCAATAAATTCAGAGTGCTTGGCTATGGTTAGGTGGGCACTGATTTTTCTACTCTACCTATCTATGTGTCCTGGTAAAATAAATGGCATAATCCCTTAGGAGGAAAATTCCACTTAGGGTTAGGGTTAGGTCAACATAAACTCATAGAGAAAAATGGACATCGCCAACAAATTCAGCATGCTTGGGTATCGTTAGGAGGGCATTGACCTTTCTAGACTGCCCTATCTATGTTTCCTGGTAAAATACATGGGAAAATCCCATAGGAGGAAAATTCCACTTAAGGTTAGGGTTAGGTCAACATGAACTCATAGAGAAAAATGGACATCGCCAACAAATTCAGCATGCTTGGGTATCGTTAGGAGGGCATTGACCTTTCTAGACTGCCCTATCTATGTTTCCTGGTAAAATACATGGGAAAATCCCATAGGAGGAAAATTCCACTTAGGGTTAGGGTTAGGTCAACATGTACTCAGAGATAAAAATGAACCTCGCCAACAAATTCAGAGTGCTTCGGTAGTGTTAGGAGGGCACTGAATTTTCTCGCTTGCCCTATCTATGTTTCCTGGTAAAATACATGGAAAATCCCATTGGAGAAAAATTCCACTTAGGGTTTGTAAGGTTAGAGTTAAGTCACCATGAACTCATAGAGGAAAATGGACATTACCAACAAATTCAGCGTGCTTGGGTATGGTTAGGAGGGCACTGACCTTTCTATCCTGCCCTATCTAGGTTTCCTGGTAAAATACATGGGAAAATCCCATAGGAGGAAAATTCCACTTAGGGTTAGGGTTAGGTCAACATGTACTCAGAGATAAAAATGAACCTCGCCAACAAATTCAGAGTGCTTCGGTAGTGTTAGGAGGGCACTGAATTTTCTCGCTTGCCCTATCTATGTTTCCTGGTAAAATACATGGAAAATCCCATTGGAGAAAAATTCCACTTAGGGTTTGTAAGGTTAGAGTTAAGTCACCATGAACTCATAGAGGAAAATGGACATCGCCAACAAATTCAGAGTGCTTGGGTAGTGTTAGGAGGGCACTAACTTTTCTAGCTTGCGCTATCTATGTTTCCTGGTAAAATACATGGGAAAATCCCATAGGAGGAAAATTCCACTTAGAGTTAGTAAGGTTAGTGTTAGGTCACCATGAACTCATAGAGGAAAATGGACATTACCAACAAATTCAGCGGGCTTGGGTATGGGTAGGAGGGCATTGACCTTTCTAGACTGCCCTATCTATGTTTCCTGGTAAAATACATGGGAAAATCCCATAGGAGGAAAATTCCACTTAAGGTTAGGGTTAGGTCAACATGAACTCATAGAGAAAAATGGACATCGCCAACAAATTCAGAGTGCTTGGGTAGTGATAGGAGGGCAATGACTTTTCTAGCTTGCCGTATTTATGTTTCCTGTTAATATACATGGGAAAATCCAATAGGAGGAAAATTCCACTTAGGGTTAGGGTTAGGTCAACATGAACTCATATAGAAAAATGGACATTGCCAATAAATTCAGAGTGCTTGGCTATGGTTAGGTGGGCACTGATTTTTCTACTCTACCTATCTATGTGTCCTGGTAAAATAAATGGGATAATCCCTAAGGAGGAAAATTCAACTTAGGGTTAAGGTTAGGTCAACATAAACTCATAGAGAAAAATGGAGATCGCCAACAAATTCAGAGTTCTTGAGTAGTGATAGGAGGGCACTGTCTTTTCTAGCTTGACCTATCTATGTTTCCTGTTAATATACATGGGAAAATCCAATAGGAGGAAAATTCCACTTAGGGTTAGGGTTAGGTCACCATGAACTCATATAGAAAAATGGACATAGTCAACAAATTCAAATTTCTTGGGTATGGTTAGGAGGGCACTGACCTTTCTAGCCTGCCCTATATAAGTTTCCTGGTAAAATACATGGGAAAATCCCATAGGAGGAAAATTCCACTTAGGGTTAGGGTTAGGTCAAAATAAACTCATAGAGAAAAATGGACATCGCCAACAAATTCAGAGTGATTTTGTATGGCTGTGGAATTCTGGGAGTTGAAGTCCACATGCCTTAAAATTGTCAAGTTTGGGAAACACTGGGTTAGGGTCATGTCACCATGAACTCATATCGAAAAATGGACATTGTCAACAAATTCTGAGTTCTTGGGTATGGTTAGGAGGGCACTGAACTTTCTAGCCTGCCCTATCTATGTTTCCTGGTAAAATATATGGTAAAATCCCATAGAAGGAAAATTCCACTTTGGGTTAGGGTTAGGTCACAATGAACTCAAAGATAAAAATGGGCCTTGCCAACAAATTCAGAGTGATTTTGTATGGTTAGGAGGGCACTGACTTTTCTAGGCTTCCCTTTCTATGTTTCCTGATAAAATACATGGAAAATCCCATTGGAGAAAAATTCCACTTAGGGTTACTAAGCTTAGAGTTAGGTCACCATGAACTAATAGAGGAAAATGGACATTACCAACAAATTCAGAGTGCTTGGCTATGGTTAGGAGTGCACTGACTTTTTTACTCTGCCTATCTATGTGTCCTGGTAAAATAAATGGGAAAATCCCTTAGGAAGAAAATTCCACTTAGGGTTAGGGTTAGGTCAACATGAACTCATAGAGAAAAATGGACATCGCCAACAAATTCATCGTGCTTCGGTATAGTTAGGAGGGCACTGACCTTTTTAGCCTGCCCTATCTAAGTTTCCTGGTAAAATACATGGGAAAATCCCATAGGAGAAAAATTCCACTTAGGGTTAGGGTTCGGACAACATGAACTCATATAGAAAAATGGACATAGTCAACAAATTCTAATTTCTTGGGTATGGTTAGGAGGGCACTGACCTTTCACGCCTGCCCTATCTATGTTTCCTGGTAAAATACATGGGAAAATCCCAGAGGAGGAAAATTCCACTTAGGGTTAGGGTTAGGTCAACATGTACTCAGAGATAAAAATGAACCTCGCCAACAAATTCAGAGTGCTTCGGTAGTGTTAGGAGGGCACTGAATTTTCTCGCTTGCCCTATCTATGTTTCCTGGTAAAATACATGGAAAATCCCATTGGAGAAAAATTCCACTTAGGGTTTGTAAGGTTAGAGTTAAGTCACCATGAACTCATAGAGGAAAATGGACATTACCAACAAATTCAGCGTGCTTGGGTATGGTTAGGAGGGCACTGACCTTTCTATCCTGCCCTATCTAGGTTTCCTGGTAAAATACATGGGAAAATCCCATAGGAGGAATATTCCACTTAGGGTCAGGGTTAGGTCAACATGAACTCATATAGAAAAATGGACATCGCCAACAAATTCAGAGTGCTTGGGTAGTGTTAGGAGGGCACTAACTTTTCTAGCTTGCGCTATCTATGTTTCCTGGTAAAATACATGGGAAAATCCCATAGGAGGAAAATTCCACTTAGTGTTAGTAAGGTTAGTGTTAGGTCACCATGAACTCATAGAGGAAAATGGACATTACCAACAAATTCAGGGGGCTTGGGTATGGGTAGGAGGGCATTGACCTTTCTAGACTGCCCTATCTATGTTTCCTGGTAAAATACATGGGAAAATCCCATAGGAGGAAAATTCCACTTAGGGTTAGGGTTAGGTCACCATGAACTCATATAGAAAAATGGACATAGTCAATAAATTCAAATTTCTTGGGTATGGTTAGGAGGGCCCTGACCTTTCTAGCCTGCCCTATATAAGTTTCCTGGTAAAATACATGGGAAAATCCCATAGGAGGAAAATTCCACTTAGGGTTAGGGTTAGGTCAACATAAACTCATAGAGAAAAATTGACATCGCCAACAAATTCAGAGTGATTTTGTATGGCTGTGGAATTCTGGGAGTTGAAGTCCACATGCCTTAAAATTGTCAAGTTTGGGAAACACTGGGTTAGGGTCATGTCACCATGAACTCATATCGAAAAATGGACATTGTCAACAAATTCTGAGTTCTTGGGTATGGTTAGGAGGGCACTGAACTTTCTAGCCTGCCCTATCTATGTTTCCTGGTAAAATATATGGTAAAATCCCATAGAAGGAAAATTCCACTTTGGGTTAGGGTTAGGTCACAATGAACTCAAAGATAAAAATGGGCCTTGCCAACAAATTCAGAGTGATTTTGTATGGTTAGGAGGGCACTGACTTTTCTAGGCTTCCCTTTCTATGTTTCCTGATAAAATACATGGAAAATCCCATTGGAGAAAAATTCCACTTAGGGTTACTAAGCTTAGAGTTAGGTCACCATGAACTAATAGAGGAAAATGGACATTACCAACAAATTCAGAGTGCTTGGCTATGGTTAGGAGTGCACTGACTTTTTTACTCTGCCTATCTATGTGTCCTGGTAAAATAAATGGGAAAATCCCTTAGGAAGAAAATTCCACTTAGGGTTAGGGTTAGGTCAACATGAACTCATAGAGAAAAATGGACATCGCCAACAAATTCAGCGTGCTTCGGTATAGTTAGGAGGGCACTGACCTTTTTAGCCTGCCCTATCTAAGTTTCCTGGTAAAATACATGGGAAAATCCCATAGGAGAAAAATTCCACTTAGGGTTAGGGTTCGGACAACATGAACTCATATAGAAAAATGGACATAGTCAACAAATTCTAATTTCTTGGGTATGGTTAGGAGGGCACTGACCTTTCACGCCTGCCCTATCTATGTTTCCTGGTAAAATACATGGGAAAATCCCAGAGGAGGAAAATTCCACTTAGGGTTAGGGTTAGGTCAACATGTACTCAGAGATAAAAATGAACCTCGCCAACAAATTCAGAGTGCTTCGGTAGTGTTAGGAGGGCACTGAATTTTCTTGCTTGCCCTATCTATGTTTCCTGGTAAAATACATGGAAAATCCCATTGGAGAAAAATTCCACTTAGGGTTTGTAAGGTTAGAGTTAAGTCACCATGAACTCATAGAGAAAAATGGACATTACCAACAAATTCAGTGTGCTTGGGTATGGTTAGGAGGGCACTGACCTTTCTATCCTGCCCTATCTATGTTTCCTGGTAAAATACATGGGAAAAAGCCATAGGAGGAAAATTCCACTTAAGGTTAGGGTTAGGTCAACATGAACTCATAGAGAAAAATGGACATCGCCAACAAATTCAGAGTGCTTGGGTAGTGATCGGAGGGCAATGACTTTTCTAGCTTGCCGTATTTATGTTTCCTGTTAATATACATGGGAAAATCCAATAGGAGGAAAATTCCACTTAGGGTTAGGGTTAGGTCAACATGAACTCATATAGAAAAATGGACATAGCCAATAAATTCAGAGTGCTTGGCTATGGTTAGGTGGGCACTGATTTTTCTACTCTACCTATCTATGTGTCCTGGTAAAATAAATGGGATAATCCCTAAGGAGGAAAATTCAACTTAGGGTTAAGGTTAGGTCAACATAAACTCATAGAGAAAAATGGAGATCGCCAACAAATTCAGAGTTCTTGAGTAGTGATAGGAGGGCACTGTCTTTTCTAGCTTGACCTATCTATGTTTCCTGTTAATATACATGGGAAAATCCAATAGGAGGAAAATTCCACTTAGGGTTAGGGTTAGGTCACCATGAACTCATATAGAAAAATGGACAGAGTCAACAAATTCAAATTTCTTGGGTATGGTTAGGAGGGCACTGACCTTTCTAGCCTGCCCTATATAAGTTTCCTGGTAAAATACATGGGAAAATCCCATAGGAGGAAAATTCCACTTAGGGTTAGACTTAGGTGAACATGAACTCTTAGATAAAAATGAACCTCGGCAAAAAATTCAGAGTGCTTCGGTAGCTCTAGGAGGGCACTGACCTTTAAAACCTGCCCTAATTATGTTTCCTGGTAAAATACATGGAAAATCCAATTGGAGGAAAATTCCATTTAGGGTTAGTTAGCTTAGGGTTAGGTCACCATGAACTCATATAGAAAAATGGACATTGCCAACAAATTAAGCGTGCTTGGGTATGGTTAGGCGGGCACTAACCTTTCTAGCCTGCCCTATATATATTTTTCCTGGTAAAATATATGGAAAATCCCATTGCAGGAAAATTCCACTTAAGGTTAGTCAGGTTAGGGTTAGATCACCATGAACCCATATAGAAAAATGGACATTGCCAATAAATTCAGAGTGCTTGGCTATGGTTAGGTGGGCACTGATTTTTCTACTCTACCTATCTATGTGTCCTGGTAAAATAAATGGCATAATCCCTTAGGAGGAAAATTCCACTTAGGGTTAGGGTTAGGTCAACATAAACTCATAGAGAAAAATGGACATCGCCAACAAATTCAGCATGCTTGGGTATCGTTAGGAGGGCATTGACCTTTCTAGACTGCCCTATCTATGTTTCCTGGTAAAATACATGGGAAAATCCCATAGGAGGAAAATTCCACTTAAGGTTAGGGTTACGTCAACATGAACTCATAGAGAAAAATGGACATCGCCAACAAATTCAGAGTGCTTGGGTAGTGATAGGAGGGCACTGACTTTTCTAGCTTGCCCTATTTATGTTGCCTGTTAATATACATGGGAAAATCCAATAGGAAGAAAATTCCACTTAGGGTTAGGGTTAGGTCAACATGAACTCATATAGAAAAATGGACATAGTCACCAAATTCTAATTTCTTGGGTATGGTTCGGAGGGCACTGACCTTTCTTGCCTGCCCTATCTATGTTTCCTGGTAAAATACATGGGAAAATCCCATAGGAGGAAAATTCCATTTAGGGTTAGGGTTAGGTCAACATGAACTCATAGATAAAAATGAACTTCGGCAAAAGGTTCAGAGTGCTTCGGTAGCTCTAGGAGGGCACTGACCTTTCTAGCCTGCCCTAATTATGTTTCCTGGTAAAATACATGGAAAATCCCATTGGAGGAAAATTCCACGTAGGGTTAGTCAGGTTAGGGTTAGGTCACCATGAACTCATATAGAAAAATGGACATTGCCAATAAATTCAGAGTGCTTGGCTATGGTTAGTTGGGCACTGATTTTTCTACTCTATCTATCTATGTGTCTTGGTAAAATAAATGGGATAATCCCTTAGGAGAAAAATTCCACTTAGGGTTAAGGTTAGGTCAACATAAACTCATAGAGAAAAATGGAGATCGCCAACAAATTCAGCGTGCTTGGATATGGTTAGGAGGGCATTGTCCTTTCTAGACTGCCCTATCTAGGTTTCCTGGTAAAATACATGGGAAAATCCCATAGGAAGAAAATTCCACTTAAGGTTAGGGTTAGGTCAACATGAACTCAAAGAGAAAAATGGACATCGCCAACAAATTCAGAGTGCTTGGGTAGTGATAGGAAGGCTTGGCTATGGTTAGGAGTGCACTGACTTTTTTACTCTGCCTATCTATGTGTCCTGGTAAAATAAATGGGAAAATCCCTTAGGAAGAAAATTCCACTTAGGGTTAGGGTTCGGTCCACATGAACTCATAGAGAAAAATGGACATCGCCAACAAATTCAGCGTGCTTCGGTATAGTTAGGAGGGCACTGACCTTTCTAGCCTGCCCTATCTATGTTTCCTGGTAAAATACATGGAAAATCCCATTGCAGGAAAATTCCACTTAGGGTTAGTCAGGTTAGGGTTAGGTCACCATGAACTCATAGAGGAAAATGGACATTACCAACAAATTCAGCATGCTTGGGGGTGGTTAGGAGGGCATTGACCTTTCTAGACTGCCCTATCTATGTTTCCCGGTAAAATACATGGGAAAATCCCATACGAGGAAAATTCCACTTAAGGTTAGGTTTAGATCAACATGAACTCATAGACAAAAATGGACATTGCCAACAAATTCAGAGTGCTTGGGTAGTGATAGGATGGCACTGACTTTTCTAGCTTGCCCTATTTATGTTGCCTGTTAATATACATGGGAAAATCCAATAGGAAGAAAATTCCACTTAGGGTTAGGGTTAGGTCAACATGAACTCATATAGAAAAATGGACATAGTCAACAAAATCTAATTTCTTGGGTATGGTTAGGAGGGCACTGACCTTTCTAGCATGCCCTATATATGTTTCCTGGTAAAATACATGGAAAATCCAATTGGAGGAAAATTCCACTTAGGGTTAGGGTTAGGTCAACATGAACTCTTAGATAAAAATGAACCTCGGCAAAAAATTCAGTGTGCTTCGTTAGCTCTAGGAGGGCACTGACCTTTCTAGCCTGCCCTAATTATGTTTCCTGGTAAAATACATGGAAAATCCCATTGGAGGAAAATTCCACTTAGGGTTAGGGTTAGGTCAACATGAACTAATATAGAAAAATGGACATAGTCACCAAATTCTAATTTCTTGGGTATGGTTGGGAGGGCACTGACCTTTCTTGCCTGCCCTATCTATGTTTCCTGGTAAAATACATGGGAAAATCCCATAGGAGGAAAATTCCACTTAGGGTTAGGGTTAGGTCAACATGAACTCATAGATAAAAATGAACCTCAGCAAAAAATTCAGAGTGCTTCGGTAGCTCTAGGAGGGCACTGACCTTTCTAGGCTGCCCTATCTATGTTTCCTGGTAAAATACATGGGAAAATCCCATAGGAGGAAAATTCCACTTAAGGTTAGGGTTAGGTCAACATGAACTCATAGAGAAAAATGGATATCGCCAACAAATTCAGAGTGCTTGGGTAGTGATAGGAGGGCACTGACTTTTCTAGCTTGACCTATCTATGTTTCCTGTTAATATACATGGGAAAATCCAATAGGACGAAAATTCCACTTAGGGATAGGGTTAGGTCAACATGAACTCATATAGAAAAATGGACATAGTCAACAAATTCTAATTTCTTGTGTATGGTTAGGAGGGCACTGACCTTTCTAGCCGGCCCTATCTATGTTTCCTGTTAAAATACATGTGAAAATCCCATTGGAGGAAAATTCCACGTAGGGTTAGGATTAGGTCAACATGAACTCATAGATAAAAATGAACCTCGCCAACAAGCTCAGAGTGCTTCGGTAGTGTTAGGAGGGTTACTGACTTTCCTCGCTTGCCCTATCTATGTTTCCTGTTAATATACATGGGAAAATCCAATAGGACGAAAATTCCACTTAGGGATAGGGTTAGGTCAACATGAACTCATATAGAAAAATGGACATAGTCAACAAATTCTAATTTCTTGTGTATGGTTAGGAGGGCACTGACCTTTCTTGCCTGCCCTATCTATGTTTCCTGGTAAAATACATGGGAAAATCCCATAGGAGGAAAATTCCACTTAGGGTTAGGGTTAGGTCAACATGAACTCATAGATAAAAATGAACCTCAGCAAAAAATTCAGAGTGCTTCGGTAGCTCTAGGAGGGCACTGACCTTTCTAGCCTGCCCTATCTATGTTTCCTGGTAAAATACATGGGAAAATCCCATAGGAGGAAAATTATACTTAACGGTAGGGTTAGTTGAACATGAACTCATAGAGAGAAATGGACATCGCCAACAAATTCAGCATGCTTGGGTATTGTTAGGTAGGCACTAACCTTTCTAGCCTGCCCTATATATGTTTCCTGGTAAAATACATGGAAAATCCCATTGGAGGAAAATTCCACTTAGGGTTAGTCAGGTTAGGGTTAGGTCATCATGAACTCATATAGAAAAATGGACATTGCCAATAAAATCAGAGTGCTTGGCTATGTTTAGGTGGGCACTGATTTTTCTACTCTACCTATCTATGTGTCCTGGTAAAATAAATGGGATAATCCCTCAGGAGGAAAATTCCACTTAGGGTTAGGGTTAGGTCACCATGAACTCATAGAGGAAAATGGACATTACCAACAAATTCAGCGTGATTGGGTATGGTTAGGAGGGCATTGACCTTTCTAGACTGCCCTATCTATGTTTCCTGGTAAAATACATGGGAAAATCCCATAGGAGGAAAATTCCACTTAAGGTTAGGGTTAGGTCAACATGAACTCATAGAGAAAAATGGACATCGCCAACAAATTCAGAGTGCTTGGTTAATGATAGGAGGGCACTGACTTTTCTAACTTGCCCTATTTATGTTTCCTCTTAATATACATGGGAAAATCCAATAGGAGGAAAATTCCACTTAGGGTTAGGGTTAGGTTAACATGAACTCATATAGAAAAATGGACATAGTCAACAAAATCTAATTTCTTGGGTATAGTTCGGAGGGCACTGACCTTTCTAGCCTGCCCTATATATGTTTCCTGGTAAAATACATGGAAAATCCCATAGGAGGAAAATTCCACTTAGGGTTAGGGTTAGGTGAACATGAACTCATAGATAAAAATGAACCTCGGCAAAAAATTCAGAGTCCTTCGGTAGTGTTAGGAGGGCATTGACCTTTCTAGACTGCCCTATCTATGTTTCCTGGTAAAATACATGGGAAAATCCCATAGGAGGAAAATTCCACTTAAGGTTAGGGTTAGGTCAACATGAACTCATAGAGAAAAATGGATATCGCCAACAAATTCAGAGTGCTTGGGTAGTGATAGGAGGGCAATGACTTTTCTAGCTTGACCTATCTATGTTTCCTGTTAATATACATGGGAAAATCCAATAGGACGAAAATTCCACTTAGGGATAGGGTTAGGTCAACATGAACTCATATAGAAAAATGGACATAGTCAACAAATTCTAATTTCTTGTGTATGGTTAGGAGGGCACTGACCTTTCTAGCCGGCCCTATCTATGTTTCCTGTTAAAATACATGGGAAAATCCCATTGGAGGAAAATTCCACGTAGGGTTAGGATTAGGTCAACATGAACTCATAGATAAAAATGAACCTCGCCAACAAGCTCAGAGTGCTTCGGTAGTGTTAGGAGGGTACTGACTTTCCTCGCTTGCCCTATCTATGTTTCCTGGTAAAATACATGGAAAATCCCATTGGAGAAAAATTCCACTTAGAGTTAGTAAGGTTAGGGTTAGGTCACCATGAACTCCTATAGAAAAATGGACATTGCCAACAAATTCAGCATGCTTGGGTATGGTTAGGCGGGCACTATGCTTTCTAGCCTGCCCTATATATATTTTTCCTGGTAAAATATATGGAAAATCCCATTGCAGGAAAATTCCACTTAAGGTTAGTCAGGTTACGGTTAGATCACCATGAACTCATATAGAAAAATGGACATTGCCAATAAATTCAGAGTGCTTGGCTATGGTTAGGTGGGCACTGATTTTTCTACTCTACCTATCTATGTGTCCTGGTAAAATAAATGGGATAATCCCTTAGGAGGAAAATTCCACTTAAGGTTAGGGTTTGGTCAACATGAACTCATAGAGAAAAATGGACATTGCCAAAAAATTCAGCGTGCTTGGGTATGGTTAGGAGGGCATTGACCTTTCTAGACTTCCCTATCTATGTTTCCTGTTAATATACATGGGAAAATCCAATAGGAGGAAAATTCCACTTAGGGTTAGGGTTAGGTCAACATGAACTCATGTAGAAAAATGGACATAGTCAACAAAATCTAATTTCTTGGATATGGTTAGGAAGGCACTGACCTTTCTAGCCTACCCTATATATGTTTCCTTGTAAAATACATGGAAAATCCCATTGGAGGAAAATTCCACTTAGGGTTAGGTTTAGGTCAACATGAACTCATATAGAAAAATGGACATAGTCACCAAATTCTAATTTCTTGGGTATGGTTGGGAGGGCACTGACCTTTCTAGCCTGCCCTATCTATGTTTCCTAGTAAAATGCATGGGAAAATCCCATAGGAGGAAAATTCCACTTAGGGTTAGGGTTAGGTCAACATGAACTCATAGATAAAAATGAACCTCGGCAAAAAATTCAGAGTCCTTCGGTAGTGTTAGGAGGGCACTGACCTTTCTAGGCTTCCCTATCTATGTTTCCTGGTAAAATACATGGGAAAATCCCATAGGAGGAAAATTCCACTTAAGGTTAGGGTTATGTCAACATGAACTCATAGAGAAAAATGGACATTGCCAACAAATTCAGCGTGCTTGGGTATGGTTAGGAGGGCATTGACCTTTCTAGACTGCCCTATCTATGTTTCCTGTTAATATACATGGGAAAATCCAATAGGAGGAAAATTCCACTTAGCGTTAGGGTTAGGTCAACATGAACTCATGTAGAAAAATGGACATAGTCAACAAAATCTAATTTCTTGGGTATGCTTAGGAAGGCACTGACCTTTCTAGCCTACCCTATATATGTTTCCTGGTAAAATACATTGAAAATCCCATTGGAGGAAAATTCCACTTAGGGTTAGGGTTAGGTCAACATGAACTCATATAGAAAAATGTACATAGTCACCAAATTCTAATTTCTTGGGTATGGTTGGGAGGGCACTGACCTTTCTTGCCTGCCCTATCTATGTTTCCTGATAAAATACATGGGAAAATCCCATAGGAGGAAAATTCCACTTAGGGTTAGGGTTAGGTCAACATGAACTCATAGATAAAAATGAACTTCGGCAAAAAAATTCAGAGTGCTTCAGTAGCTCTAGGAGGGCACTGACCTTTCTAGCCTGCCCTTTCTATGTTTCCTGGTAAAATATATGGGAAAACGCCATAGGAGGAAAATTCCATTTAGGGTTAGGGTTAGGTCAACATGAACTCATAGAGAAAAATGGACATCACCAAGAAATACAGCGTGCTTGGGTATTGTTAGAGGGGCACTGACCTTTCTAGCCTGCCGTATCTATGTTTCCTGGTAAAATATATAGGAATATCCCATAGGAGGAAAATTCCACTTAGGGTTAGGGTTAGGTCAAAATGAACTCATAGAGAAAAAAGGACATCGCTAAGAAATTCAGATTGCTTGGGTAGTGTTAGGAGGGCACTGACTTTTCTAGCTTGCCCTATCTCTGTTTCCTGGTAAAATACATGGAAAATCCCTTTGGAGAAAAATGCCACTTAGGGTTAGGGTTAGGTCAATATGAACTCATAGAGAAAAATCGACATAGTCAACAAATTCTAATTTTTTGGGTATGGTTAGGAGGTCACTGACCTTTCTAGCCTGCCCTATCTTTGTTTCCTGATAAACTACATGAGAAAATCCCATAGGGGGAAAATTCCACTTAGGGTTAGGGTTAGGTCAACATGAACTCATAGAGAAAAATGGACATCGCCAACAAATTCAGAGTGCTTGGGTAGTGTTAGGAGGGCACTGACTTTTCTAGCTTGACCTATTTATGTTTCCTGTTAATATACATGGGAAAATCCAATAGGAGGAAAATTCCACTTAGGGTTAGGGTTAGGTCAACATGAACTAATATAGAAAAATGGACATAGTCACCAAATTTTAATTTCTTGCGTATGGTTTGGAGGGCACTGACCTTTCTTGCCTGCCCTATCTATATTTCCTGGTAAAATACATGGGAAAATCCCATAGGAGGAAAATTCCACTTAGGGTTAGGGTTAGGTCAACATGAACTCATAGATAAAAATGAACCTCAGCAAAAAATTCAGAGTGCTTCGGTAGCTTTAGGAAGGCACTGACCTTTCTAGCCTGCCCTCTCTATGTTTCCTGCTAAAATACATGGAAAATCCCATTGGAGGAAAATTCCACTTAGGGTTAGGGTTAGGTCAACATGAACTCATATAGAACAATGGACATAGTCACCAAATTCTAATTTCTTGTGTATGGTTGGGAGGGCACTGACCTTTCTTGCCTGCCCTATCTATGTTTTCTGGTAAAATACATGGGAAAATCCCATAGGAGGAAAATTCCACTTAGGATTAGGGTTAGGTCAACATGAACTCATAGATAAAAATGAACCTCAGCAAAAAATTCAGAGTGCTTCGGTATGGTTAGGCGGGCACTATCCTTTCTAGCCTGCCCTATATATATTTTTCCTGGTAAAATATATGGAAAATCCCATTGCAGGAAAATTCCACTTAAGGTTAGTCAGGTTAGGGTTAGATCACCATGAACTCATATAGAAAAATGGACATTGCCAATAAATTCAGAGTGCTTGGCTATGGTTAGGTGGGCACTGATTTTTCTACTCTACCTATCTATGTGTCCTGGTAAAATAAATGGGATAATCCCTTAGGAGGAAAATTCCACTTAACGTTAGGGTTAGGTCACCATGAACTCATAGAGGAAAATGGACATTACCAACAAATTCAGCGTGCTTGGGTATGGTTAGGAGGGCATTGACCTTTCTAGACTGCCCTATCTATGTTTCCTGGTAAAATACATGGGAAAATCCCATGGGAGGAAAATTCCACTTAAGGTTAGGGTTAGGTCAACATGAACTCATAGAGAAAAATGGACATCGCCAACAAATTCAGAGTGCTTGGGTAGTGATAGGAGGGCACTGACTTTTCTAACTTGCCCTATTTATGTTTCCTGTTAATATACATGGGAAAATCCAATAGGAGGAAAATTCCACTTAGGGTTAGGGTTAGGTCAACATGAACTCATATAGAAAAATGGACATAGTCAACAAAATCTAATTTTTTGGGTATAGTTCGGAGGGCACTGACCTTTCTAGCCTGCCCTATATATGTTTCCTGGTAAAATACATGGAAAATCCCATTGGAGGAAAATTCCACTTAGGGTTAAAGTTAGGTCAACATGAACTCATATAGAAAAATGGACATAGTCACCAAATTCTAATTCCTTGGTTATGGTTGGGAGGGCACTGACCTTTCTAGCCTGCCCTATCTATGTTTCCTAGTAAAATACATGGGAAAATCCCATAGGAGGAAAATTCCACTTAGGGTTAGGGTTAGGTCAACATGAACTCATATAGAAAAATGGACATAGTCAACAAAATCTAATTTTTTGGGTATAGTTCGGAGGGCACTGACCTTTCTAGCCTGCCCTATATATGTTTCCTGGTAAAATACATGGAAAATCCCATTGGAGGAAAATTCCACTTAGGGTTAGGGTTAGGTCAACATGAACTCATATAGAAAAATGGACATAGTCACCAAATTCTTATTTCTTGGGGATGGTTGGGAGGGCACTGACCTTTCTTGCCTGCCCTATCTATGTTTCCTGATAAAATACATGGGAAAATCCCATAGGAGGAAAATTCCACTTAGGGTTAGGGTTAGGTCAACATGAACTCATAGATAAAAATGGACATCGCTAACAAATTCAGAGTGCTTGGGTAGTGTTAGGAGGGCACTGACTTTTCTAGCTTGCCCTATCTCTGTTTCCTGGTAAAATACATGGAAAATCCCTTTGGAGAAAAATGCCACTTAGGGTTAGGGTTAGGTCAATATGAACTCATAGAGAAAAATCGACATAGTCAACAAATTCTAATTTTTTGGGTATGGTTAGGAGGTCACTGACCTTTCTAGCCTGCCCTATCTTTGTTTCCTGATAAACTACATGAGAAAATCCCATAGGGGGAAAATTCCACTTAGGGTTAGGGTTAGGTCAACATGAACTCATAGAGAAAAATGGACATCGCCAACAAATTCAGAGTGCTTGGGTAGTGTTAGGAGGGCACTGACTTTTCTAGCTTGACCTATTTATGTTTCCTGTTAATATACATGGGAAAATCCAATAGGAGGAAAATTCCACTTAGGGTTAGGGTTAGGTCAACATGAACTAATATAGAAAAATGGACATAGTCACCAAATTTTAATTTCTTGCGTATGGTTTGGAGGGCACTGACCTTTCTTGCCTGCCCTATCTATATTTCCTGGTAAAATACATGGGAAAATCCCATAGGAGGAAAATTCCACTTAGGGTTAGGGTTAGGTCAACATGAACTCATAGATAAAAATGAACCTCAGCAAAAAATTCAGAGTGCTTCGGTAGCTTTAGGAAGGCACTGACCTTTCTAGCCTGCCCTCTCCATGTTTCCTGGTAAAATACATGGAAAATCCCATTGGAGGAAAATTCCACTTAGGGTTAGGGTTAGGTCAACATGAACTCATATAGAACAATGGACATAGTCACCAAATTCTAATTTCTTGTGTATGGTTGGGAGGGCACTGACCTTTCTTGCCTGCCCTATCTATGTTTTCTGGTAAAATACATGGGAAAATCCCATAGGAGGAAAATTCCACTTAGGATTAGGGTTAGGTCAACATGAACTCATAGATAAAAATGAACCTCAGCAAAAAATTCAGAGTGCTTCGGTATGGTTAGGCGGGCACTATCCTTTCTAGCCTGCCCTATATATATTTTTCCTGGTAAAATATATGGAAAATCCCATTGCAGGAAAATTCCACTTAAGGTTAGTCAGGTTAGGGTTAGATCACCATGAACTCATATAGAAAAATGGACATTGCCAATAAATTCAGAGTGCTTGGCTATGGTTAGGTGGGCACTGATTTTTCTACTCTACCTATCTATGTGTCCTGGTAAAATAAATGGGATAATCCCTTAGGAGGAAAATTCCACTTAACGTTAGGGTTAGGTCACCATGAACTCATAGAGGAAAATGGACATTACCAACAAATTCAGCGTGCTTGGGTATGGTTAGGAGGGCATTGACCTTTCTAGACTGCCCTATCTATGTTTCCTGGTAAAATACATGGGAAAATCCCATGGGAGGAAAATTCCACTTAAGGTTAGGGTTAGGTCAACATGAACTCATAGAGAAAAATGGACATCGCCAACAAATTCAGAGTGCTTGGGTAGTGATAGGAGGGCACTGACTTTTCTAACTTGCCCTATTTATGTTTCCTGTTAATATACATGGGAAAATCCAATAGGAGGAAAATTCCACTTAGGGTTAGGGTTAGGTCAACATGAACTCATATAGAAAAATGGACATAGTCAACAAAATCTAATTTTTTGGGTACAGTTCGGAGGGCACTGACCTTTCTAGCCTGCCCTATATATGTTTCCTGGTAAAATACATGGAAAATCCCATTGGAGGAAAATTCCACTTAGGGTTAAAGTTAGGTCAACATGAACTCATATAGAAAAATGGACATAGTCACCAAATTCTAATTCCTTGGTTATGGTTGGGAGGGCACTGACCTTTCTAGCCTGCCCTATCTATGTTTCCTAGTAAAATACATGGGAAAATCCCATAGGAGGAAAATTCCACTTAGGGTTAGGGTTAGGTCAAAATGAACTCATAGATAAAAATGAACCTCGGCAAAAAATTCAGAGTGCTTCGGTAGTGTTAGGAGGGCACTGACCTTTCTAGGCTGCCCTATCTATGTTTCCTGGTAAAATACATGGGAAAATCCCATAGGAGGAAAATTCCACTTAAGGTTAGGGTTAGGTCAACATGAACTCATAGAGAAAAATGGATATCGCCAACAAATTCAGAGTGCTTGGGTAGTGATAGGAGGGCACTGACTTTTCTAGCTTGACCTATCTATGTTTCCTGTTAATATACATGGGAAAATCCAAATCGGACGAAAATTCCACTTAGGGATAGGGTTATGTCAACATGAACTCATATAGAAAAATGGACATAGTCAACAAATTCTAATTTCTTGGGTATGGTTATGAGGGCACTGACCTTTCTAGCCGGCCCTATCTATGTTTCCTGTTAAAATACATGGAAAAATCCCATTGGAGGAAAATTCCACGTAGGGTTAGGTCAACATGAACTCATAGATAAAAATGAACCTCGCCAACAAGCTCAGAGTGCTTCGGTAGTGTTAGGAGGGTACTGACTTTTCTCGCTTGCCCTATCTATATTTCCTGGTAAAATACATGGAAAATCCCATTGGAGAAAAATTCCACTTAGAGTTAGTAAGGTTAGGGTTAAGTCACCATGAACTCCTATAGAAAAATGGACATTGCCAATAAATTCAGAGTGCTTGGCTATCGTTAGGTGGGCACTGATTTTTCTACTCTACCTATCTATGTGTCCTGGTAAAATAAGTGGGATAATCCCTTAGGAGGAAAATTCCACTTAGGGTTAGGGTTAGGTCAACATAAACTCATAGAGAAAAATGGACATCGCCAACAAATTCAGCGTGCTTGGGTATGGTTAGGAGGGCATTGACCTTTCTCGATTGCACTATCTATGTTTCCTGGTAAAATACATGGGAAAATCCCATAGGAGGAAAATTCCACTTAAGGTTAGGGTTAGGTCAACATGAACTCATAGAGAAAAATGGACATTGCCAACAAATTCAGCGTGCTTGGGTATGGTTAGGAGGGCATTGACCTTTCTAGACTGCCCTATCTATGTTTCCTGTTAATATACATGGGAAAATCCAATAGGAGGAAAATTCCACTTAGGGTTAGGGTTAGGTCAACATGAACTCATATAGAAAAATGGACATAGTCAACAAAATCTAATTTCTTGGGTATGGTTAGGAAGACACTGACCTTTCTAGCCTGCCCTATATATGTTTCCTGGTAAAATACATGGAAAATCCCATTGGAGGAAAATTCCACTTAGGGTTAGGGTTAGGTCAACATGAACTCATAGAGAAAAATGGACATCGCCAACAAATTCAGAGTGCTTGGGTAGTGTTAGGAGGGCAATGACTTTTCTAGCTTGCCCTATCTGTGTTTCCTGGTAAAATACATGGGAAAATCCCTTAGGAGGAAAATTCCAATTAGGGTTAGGGTTAGGACACCATGAACTCATATAGAAAAAAGGACATCATCTACAAATTCTGAGTTTGTGGGTATGGTTAGGAGGGCACTGACTTTTTTACTCTGCCTGTTTATGTGTCCTGGTAAAATAAATGGGAAAATCCCTTAGGAGGAAAATTCCACTTAGGGTTAGGGTTAGGTCACCATGAACTCATATAGAAAAATGGATATAGTAAACAAATTCTAATTTCTTGGGTATGGTTAGGAGGGCACTGACCTTTCTAGCCTGCCGTATCTATGTTTCCTGGTAAAATACATGGGACAATCGCATAGGAGGAAAATTTCACTTAGGGTTAGGGTTAGGTCAATATGAACTCATAGAGAAAAATCGACATAGTCAACAAATTCTAATTTTTTGGGTATGGTTAGGAGGTCACTGACCTTTCTAGCCTGCCCTATCTTTGTTTCCTGATAAACTACATGGGAAATTCCCATAGGAGGAAAATTCCACTTAGGGTTAGGGTTAGGTCAACATGAACTCATAGATAAAAATGAACCTCAGCAAAAAATTCAGAGTGCTTCGGTAGCTTTAGGAAGGCACTGACCTTTCTAGCCTGCCCTCTCTATGTTTCCTGGTAAAATACATGGAAAATCCCATTGGAGGAAAATTCCACTTAGGGTTAGGGTTAGGTCAATATGAACTCATATAGAACAATCGACATAGTCACCAAATTCTAATTTCTTGGGTATGGTTGGGAGGGCACTGACCTTTCTTGCCTGCCCTATCTATGTTTTCTGGTAAAATACATGGGAAAATCCCATAGGAGGAAAATTCCACTTAGGGTTAGGGTTAGGTCAGCATGAACTCATAGATAAAAATGAACCTCAGCAAAAAATTCAGAGTGCTTCGGTAGCTCTAGGAGGGCACTGACCATTCTAGCCTGCCCTATCTATGTTTCCTTGTAAAATACATGGAAAAATCCCATAGGAGGAAAATTCCACTTAACATTAGGGTTAGGTGAACATGAACTCATAGAGAGAAATGGACATCGCCAACAAATTCAGCATGCTCGGGTATTGTTAGGAGGGCACTAAACTTTCTAGCCTGCCCTATATATGTTTCCTGGTAAAATACATGGAAAATCCCATTGGAGGAAAATTCCACTTAGGGTTAGTCAGGTTAGGGTTAGGTCACCATGAACTCATAGAGAAAAATGGACATCGCCAACAAATTCAGAGTGCTTCGGTAGTGTTAGCAGGGCAATGACTTTTCTAGCTTGCCCTTTCTGTGTTTCCTGGTAAAATACATGGAAAATCCCATTTGAGGAAAATTCCACTTAGGGTTAGTAAGATTAGGGTTAGGTCACCATGAACTCATATAAAAAAATGGATATTGCCAATAAATTCAGACTGCTTGGCTATGGTTAGGTGGGCACTGACTTTTCTACTCTGCCTATCTATGTGTCCTGGTAAAATAAATGGGAAAATCCCTTAGGAGGAAAATTCCACTTAGGGTTAGGGTGAGGTCACCATGAACTCATATAGAAAAATGGACATCGTCAACAAATTCTGAGTTCTTGGGTATGGTTAGGAGGGCAATGACTTTTCTATCTTGCCCTATCTATGTTTTCTGGTAAAATACATGGGATTATATCATAGGAGGAAAATTCGACTTAGGGTTAGGGTTAGGTCAACATGACCTCATAGAGAAAAATAGACATCGCCAACAAATTCAGTGTACTTGCGTATTTTTAGGCGGGCACTGACCTTTCTAGCCTGCCCTATATATGTGTCCTGGTAAAATACATGGAAAATCCCATTGGAGGAAAATTCCACTTCGGGTTAGTAAGGTTAGGGTTAGGTCACTATGATCTCATATAGAAAAATGGACATCGCCAACAAATTCAGAGTGCTTGGGTATGTTTTGTGGGGAATTGACTTTCTACCCTGCCCTCTCTGGATTTCTGGGAAAATACATGGGAAAATCCCTTAGGAGAAAAATTCGGAATACTTTACTATGGTTAGGAGGGCACTTAGTTTTTTAGGCTGCCCTGTCTTTGTTTCCCGGTAAAAGATATGGGAAAATACCATAGCAGTAAAATTGCACTTAGGTTATGGTTAAATCACCACGAAATCATAGAGCAAAATAGTCATCGCCAAAAAAAAAAAAAAAACCAGGATTCTTGGGTATAATTAGGAGGGCACTGACCTTTCTAGCCTCCCCTAACTCTAAGCAGAAGTTAGATAGGCCAGGCTAGAAAAGTCAGTGCCCTCCTAAGCATACCCAAGCACTTTGAATTTCTTGACGACATCCATTTTGCTCTATGAGTTCGTGTTGACCTAACCCTAACTCTAAGAGGAATTTTCCTCCAATGGGACTTTCCCAAGTATTTTACCAGGAAAGATAGATAGTGCAGGCTAGAAAATCAGTGCCCTCCTAATTATACCCAAGAATCCCGTTTTTTCTTGTTTTTTTTGGCGATGACTATTTTGCTCTATGAATTCATGGTGATTTAACCCTAACCCTAAGTGCAATTTTACTCCAATGAGATTTTCCCATATCTTTTACCGGGAAACATAGATAGGGCAGCCTAGAAAAGTAAGTGACCTCCTAACCATAGTAAAGTATTCTGAATTTGTTGGCAATTTCCATTTTTTTCTATGAATTCATGGTGACCTAACCCTAACCCTAAGTGGAATTTTCCTCCTATGGGATTTTCCTTTGCATTTTACGAGGAAACAAAGATAGGGCAACCTAGAAAATTAAGTGCTCTCCTAACCGTACCCAAGTATTCCGACATTGTTGACGATGTCCATTTTGCTCTGTGAGTTCATGTTGACCTAACCCTAACCCTAAGTGTAATTTTCCTCCTTTGGAATTTTTTCCAGGTATTTTACCAGGAATCATAGATAGGGCAGGCTAGAAAAGTAACTGCCCTCCTAACCATACCCAAGCCCTTTGAATTTCTTGGCGGCATGCATTTTGCTCTATGAGTTCGTGTTGACCTAACCCTAACCCTAACTGGAATTTTTCTCCTAAGGGATTATCCCATGTATTTTACCAGGAAAAATAGATAGGATAGGCTAGAAAAATCATTGCCCTCCTAACCCTACCCAAGCACTCTGAATTTGTTGGCGACGTCCATTTTTCTCTTTGAATTCATGTTGACCTAAACCTAACTCTAAGTAGAATTTTACTCCTATGGGATTTTCCCATGTATTTTACCAGGAAACATAGATAGGGCAGGCTAGAAAATTCAGTGCCCACCTAACCATACCCAAGCACTTTGAATTTCTTGGCAGCATGCATTTTCCTCTATGAGTTCATGTTGACCTAACCCTAACCCTAAGCCGAATTTTCCTCCTAAGGGATTTTCCCATATATTTTACCAGGAAACATAGATAGGGCAGGCTAGAAAACTCAGTGCCCTCCTAACCATAACCAAGCACTCAGAATTTGTTGACGATGTCCATTTTTCTCTATGAGTTCATGTTGAAGTAAACCTAAACGTAAGTGGAATTTTCCCCCTAAGGGATTTTCCCATTTATTTTACCAGGACACATAGATAGGCAGAGTGAAAAAGACAGTGCCCTCCTAACCATAGCCAAGCACTCTGAATTTGTTGGCAATGTCCATTTTCCTCTATGAGTTTATGGAGACCTAACCCTAACCTTACTAACCGTAAGTGCAATTTTCCTCCAATGGAATTTTCCATGTATTTTACCCGGAAACATAGATAGGGCAAGCTAGAAAAGTAAGTGCCCTCCTAAACATACCCAAGCAGTCTGAATTTCTTGGTGATGTCCATTTTTCTATACGAGTTCATGGTGACCTAACCCTAACCCTAAGTGGAATTTTCCTCCTAAGGGATTTTCCCATTTATTTTACCAGGACATATAGATAGGCAGAGTAGAAAAATCTGTGCCCTACTAACCATACAAAATGAATCTGAATTTGTGTCCTCCTAACCATACCCAAGAACTTAGAATTTGTTCACAATGTCCATTTTTCTATGTGTTCATGGTAACCTAACCCTAACCATAAGTAGAATTTTCCTCCTATGGGATTTTCCCATCTATTTTACCAGGACACATAGATAGGCAGAGTAAAAAAGTCAGTGCCCTCCTAACCATAGCCAAACAAGCTGAATTTGTTGGCAATGTACATTTTCCTCTATGAGTTCATGGTGACCTAACCCTAAACTTATTAACCCTAAGTGGAATTTTCCTCCAATGGGATTTTCCATGTATTTTACCAGGAAACATAGATAGGGCAAGTGAGAAAAGTAACTGCCGTACTAACCGTACCCAAGCACTCTGAATTTGTTGGCGATGTCCATTTTTCTATATGAGTTCATGTTCACCTAACCCTAACCATAAGTGGAATTTTCCTCCTATGGGATTTTCCCATGAATTTTACCAAGAAATATAGAAAGGGCAGGCTAGAAAACTCAGTGCCCTCCTAACCAAACAAAACCACTCTGAATTTGTTTGCGAGGTCCATTTTTATCTATGTGTTCATAGTGACCCAACCCTAACCCTAAGTGGAATTTTCCTCCTTAGGGATTTTCCCATTTATTTCACCAGGACACATAGATAGGCAGAGTAGAAAAGTCAGTGCCCTCCTAACCATAGCCAAGCACTCTTAATTTGTTGGCAATGTCCATTTTCCTCTTTGAGTTCATGGTGACCTAACTCTAACCTTACTAACCCTAAGTGGAATTTTCCTCCAAAGGGATTTTCCATGTATTTTACCAGGAAACATAGATAGGGCAAATTAGAAAAGTAAGTGCCCTTCTAACCGTACCCAAGTATTCCGAGATTGTAGGCAATGTCGATTTTTTTCTATGACTTCATTTTGACCTATCCTTAACCCTAAGTGGAATTTTCCTCCTATGGGATTTTCCCATGTATTTTACCAGGAAATATACAAAGGGCACGCTAGAAAATCAGTGCTCTACTAACCATACAAAATCACTCTGAATTTGAGGGGGGGGGTCCATTTTTATCTATGAGTTCATTGTGACCTAACCCTAACCCTAAGTGGAATTTTCCTCCTATGCGATTTTATTTCGCATTTTACCAGGAAACATAGATAGGGCAACATAGAAAAGTATGTGTTCTCCTAACCCTACCCAAGTATTCCGAGATTGTTCGTGATGACCATTTTGATCTATGAGTTCATTGTGACCTAACCCTAACCCTAAGTGGAATTTTCCTCCTATGGGAATTTCCCATGAATTTTACCAGGAAACATAGATAGGGCAGGCTAGAAAGGTCAGTGCCCCCCTAAGCATACCCAAGAACTCAGAATTTGTTGACGATGTCCATTTTCCATATGAGTTCATGGTGACCTAACCCTAAGTGTAATTTTCCTCCTATGGGATTTTCCCATTTATTTTACCAGGACACATAGATAGGCAGAGTAGAAAAATCAGTGCCCACCTAAGCATAGCCAAGCACTCTGAATTTGTTGGCAATGTCCATTTTCCTCCTTGAGTTCATGGTGACCTAACCCTAACCTTACTAACCCTTAGTGGAATTATCCTCCTATGGGATTTTCCATGTATTATACCAGGAAACATAGATAGGGCAAGCTAGAAAAGTAAGTGCCCTCCTAACCGTACCCAAGCACTAAATTTGTTGGCCACGTCCATTTTGCTCTATGAGTTCATGTTGACCTAACCCTAAGTGGAATTTTCCTCCTAAGGGATTTTCCCATTTATGTTACCAGTACACATAGATAGGCAGAGTAGAAAAGTCAGTGACCTCCTAACCATAGCCAATCACTCTGAATTTGTTGGCAATGTCCATTTTCCTCTGTGAGTTCATGTTGACCTAAGCCTAACGCTAAGTGGAATTTTCCTCTTATGGGATTTTCCAATATATTTTCCAAGGAAATATAGATAGGGTAGGCTACAAAGGTCAATGCCCTCCAAACCATACCCAAGCACTCTGAATTTGTTGGCGATCTCCATTTTTCTAAATGAATTCATGGTGACGTAACCCTATCCTAAGTGGAATTTTCCTCCTAAGGTATTTTTCCATGTATTTTACCAGGAAACATACTGTAGATAGTGCAGACTATAAAAGTCAGTGCCCTCTTAAACTTACCCAAGCACTCTGAATTTGTTGGCGATCTCCATTTTTCTAAATGAGTTCATGGTGACGTAACCCTATCCTAAGTGGAATTTTCCTCCTAAGGTATTTTTCCATGTATTTTACCAGGAAACATACTGTAGATAGTGCAGACTATAAAAGTCAGTGCCCTCTTAAACTTACCCAAGTACTCTGAATTTGTTGGCGATGTCCATTTTTCTATATGACTTCATGTTGACCTAACCCTAAGTGGAATTTTCCTCCTAAGAGATTTTCCCATGTATTTTACCAGGAAATATAGAAAGGGCAGGCTAGAAAAGTCAGTGCCCTCCTAACCATACAAAATCACTCTGAATTTGTTGGCATGGTCCATTTTTATCTATGAGTTCATTATGACCTAACCCTAACCCTAAGTGGAATTTTCCTCCTATGGGATTTTCCTTTGCATTTTACCAGGAAACATAGATAGGGCAACCTAGAAAAGTAAGTGCTCTCCTAACCGTACCCAAGTATTCCGAGATTGTTGGCGATGTCCATTTTTCTATTAGTTCATGGTGACCCAAACCTAACCCTAAGTGGAATTTTCCTCCTAAGGGATTTTCCCATTTATTTTACCGGGACACATACATAGGCAGAGTAGAAAACTCAGTGCCCTCCTAACCATACCTAAGCACTCCAAATTTGTTAGCAATGTCCATTTTGCTCTCTGAGTTCATGTTGACCTAAACCTATCCCTAAGAGGAATTTTTTTCTTCAAGAATTTTCCCATGTATTTTACCAGAAAATACAGATAGGGCAGACTAGAAAAGTCAATGCCCTCAAACCCATACCCAAGGACTCTGAAATTGTTGGCGATGTCCACTTTTCTCTCTGAGTTCATGTTGATATAACCCTAACCCTAAGTGGAATTTTCCTCCTATGCGATTTTATTTCGCATTTTACCAGGAAACATAGATAGGGCAACATAGAAAATTATGTGTTCTCCTAACCCTACCCAAGTATTCCGAGATTGTTCGTGATGACCATTTTGATCTATGAGTTCATTGTGACCTAACCCTAACCCTAAGTGGAATTTTCCTCCTATGGGAATTTCCCATGAATTTTACCAGGAAACATAGATAGGGCAGGCTAGAAAGGTCAGTGCCCCCCTAAGCATACCCAAGAACTCAGAATTTGTTGACGATGTCCATTTTCCATATGAGTTCATGGTGACCTAACCCTCACCCTAAGTGGAATTTTCCTCCTATTGGATTTTCCCATGTATTTTACCAGGAAACATAGATAGGGCAAGCTAGAAAAGTAAGTGCCCTCCTAACCGTACCCAAGCACTCTGAATTTGTTGGCGATGTCCATTTTTCTATATGAGTTCATGGTGACCCTAACCCTAAGTGGAATTTTCCTCCTAAGGGATTTTCATGTTGAGTGCCCTCCTAACCGTACCCTAAGTGGAATTGACCTAAGGGATTTTCCCATTTATGTTACCAGTACACATAGATAGGCAGAGTAGAAAAGTCAGTGACCTCCTAACCATAGCCAATCACTCTGAATTTGTTGGCAATGTCCATTTTCCTCTGTGAGTTCATGTTGACCTAAGCCTAACGCTAAGTGGAATTTTCCTCTTATGGGATTTTCCAATATATTTTCCAAGGAAATATAGATAGGGTAGGCTACAAAGGTCAATGCCCTCCAAACCATACCCAAGCACTCTGAATTTGTTGGCGATCTCCATTTTTCTAAATGAATTCATGGTGACGTAACCCTATCCTAAGTGGAATTTTCCTCCTAAGGTATTTTTCCATGTATTTTACCAGGAAACATACTGTAGATAGTGCAGACTATAAAAGTCAGTGCCCTCTTAAACTTACCCAAGCACTCTGAATTTGTTGGCGATCTCCATTTTTCTAAATGAGTTCATGGTGACGTAACCCTATCCTAAGTGGAATTTTCCTCCTAAGGTATTTTTCCATGTATTTTACCAGGAAACATACTGTAGATAGTGCAGACTATAAAAGTCAGTGCCCTCTTAAACTTACCCAAGTACTCTGAATTTGTTGGCGATGTCCATTTTTCTATATGACTTCATGTTGACCTAACCCTAAGTGGAATTTTCCTCCTAAGAGATTTTCCCATGTATTTTACCAGGAAATATAGAAAGGGCAGGCTAGAAAAGTCAGTGCCCTCCTAACCATACAAAATCACTCTGAATTTGTTGGCATGGTCCATTTTTATCTATGAGTTCATTATGACCTAACCCTAACCCTAAGTGGAATTTTCCTCCTATGGGATTTTCCTTTGCATTTTACCAGGAAACATAGATAGGGCAACCTAGAAAAGTAAGTGCTCTCCTAACCGTACCCAAGTATTCCGAGATTGTTGGCGATGTCCATTTTTCTATTAGTTCATGGTGACCCAAACCTAACCCTAAGTGGAATTTTCCTCCTAAGGGATTTTCCCATTTATTTTACCGGGACACATACATAGGCAGAGTAGAAAACTCAGTGCCCTCCTAACCATACCTAAGCACTCCAAATTTGTTAGCAATGTCCATTTTGCTCTCTGAGTTCATGTTGACCTAAACCTATCCCTAAGAGGAATTTTTTTCTTCAAGAATTTTCCCATGTATTTTACCAGAAAATACAGATAGGGCAGACTAGAAAAGTCAATGCCCTCAAACCCATACCCAAGGACTCTGAAATTGTTGGCGATGTCCACTTTTCTCTCTGAGTTCATGTTGATCTAACCCTAACCCTAAGTGGAATTTTCCTCCTATGCGATTTTATTTCGCATTTTACCAGGAAACATAGATAGGGCAACATAGAAAAGTATGTGTTCTCCTAACCCTACCCAAGTATTCCGAGATTGTTCGTGATGACCATTTTGATCTATGAGTTCATTGTGACCTAACCCTAACCCTAAGTGGAATTTTCCTCCTATGGGAATTTCCCATGAATTTTACCAGGAAACATAGATAGGGCAGGCTAGAAAGGTCAGTGCCCCCCTAAGCATACCCAAGAACTCAGAATTTGTTGACGATGTCCATTTTCCATATGAGTTCATGGTGACCTAACCCTAAGTGTAATTTTCCTCCTATGGGATTTTCCCATTTATTTTACCAGGACACATAGATAGGCAGAGTAGAAAAATCAGTGCCCACCTAAGCATAGCCAAGCACTCTGAATTTGTTGGCAATGTCCATTTTCCTCCTTGAGTTCATGGTGACCTAACCCTAACCTTACTAACCCTTAGTGGAATTATCCTCCTATGGGATTTTCCATGTATTATACCAGGAAACATAGATAGGGCAAGCTAGAAAAGTAAGTGCCCTCCTAACCGTACCCAAGCACTAAATTTGTTGGCCACGTCCATTTTGCTCTATGAGTTCATGTTGACCTAACCCTAAGTGGAATTTTCCTCCTAAGGGATTTTCCCATTTATGTTACCAGTACACATAGATAGGCAGAGTAGAAAAGTCAGTGACCTCCTAACCATAGCCAATCACTCTGAATTTGTTGGCAATGTCCATTTTCCTCTGTGAGTTCATGTTGACCTAAGCCTAACGCTAAGTGGAATTTTCCTCTTATGGGATTTTCCAATATATTTTCCAAGGAAATATAGATAGGGTAGGCTACAAAGGTCAATGCCCTCCAAACCATACCCAAGCACTCTGAATTTGTTGGCGATCTCCATTTTTCTAAATGAATTCATGGTGACGTAACCCTATCCTAAGTGGAATTTTCCTCCTAAGGTATTTTTCCATGTATTTTACCAGGAAACATACTGTAGATAGTGCAGACTATAAAAGTCAGTGCCCTCTTAAACTTACCCAAGCACTCTGAATTTGTTGGCGATCTCCATTTTTCTAAATGAGTTCATGGTGACGTAACCCTATCCTAAGTGGAATTTTCCTCCTAAGGTATTTTTCCATGTATTTTACCAGGAAACATACTGTAGATAGTGCAGACTATAAAAGTCAGTGCCCTCTTAAACTTACCCAAGTACTCTGAATTTGTTGGCGATGTCCATTTTTCTATATGACTTCATGTTGACCTAACCCTAAGTGGAATTTTCCTCCTAAGAGATTTTCCCATGTATTTTACCAGGAAATATAGAAAGGGCAGGCTAGAAAAGTCAGTGCCCTCCTAACCATACAAAATCACTCTGAATTTGTTGGCATGGTCCATTTTTATCTATGAGTTCATTATGACCTAACCCTAACCCTAAGTGGAATTTTCCTCCTATGGGATTTTCCTTTGCATTTTACCAGGAAACATAGATAGGGCAACCTAGAAAAGTAAGTGCTCTCCTAACCGTACCCAAGTATTCCGAGATTGTTGGCGATGTCCATTTTTCTATTAGTTCATGGTGACCCAAACCTAACCCTAAGTGGAATTTTCCTCCTAAGGGATTTTCCCATTTATTTTACCAGGACACATAGATAGGCAGAGTAGAAAAGTCAGTGCCGTCCTAACCATACCTAAGCACTCCAAATTTGTTAGCAATGTCCATTTTGCTCTATGAGTTCATGTTGACCTAAACCTATCCCTAAGAGGAATTTTTCTCTTCAAGAATTTTCCCATGTATTTTACCAGAAAATACAGATAGGGCAGACTAGAAAAGTCAATGCCCTCAAACCCATACCCAAGGACTCTGAAATTGTTGGCGATGTCCACTTTTCTCTCTGAGTTCATGTTGATCTAACCCTAACCCTAAGTGGAATTTTCCTCCTATGCGATTTTATTTCGCATTTTACCAGGAAACATAGATAGGGCAACATAGAAAAGTATGTGTTCTCCTAACCCTACCCAAGTATTCCGAGATTGTTCGTGATGACCATTTTGATCTATGAGTTCATTGTGACCTAACCCTAACCCTAAGTGGAATTTTCCTCCTATGGGAATTTCCCATGAATTTTACCAGGAAACATAGATAGGGCAGGCTAGAAAGGTCAGTGCCCCCCTAAGCATACCCAAGAACTCAGAATTTGTTGACGATGTCCATTTTCCATATGAGTTCATGGTGACCTAACCCTAAGTGTAATTTTCCTCCTATGGGATTTTCCCATTTATTTTACCAGGACACATAGATAGGCAGAGTAGAAAAATCAGTGCCCACCTAAGCATAGCCAAGCACTCTGAATTTGTTGGCAATGTCCATTTTCCTCCTTGAGTTCATGGTGACCTAACCCTAACCTTACTAACCCTTAGTGGAATTATCCTCCTATGGGATTTTCCATGTATTATACCAGGAAACATAGATAGGGCAAGCTAGAAAAGTAAGTGCCCTCCTAACCGTACCCAAGCACTAAATTTGTTGGCCACGTCCATTTTGCTCTATGAGTTCATGTTGACCTAACCCTAAGTGGAATTTTCCTCCTAAGGGATTTTCCCATTTATGTTACCAGTACACATAGATAGGCAGAGTAGAAAAGTCAGTGACCTCCTAACCATAGCCAATCACTCTGAATTTGTTGGCAATGTCCATTTTCCTCTGTGAGTTCATGTTGACCTAAGCCTAACGCTAAGTGGAATTTTCCTCTTATGGGATTTTCCAATATATTTTCCAAGGAAATATAGATAGGGTAGGCTACAAAGGTCAATGCCCTCCAAACCATACCCAAGCACTCTGAATTTGTTGGCGATCTCCATTTTTCTAAATGAATTCATGGTGACGTAACCCTATCCTAAGTGGAATTTTCCTCCTAAGGTATTTTTCCATGTATTTTACCAGGAAACATACTGTAGATAGTGCAGACTATAAAAGTCAGTGCCCTCTTAAACTTACCCAAGCACTCTGAATTTGTTGGCGATCTCCATTTTTCTAAATGAGTTCATGGTGACGTAACCCTATCCTAAGTGGAATTTTCCTCCTAAGGTATTTTTCCATGTATTTTACCAGGAAACATACTGTAGATAGTGCAGACTATAAAAGTCAGTGCCCTCTTAAACTTACCCAAGTACTCTGAATTTGTTGGCGATGTCCATTTTTCTATATGACTTCATGTTGACCTAACCCTAAGTGGAATTTTCCTCCTAAGAGATTTTCCCATGTATTTTACCAGGAAATATAGAAAGGGCAGGCTAGAAAAGTCAGTGCCCTCCTAACCATACAAAATCACTCTGAATTTGTTGGCATGGTCCATTTTTATCTATGAGTTCATTATGACCTAACCCTAACCCTAAGTGGAATTTTCCTCCTATGGGATTTTCCTTTGCATTTTACCAGGAAACATAGATAGGGCAACCTAGAAAAGTAAGTGCTCTCCTAACCGTACCCAAGTATTCCGAGATTGTTGGCGATGTCCATTTTTCTATTAGTTCATGGTGACCCAAACCTAACCCTAAGTGGAATTTTCCTCCTAAGGGATTTTCCCATTTATTTTACCGGGACACATACATAGGCAGAGTAGAAAACTCAGTGCCCTCCTAACCATACCTAAGCACTCCAAATTTGTTAGCAATGTCCATTTTGCTCTCTGAGTTCATGTTGACCTAAACCTATCCCTAAGAGGAATTTTTTTCTTCAAGAATTTTCCCATGTATTTTACCAGAAAATACAGATAGGGCAGACTAGAAAAGTCAATGCCCTCAAACCCATACCCAAGGACTCTGAAATTGTTGGCGATGTCCACTTTTCTCTCTGAGTTCATGTTGATCTAACCCTAACCCTAAGTGGAATTTTCCTCCTATGCGATTTTATTTCGCATTTTACCAGGAAACATAGATAGGGCAACATAGAAAAGTATGTGTTCTCCTAACCCTACCCAAGTATTCCGAGATTGTTCGTGATGACCATTTTGATCTATGAGTTCATTGTGACCTAACCCTAACCCTAAGTGGAATTTTCCTCCTATGGGAATTTCCCATGAATTTTACCAGGAAACATAGATAGGGCAGGCTAGAAAGGTCAGTGCCCCCCTAAGCATACCCAAGAACTCAGAATTTGTTGACGATGTCCATTTTCCATATGAGTTCATGGTGACCTAACCCTAAGTGTAATTTTCCTCCTATGGGATTTTCCCATTTATTTTACCAGGACACATAGATAGGCAGAGTAGAAAAATCAGTGCCCACCTAAGCATAGCCAAGCACTCTGAATTTGTTGGCAATGTCCATTTTCCTCCTTGAGTTCATGGTGACCTAACCCTAACCTTACTAACCCTTAGTGGAATTATCCTCCTATGGGATTTTCCATGTATTATACCAGGAAACATAGATAGGGCAAGCTAGAAAAGTAAGTGCCCTCCTAACCGTACCCAAGCACTAAATTTGTTGGCCACGTCCATTTTGCTCTATGAGTTCATGTTGACCTAACCCTAAGTGGAATTTTCCTCCTAAGGGATTTTCCCATTTATGTTACCAGTACACATAGATAGGCAGAGTAGAAAAGTCAGTGACCTCCTAACCATAGCCAATCACTCTGAATTTGTTGGCAATGTCCATTTTCCTCTGTGAGTTCATGTTGACCTAAGCCTAACGCTAAGTGGAATTTTCCTCTTATGGGATTTTCCAATATATTTTCCAAGGAAATATAGATAGGGTAGGCTACAAAGGTCAATGCCCTCCAAACCATACCCAAGCACTCTGAATTTGTTGGCGATCTCCATTTTTCTAAATGAATTCATGGTGACGTAACCCTATCCTAAGTGGAATTTTCCTCCTAAGGTATTTTTCCATGTATTTTACCAGGAAACATACTGTAGATAGTGCAGACTATAAAAGTCAGTGCCCTCTTAAACTTACCCAAGCACTCTGAATTTGTTGGCGATCTCCATTTTTCTAAATGAGTTCATGGTGACGTAACCCTATCCTAAGTGGAATTTTCCTCCTAAGGTATTTTTCCATGTATTTTACCAGGAAACATACTGTAGATAGTGCAGACTATAAAAGTCAGTGCCCTCTTAAACTTACCCAAGTACTCTGAATTTGTTGGCGATGTCCATTTTTCTATATGACTTCATGTTGACCTAACCCTAAGTGGAATTTTCCTCCTAAGAGATTTTCCCATGTATTTTACCAGGAAATATAGAAAGGGCAGGCTAGAAAAGTCAGTGCCCTCCTAACCATACAAAATCACTCTGAATTTGTTGGCATGGTCCATTTTTATCTATGAGTTCATTATGACCTAACCCTAACCCTAAGTGGAATTTTCCTCCTATGGGATTTTCCTTTGCATTTTACCAGGAAACATAGATAGGGCAACCTAGAAAAGTAAGTGCTCTCCTAACCGTACCCAAGTATTCCGAGATTGTTGGCGATGTCCATTTTTCTATTAGTTCATGGTGACCCAAACCTAACCCTAAGTGGAATTTTCCTCCTAAGGGATTTTCCCATTTATTTTACCGGGACACATACATAGGCAGAGTAGAAAACTCAGTGCCCTCCTAACCATACCTAAGCACTCCAAATTTGTTAGCAATGTCCATTTTGCTCTCTGAGTTCATGTTGACCTAAACCTATCCCTAAGAGGAATTTTTTTCTTCAAGAATTTTCCCATGTATTTTACCAGAAAATACAGATAGGGCAGACTAGAAAAGTCAATGCCCTCAAACCCATACCCAAGGACTCTGAAATTGTTGGCGATGTCCACTTTTCTCTCTGAGTTCATGTTGATCTAACCCTAACCCTAAGTGGAATTTTCCTCCTATGCGATTTTTCTTTCCATTTTACCAGGAAACATAGATAGGGCAACATAAAAAACTAAGTGCTCTCCTAACCGTACCCAAGTACTCCGAGATTGTTGGTGATGTCCATTTTTATCTATCAGTTCATTGTGACCTAACCCTAACCCTGAGTAGAATATTCCTCCTATGGGATTTTCCCATGTATTTTTCCAGGAAACACAGATAGAGTAGGCAAGAAAAGTCAGTACCCTCCTAATTATACCCAAGAATGCCGTTTGGTTTTGTTTTTTTTTTTTCAGCAATGACTATTTTGCTCTATGAGTTCATGGTGATTTAACCGTAAACCTAAGTGCAATTTTATTCCTATGGGATTTTCCCATATCTTTTACCGGGGAAACATAGATAGGGCAGCCTAGAAAAGTAAGTGCCCTCCTAACCATAGTAAAGTATTCGGAATTTGTTCGCAATGTCCATTTTTTTCTCTGAGTTCATGGTGACTTAACCCTAACCCTAAGTGCAATTTTCCTCCTACGGGATTTTCCCATCTATTGTACCAGGAAACATATATAGGGCAGGCTAGAAAGGTCAGTGGCCGCCTAACAATACCCAAGCACGTTGAATTTTTTGGCGATGTCCATTTTTCTCTACGAGTTCATGTTGACCTAAACCTAACCCTAAGTGGAATTTTCCTCCTATGGAATTTTCCCATGTATTTTACCAGGAAACCTAGATAGGGCAGAGTAGAAATGTCAGTGGACTCCTAACCAAAGCCAAGCACTCTGAATTTGTTGGCAATGTCCATTTTCCTCTATGAGTTCATCGTGACCTAACCCTAACCTTACTAACCGTAAGTGGAATTTTCCTCCAATAGGATTTTCCATGTATTTTACCAGGAAACATAGATGGGCAAGTTAGAAAAGTAAGTGCCCTCCTAACCGTCCCCAAGCACTCTGAATTTGTTGATGACGTCCATTTTGCTCCATGAATTCATGTTAACCTAACCTAACCCGAACTGGAATTTTCCTCCAATTGGATTTTCCATGTATTTTACCGGGAAACATACAGTAGATAGGGTACACGACAAAAGTCAGTGCCCTCCTAATGATACCCAAGTACTCTGAATTTCGTGGTGAGGTCCATTTTGCTCTATGAGTTCATGTTGACCTAACCCTAACCCTAAGTGGAATTTTCCTCCAATGGGATTTTCCCATCTATTTTACCAGGAAACATATATAGGGCAGGCTAGAAAGGTCAGTGCCCGCCTAACAATACCCAAGCATTCTGAATTTGTTGGCCACGTCCATTTTGCTCTATGAGTTCATGTTGACCTAACCCTATCCCTAAGAGGAATTTTTCTCTTAAGGGATTTTCCCATGTATATTACCAGGAAACATAGATAGGGCAGGATAGAAAGGTCAGTGCCCTCCTAACCATACCCAAGCACTTTGAATTTCTTGGCGACATCCACTTTGCTCTATGAGTTCCTGTTCACCTAACCCTAACCATAACTGAAATTTTCCTCCTATGAGATTTTCCCATGTATTTTGCCAGGAAATATAGAAAGAGCAGGCAAGAAAAGTCAGTGCCCTCCTAACCATACAAAATCACTCTGAATTTGTTGACGACGTCCATTTTGCTCCATGAATTCATGTTAACCTAACCCTAACCCGAACTGGAATTTTCCTCCAATTGGATTTTCCATGTATTTTACCAGGAAACATACAGTAAATAGGGCACACTACAAACGTCAGTGCCCTCCTAACCATACCCAAATACTCTGAATTTTGTTGCGAGGTCCATTTTGCTATATGAGTTCATGTTGACCTAACCCTAACCCTAAGTTGAATTTTCCTCCTATGGGATTTTCCCATGTATTTTACCAGGAAACATAGATAGGGCAGGATAGAAAGGTCAATGCCCTCCTAACAATACCCAAGCACTTTGAATTTCTTGGCGACATCCACTTTACTCTATGAGTTCCTGTTCACCTAACCCTAACCGTAAGAGGAATTTTCCTCCTAAGGAATTTTCCCATGTATTTTACCAGGAAACATAGATAGAGCAAGCTAGAAAAGTCAGTGCCCGCCTATCCATACCCAAGCACTTTGAATTTGTTGGCGACATCCATTTTGCTCTATGAGTTCATATTGACCTAACCCTAACCCTAAGTGGAATTTTCCTCTTATGGGATTTTCCCACATATTTTACCAGGAAATATAGATAGGGTAGGCTAAAAAGGTCAATGCCCTCCAACCCATACCCAAGCACTCTGAATTTGTTGGCGATGTACATTTTTCTATATGAGTTTATGTTGATCTATCCCTAACCCTAAGTGGAATATTCCTACTAAGGGATTTTCCCATGTATTTTACCAGGAAACATCCAGTAGATAGGGCAGGCTAGAAAGGTCAGGTCCCTCCTAACCATACCCAAGTACTCTGAATTTTGTGGCGACGTCCATTTTGCTCTATGAGTTTATGCTGACTTAACCCTAACCCTAAGTGGAATTTTCCTCCAAAGGGAATTTCCCATTTATTTTACCAGGACACATAGATAGGGCAGAGTAGAAAACTGAGTGCCCTCCTAACTATAGCCAAGAACTCTGAATTTCTTGGCAATGTCCATTTTCCTCTATGAGCTCATGGTGACCTAACCCTATCATACAAACCCTAAGTGGAATTTGACTCCTATGGGATTTTCATGTATTTTACCAGGAAACAAAGATAGGGCAAGCTAGAAAAGTCAGTTCCCTCCTAACCGTACTGAAGCACTCTGAATTTTTTGGCCATGTCCGTTTTGCTCTTTGAGTTCATGTTGACCTAACTCTAACCCAAAGTCGAGTTTTCCTCCTATGGCATTTTACCATCTATTGTACCAGGAAACATATATAGGCCAGGCTAGAAAGGTCAGTGCCCGCCTAACAAAACCCAAGCACTCTGAATTTGTTGGCCACGTCTATTTTGCTCTATGAGTTCATGTTGACCTAACCCTAACCCTAAGTGGAATTTTCCTCCTATCGGATTTTCCCATGTATTTTACCAGGAAACATAGATAGCGCAGGCTAGAAAGGTCAGTGCCCTCCTAACCATACCCAAGCACTTTGAATTTCTTGGCGACATCCACTTTGCTCTATGAGTTCATGTTGACCTAATTCTAACCCTAAGTGGAATTTTCCTCCTATGGGATTTTCCCATGTAGTTTACCAGGAAATATAGAAAGGGAAGCCTAGAAAAGTCAGTGCCCTCCTAACCATACAAAATCACTCTGAATTTGTTGGCAAGGCCCATTTTTATCTTTGAGTTCATTGTGACCTAACCCTAACCCAAGTAGAATTTTCCTCCTATGGGATTTTCCCATACATTTTACCAGGAAACATAGATAGAGTAGGAGAGAAACGTCAGCGCCCTCTTAACCATACAAAATCACTCTGAATTTGTTGGCGATGTCCATTTTTCTATATGAGTTCATGGTGACCTAATCGTAAGTGGAATTTTCCTCCTATGGGTTTTTCCCATGTATTTTACAAGGAAATATAGAAAGGGCAGGCTAGAAAAGTCAGTTCCCTCCTAACCATACCCAAGCACGCTGAATTTCTTGGCGACATCGACTTTGCTCTATGTGTTCATGTTGACCTAACTCTAACCCTAAGTGGAATTTTCCTCCTATGGGATTTTCCTATGTAGTTTACCAGGAAATATAGAAAGGGAAGCCTAGAAAAGTCAGTGCCCTCCTAACCATACAAAATCACTCTGAATTTGTTGGCAAGGCCCATTTTTATCTTTGAGTTCATTGTGACCTAACCCTAACCCAAGTAGAATTTTCCTCCTATGGGATTTTCCCATACATTTTACCAGGAAACATAGATAGAGTAGGAGAGAAACGTCAGCGCCCTCTTAACCATACAAAATCACTCTGAATTTGTTGGCGATGTCCATTTTTATCTATGAGTTCATGGTGACCTAACCCTAACCCTAAGTGGAATTTTCCTCCTATGGGATTTTCCTTTGCATTTTACCAGGAAACATAGATAGGGCAACCTAGAAATCTAAGTGCTCTCCTAACCGTACCCAAGTATTCCGAGATTTTTGGCGATCTCCATTTTTCTCTATGGTTCCTATTGACCTAACCCTAACCCTAAGTGGAATTTTACCATATATTTTACCAGGAAACATAGATAGGGCAGGCTAGAAAGGTCAGTGCCCTCCTAACCATACCCAAGAACTCAGAATTTGTTGACAATGTCCATTTTTCTATATGAGTTCATGGTGACCTAACCCTAACCCAGTGTTTCCCAAACTTGACAATTTTAAGGCATGTGGACTTCAACTCCCAGAATTCCACAGCCATACAAAATCACTCTGAATTTGTTGGCGATGTCCATTTTTCTATGTGAGTTCATGTTGACCTAACCCTAAGTGGAATTTTCCTCCTATGGGTTTTTCCCATGTATTTTACCAGGAAATATAGAAAGGGCAGGCTAGAAAAGTCAGTTCCCTCCTAACCATAAAAAATCACTCTGAATTTGTTGGCGAGGTCCATTTTTATCTTTGAGTTCATTGTGACCTAAAATTAATCCTAAGTGGAATTTTCCTCCAATGCGATTTTTCTTTGCATTTTACCAGGAAACATAGATAGGGCAACCTAGAAAAGTATGTGCTCTCCTAACCGTAGCCAAGTATTCCAAGATTGTTGGCGATGTCCATTTTTCTCTATGAGTTCATTGTGACCTAAACCTAACCCTAAGTAGAATTTTCCTTCTACGGGATTTTCCCATGTATTTTACCAGGAAACATAGATAGAGTAGACGAGAAAAGTCAGTGCCCTTTTAACTATACAAAATCATTCTGAATTTGTAGGCGAGGTCCATTTTTATCTATGAGTTCATTGTAACCTAACCCTAACCCTAAGTAGAATTTTCCTCCTATAGGATGTTCCCATGTATTTTACCAGGAAACCTAGATAGGGCAGGCTAGAAAGGTCAGTACCCGCCTAACAGTACCCAAGCACTCTGACATTGATGGCGATGTCCATTTTTCTCTATGAGTTCATGGTGACGTAACCCTAACCCTAAGTGGAATTTTCCTCCTAAGGGATTTTCTTATTTATTTTACCAGGACACATAGATAGGCAGAGTAAAGAAGTAAGTGCCCTCCTAACTATAGCCAGGCACTCTTAATTTATTGGCAATGTCCATTCTTCTATATGAGTTCATGTTGACCTAACCCTAACCATACTAACCCTAACTGGAATTTTTCTCCAATGGGATTTTCCATGTATTTTGCCAGAAAACATATATAGGGCAAGTTAGAAAAATGTGTGCCCTCCTAACCGATGTCCATTTTTGTATATGAGTTCATGGTGAACTAAACCTAATCCTAAGTGGAATTTTCCTTTTTTCTAGCCTGCCCTATCTATATTTCCTGGTAAAATACATGGGAAAATCCTATAGGAGGAAAATTCCACTTAGGGTTAGGGTTAGGTCAAAAAGAACTCATAGAGCAAAATTGACATCACCACGAAATTCAGAGTACTTTGGTATGGTTAGGAGGGCACTGACTTTTGTAGTCTGCCCTATCTATTGTATTTTTCCTGGTAAAATACATGGGAAAATCCCTTAGGAGGAAAATTCAACTTAGGGTTATGGTTAGGTCACCATGAACTCATATAGAAAAATGGACATCGCCAACAAACTCAGAATACTTGGGTACGGTTAGGAGGGCACTTACTTTTCTAACTTGCCCTATCTATGTTTCCTGGTAAAATACATGGGAAAATCCAATAGGAGGAAAATTCCACTTAGGGTTAGGGTTAGGTCAACGTGAACTCATATAGAAAAATGGACATAGTCAACAAAATCTAATTTCTTGGGTATGGTTGGGAGGGCACTGATCTTTCTTGCCTGCCCTATCTATGTTTCCTGGTAAAATACATGGGAAAATGCCATAGGAGGAAAATTCCACTTAGGGTTAGGGTTAGGTCAACATGAACTCATATAGAAAAATGGACATAGTCAACAAAATCTTATTTCTTGGGTATGGTTAGGAGGGTACTGACTTTTCTCGCTTGCCCTATCTATGTTTCCTGGTAAAATACATGGAAAATCCCATTGGAGAAAAATTCCGCTTAGAGTTAGTAAGGTTAGGGTTAGGTCACCATGAACTCATAGAGGAAAATGGACATTACCAACAAATTCAGCGTGCTTGGGTATGGTTAGGAGGGCATTGATCTCTCTAGACTGCCCTATCTATGTTTCCTGGTAAAAATACATGGGAAAATCCCATAGGATGAAAATTCCACTTAAGGTTAGGGTTAGGTCAACATGAACTCATAGATAAAAATGGACATCACCAACAAATTCAGAGTGCTTGGGTAGTGATACGAGGGCACTGACTTTTCTAGCTTGCCCTATCTATGTTTCCTGTTAATATACATGGGAAAATCCATTAGGAGGAAAATTCCACTTAGGGTTAGGGTTAGGTCAACATGAACTCATATAGAAAAATGGACATAGTCAACAAATTCTAATTTCTTGGGTATGGTTAGGAGGGCACTGACCTTTCTAGCCTGCCATATCTATGTTTCCTGGTAATATACATGGGAAAATCCCATAGGAGGAAAATTCCACTTAGGTTTAGGGTTAGGTCAACATGAACTCATAGATAAAAATGAACCTTGCCCACAAATTCAGAGTGCTTCGGTAGTGTTAGGAGAGCACTGTCTTTTCTCGCTTGCCCTATCTATGTTTCCTGGTAAAATACATGGAAAATCCCATTGGAGAAAAATTCCGCTTAGAGTTCGTAAGGGTAGGGTTAGGTCACCATGAACTCATAGAGGAAAATGGACATTACCAATAAATTCAGCATGCTTGGGTATGGTTAGGTGGGCACTGACCTTTCTAGCCTGCCCTATCTATGTTTCCTGGTAAAATACATGGGAAAATCCCATAGGAGGAAAATTCCACTTAGGATTAGAGTTAGGTCAACATGAACTCATATAGAAAAATGGACATAGTCAACAAATTCTAATTTCTTGGGTATGGTTAGGAGGGCACTGACCTTTCTAGCCTGCCCTATCTATGTTTCCTGGTAAAATACATGGGAAAATCCCATAGGAGGAAAATTCCACTTAGGGTTAGGGTTAGGTCAACATGAACTCATAGATAAAAATGGACATCGCCAACAAATTCAGCTTGCTTGGGTATTGTTAGGTGGGCACTGACCTTTCTAGCCTGCCCTATATATGTTTCCTGGTAAAATACATGGAAAATCCCAATGGAGGAAAATTCCACTTAGGGTTAGTCAGGTTAGGGTTAGGTCACCATGAACTCATATAGAAAAATGGACATATCCAATAAATTCAGAGTGCTTGGCTATGGTTAGGTGGACACTGATTTTTCTAATCTACCTATCTATGTGTCCTGGTAAAATAAATGGGATAATCCCTTAGGAGGAAAATTTTACTTAGGATTAGCGTTAGGTCAACATGAACTCATAGAGAAAAATGGACATCGCCAACAAATTCGGCGTGCTCGGGCATGGTTAGGAGGGCACTGACCTTTCTAGCCTGCCCTCTCTATGTTTCCTGTTAAAATACATGGGAATATGCCATAGGAGGAAAATTCCACTTAGGTTTATGGTGAGGGTTAGGTCAACATGAACTCATAGAGAAAAATGGACATCGCCAACAAATTCAGAGTGCTTGGGTAGTGTTAGGAGGGAATTGACTTTTCTAGCTTGCTCTATCTATGTTTCCTGGTAATATATATGGGAAAATCCAATAGGAGGAAAATTCCACTTAGGGTTAGGGTTAGGTCAACATGAACTCATATAGAAAAATGGACGTAGTCAACAAATACTAATTTTTTGGGTATGGTTAGGAAGGCACTGACCTTTCTAGCCTGCCCTATCTATGTTTTCTGGTAAAATACATGGGAAAATCCCATAGGAGGAAAATTCCACTTAGGGTTAGGGTTAGGTCAACATGAATTCATAGATAAAAATGAACCTCACCAAGAAATTCAGAGTGCTTCGGTAGTGTTAGGAGGGCACTGACTTTTCTCGCTTGCCCTATCTATGTTTCCTGGTAAAATACATGGAAAATCCCATTGGAGAAAAATTCCGCTTAGAGTTAGTAAGGTTAGGGTTAGGTCACCATGAACTCATAGAGGAAAATGGACATTACCAATAAATTCAGCATGCTTGGGTATGGTTAGGTGGGCACTGACCTTTCTAGCCTGCCCTATCTATGTTTCCTGGTAAAATACATGGGAAAATCCCATAGGAGGAAAATTCCACTTAGGATTAGAGTTAGGTCAACATGAACTCATAGAGAAAAATGGACATCGCCAACAAATTCAGAATGCTTGGGTTGTGTTAGGAGGGCACTGACGTTTCTAGCTTGCCCTATCTATGTTTCCTCGTAATATACATCAGAAAATCCAATAGGAGGAAAATTCCACTTAGGGTTAGGGTTAGGTCAACATGAACTCATGTAGAAAAATGGACATAGTCAACAAATTCTAATTTCTTAGGTATGGTTAGGAGGGCACTGACCTTTCTAGCCTGCCTTATCTATGTTTCCTGGTAAAATACATTGGAAAATCCCATAGGAGGAAAATTCCACTTAGGGTTAGGTCAACATGAACTCATAGATAAAAATGAACCTCGCCAACAAATTCAGGGTGCTTCGGTAGTATTAGGAGGGCACTGATTTTTCTCGCTGGCCCTATCTATGTTTCCTGGTAAAATACATGGAAAATCCCATTGGAGAAAAATTCCACTTAGGGTTAGTAAGATTAGGGTTAGGTCACCATGAACTCATAGAGGAAAATGGACATTACCAATAAATTCAGCGTGCTTGGGTATGGTTAGGAGGGCACTGACCTTTCTAGCCTGCCCTATATATGTTTCCTGGTAAAATACATGGAAAATCCCATTGGAGGAAAATTCCACTTAGGGTTAGGATTTGGTCAACATGAACTCATATGGAAAAATGGACATAGTCAACAAAATCTAATTTCTTGGGTATGGTTGAGAGGGCACTGACCTTTCTAGCCTGCCCTATCTATGTTTCCTGGTAAAATACATGGGAAAATCCCATAGGAGGAAAATTCCACTTAGGGTTAGGGTTAGGTCAACATGAACTCATATAGAAAAATGGACATAGTCAACAAATTCTAATTTCTTGGGTATGGTTGAGAGGGCACTGACCTTTCTCGCCTGCCCTATCTATGTTTCCTGGTAAAATACATGGGAAAATCCCATAGGAGGAAAATTCCACTTAGGGTTAGGGTTAGGTCAACATGAACTCATATAGAAAAATGGACATAGTCAACAAATTCTAATTTCTTGGGTATGGTTAGGAGGGCACTGACCTTTCTAGCCTGCCCTATCTATGTTTCCTGGTAAAATACATGGGAAAATCCCATAGGAGGAAAATTCCACTTAAGGTTAGGGTTAGGTCAACATGAACTCATAGAGAAAAATGGACATCGCCAAGAAATTCAGAGTGCTTGGGTAGTGATAGGAGGGCACTGACCTTTCTAGCTTGCCCTATTTTTGTTTCCTGTTAATATACATGGGAAAATCCAATAGGAGGAAAATTCCACTTAGGGTTAGGGTTAGGTCAACATGAACTCATATAGAAAAATGGACATAGTCAACAAAATTTAATTTCTTGGGTATGGTTAGGAGGGCACTGACCTTTCTAGCCTGCCCTATCTATGTTTCCTGGTAAAATACATGGAAAATCCCATTGGAGGAAAATTCCACTTAGGGTTAGGGTTTGGTCAACATGAACTCATATAGAAAAATGGACATAGTCAACAAAATCTAATTTCTTGGGTATGGTTGAGAGGGCACTGACCTTTCTAGCCTGCCCTATCTATGTTTCCTGGTAAAATACATGGGAAAATCCCATAGGAGGAAAATTCCACTTAGGGTTAGGGTTAGGTCAACATGAACTCATATAGAAAAATGGACATAGTCAACAAATTCTAATTTCTTGGGTATGGTTAGGAGGGCACTGACCTTTCTAGCCTGCCCTATCTATGTTTCCTGGTAAAATACATGGGAAAATCCCATAGGAGGAAAATTCCACTTAGGGTTAGGGTTAGGTCAACATGAACTCATAGATAAAAATGAACCTCACCAAGAAATTCAGAGTGCTTCGGTAGTGTTAGGAGGGCACTGACTTTTCTCGCTTGCCCTATCTATGTTTCCTGGTAAAGTACATGGAAAATCCCATTGGAGAAAAATTCCACTTAGAGTTAGTAAGGTTAGGGTTAGGTCACCATGAACTCATAGAGGAAAATGGACATTACCAACAAATTCAGCGTGCTTGGGTATGGTTAGGGGGGCACTGACCTTTCTAGCCTGCCCTATCTATGTTTCCTGGTAAAATAAATGAGAAAATCCCTTAGGAGGAAAATTCTATGCATTCATATCTATTTTTCAGATTTTTTTATATACTAATCATCATTATTGTATTATCTGTCATGTTGTAATGCATTGCTGATACTGTAATAAAAAGTAAAACTAAAGATCCACTTGAATTTGATTCCGGTACAAATATATCTTTGTAATTAGATTTGGGAATTATTAGATCCTACAGTGTGGCTTATTCATGATTTTTCCAATAGGATGGATCAGGGCTTTTCAACTGGTGGTATGCGTACCATCTGTGGTACATTAGCACATGGCAGGTGGTATGTGGCCCTGCCCTGCCCAGGGCAAGTGTAGTAGGGGAGGGAACAAGCCAAAGCAGCGCAGTGCAGGACTTGCCTTAAGAGAGTCCTCTGGAGCTGCAGAGTGGCTGGGGAGAGGCAAAGGCCCCAGGATCAGCACTTCCAGCTCACCTGGAAGAGAAAGGAGGAGGAGGGGGGCGAAGACAGGAGAGGCTATAAAAGGAGGCAGTTTGGGCAGGAGAGGGAAAAAAAGATGCAGCCTTGGGAGGAAGCAGTCAGCTGTAGCTGCACTGAAGGGAAAGAAGGGGGAGGGTGGGGGAGAGGAGAGAAGCAGGCTGGCCATGAGCCAATCTACAACTTCTGTGGCAGCCATCTAGCTGGCAGCGACAAACAGGCAAGAAATGCAGTGGAGGAGGGGTCGCCCTCCACGAGGAATGAAGAAAGGCAGCATCAGCTGGAGGTGAGGCACGGAGGGAGGGAGGGAGGGAGGAGATGGCAATGAGAAAGAGGGAGCTAGAAACAGGAGGGAGGGAGTGTTGGAAGAAAAAGCCCGGGGCTTGCTTTCCAGCCGGGAGGCTATTCCTTTAAGAGAAAAGAAAAAATAGACCAGATGAAAGAAATCTCTGGTGGCTGCTGCTACAACTACTCCAGAGAAGATGTTTAATGGCAGAAGCGAAGTGCCATTTCAGCTGAACAACAAACTGGGAGAGTAGAAGGATTCTTATGTGCTTTTGTGATGTTGAAGGAAAAGTCTTCATCATGGTTCAGTCCAAGCCAGGAATAAACAACATGGCAACTGCTTTAGAAAGAAGGTTGCAGTTTATTGAAAAGGAGAGCCAGACAGAAAGATGGCTCTGGATGAAAAGAGAGAGAGCACATGTAGGGAGTGGGTTTTTATACCCCCTGGGGCTCTTGAGGTTGTTTCCTGTTCTTGTTTGAGGCTTTGTATTTCCTGTGTCATGTATTTTGACCTGAGTCTGAGTGTGCCCCTTTGGCATCTGTGGGTTAATCCTATTGTCTCCTGTCTTAGAGTTTGGGTGGGGCATGTAGATTTTAGGTGTCTTTGTCTTCTTAATCTTCTAGCTTCAACCTTCCTGAATGGTTTACATCTGCATTTCTACAGAGCTGATTTCTGCTTGGGGGAGGGAGACTTGGGGCTATTAAGAAAAATTGGGCATGCTTTTCTGCCTCTTTAAGATCCTTTGAGAAAATATATTTTTCTGCCCTTTTAATATTTCCTTCTCTGGTGGGGCTGATTTCCCACAGTGACTTGGATTTGTGCAATGTGAGCTTTGTGTTCTTAAGGAGTGTTTGGCAATTTCTATTTGGCTGATGTCTTGTGTTAGCTTTTATTGCTCTGCTATTGTTAGCTGTAAGTTTTGCTGCAAGGGATTTTGAAGTATTTTTCTCCTGAATGGATTTTGCCTGTAGCATTCCTTTACTTATGAATGGAGCCATTTGGGGAGGCTACCTTAGCCAGCAGCCAGTACTTACTACATTTTTTTTTCTTCCTTAAGTGCCAGCTGCCAGCTCCTTAACTTTCCTTTCTAGCCAGTAGCTAATTCTTAAAGGGGAATGCACCTTTTTAAGCTAGTTCCCTCAGCGGCTTGTCTTTTCTGTCTTTGGAGGCTTTTCCTTGTTTGATAACTATATGGAAGAGGGAAAACATGGGGAGGATGTTTCAAATTCTTCCTTCAGAAGGAGATGGAGAATGAAAAAGAAGGAGGCAGGGAAGGAGAGAAGGAGGGAAGGAAGTCCCACCTTAGCACTTGGCCACCAGCACCCCTGCCATTGACTTTGTTTGTCAAAAGGTTGCAAAAGGGATCACATGACCCTGGGACACTGTGACCATCATAAATATGAATCAGTTGCCAGGTATCCAAATATAAATCACATGACCCTGGGTATGCTGTAATAGTCATAAGTGTGAAAAATGGTCATAAGTCATTTCAGTGCAATTGCAACTTTGAACAGTTGGGTTTTTGTTTGTTTTTTTGGTCATCAAGTTTTTGACACCTTGCTAGTTGGTACTCGAATATTGCCATATCCTATAAGTGGTACAGTTGGTGAAAAGGTTGAAAAGCCCTGGGACGGATGGATGGATGGATGGATGGATGGATGGATGGACGGTTGGACAGGTGGACAGACAGACATATCTGAGACAAACAGAGTGTCTTGGGGAAGGTTCAGAATATCAAGATGATGAACACAATTGAATGATTAATATAACATACAGATATAAAAAAAATATTTGGATGCATCTACCATCTTTACTTTTTTAAGCCTTCTCTCTGACCCTAGGTTTCCTTTCCCACTGTCTCATGATAAGGGAATTTTCTCTGCTCTTTTTCCATACTGAAATATACACAGTGTTTATCTAATGATCTGGTCTAATGTGTACCTGTTTGTTCTCACCTTGCCAGTTTCAGTTTTCACACAATAATACGGACATTATTTAGCTTCTTTTGGGATTATTTTCTCCCCAATTTCCCATTCAAACCCAGAACTATGAAATTTCTTGGTGGTCTTGTAGGTGCTTACCATGCCTAAGTTTTAGATATTTTTCAATCAAACAAAATCAGATGTTTAATCCAAAATCATCTTAATTCATTTCAAATTTTGATTTATTTGCTTGTTATTTTAGAAATTCAGATATTACTACACTTCTCAAAAAATATCAGAACAAAAGCCTTGTAAATGCAACTTCAAGGCACAATCCAGCCAGCTAAACATTCTTAAGTCTCATTGTTTTCATGTAAGAATCAAACAAATACTTAAAATCAGTGCTTTTTTTTCAAAAAAAAAAAAGAGTACTGGAACTCACACACATCATACAACCTGCCTTGCCTACCTACAAGGTTCCATCCAAAAAAAGGTGCCAGAACTCCATTCTGGGCGTTCTATGAGAAAAAAAGCCCTGCTTAAAGTGCTTAACACTACTATTCTCTTGAAACAACCTCTTGGTTTATATACATGTTTTAAGTACTCTATTTATACCCAGCTTTACTTCCAAAGAACTCAAAATGCCAGTCATAAAATTTTCCATTTCATGTTATCCACCCAGAAAGTCTGAGGAAACAAGATAAACTGAGAATATGATGGTTCCCTGAGATCAGCAAGCATGATGGAGAGTGGCAATTTTAATAAATGTCTGAATTGTCGATGATGATTATTTTAGCTTTGACTCAAGCTAATGTAAAATGTAGTCTGCATTCTCTAGCAGTAAACAAGGATTTTTTTAAAAAAATGGCTAGAGTATGTTAGTGTTTTGTTTACTAAGAAACATGTTAATTATAACCACATTTGGAAAGTTAAATGATATTTACATTTGAACAAGTCCAGGACTTTTAGGTACCTAGAAGTCAATTTTCAATAATATGCAGAATTGAAGTAATATGTAAAAGATATATCCAACCCTATAAAACCTCTAATGCTATAGTATAATTTGCTACCTGCAGAGGTAATAATTTTGTTCCTGCAATAATAAAATTATTTAAAGCTAATGTTAGGCTTCTCTTGACAACATTTGAATTGGCAGCAGACAGAAGCAGGCATTCAAAGCTGTAACCCTCTGATAAGCATGTGTATTGTTAAAGAAAACCAATAAAGCCATTATGAAAGTATTCCAATGACTGCTACATATCAAATGCAAACCCTACTTATAGTTAATCTAATGTTTACATTTTTGCATTTATTTCTCCCACACAAATAGATGAATTGGAGTCTCTGCGTTCCTGTTAATCAACTAACCAAGCCACAACACTGCCACCTCTATTTGTAGAGTTGTTCAGTGATGTAAGGAATGTATGTCCAAGCCTACAGTCTTAAAGATCAAGCTAATGATGGAACTGGGGCAAGAATAAAGATATCAGATTGCAGAGTAGAAGTGGGGGTGAAGGTCACATGAAACAAAAACTTCAAGCTTCTATGAAAAGGCAATGGCCTATATATTCTGTATGCCAGACTTGTTCTTTGAGCCTTCTGTCTATACATGCAGCACTGGATTAAGTTTCCAAGGTGCCTGGAGTGTCCTGTCAAATTAGCTTATCTTGAAATTCATCAGATAGGTTCTCTTTAAAATGGTTGATTGACATCAGGCAATTTCACATCCTGAGTAAGGTGAAACTCAGACACAGTTGATTTCACACAACGTTTACTTTGTCACAGTTGCTAGGTGTAATGGTTGAGTGTTTTTCTGTGATTAAGTGCAGTTGTCAAACTGGTCAGGAAATTAGTATAATTGTCTAGAAGACTGCTATATTTCAGGAGGGAGATGCCCATTTTGCAGCTCCTGTTTTTAAGAGACAGTTATAAATCTTGTTCAGGAACAATCTCTGGGAAATTCTTCCAATCTCAAAAAAATGTATAATTCCCAGCAATGATCATACTGAGCCCTAATATCTAGAGACTTCTAGCATATTTGTCAAGCTAGAATCAAGGATCATATTAGCATAGTCCTAGAAGCCTTTGGCAGTTAAAGAACTGATTGAATTGTTCAGTTGGCTTGGGTATTCCATGACTTGATTTTTTGATGCTAGGCTACATGGTTCTGCTATTGAAGCAAAGAGTAAGCAATCTAATCATTAGTCATTACTGGTATAAGAAGGCTAGTCACAATGGTTTAGTTCTAGAAGCTTGGGTTTTTTTTCTTACCATAAGAATGGGAGTAACAGTCATTGGAATGCCTATCAGGCTTCCTTCAACAACACTAAAACTGGAAGCAGGCACAAACAGGCATTTCAGAACATAGGTAAGTTTATTTTTTTAAAAAAAAGTTAATGAAGAATTATTGCAAAAGAACTCCAGTGACGTATGTCAAAAGCAAGCCCTAATCCTATGGAAAGACTTGTTTAAATTCCTATATTTTTTCTCCTTTCAGCATGGTGCAGTAGGAATGAAACAACCATTCTCTAGTTGAAGAATGGAAGGGCTAGTTCCCACCTGTACCTTGTGTTACTAATAGACCTGTTATTTTAGACCAGGCATGTCAAACTCGCGACATCACGTGATGTCGTGTGACGTATCACGATTTTTCTCCATTGCCAGCAATGGGGTGGGCATGGTTTCAGTGTGACACATCTGACTTGTGAGCTGGCAGTTTGACAAGCCTGTTTTAGACTGTTTCTGACTTAGTGAGAACTGACTAATACCACAAAGGTGTTGAGCCCAGGCTTAATTTAAGATTTAAGAAGCAACTCAAATTAAATTTGTTATGCTCCATGCTCCTTTTGTATATCAAATACCATTTTCTATACCAAAAGAGAATCTATTAATTATAGTATTACATAGTTTATTAAAAGGATTCTTTGGATACCTTAGTTCCTTTTTTTCTCTTTCTCTTTTCCTGGGAGAAAGAATAGACTTTCTATACATCATATGTTACTACATCTTTAGTCTACTCTTTGTCTCTTTAAGAGCTTTAGAACAGACCAGGGCATTTTACAGCCCCTGGCCCATATACGATCCTTTGGCTGAAACTGTCCAGCCCACTTGAGATCAGTTGGAAATTAGAAATCCAATGTAAATAAGTGCACCGCAGGGATGGGAAAAGAAGCTAAGTCAGGTCCAGCTCTGCACAGTCAATCTGCACTCCTTCAGCTGACTGGCAGTGGTGGAAGGATGAGGAGAGTGCTTTTCTGCACCTGTGCAGCGCTCACTCCTTTCCTGAGAAGGCAATAGTGGCAGTCATCATGTGAGGGGACCTGGGCTCAACCACCCACCACCACCTTGGTCAAAGCACAGCTGGGAGCTATTGGTTTAGCCCTCCACAATATTTCCCATGTGACCCCTTGGTAAAATTAATTGCTCATTCCTTGCTTGAGAGAGAGAGAGAGAGAGACAGACAGACAGACAGACAGACACAGAGACACAGAGACAGACAGAGAAACAGAGACAGAGACTAGTGATAAAGCAGTACATACTTGAATCTGACCTACAGAAAGGCAGCATCTTATCTCATTTCTGTGTATTGGTGGCCTTTGCAGGAGAACCTGTATCCCAGGGGTCTTCAAACTTGGTCCTTTTATGATTTGTGGACTTCAACTCTCAGAATTCCTCAGCCAGCATGCCTGGCTGAGGAATTCTGGGAGTTGGTGTCCACAAGTCATGAAAGGGCCAAGTTTGAAGACCCCTGCTATATCCTAACTAGCTACCTCATTAATATTTTGTCAGTCCTTCATAGAAGAGTGGCTAGATTTAATGTTATCTATTGTTTTACAAGTGAGGTATTACAATATTTTTCTGTAATATTGCTTGCACTTCTATTTGGAAGGTGTGACAGAGTAATTTCATATTGTATTGCTTTGTTCAAAGTACCAAGTGTGATGTTCTCTTTAATAATACCCTTGTTAGTTAATTTATTGACCTGACTAGATGAGGAAAATATGCTTGTTCTTAACTGCCATTAAAAAAAGGGCTTTTCAGGCTAATTATGAAACTGCTTATTTGGAAAATATATCCAATGTTGGATATTTATTAGACCACATTTTACTATTTTTTATTAATTTTGTTTTTTGTTTTATCTTTTATTTGCTCTCTATTGTTCTTTGCTGTATATTGGGCTATTGGGCAACTAGTAATAGCCTAGGTCTGAATACTCAAACCTTTTCAATTAAAAATAAAAACACTGCAAATAATGGGCAGGCCCATATGATCCACTAAGCCAAGAGTGATATTACTCTTTTGAATTTATTTATCCATTTGTGTTACACCAGATGGCAAATCATCAATGGTTTGCTAGTCTGTCTCCATTTTAAGTGTTATCAATTAAATCTTTTTGCCATAACTTATATGTCCTATGTTGTTGTGTTTTACCTTTACCTTAAAAAAAAAAACAGGGAACAGGTTGAAAGAATACTGAGCTTCCTATGATTCCCCCTTGCTTTCCCCCACACACAAGGAGCGATGGAGTAGATGTAACAGCTGCATCTCTAACCAAAGGCCTGTTTCTATTATCAGAGGCCAAAAGAGGGGGGTCATCATGGATTTCATCAACTGATCATCAAATATATCAATCAAATAAGGCTGATTTAGATAGTTCAATTTACTAAATATAAAGCAGCTGTAAATCTGATATATTTTATTTGTGCTTAACTAAGACCTCGTGATATTGTTACTACATACACATGCATCCACGCACAGAGAGAGATGCATGTTTATGTATATGCAGTATATGTGTGTGTGTGTGTGTGTGTGTATAAAATATACATATATACTACAAACATACATATACATGCATTCACATATTTTCAAATTATTATTTTTTGTCTGGTTACATCCTAGATAAAATTGAGTTATCTTTGGATAGTCCCAAATAATACTTCTTTTATTCCCAATTCATTTATTTTTACCTTGCTGCTTTGTTTAGAATCTATTGTACTCTTCTTATTCATGCAGTACTTCTCATTCCTGGGTCAGTCTGAATTAATTTTTCATTGCACTAGGAATATAAAGATCATGTAATTGAATCTCCTTAGGGTGTTGTGGTTCAGAATAAATGGAAGGCAAGGTGATATGTCAGAACAAATGGCGCAATATATTGATTTTCACAGGGAACTTGGAAGATGAAATCAGTTGTATTTTATTTTGAAGAATTAGAGAAATGTACTCTTTGATAGACAAGGATCCCAATTCATCTATTATTCCATTGTTGAAATAGCTACAAAGGATAGATTCAATGGAGATTATATGCTGTTATTAATTTATTTCTAAAAATAATTTTATTAAAGTTTATAAATACAAAGTAAAAAAACTAATTTACAAATGCAAAGATGTAAAAATCTAATACAAATTAAGAGAATATAAAAAGCAAGAAAAAGAAGAAAAAAGAAAAAGAAGACATTAAAGCGAGAGAACATATATAAAAGATGACTGCCATTCCATCTAGACAAATATAAATAATTAGGCTAATTGAATACCATCTCTAGTACGTCAATTGAAAAAACAAAACACTTCTTCTAATATCTCATTCTTTATCAGTAGTCAAATTATTTAAAAAAAACACATCATTGAATCCTGATCAGTATCTCATCATACCATCCTGATTCAAAGTACATCCTATAACACTTACCCTACAGTAAATATTTTAATATATTTATTAAACAGATTCACTTTATAAATCTTTTCATTTTTAAAAAGCTTAATTTTTAGTGCCATCAAATAGTGTCTCACAAGTTGCTTTCTTATCAGTTTCTTTTTCTCTCCTTCCTGGGAAAACTTGAGCAGTTCCTGTAGGTCTCTTCTCAGAGTTTCCTTGGTTCCACATTTTGCTTTTGTACATGCAAAGTAAGAAGGCTTTCCAAGTCACTCTTCTAATTTATTATCTGTATGTCCCTTCTAACCATTAAAACATTAACTAGTTCCATTCATAAATCCATTTTGACATCATTTTCCATACCACTCTTATACTCCAGCATTTTAAAAATCCATTTTCAAATCCACAGCATCATTCTATATTATTTTTATAATCAGCATTTTTTAAAACTCCAAATCCACATTCATATCAGTCTTAGTCTCTGGGTGGCCAATAAAATGTGTTGTTCTTCTACACCCTCTGTAAGTAACTTCTGAGTAAATTGTTCCTAAACAGACTTAATTTCTTCTGTAGTCAAATAAAGTTTTGCTCCATTGTCCTAATGGATTCGTTCTCCTTTCAAAGTAATTCTTTATTCTTTCTGGTTCCCTGTGTCCAGCCTTTAAGTCCCATCTTTTTATATGTTTCTTTTCCAGTCAGTAAAACTTTCCCACAGGAGGATTTCTTACTATTAAACTCAGAAACTTCATATACTATTTTATACATTTTTAAACACCCCAAGAAACATTCCTTCAAGTCCATCTAGCCCTTTTCCAAAATCAACATTTTTGTAGTCCCACGTTCGCTTTTTTCCAAAAACGTTAATTCTTAAACTTACTCAGAGCTTCTTTCTTCCAGGATATAAGGAAAATCTCCTGGTGTAATACAACTTGTCTTTCAGAAGGTTCTTATCTCCAAAGAAATCAGTAATAAGCTCCTTCCTAAAGTAAATAAGCAAGTAGGCAAATGCAGTATCTCTTAAAAGTTGCTGAGCATGGATTAGGCAAGATGAACATTCCCTTGGTCCCACAGACCTCTCAAACGTTTGGGAGATTGCTGTTTTGTGATCTCTTCACAGGAAGAATCTGGGCAATCTCTTCATTGACTCTTATTTCAGCCACATTCATCAACTCTGCATAAAGTAGAGTTGTGCTCAGTTTGCCATGCTGCCCTGGAAGTAAAAAAATCTGTTATTAATGTGTTATTAATGTGTGAATGTATCATTGTCTTGTACTATTACATTCACAATGCTGAGACATTTGTTTCCCAAGGCAAAAGTTCTTAAAATAAAATTCATATGACAATCGACCATTTTTAGATGAATCTTGCAGAGTGAAAACAAACTATTTCAGGATAAATTGACCTGCCTATCTTTATTAAGGCTAGATCAGCCCACAAGTTATAATACTATGAGGCATGTTTTTGAAAGATTCTTGGCACAATGGCTGATTAATTTTTCAAAAGGCCCAACGCAGAATTAATTGCCAGATTATGCTGGAGCTGAGTATCCCCATTTTTATAATCACAGGATATTTCTTAATGCTACAAAAATAGAAGGCTGTTTTAAACTGCTCATATTCTACATTCTAATGTCTTCGAATGTCATGAAATTATGGACTATTGACACAAATTGAGGTTTCAAGACAGATATTTGGATTTTGTGAAGTGGGTATCAAAGTTGGTAGTAAAATATCAATAAGGTAGTTCCCATTCTGTTTCTTGTGTCAAGTGGCATCAGAGTATGCTATTTTAGAAAAGAAAATGATTGTTAAGGTTTGCTACAGCTGAACAGCATGCTGTGCATATCTGAGTCTGATACAAATTTTCTGTTCTAAGCTTGCTTGTCTTAAATCCTAACCCAATGCATTTGTTTCCAGTGGATGGAAAAATCATTGAAAATAAAATCTAGTTTTTCTTTTTCCCAAGTTATCCCAGACCAATAAACATGCTAATTACTTACAATCCAGTTCATCAGTGGCTAATAGGTGGACCATACAATATGTATCAGTAACATTGGGTAACTTGATCCTTCTCTATTAGGCAGGAACTTAACTTAGAATAGAAACCAAAATAATGCTATCATACAGATGCTCTCAGGATCAATAGCCTGGTGTATTATGGGTTCAGATTCACTGCATGTGAAGGTGGGTCAGATGAATGAAACACAGATAAGAGGCATTGTACATATATATTAGTAAAAGAAAGCTGACGAAGTCATTTTTTAAAGACTTCTTGCTCATTTGTGATATTAAGGCTGCAGGGCAGCCTTCTCTTTGTGTCCTTCCAAAGAAGACAAAACTACAACTTCCTTTATTTGCAGAAAACATACAAATTGACTATCGTGGCTTAAATAATAAAAAGATTCCTCTTGAGGGCAACATATTGTGAAAAGTTTCTCTAGGGCAAGAATTGGCAAACTCTTTTCTGTAAAGGGGCACCCCTCCTCTGGCTCATTGGCAAACTCTTTTCTGTAAAGGGGCACCCCTCCTGTGGCTCATGGGTCTGTAGGTCAAGGAACATGATAGCCATTGGATGGCACCAGCTCACCAGCTAAAAGGCTGCTGATAGGATGCCCCTTCCCTGAATGCCCTGTCCCCACCCCTCACTCTGGGACCTGAGCTGAGCTCTAGCCTGGCGATCTGCTGCTCATGGGCCATACAAAAACATGTAGTGGGCTCAATTTGGCTAGTTTGTGGACCTGCTCTAGAATATCAAAATGCAGCGTTTAGCTTCCCATTGATGTTTTACATTTAAAATAATCTAAAAAATAAAAGTTAGATGAACCTGGTAGATACCAAATAATATGTTGAAGGGAGTAAAGTTAATTCTGAATGCCGTGTTTTTGAGATCCTGGCCTGAATATTGAGATCTACAGCCTGAACAAGCTCACAAAAGTCCCTGCTATTTACATTTATCATAAAGTATTTTGGTTTAATGGGGAGCATTTCAGTTTCTTGTTTAAAGCTCAGGCATTGAGAAATATGTCCTGTAGTATAGTGAATGCTCCTTGATGAGTGCCAAATCATATGAATGCATAAAACAGCAAATACTTTAATAGTAACTCTGGTGGGACTTTGAAGGCATGTGTTATTTCTTATTGTATATATCCTGCCTTTTATGTTAATAATTTCAGAGTAGCTTGCAAGAGTTCAAGTACTGATCAAGTTATTGTCAGGAGATCAAAAACATTCAAAGGGATTATCTTTCTTGGCAAAGACTAATATATAACTATTAATGTGATGCCTTAGCATAGCTTATATACTGTATTTTGTATTATATCTCATTTTTAAAAGTCCTGCTTAATCAGAGGAGGAGCGGGGGGGAGGAGGAGGAGGAGGAGGAGGAGGAGGTGATGATATTGTAGTTCATCCTAATAATTCTCAAAATATTTTTTAAGTTTCCCAATGGCAGGATTATAGTAACTCACAGGAAAATGAAAATCGATGGCCTAGGGAATCTTCAAATTTGAAGATCAGTCAGGATTTGAGTTTATGGAAAACTCAGAAGAAATAGATAGAAGGGTAGCAGCCAAATTTGTAGTCTGATGTTTCCTGAATCTCTAATGTCATATTTCAGATAGTCATTACAATCACTCTTTACCTCTACAAGGCAGCTACTATTCATTAAAAAAGTGGGACGAGGCTATTTACATGTTAATATTCTGTAACAGAAAATTTAGATTTATATACAAATTTTTATCTCACAAAGATGCAAGTGTGAAGATGAAGTAGATGGAACTTGTCAAAATATTATTAATGTTGGATTGCTTCTATCATCCTGTTTCATGTATAAAGATATACAACATCTTCTATTGCTACAAGTATTACAGAAGAGCTCTGTTAATTTATTATAATATGCTGATAGGATGCTGAAATAACCATCCTTTATAAAATATAATTATGATAAGAACACTTACATTGTAACAAAACTTACTTTTCGTAGAAAAGAAGAAATATTATTATTCACTAGAAGGAAATTATTTCCTTAAAAAAGATAAATTCTTCTTATCCTTAAAAAAAAATATCATTGATTTTTGCTTGTGAAACAATGTACTGTTATAGTTCCTCGCCCAAAAGGTAGACTATTATAGTTGCTGAGGAATTGTGGTAATTAATGATAATTAGTTACCCTTCCATTTTCTGAACTCTGTTGTGAAGAGATCAAAAGCACATACTTTATTTGTGCTCTGGATGACACAGAGACGAACACTAGATAGGAATTCTGAATGCTCAGTCAAATATGGAAGGCTGAAGTGAAACAGAATATAGACGAGAACCAGACCTTTTCCCTTTTCAGCATTCGTATTGTCCTTGAACTCTGGAATGGAGGCAGAATGATATACTGTAGTCTCTTGTTGCACATCTTAATGTGTATTCATGCTTTCTTGCACATCTTTATCTTTTGTTTAATCAACTACACCATATTCAAAGATAAGAAATTTCTGAATCAGTTATACAACAAGACTAAAACAATTGCCAGGTACAATAGAGCACATAAATTTTAACAATTAAACCTTTTACAGATGTATTTAAAAAAAACACTGATCTTGGTTGCTTTCTTGCAGACATTTCACTACCCAAACTAGATAATATAATATAATATAATATAATATAATATAATATAATGTAATGTAATGTAACGTAACGTAACGTAACGTAAGGTGTGGTGAGGTGAGGTGAGGTGAGGTGAGGTGAGGTGAGATAAGATAAGATAACCTTTATTGTCCTTTTTTTACCTTGGGCACAACGGCACACATCAAAAATGAAATTTAGTTGCCCACTCTCAAAGTGAAACACATACATGACACACTTATACTATATACAACATATGTGCAGACCCACACCCCTACATATACATAACAAATAAATATTAAATATTGTCCATCTTGAATATATAACGGAAGGAGGAAGCTTGAGAGTTCACAAGGTTAATGCTGTATGGAATGAAACTGGCTGAATCTGGATGTTCTGCTTCCGATACCACGAAGCCTCCTCCCAGAAGCTAACAGGGAAAACAGGTCGTGAAGAGGATGTGCAGTGTCCCAGATAATCTTGCGGACCCTGCTCAAGCAACGCTTCTGTGCTATGTCCTGGGTGGGAGAGAGGGAACTGCCAATGATCTTTTCGGCCATCCTCCCACTCTCTGCACCGCCTTCCTGTCTGAAGCAGTGATGCTTCCAAACCAGACTGTGATGCTTATGACAGGATGCTAGGTAACTAGGTAACATAATCGGTGCTACTGCTAATATCATTACTCATAGAGATAATGTTATCTAGTTTGGGTAATGTAATGTCTGCAAGAAAGCAACCAAGGTCAGAGAATACCAAGGACCCTTTATTTCAAACCTGAGCTACAAATATTCTCCTTTAAAATGAACACACATACACTCCAGTCTAGCTCAGACAGAAAAGTCTGGGTGAAGAGATAAGAGTTGCTAAAAGGACTTCATGGTTGGTGATCCTCAAAATCCCAAATGTATCACAATGGAAAAGTAATTGTTGAATGAGGTAAAGTTCTATCATTTACATTTTAAGTGGATCGATATGATTCTTGCATGTATTCTCTCCTACCCCCTTACTCCACTGGCTCCTGACTAAGCATGGGATTACAACTAAGAACTCTTATCATTGTTCTAATTCTATAACTGTGACCATTGACACAGAACTTTTGTTTTATAAGAATAGCACACAACCCATGGTATGGTAAAATAATAATAATAATAATAATAATAATAATAATAATAATAATAATAATAATAGCGCATACAAAGTCAAAATTGAGAAGACAGCAACAGACAGTAAGTGCCGCCTATGCAAAGAAGCTGAAGAAACAGTGGACCACTTGGTAAGCTGTTGCAAGAAGATTGCACAGACTGATTACAAGCAGCGGCATGACAAAGTAGCAACAATGGTGCATTGGAAGATCTGCAAAAAATATCATTTGCCTGTAAGCAAAAACTGGTGGGATCATAAAATAGAGAAAGTCATAGAAAATGATAAAATTAAACTGCTCTGGGACTTCAGAATTCAAACAGACAAGCACCTGCAACATAACACCCCAGACTTAACAATTGTCGATAAGAAAGACAAAAAAGTCTGGATAGTGGACGTGGCAGTGCCTGGAGATAGCAGAATAGAAGAGAAAGAACTGGAGAAGATAACAAAATACAAAGACCTACAAATAGAAATAGAAAGACTGTGGCAAAAGCAAGCAAGGGTAGTACCAATAGTAATAGGCTCCTTAGGTGCAATCCCAAAACAACTGGAGCACCACTTGAACACAATTGGCATTGACAAATTCGCTATTAGTCAATTGCAAAAGGTAGCCTTATTAGGAACTGCTTCCATCCTGCGATGATATCTGTAGTACCATCAAACATCCACATCTGCCTATCCCAGGTCCTGGGTAAGGACTCGATAGGTAGACAAAATGCCAAATCCAGTCTGAACATCTGGCTGACTGTGCGATGATCAATAATAATAATACTAATAATAATAATAATAATAACAACAACAACAACAACAATAACAACAAATGTGCCACACTTGCTATCAAACAAGGAAAAATAGTGAAAACTGAAGGAATTAAGATGCCCCACGAAAATAACATTAAGAGTCTGGATGAGGAAGATTACTACAAATACTTGGGTATCCTTCAAGCTGACAACATCAAGCACACTGAAGTCAAGAAAAAGGTTAGAGGTGAATACATCAAGAGAGTGAAGAAGATCTTAAAGTCCAAACTCAATGGAGGAAATACCATAAAGGCAATCAACACCTGGGCAATCCCAGTCATTAGGTACACAGCTGGAATAGTGGACTGGACTCAAGCAGAACTAAAAGCAATGGATAGGAAGACCAGAAAAATAATGACAATGAATCACGTCCTTCATTCACACAGTGACATTGACAAACTTTATCTACCAAGACAAATAGGTGGGCATGGAATGCTACAAGTACATCAGATGGTTGAAGAAGAAAAAATGGCTTTCGAAGAATATCTGAAGAACAATGATGAAGATGCACTGAAATTAGTATATCAGGATGGCTTACTGACTACTGGAGAGACCAAACTGGCCTACAAGAAAGACCAAATGAAGAACAGAATAGAGGCATGGGAAAACAAAGCACTACATGGCCAATACATTAAAAAAATAGCTGGGAAAGCAGATCATAACAAGACCTGGCAATGGCTAAGAGCAGGAAAATTGAAGAAAGAGACCGAGGGACTAATTCTGGCTGCACAAGACCAAGCCTTAAGGACAAATGCATATAAAGTCAAAATTGAGAAGACAGCAACAGACAGTAAGTGCCGCCTATGCAAAGAAGCTGAAGAAACAGTGGACCACCTGGTAAGCTGTTGCAAGAAGATTGCACAGACTGACTACAAGCAGTGGCATGACAAAGTAGCAACAATGGTGCATTGGAAGATCTGCAAAAAATATCATTTGCCTGTAAGCAAAAACTGGTGGGATCATAAAATAGAGAAAGTCATAGAAAATGATAAAATTAAACTGCTCTGGGACTTCAGAATTCAAACAGACAAGCACCTGCAACATAACACCCCAGACTTAACAATTGTCGATAAGAAAGACAAAAAAGTCTGGATAGTGGACATGGCAGTGTCTGGAGATAGCAGAATAGAAGAGAAAGAACTGGAGAAGATAACAAAATACAAAGACCTACAAATAGAAATAGAAAGACTGTGGCAAAAGCAAGCAAGGGTAGTACCAATAGTGATAGGCTCCTTGGGTGCAATCCCAAAACAACTGGAGCACCATTTGAACACCATTGGCATTGACAAATTCGCTATTAGTCAATAGCAAAAGGCGGCCTTGCTAGGAACTGCTTCCATCCTGCAACGATACCTGTAATACCATCAAACATCCACTTCTGCCTATCCCAGGTCCTGGGTAAGGACTCGATAGGTAGACAAAATGCCAAATCCAGTCTGAACATCTGGCTGACTGTGCGATGATCCATAATAATAATAATAATAATGTTGAAAGGGACCTTGGAAGTCTTCTAGTCCAACCCACTGTTCAGGCAGGAAACCCTATACCATTTCACACAAATGGCTGTCCAGTCTCTTCTTAAAAACTTCCAGTATTGGAGCATTCACCGCTTCTGGAGGCAGGTTGTTCCACTGTTAATTGTTCTAACTGTCAGGAAGTTTCTCCTTAGTTCTAGGTTGCTTCTCTCCTTGATTAGTTTTCATCCACTGCTTTTTGTCCTGCCTTCAGGTGCCTTGGAAAATAGCTTGACTCCCTCTTCTTTGTGGCAGCCCCTGAGATATTGGAATACTGCAATCATGTCCCCACTCGTCCTTCTCTTCATTAAACTAGACATACCCAATTCTAGCAGCCTTTCCTTATATGCTTTAGCCTCCAGTCCCCTAATCATCTTTGTTGCTCTTCTCTGTATTCTTTCTAGAGTCTCAACATCTTTTTTACATCGTGGTGACCAAAACTGGATGCAGTATTCCAAGTGTGCCCTTACCAAGGCATTGTAAAGTGGTATTAATACTTCACATGATCTTGATTCTATCCTTCTGTTAATGCAGCCCAGCACTATGTTGGCTTTTTTGGCAGCTGCAGTACACTGCTGGCTCATATTTAAGTGATTGTCTACTAGGACTCCGAGATCCCACAGTTACTACTATTGAGCATGGTGCCACCTATGCTGTACTTGTTCATTTGGTTTTTCTTGCCTAAATGTAGAACCTTACTTTTTTCACCATTGAATTTCATTTTGTTAGATAGCGCCCAGTGTTCAAGTCTGTCAAGATCCTTCTATATCTTAAGCCTGTCTTCTGGAGTGTTGGCTATTCCTGCCAGCTTGGTGTCATCCGCAAATTTGATGAGTTCTCCATCTATCCCCTCGTCCAAATCATTGATGAAGATGTTGAAGAGCACTGGGCCAAGAACAGTGCCTTGGGGCACCCCACCACACACTTCCCTCCAGTAGATGTAGTTCCATTGAGGACCACATGCTGAGTACTGTCTAACCCACATTTTTCTATCTTATCAAGTAGTAGGTTGTGATCTACTTTATCAAATGCCTTACTGAAGTCCAAGTAAATTATATCCACAGCATTCCTCTGATCCACTAATTTTGTCACTTGGTCAAAGAATGCAATAAGATTTGTCTGGCATGATCTTTTTTGACAAACCCATGTTGGCTTTTAGTAATGACTTTGTTTGCCTCTAGGTGTTCGCTGATTCGTTGTTTGATTATCTTTTCCAGAATCTTCCCAGGTATTGAGGTCAGGCTGATAGGTTTGTAATTTCCTGGGTCCATTTTTTTTCCTTTTTTGAAGATGGGAACTACATCAGCTCTTTTCCAGTCCTCTGGTAGTTCCCCAATGCTCCAAGATCTTTGAAAAATATAGTTCAGTGGTTCTGAGATCACATCTGCCAGTTCCTTGAGAACCTTGGGGTGTAATCCATCTGGTCCTGCTGATTTGAACTCGTCTAGGCTGGACAGATGCTCACTTATCATTTTCTTGCCTATCTTAACTTGTGTTTCTATACTGTTTTTTATGGCACTATTTTTGATAGGTTGGTCTGTTTTTTCCCTTTGTGTAAAGACAGATGCAAAAAATGAGTTAAATAATTCTGCTTTCTCCCTATTGCTAGTCACCTTCTTACCACTTTCACCCACTAATGGACCAATTGTTTCCTTCACTTTTTTCTTGTTTTTTACATGTTGAAAGAAGCTTTTTTTTGTTATTTTTGACTTTGGTTGCAAGCCTTAGTTCATTTTGAGCCTTACCTTTCCTCACTTCATCTTTGGAGGCTCGGGCTATTTGTTGATATTCTGATTTAGTTATGTGCCCCTCTTTCCACTTTCTATACTTGTCCTTTTTATCTTTCAATTTGTCAGAGAGTTCTTTATGCAGCCATGCTGGTTTCTTTTGAGAGCTGTTATTTTTCCTTTTTGTTGGTATTGAGCTAGACTGGGCTTCTATTATCTTGCTTTTCAAAATTTCCCAAGCTTCTTGAGTTGTTTTCCCTTGGAGGATTCTCATCCATGGAATCCTTCCCAAGCCCTCTCTAAGTTTATTGAAATTAGCTCTCTTGAAGTCCAAGACTCTAGTTTGACTGTGTTCTATTGCTTTTGCTTCCATAATGTTGAATTCCAATATTGCATGATCATTACCTCCCAAGGTTCCTGTGGCTTCAACACCTTCTATCATTTCATCTCTGTTAGTGAGAATTAGATCCAAAATGGCTAATCCCCTAGTTCCCTTCTCTACTTTTTGGGAGACAAAGTTGTCTACTAGGTTTGTCAGGAATCTGTTTGATCTTCCACTTGGTGCAGACTTTGTCTCCCAGTTGATGTCAGGGTAATTAAAGTCCCCCATTACTATGGTGATGTGCTTCCTATTTCCCTAAGTTAGCTGACTAGCAAAAAGTTCATCTATTTCCTCTGTTTGGTTAGGTGGCTTATAGTATACACCTATGGCAATGTCCTTTTTTCTCCCTTTTATATTGACCCAAATGCATTCAAGACAGTTTTCGTCATTGTTGTGCTCTATTTCTGTGGAGATGTAGTTATTTCTTATATAAAGAGCAACTCCACCTCCTCTTTTATTTGATCTGTTTCTTTTAAATAATTTAAATCTCTCTAGCTGTGTGTTCCATTTGTGGGTTTCATCCCACCATGTTTCTGTAATGGCAACAATATCATATCTGCCCTCATTGACCTGAATTTCTAGTTCACCTTGTTTGCTGTTCATACTCTGTGCATTGGTGTATAGACATTTGAGTCCTTTATGACCGACCCTGTGTTTACTTTCTACATAACCTGAGTGGTGCCTGAGTTCCCCTATTGTCTTACCACCTATTTGGTTAGTGCACTTTGTGTGGCACTTGTTATTAAAAGCTTGATTTTGCTTGACAGCATGGTTGGTATTTTTGTCCAAACACATATCTATGTTACATGCACTGATAGCCCTATTGTTTTTAGATTGCCGGGGATAGAGATGCTCTGTATCGATTAACTCTCTGTCCCCACTGTTTAGTTTAAATATTCCTCCAGAAAATCTGTGAATTTATAGCCAAGTAATTCAGTCCCTTTCTTTGATGGATGCAAACCATCTCTTTTGTACATTTTTTCATGGGACCAACTACTGACATCATGACTAACATATCCAAAGTCTTCACCTTCACACCGCTCCTTTAGTCACATATTGAATTGTGCTATACGCTGACCATTTCCATTTTGCTCTTTATACACTGGTAAAACCTCTGAGAAAGTTAGCCTACAGCCTATTTTGTTAAGTTCCTGCCCCAAGCTCTGGAAATTGTTCTGCACAGAGAGTACATCTTTTTGGGACAGATCGTTAGTGCCAAGATGTACAATAGCCTCCACATCACAGTCCTTGCTGGTATTCTTAATTATTTTAGAAATACGCTTCTTATCCCTACTGGCAGTAGCACCTGGGAGACATCTGACCTCTTTTGAAACCTCTGTGTCCTTTCCTAAATTTACATCCCTTATAATTGAATCACCAACCAGAAGGTGGCTTCTCTTTTTGGATGCCTTCCTGTTCTTGCATGACTGGTGTGTAATACCTGATTCGCACTTCTCCCTGTTGGAAACAAGTTCTTCATCTCAGTCCATGATCCCCTGCTTATTTGAGTTATCATCACAAATACCTTTACCTGTCTCCTTAATTTCCCTATTAAGGTCAGCAAGGGTATTGTATCTGTTGTGCAGAGACACAGCGAAAGCTTTGTGTTTATGGTTCACAGCTCCCACCCTGCCAGATCCCACAGTTGTCCACACTGCCCTTCTCCTGCAGGATCTTTGTGGTAGAGGGGGCTGATAGTGCGGAAGCTCAATAGAGTAGAAGGGCTGAACTGGATACCTAATTTCTGCCTGAAGAGCACAGAGTACAGACCCTAGATAAATAATCTGTCCTTGTAGACTAGATATGAATTCACTGCAATGGTATTATCCATTGCTATAAAGAGAATTCCTGGAGATCTTCTCTGAGCAGCAGGAATAACTTAAGAATAGGATAGCATTTGTTATTATTGCCTAAAGATGCAATAGTCCCATATGTCATTAATTTTCATTGTTGGGATAAAAATAATATTTGGTGTAAACAATTCCCGTAGTGGCATCTTAGAGAGCAAGGCATAATTGAAGATCAGACCAAGGAACTGCGCCTTGAGCTCTAGCATTTATAATGTAATCATATAAACAGTAAGAGTCAATTTTGCAAGAGCAGCATGACAGGAGCCACTCTCTTTGAAGGTCTGATTGCCCCTGAATTCCCTGGGATTAATTACAATAATGCGCATGGACCCTAGTGAGAGTTCTAACTAAAAAGGAAAGTGGTTTTCTATGAAATTGTCTGATTGCTTATATGCATAAAAATGCTAGCTGTGATGAGAAGCTATAGAGTCCATCAATCAGTGATAAATTCACACACTAGCACAGGAGAACAAGACAATACAGACAAATACAACAGACAGTATAAATTATGAGGAAATATAGATTTTCCCTTTTAAAAAAGAAATGTTGATTATGAAAGGAAGTTGAATGAAACATTTAATCTTTCAGTGAGTTAATTTATGGTACCACCTATTTATATATGTAAATCTGTTGTACTTTATCAAAGTCAAGATGGAACCATTATTAAAACATGAGCTTACTACCAGTCTCACTCAAATTTGTTGGAGCCTATACCCCGTAATTCCTAACTAATTTGCACATTCGCTGCCTTTATTGTAATCCCAACACATCTAAGGCCCTAGGCTGAGATGCTGCTGTGTTTATGTATCCCTGCCTCCTATCATGTAGATATATGGAAAGGATGAAATAAATCTATGATAAGGATGAAAGAGAAAATGCCAAACAATTATTTTAGGATACCAAGCACTAAGTAGAAGGGAATAGGTCATTACCTATGGATACCTACTGAATATATTTGTAATAAAAGGCTGGGTTTTATTTATTTTTAAGAACTCATTTAAAGTTAAGATAAAGGAACAGCCTGAGCCTGGTAGTATCTTAAATCAGGCTTATTTTTTTATAATTTTCTGTATGTTTTTACCTTGAAGTCTAAAAAATTATAAAAAAGAGAAAACAAAATAAAGAAATTGTTATTCCTTAAATGAAAAGTAGGTGTGGCCACAGAACTTCAAGAGATCATCAGGTGATCATATGAAAACTGAGGTTTTAATGGATTTTCTATTTTTATAACAACTTTAACAGACAAAAAACAAACATATATGCTTATGTTACCAGAACAGCTTTTTCCATGCTGCTAATCCCATAAACTATTTCACTTTGAGTTGTATTCTAACCAAAGTGGATGTTCATTCAAATATTTCCAAGACAGAGCTAATATTTCATATATGAGACTACAAATAATTGTCAGACCTATCCTATAGATTTAACTTGGCATTAGGCTAAGTGTTTATATGTTCACTTTAGTGAAATAGCTATTTATTCTCTTAATGTGAAAATATACATTGAACCATCACATTAATAAACTGCACTGATGAGAACTACTTCAGATTCTAATAAGTATGAGTAATTGCCTTTTTAACAAGACCATTTGATTATTTTCTCACATTAGCTCTACTGGTGAACGATCTCTTTCAAAAATGATTTCTTACTTTAATCAGGGGAAACATCTAAGGGACAATAGCTGCAAAATGAAGAGAATTATTATCCTTATAATACAGGAAACTATCCTAACAAATAGTTGAGCATCAAGTCATTAAAAAATGTCAGTTATTATTATTTTTTTTAGATGTCCCCCTGTCTTCCAAATTTGTATTAGGAATATCAGTATCAGATTGCTAAAGCTATACTGTGGATTCATTAATATCAGGGAAACAATTTTGGGACTCCTGAGGATAGTAATAAAAAAATGACAGTTCAGAGCCAAATACTTCATCATAATTCCAGAGAGAAATCTTCATGAAATCCTAGAATCACTGAGTTGGAGAAGATCATTTAGACCATGGGTGTCCAAACTTTTGACTGGCCTGGGCCATATTGAGTGCAGAATTGTGTTGGACCACATATAAAATATATGATATCATTAATGTATATAAATCACAAAATAATGATATAAGTTTACAATCTTATGGGGCTGCGTTACTAGCTATCCAGGCTTGCATGCAGCCTGCAGATCGCAGGTTGGACACACTTGATTTAGACTGTCAAGGCTAACTCAGTGCTCAGTGTTACAATTCATATTAACATGTCTATTACAAATCTCTCTCCATTTTTGCTACATGTATCTCAGCCACATAATTTCATTATCCGTTGGAGGAAATACTCCAAGTTTTCGAACACTTTCAAAGTGTTTTGTATCAAAAGCGGGTGAGGTTGAAATATTTATTGCTTTTAGCCAAATCTTCTGGGATAAGCAGTATGTCAGGTAAAACTACTCTCTGGAGAGTTTTTACTATACAACCAAGAATGAACATGCCAACATGAGGCATTATAGAAACAAAAATAAAAACACTGAGTTTCATAAAAGTTATGTCTTCCCTCCAATGTGAAGAATCTTTACTCTTGATCTAAGAGCATTTATAAAACACAATGCAGGCAGGACTAGTTTTTCCACTTCATTGGGTTTACCAATATTAAGCTAATGAAAACCTTATCATGAAGAACACTTGCCATTTCTCTAATTTTCAGCTGCTTGTTTTAGTTGCATTTCCCCTCAATGCATTTAAATGAGTTTTCTTGTTAATTTACAGGGAAAAAAAACCCTCAAAGATCTCCAAAATGTTTCAGTGCTTCATTTCAGATAGAAAGGAAATTAAAGAACAAGGAGGGAAATGTTAGTTCCCTGAGAAATAAATTGGTCTCATATCTTTGAGTTTAAAGATCATTACCAAAATTCTAGGGTGACCAAAATAGGCAGTCCAACTAGAAAGATTTCAGGAACAAATAGCAGAGTGATAAAATGGCATTATTGCTAATGGTCCTCCTGAATTTTAATTATGCTATAGGTGACTAATTATGCTATCATTTTCAGGATTCTAGCAGCCCCAGGTTACCGGATAGTCTGATGGCTGAGTTATATAATCCATCATTCAGAATGTTGATCTTAGTGATTGATTAGTTCTCTTCCACCCTGGGATTGGTTTGAATTTTCCTTGGCTGCTGCATGATAAATCCTGGTGACCCTTCCTTCATGAATCAGGTTCATCTCACCCATTCTTTTTTCCCTCTTTAGCCAATTTTGGCTGCGCCATACATATTATACAACCATACCTTCCCTATTTGGCTACTTTCAGCTATGCCATAAAATGCTTAAACAATGAAATCGGACACACAACCCAGAGCCGTCTCTGATGGATGGTTAAGAAGTGTAAAACATCAAGCAATCAATTAATAAATCATGTAACTATGGTTTTCTAGCCCGTACATCTTAACTAAAGCCTGAACCAATGTTTAATCCTTTATATTCTTTTCCCAATGAAAAGCAACTATCAATACGTAATATTCAATAGTGCTCTCAAGCAATGTATACAAAATGCATACTATTCCATATACAAGAGCTACTTCTCCAGTGAATTATTTTTACTGACAAACTGCCCTTACTGTTTAGTTAAGTTTTCCTGAACATTCATCCAGTACCTACTTTCTATAACTTAAGTCGATTATTCTGTGTCCTGCCCTTTTGGATTATACAGAATAGGATATGGCCTTTCTCTGTGTAACACCCTATAGATATTTGAATAGAACTATTATATTTGTCTTCAGTTCTTTCTTTCAAGGCTGAACATATCTAGTTATGTCAATCTCTATCCTTGGTCTCTGTTCTGTTATGAAATCTTTTAAAGAAACATATACAAATCAGTGATCAATTTTTCTCCACTCTGCACATACATTCACATAGGAAGCAAAGACCTATGTGGATGTCTTCTGCAGTATTTGTACTTTAAACCCAAATGTTTATGTTGCTTGAAGTGTATTAATTAATATAATATTGAATAATTTCAATTGTTGCATATCGAAATAATGAATTTTGAACTGTATTAAATTTAGGATTAACCACCACATACAAGGCTGGTGATATATATAGTGGCAAATTCAGCTCACTGGAGAATCATTGCCAACATTTTAAAGCAAGCAGAGATAAATAATAATCATTCATTCTAATATATTCAGCATAATATGTTATCTTTCTTTATAATAATGGCAATAACAATTGCATTTATTTTTAAAAAAATTAAAAATCGGTGACATTTCAGCATTAACCTAGAAACCAGATGCCAATTTTAAAATGAGAAGAAGACTGTGAATTCTAGTCCTCTTTAGGCATAAGTCTTCTAGGTGACTTTGGGCCAATCACTCTCTCTGAGTCCAACCCTCTTCTCTATTGTTGTGGGATTAATAGAAGATAGAAGCATTGCATATATAACCTTGAATTGGTCAAAATGAAGGTGAAAAGTATTTGGGAAGAACTCAAAAGATAAATAACAATCCAAAATGCATAGCAATATCTACCTGATGGTACAACCAGGGCTTTTTTTCTCATAGAACGCCCAGAACGGAGTTCTGGCACCTTTTTGGGATGGAACCTTGTAGGGTAGGCAAGGTGGGTTGTATGACGTGTGTGAGTTCTGGCACTTTTTTTTTTTTTTTTTTTTTACAAAAAAAGCACTGGGTACAACTAACCATAGAAATACAGTAATGGCTATTCACTATACATTATATCCTTGCATGATATTGATAGATTATATCAGTCCCACAAAAATGGAGGCAGAGATTTACTTCAAGTCAAAAAAACTGTTGAAGAAGAAAAGCGTGCATTTACTGATTATGTAAAAGATAACCAATTTCTAAATTAAAAATTGGAACTTACTGAATGTATGGAAATGAAGCACGAATATTGAAAATAATATAATAAAAACACAAACAGAATGCTGGCAAAGAAAAGGGGAATCATACCATTCTGTTTCACTTGTTTGCCACTCTGGAGCCAGTTTGTTCCACCTGTTTTGCACAGGCTTCCTGACCTATGTATAGGTTTTGCATAAGGACAATGAAATGTTCTAGGATTCCATTTTCCTAAGCACATTCTGCAGTTTACATTATTGATACAATTTAAGGCTTTTCCATAGTCAATGAAGGACATACTTTTGGTATTGTTTGGCTTTCACAATTACCTTGTATACATTAGATTTTTTATGCAAATTTATGCAGGAATATAGCTTTACAGAGTGACAAGGATCTATGTTTGTCTTAGTAAGCATTAGCCAATAGAGTGATGTACCCACAAAAAAACCAAATGTAACTCTAGGCTGCATAGTGTCAAAATCAAAAGACGTTATTCTTCTTCATTATGCATTGGTAAAACTAGGGCTTTTTTTCTCATAGAACGCCCAGAACAGAGTTCCACCACCTTTTTTGGATGGAACCTTGTAGAGTAGGCAAGGCAGGTTGTACGATGTGTGTGAGTTCCGGCACTTTTTTTTTTTTTTTTTTAGAAAAAAAGCACTGGGTAAAACCATATCTAAAATACTTAATATGGTTGTGGGCACTGCATTTTTGAAAAATAATTTATAAATTTGAATATATACACATAAAAGCAACCAAGCTGATAAGGGCCATCAAAGGAAAAACTTGCAAGGGAAGTTTGGAAATGTTGGGTATATTTAGGCTAAAGAAGACTGCAAGAAAATATAATGGCTGTCTTCTGACTGTCATGCAGAAGATGGTACAGAATTGTTCAGTGTTGTTTCAGAAGACAGGATACAAATCAATGACTTTATATTATAAGAAAGTAGGTTTCATTTGGACATCGGGAAAAATGATTAAGAGTACACAGAAAATATAACAGACTGCCTTGGGAGTCTTTTGATTCTTTTCTGGAGGTTTTTAAAAGTTAGATGGTAAACTCCTTTTTAATTTTTTTTATTAAATAAGTTTTTTTACAAAGTTAAAAGATAAACATGAAAAAGTATAGAAAAAAGAAAGATAAGAAACTATTAAAAACAATAAAAAGAAAAGAAAAAGAAAAAATAATACTTGAAGAAGCGACTTTCAAACTTCTTTACAGCAGTGATAAGAAACTTTCCTCCCTTCTAAATGACATAATATGGTTCCCTTCTCCCCATATTCAAGCCCCATTAATCTGTAAATCATGAATTCATTTTTATTCATTTTCAGCAAAAAGTCCATAAAGGGTTTCCAATCTTTATAAAAGTAGTTATTCCCTCCCTAATCACACACACCAATTCAGTCATTTCTGCAATTTCTGCCATTCATTCTGGAAATCCATTCCTTCATTGTGGATATTTCAGTACTCTTCACAATCTCAACATAGTCAACATATGAAAAATCAGTGCTTTTTTTTGTCACAGAATGCCCGGACCGGTGTTCTGGCACCTTTTTTTGAAGGGAAGAACCAGCTCCTTCTAAGCTGCCAGTGTGAGTAAAGCTCTGGCTCGGTGAAAGGAAACTGCCTGGGGAAATCGGGGGCATGGAAAGTCAACCAGAAAACACTTCCACGGCCCTGAAAGCAGATCCTCTTCTCTGCCTTGATTCATGGGGCTCCCTCCGCCACCTGTCCTCACCCCCATGTTGGCCACCAGGGACCAGGACTGACTCCTGGAGCAAATCTCTTTGAGGGACCACGTGTGGTCCCAAAGCAGCAGCACCGTTGCCACCTTGGTCACTCTGGCTCCGGAGGGAGCCTCTGTGTCATCAGAGGCGGAGCAGGACGAGGTGGCAGAAGACATCCCGGCTCTGAACAAGCACCCTCTCAAAAGCCGCAGCAATGGCATCTGTCAGCTGATGCTGCTCACGTGATCTGCACCTCGGAAGCTCCCTAAAGCGGTTTCTTCTCCCCCCCCACTCTGTAAAGGGGGGAGCCGGAGCTGGAGCCAGAGATGTGTGTGAGTTCCGGCACCTTTTTTTTTTTTTTTTTTACAAAAAAAGCACTGTGTAAAGCCAACTCACCTTGAGGATGGATGGGAAATTCTTCTTTTCACCTCTATGTCCAATGTTTCCCCTTAGTATGTAAAGAGACATACAGTTTTAAACCATATATTTGATTACAAATAATACTCATATTTTCCTATTTAGGCCAGGACTAGTCTAATATTAAGGCATTCACACATATTGTACTTGCTGAGTCGCAAAGCACAGTGGTAAAAGTAGGGTTTCACTGGAGCGTTAGTCCCACAGAAGCTGATCTATTGTTCTTGCTGCCATACTGTTGTCAGTGCCGAAGTATTCATTTGTCTGTCCTGTCAGCTTTGCCACAGAGTTGCCCTGTGGTAAGATGGGCAACCAATAAATTTAATAAATAATTAAAAAATAAAAAATGAAGAATGAAAAGACGGACACCAGCTTGGTCTTCACCTAAGACAATAGAAAGTCTTTTGTAGGCTATGAAGAAACGATCTTTACTAATCCTGCCTGGAAATAAAATATCATTGAAGTCAGTGGGCTGTTCTATCTCTTTTTTTCTGTATTTTTATATAGTCAGGAAAAGGTGGTATGTAAGATAATAAGAAGTTATGTCAAAGGGACTACATGACATTAAATATATTTTATAAAGCTCAAGCCTCAAATTAAATCCCCCCTATCAACTCATTGATATATATTTCTAGAAAAGTAGGCAATGGCTATTTTTGCCCTATTCATTCTTACCAATTAAACTCTGAAAACATACATTGAATTGAGGTACAAAGAATTTTTCTTGTTACAACCATGAAACCAAATACAGAGTATATTTTGTATACAAAATAGAATAGGAAAAAGCTGTGAAAGACCAGCAAGCAAAAGTGGCAGTAGTGAGTTTCTTTGAAATTACCATTTGCTGGCAATTACAAAAAAATAAAAATTATACTCCCCAATACAAAAATACAATTTAAAATTTTGCCTCATGTTTCAAAAATACTTAATTGTCCTCTACAATTGGTACTTTAGAAACCTTTTGAATAAACTATTAGAATAGTCAACATATTCATTGTCACTGTACACCGAGTCATTTTACATAGCACACAGTACACCTAAGTCCCATGTTGTTGTTTTTTAAAAGATAAAATTGGATTAGACATGAAAAAGTCTTTAGTGCATCATAAAGTGCTCCCAGTATTGGCTTAAAGCTTTGCTGCAGGAAATTAATATATGCAGAGCAATTTTTTTTAAAGCATGACACAATTGTTTTGATCTGGAGATTTGGTGTCAAATGTTGCATGTGGCTTCCGAACGTATATAGAGCCCTAATGTGTTAAAATCTGCACAACTTTTATTTTTCTTCAGCCTCTTTACCAGATGTGTCACCATGGGGCTTTGGGGGGAAAAAAAAAAGACTGGGAAGGCATCACCGCTGATCTAGAAAGGAACAGTGCTGGATTTATCAACGTCTTTCTTTGAGACAGTTAACTCAGTGGCTGCTGTGGAAAGAGCAACTGAGGGTTGTCGCTTGCCTTTCCTTCCTGAACTGCCTGCCAAGCCCTGGCCAAAAGCCTCCATGCCAGAAGATGCACAGACCTGGATGAAGAATGACACCCAAGGGCATTGGCTCCAGCCTTGTTTTACCATCCACAGCCGCTGCTCTCGCTTCTCCATTGAGCACCTAGGCAAGCTGGATGCGCGCCTTCCGGAACCTGCGCCGCCGACCTTCGAAAAGACCGTTAACTTCGTTGGCGTCCGTTCTTCCTTTGCTTTAGCGGCCAGAGGGATACGCTACTTTTTTGGGGAATGGCAAGTTTTGGACTTTCCTTGCTTAGGAAGCCTTGGGCGAATTTCTACAGGATGGGGGTGATGTTGCATGCCTAGCCACGAGAGGGATTTGCTCATTGGTTTCCTTTTGTTTACGATGGAATTCAGAAACGTCTCCCACGACTGAATTTCGACTGAATTAGGAAAATCAAAGAAGAAGAAGAAACCTCCGGTTCAACTGAAAAGGGCGCCCGCCGGATATTCTATATAGCTTAGGACTTGCTGTGCCGTTCTTTCTCACCCCTTTTTTTACTCGGCGCTCGAGCGGATTGGAACGCTTTTGGCGCCAGCGCCGCCGCCGCCGCCTCCTCGCCCATCGCAGGTGGCGGCGGCGCTTCGCTGAGGGAAAAAGAAGACAGCGCAGCCGCCTTGCTTGCTTTCCCGCCTGCCCGCCCCAGCCGGCCTCGGGAGCAGCAGCAGTAGGCGCGCGCGCTCCTGCCGGCGAAGGGAGGAGAGGCGAGGAAAGCGAAGGGAGCGCGGCGGCGGCGGCGGCGGCGGCGGCGCCGGCTGTCACAGTAGCATCTCGAGCGGGGCAAGGCTGCCGAGCTGAGGTGGCACTAGAGAGCGCCGCTGCCGACCCTGCCGTGAGACTAAGGCAGTGGGGAGAGCGATTCAGCCAGACGTCAGCCTCGGCTAGAGAAAGCGCCGGCCTCTCGGAGCACGCCAGCGTGTGAAAGAGCTTGCCTCGCTCGGAGCGTTTGCCGAAGCACGCGAGTTTCGCAGTCAAAGAGGGAGGCGGCGGCGAAAAGGACGCGGCGGCGGTGGCGGCGGCGGCAGCAGCGGTGGCACGGCAAGATGCTGCAATTGGGCAAGGTCAGGACCTTGCATTGAAGCAGCCCGGGGGGCGCGCAGCCACCTCCTTCCAGCCCACCTTGAGGATTTGCCTTTTGTTGTTGGTATATGCTCGGGAAGCAGCAAGCAAGGGCGACGGCGTTGGGTGAGTCGTGCCATTGCCAGCAGCAGGAGCATCATGGATGGTGCCCAGGCTTTCTCCTTTTTTTTTTTTTTTCCTTGTGCAGAGGGATTGCCACTGGCAGCAGGAGGAGGAGGGGCCCGCATTGTAGAGGTCTTTCTCTCCCCCCCCCCCCTCTGCTTTCTCTCCTCCACTCCTCCCTTTCTTTTTAAAATCCTCTAGTTGGGTTTGGATGAAGTGCCCCGATTGTCTGGGATTATAAATACGTTGCGTTATATTTTGATTTCGGAGCTTCGTCGAAGAGCCGCACGAAAGCAGGCTAATTCTACTGCCTGTTTTCCCCATTTTTTCTCCCCACCCCGTTTCTTTATACTGTCCCTCCCTCGCTGCTTTTATGTAGGGCATCGGCGGCAACTCGGCTTTTCTATCACCTGGCAATAATATTCTCCCTAGAGCTGTGAAATCGTAAATACGTACCAGGGGAAAAGCGAAGAGGCGAGCAACGGAGGCGGGTGGGAAGTAGACCTTATTTAGTCCCCGACTGCTGTTGAAGCATGGCATTCGCATCTTGTAATATTTCATGTACATGGAACCAACTAGAAATACTTAGGCATACATGTATGTGTGGGGCTTCGTCTGCATTGGAAACGGGAAAGGAACCACCCTCCCATCTAGCCCGTCTGGATTTGAAGGGATTTAAACAGTGCCATTTCAGAGGAATCGTATCCGACTTTTCGGGCGTTGTGCTTATCACAAATGGAACGGAGGCGGTCCTGGTTTTGCATCAGTGCCTGTGAAAGGGTTGCCGTGATATTTGGCTGATTTATAATTAATGGCTGAAAGAAAAGACGCCTCTCATTCGATCCATTTCCTCCCCCCCCTTCCTTTCCCCCTTTCTGGTGTGTAATGTGCTTGCATCGATTGCTTCTAACCTAGTCTCCACTGTGAGTCAAGTCGCTACTGAGGAGGTGCAGCAGACGAGACAGTAAATTGGTGATGCACATATTCAGCTTTTGCTGGAAATGTTGGAGAAATCTTTCCCAAAGGGATTATATTAGTAACTATGTAGAGATTTTTTTTTAAAAAAAATTATTTATTTATTTATTTATTTATTAAAATGCATACATCAACATGGAAGAGAAGGGGCATCTTATGCAGGGTACATTTTGAAGCACACTTTAAATGTAAAGACTAATTTTATTTAACTGAGAAATGTATGGCCAACCTTACCAACTCCTCCAGGAAACTTTGCAGTAGTTTACTATAGATAATTGGGAAAAGATTGATAAGCCAGTTATTACACCGTCAGCTATTAACTTTTATGAACTGCAAGGAAGTGCCTTTACAAGCACTTCTATGGAATTTCCCAATATACAGAAGAATATATTATTGTCCATCAGAAATAAAGGATTTTGGCATGAAAAGCAGACTTAAATCCTCATCCTATGCAATATTTTTAATTTAAATGAAGATCCACAGTCTAACTTTCTGTTGGCTGTATATAGGGATACAGTGATTGATTGGCTATCTGAAATACTTTAGATACTGTTTCTAAGAATGAATACATTTCAGATTTTTCAGAAAATAGCTTGGAATTTTCACCATGATTTTCACTCTTCTTGGTCCTTGGTGCTTGGATTACCTGGTGGCTATAGGAAGCACAGTTGAATTTCTCCAGTTCTCTACAAAAACATGAAAAATGTTTGTTGTTTTGTAATAAATTTTTGAAGCCTTTAGATGTGTTTCTTTAGAAAACTGGGACAACAGTTCCGCGTCCTACATTTAATTGAATTCACCCTTTTCACAATATGCAGTGAAAATGACTATAATCACATTCTTGATATCCATTTGTGTGGACCAGATTAATTACACAATAATTTGAGTTTGTTGTATTTGAGAAACAGTTTCCTATTCTATTACTATGTGACTGTTACAATATAGAAACATGAATTCCATCTTGAGCATGTCTTCCAGAGGTAGTGTTTTTGCAGACTGTTATATAAGAAAAGCTTTGTTGTTTTTTTAAAAAAGTAGACTGCTAAGCAATTGCTAGATATAATGCTGCTTAAAAGTATTGTACAGCTAATCACTAAAAATATAAACTAAATTGTAACCATTTATTATGTTGCATTTGTCATAGTAAATTATAAATATTACATTCTAAGGGAGTATTACTATTGTATCTGTATTGGGGTTCTTTTTTTAAAAAAAAAAAGTAACAAAATTATGTCAGTAAGGGGTTGAAAATATGTATCAAATATTCCTAAATGAATGGATGCTTGTTTTTATTCATAAGTTTGGCTTAGACTGCATATAGCTGCAGAGTATTATTTATACTCTATTATTTATAAATAGCAGCATAATTTTTATTTGAATAAATTGCTCTGAGTCACAGCAATTACTCTGATTTATACCAGTGGTATAAAAATAAGTTGTTTATGATTGAGTATAAATGAAATCTCTGACAGTATCAAGGAACATGAACCAGGTTAGTGTTAAATAGTTTAAAATGTAATCTTAATATAGATCTGATTCTGTTAATAATATGTTTTTGCCTATGGCATGATATTATAAAATATGTCTGTTTTATTATGGTTATTTTAGTATTTCATTTGTAGCAAGTTTACAAATATTTATTTAATATATGTATTTTAAATAACAATAACATTCAATATTCATGATTTAAAAAGAAATGGAAAACATATATAGTAACAGAAGCTTCTTTTGCTTCCTTTTAATCTTGAAATAAGTTATTAGAATTGAAATATTATCTTCAACTATATTGTTATAATGAATTCCAGAAAAATAAGGTAGGTGGAGGAAGAGCACTTTTCAGCAACATTTCTTCAGTGCCATTTATATAAAAGTTTTTAATGGGGTGGGAAGTAGCCATTCATATTCTGTTCCTGCATTGATGCAGTGGCCTGTTCCCTGTTTAATTGAGTCAGTGAGGATATATTGTGAGCACCAAAACGGGTTAGAAGAAGGCCCATTTAACACAATCCCAGAATATTAAATTGAGCCCCAATCAGGTCCTTTTTTGCATAGGTTTAAACTTAGCCCACCAGTCAGCTTTTCACAAAACATCAAAATCCAGTCGGTTGCCCTGTTTTGCTTGCATAGTTATTTGTGAAAAATAGCTGAAAGGGAAGTTGACAGTATAGAAATCCAGTCAGAATATGAGTATACATTTTTCTATGAATGGGGACTTAGGGTACTGCCAGTTTCTTTTTTCTTCCCATCCATCCTGTTTTCTTTTTCATATTGTCAACCCTTCAGGATAGACCAGATCAAGAAATGTATTCCAGAACTATAATTAATTGAGGTGGGCTGTAATAATCAAGTCCTATTGCACATCTCCTCCGCTTCCTCTTCTATCTCGGTTAATCATGGAGGAATCATCCAGAACCTCTTCTTCCATCCCAGAAGTCAAGGAATGTTTCTGTCTTCTTTGTTTACATAAGAGTTTCCTAGTATTTGCTTCAGGACCATCTCCCTGGCTGTCTACACATATCCACTGCTGCCTCCGTAGCCAGCGGGAGAGGGAGAATAGGTGGTCCTCAACTTGCAGCCACAACTGAGCTCAGAATTTCTGTTCTGTTAAGTGAGTTTTGCCCCATTTTATGACTTTTCTTGCTATAGCTGTTAAGTGAATCATTGCAGTTCTTAAGTTAGTAACATAGTTGTTAAGTAAATCTGGCTTCCCCATTGACTTTGCTTGTCAGGAGGTCACATAACCCCGAGACACTGCCACCATTATAAATCATGAGTCAGTTGCCAAGGGTCTGAATTTTGATCATATGACCATGAGGATGCTGCAATGGTCGTGAGTATGAAAAGTGGTCATAAGTCACTTTTTTGGTGCTGTTATAACTTTGAATGGTCACTAAATGAACTGTTGTAAACCGAGGACTACTGGTAGTAACATAGGAGTGGTTTTCTGACCCTGAGTACATGGGATCCTAGGCACTTGGAGAGAAAGCAAGTGGTGATTCTATATTTCTAAAATGGCACCTGTTGATCCAGTTAGTGCAATTGCAGCTGCTAGGACCACCCGTGAGGACATTTGCATGGATTAGAACTGATTAGGTTATGTATGTTGAGGACAGGGCTAGTTGGGCAATTGAGAATATATGACACAATTCATAGTGCAGACATAACTGACAATCATAGGTAATATGAAACTAAGTGATGGACAGTAAGCTGAACTTGAGTGGGTTTATTAATTCTTGCTTCAGTATGCAACATGAGACTAATTTGAACTAAGTCTTCATTTTAATTTTAATAAAAAAATATTTCTAAGAAGTATTCATAGCTTCAAGAATTTGAAGTTATCCTACAATCATTCTGACTGATTGTTACTAGTTCATTTTAGGATGTGAAGCTCATGATGGTTAGGTAAGAAGATACTTTGCTTTCTTCCAGTTGTGGAAAGGAGAAAGAAAATGTCTCAATAAGAAAAAAAAATCCACCATTCTCTCATATCAGATTTGGAGCAGTTGTTGGAACCAGTCCAGTTTGTTGTAAAACAAAACCAGACCATCTAGTTTGGAGATAACCTGACTGGCCTGTCAATTTTTTTTTCTTTTTGATGTGCTGAAATTCTGTTCATATAACTCCTTTTTAAACTTAATTTCTGAACTTGTGAGAACATTGTTTGATTTATACTGAACCAAGAAGATACAAGACTGCAGTGTTGTGTTATAGATTGTCATATCTGAAAAAACAAATGAAATAAGTAGAGCAGAGGTGAGAAATCATTTTGTGTCTACATATTGTACTTAAATACTTCTTAGGGGATTCAGGTTCATGGAGAGGGGAAGAAAGCGGGGAAGGGGTTGTAAAGAAGGAATTGTCATGTACAGGACACCCTGGAAAATGTTGTTGCCTTTTTTTTCTTATGTTGTTTTTGAAAAGATGTAGTAGTTTTGCTTTTGGCTTGGTTGTAGACGGGGTAAGACTGTTAAGAGTTTAGGTTATACTTTTGTGTTTCTGATCACACTGATAAGAAATTGTGGTATTGATTCTTACCAATTATGGTTAGAGAGGATTTGTAGGCTGCAAAAACAGAATATAAAAAATATATATTGTACATCCCTGGAGCCCCAGATCACTGACCTCAAAAAAGAGAAGAAGTAAACCATGTAAACTTTATAAAAATGCTTCATGGAGTTGTATGTTGTTATTAATTGCGAAGTCGTGTCCGACCCATCGTGACCCCATGGACAACGTTCCTCCAGGTCTTCCTGTCCTCTACCATCTTCTGGAGTCCATTTAAGTTCACACCTACTGCTTCAGTGACTCCATCCAGCCATCTCATTCTCTGTCGTCCCCTTCTTCTATTACCCTCAATCTTTCCCAGCATTAGGCCCTTCTCCAGTGAGTCCTTCCTTCTCATTAGGTGGCCAAAGTATTTGAGTTTCAACTTCAGGGTCTGGCCTTCTAAAGAGCAGTCGGGGTTGATCTCTTCTAGGACTGACCGGTTTGAACGCCTTGCAGTCCAAGGGACTCGCAGGAGTCTTCTCCATCACCATAGTTCAAAGGCCTCAATTCTTTGGCGCTCAGCCTTTCTTATGGTCCAACTTTCACAGCCATACATTGCAACTGGGAAAACCATGGCCTGGACTATACGCACTTTTGTTGGCAGGGTGATGTCTCTGCTTTTTAGTATGCTGTCTAGATTTGCCATAGCTTTCCTCCCCAAGAGCAAGCGTCTTTTAATTTCTTGGCTGCAGTCCCCCATCTGAGGTGATCTTGGAGCCCAGAAAAATAAAATCTGTCACTACCTCCATTTCTTCCCCCTCTATTTGCCAGAATTGAGAGGGCCGGATGCCATGATTTTGGTTTTCTTAATGTTGAGTTTCAAGCCAACTTTTGCACTCTCCTTCTTCACCCGCATCAAGAGGCTCTTTAGTTCCTCTACACTTTCTGCCATTAGAGTGGTATCATCTGCATATCTTAGGTTGTTGATATTTCTCCCGGCAATCTTAATTCCAGCTTTTGATTCATCTAGCCCTGCCTTTCTCATGATGTGCTCTGCATATAAGTTAAATAGGCAGGGCGACAGTATACAGCCTTGCCGGACTCCTTTTCCAATTTTGAACCAATCAGTGGTTCCGTGTCCAGTTCTCACTGTTGCTTCTTGACCCGCATATAGGTTTCTCAAGCGACAAATAAGATGGTCTGGTACTCCCATCTCTTTAAGAACTTGCCACAATTTGTTGTGATTGTATACAAAACTGCTTTTGTATAATGACAGTCACACAGATATGGAGAAGCAATCAACTAATGGAATTCTTTAAATTATTTTATATTAATTTCTTCAAAATACAATTGAAAAAAATCTGAATAGAAGACCCTTTGTATGATTTTTGTGAATGTCTGTAATATTTTTTCAGTACTACAGTTCCACAATCAGTGTTATTGTAAATGTAGCACTGGAGTATGATGCTTTGTGGCATGTGTTAGATCTATGTATCTTTTTTCTTCCCTCATGTTTTAGCATTCTTAAATTTCTTTGGTTTTTAATCTAAGTTATATAAATATTTTGTCCATATATGTTATATTGACATTTATTTATTTCTTTTGAAAGGTGTGAATACTATTATCTAGCCACTTATCTAGCACTAGATATACAGAACTGTCATATTCAATTTTAAAAAATCTTCAAAAATTTGTCCTTTTCACTTTGATATTGTCTATAATATATTTTATTTCCCATTTTTAATTGAGTACTACTTCCTTTAAAAGAGACTTTCTTATTTAATCTTGAAGCTGTCTGTCATCTGGTCTAGTAAATATGTACAAGATTCACTGACTTGGCTTCAAAGAAGAGAGCAAAGCAAGCAGGAAAGAAAGTGATTTTCTGCCATTTTACTTCCCCTCTGAGAAGTTGAGACATTTATTTTGTTGGCCAAACAGAATCTAGGAAAAACAAAATATTCCAGTAATTGAAGAACAAAATTTACTACAAAATTCCTAGAAGTACTATCTTGCAAAATGATTGAGGAGAATGTAGAAGTTATAAAATGTTGTGGGAGACAATAGAAATGTCAGAGAATATCATGGATGCACCAGCATAAAGAAGAGAGTATTTTCTATCTAAAAGCTAGAAGATTTAATAACAGTCTTTCCTGGTATTCTTTAGATATGATGGTATAATTCTTAGAATTTGTAAACAGTTTTGAATTCTGGGAAATATCTTCCCACATATTAGGAGAATGTTAGTCTGGGAAAGGCTACTGATCGGAAATGATATTCTGATTACAAATACGTTTGTTCCTTTTTGAGCTTTTCCCCAAAACCAGATAATAGTCTTCTATGCCATCACTGACTTGTTAATAGAAGATAACATTTGGGAAATGGTACAGGACAAATCAGAGAAATCTGTTTAAAATCAAAATGTTTTATCGCAGACATTGCAAAAATACAGTGAATACATAAAATGTGTGTAATGTGTGTGTGTTTAAAAAAATTCTCCCATTAAAACTATGGGGGGGGGGGAAACTTGCACACATTGCTTAATTAATCTGCCCAGAGCAACTCTCACTCTTGCTAAAAATGTCAACTTGACAAAAAGACGTGGATAGTTTTTCTATAGTATAGTTTGCGACATATATAAATATAGCTCCCATATCTGTGCTTTTATCATGTTAGTATATTTTGTTTTATCGGGATTTCTTCTATCTGATTTTTTAGTTTATTTGATAATTCACACTCTTTATCATTTATGGTCCAAATCATAGTCTTTCCTACATTATAGTTGTTAATAGATGGGTCCATGAATAGTGACCTCCATTATAGTAAGATAAGATTTTATGAAATATGAAGTAGATTATCAGCCTAAGAGATATCTATGCTGTATGCAACATTCCCTGCCAATGATTAGGGCAATAATAGTTAACTATGGCACATTTTGGCAAGTATGCTACAGGGTCAAACAAAGCCCAATATATTAATTGAGTGTAGGGAAAGAATTTATCTAAAAATTACCTTTTAAGACAACATTCTGTTGACTGCATCTGACCAGCTAGGAGATATAGTAGTGTACTGTACTGGCTAAGGGTGTTAAAAGTGTCAAAATATCACTGGCAAACATGTTATAGAGCAGTGATAGCAAAACTTTTAGAGAATGAGTCCCAAAAACTGGCCCGCCCCCCTGGCCCGCCCTCGCTCTGCCCCCCCCCCGCTCTGCCCCCACTCCACCTGCCTGCAGGGCCACTCACCACAGATCACCCAGGCAGCCTTGCAGCACCATAGCGGCCATGCCCTCTGCCCGCAGCATCATCTGCACGTCATGGGGCACGGGGGTGGAGTCTTGCCCCTGCTGCTCAGCTGCCATGTGCTTGGCTGTGCTGCTCCGCATGGGTCATGCCTGGGGGAGCCTTTCTTCTGGACAGGCTGCTGGTGAGGAGGGGGTTGCGAGGGGAGGTGGGGCTGGAGCAATGGCGCGAGTGCCCGCAGAGAGGGCTCCAAGTGCCACCTCTGGCACATATGCCATAGGTTCACCACCACTGTTATAGAGGATGTTGCAGTAATGATGATGATGATAATCAATCAATCAAGTCCAACTCTTGGCAATTCTATGGGCCAGGCCTCTCTACACATTCCAATCTTGCACTATTTCTTTGAGTTTTTCTATGTTCTGACTGGTATCAACTTTGATGGTGTTCAGCCACCATGTTCTTTGATGGCCTGGTTTCCTTTTACCACTAATTCTTTCAAATATAATTGCTTTCTCCAGTGAATTCCTCCACATGACTTGGCCAAAACAAGTAAGACACAGTTTCTTGATTTTGTCTTCTAGTGACATGTCTGGTGTTATGTGCTCCAGTACTTGCTTGTTAGTCACCTTTGCTATCCAAGGAATATGCAGGAGCCTTCTCTAGCACACATCTCAAACAAGTCAATTTTCCTCCTGTCTTGTTTTTTTAAGGTCCAATTTTCACAACTATGGGTAGCTACCTCAAAGGTGCTTTTTCAAAAGGCAGCTGCTTTGTTTTTCCTTGAACTCCCAGTCTAATCCCCTCTTTATTCCCCAGACTTCTTTTTCCCCTCAGATCCCAACTAGCAACTCTTCAGCCATGGCACTTCCAGGCCAGGCCCGTCTAGCCTCACCACCTCTCTAGCTTTGCCAACTAAATGACACAGAGAGACAAACTCGGTTCTACCTCTGGAAACTGGCAACTCATGGTCACAAAGCCTGCTGGGAGATGACTGGGAATTCAAGGAAAAATAAAGTCAACTTGCCTTTTGAAAAGGCACCTTTGGGACAATCATGACCTGGATGACTGAGAATTTCCATAGACATAGGTAGCTACAGGGAATCACAATAGAGCAAACTAACTTACATTTAGTTGCCAAGCTGATATCCTTGCTTTTCCATATTCAGCTCATGTTCATCATTGCTATGTGACCCAGTGCAGACATTTTATTTCTGTGCAGGATGCAGTATCATCAATTAAAACATCTTTTGGTATCTAGATATGAGCAGGCAACCATACCTGCTTCAGAACTTTCTATAATAATAATAGTACAAAATTGATCATGTTTTGACAAAAAAGATAACTATAATAGTAATGAATAGAATACAATAAATGAGATATTCAAGAGAAAGGCATAGAATTGGTCTAATACATAAAAATCAATCAGATACCATGCTTCTGTCATTATTTCACATGTTGTTTTACAGTATTCTGACAAATTAATTATAAATATATTATTTTGAAGTATATATCAACAGAAAACTATTAGGATGATTATTACAATAGTTGTTGCATTTTAAAGGCTGTAAAGTAATAGGTGGGTGTGGAATATTATAAGTACACCAGACAGTTTAAGAAGAAAGAAGGGCATTGGAAAATTATCTGAACATTGGTGAAGGAGATACACTAAAGCTAGTACACCATCAAGGCTTACTGAGTATTGAAGAGACCAAACTGACCTACAAGAAAGATCAAATGAAGAACAGAAAAGAGACATAGCAAGGCAAATTATTACATGTCCAGTACACATGCACACACAGAGAGACAGACAAAACCTAGCAGGCAAAGCAGATATCAAGACCTGGCGATTTCTAAGAGCAGAAAAGTTGAAGAGAGAGACAGGGCTAATTCTGACTGCACAAGACCAAAGCCTTAAGAACAAATGCCTACAAAGCCAAAATTGGGATAGCAACAGACAGCAAATGCCACCTCTTCAAAAAAGCTGAAGAAACAATGGCTCATCTAGTCCATTGTTGCAAGAAGATCACCCAGACTGATTACAAACAACAGCATGACAAAGTAGCAATAATGGGGTGATTTTGCATATGCAAGTAATACACCATTTGCAAGAAGTACCATTTGCTTGCAAGGAAGAACTGGTGGGACAAGCTAAAGTACTCTGGGACTTTAAATTTCAAACAAATAAGCATCTGCCATGTAACACCCCAGATTTAACAATTGTTAATAAAAAAAGACAAAAAAGTCTGGATAGTGGTCAGAGCACTACCTGGAGGCAGCAGAATAGAAGAACTGGAGAAAATCACAGAATACAAAGATCTGCAAATATAAGAAGAATGAGTGTGGCAAAAGAAAGCAAAGCTAGTATCAAATAGTGATAGGCACTTTGGGCATAATTCCAAAATGTCTTGAGTACCATTCGAAAACCATTGGCATTGACAAAATCACCCTCAGTCACCCTTTACTTGCAACAGCTTACATCTTGCAATGATACCTTTAATACGATTAAACAGCATCTGTCCATTCCAGGTCCCTGGGAAGGAGTTGATAAGCGGGTAAAAGTGCCAAATCCAGTCTAAACTTCTGGCTAACTATGTGACCAACAAAAGTAATAATAGTATAACATTTTGAATGATTCCTCTTCTCCATCAAGTATACATTGGTTGAAGAATTTTTTGCTATATTTAAATAAGTTTTTTAAAGTTGGGGGTATTAATGAGAAGTTATTTAGAGATTTCAGTATGAATAATACATTTAAAAGTCTGAGTAGGTGTTACATCATTTTCCTTTGAACTTATCCTAATTTTAAAAGTGTACTTACAGTCATCTATCTTTTTACAAAGTACTTTTTGCAGGTACTTGTCTCTGGATCTTCCTTCTTGCTTTGTTCCACCATCACTTACTGGCTGAATATGGGCATCTTGGATTTGCCAGAAGCACAATCTGGTTAGGTCTCATCAATCCCCCCTCTCCCTCCCTCTCTCCTAGTGTCCTTCTTCCACAGGTGTCTTCTTTTTATTTCTCCTTTTTAACAAAATCCATTTTTCTGGATTTCACTGACTTGAAGAAGAATATTCTTCTACCTACAAAAGGTAATAGAAAACATGTAGTGTAACCGTGGAAATTGCTGCTGTCAAATGCATGATAGCAACTAAATCTGATTTTGAAATCAGATTGAACTGATGTCTAAACTCATGTGGCTAGCCTTGTTGCCATATAGAATACTTGACCAGATCAATGTTTGGGAGATCCAGCTGGGCTCTCCTAATAAGTTTCCACAGAAAGAGAAAGGGGGACAAATGATGTCATGCACATTATGATGTTGTGCAAATGATGCAAATCAGATAATGTACACAACTGGCACAATGGCATATAAATGACACAGATTGTGCAATTCAAATCTTTTGTACAATGATGTCATAAGGCATATGACACCATCATATTTCTACCAGATGCCTATGTAATTTTCTTTTATTTGATTTCTGTAAATTGGAAAGAAAGAATGCCATTTCCTTGCTAAATTATGCATAGTTACCTCTAGGTAATTGACTTTATTATATCATCACTTTATGTTTTCCAGATTAGAAACATTTGCAATTCCACTATCTAACAAAACTTACTAAACAATTGAAATGTTTCTTGGGGCATGTGAAAATATTCACATAAATCAGCTTTCCATTTCACATTATCCTTAATATGAACTATTCATAATCTGAGTTAATTCCTTCCTATATTTCTGAATGTATGCCGGAGGAACAGCTTTTTATTTTAATATGAAGTAATAAACATGTTGCAGATTACTATTTTGTCATGAATTCAGTGTTAGTCTATCTCATTGACTGATAATCTATTTTTATTTAGAAAATTCATGTACAGTAATAAATTATACAAAAAAGCAGATTTAGTATGAAAGTGGAATAAATAACTATTAACAAACACCCGTCTTAATTCATTTTTAAAAGCTAGCCCACATTAGGGTTTTATTTAGCAATGGTCACTGGATTTAGCCAATTCCAGTTTATAATTAAGACTGAGATAGATATGAACAAATGTTTCTTTTACTTAATGTATGAAAACAACTATGGTTTTTAAGAGCTCCATGACACAGAACAGTACTGGAATAGAAGATAAATATACTACATTATATGAAGCATATGTCTTCAGAGTAATCCTTATGATTTTAGTCCCCCTTGTCACCTCCTCATAATTCTGGGGGATTTGTAAAGAACGTTTTATTTATCTTTTAAATTCCTTCACACTTATTTCATTGTTCTATCACAGTGGCCTGGTCCACACAAGCTAAGCCATAAAGTGGGTTTTGTCTTAGTTTCTATGAATTTAGCCTTTATGGATTGCAGAACCCACAGAACTTGAGTTTTTTAGTTTTATTTAATCAACTATTATTGTGGGTTTATTTCATCCACCATTATGTGTAAGTCCAATCAATAGTTTGTGAACTCTTTTTGCTTTTTTGGCCTGGCTTAGCAATTGCTTCAATTCATTTTTCCTTCTTTTCCCTCAATCCCTGTCAGTCAGTTTGATTAAATTCATGAAGGCCAGTACAATTTCTTATGACCACCTGTTTCATTTTCATAAAAACTCCAAACACATTTCTTTGTAATTATAATAGTGTTCATTCCGTAGGGACTCTTCCATTGAAAATGTAGCCATATTCTTTGCTCTAGCAGCAATTTCAACAAACATTTATTTTTTATAAAATCATATTTCAAAAGCAGCATCGGCAACATCTGTGAAATTTGACATGATCCATTTTGTCCCATTCTAGTTTGCCTAAACATATCATTCTATTCTTTTGAGAAACCTTTGTATTTTTTTCATAGCAGTTTTTTTTTCTCTGGTGTTATTCCTGATTCCTAAACATTAATTTAACTTCCAGAGAAACTCAGTTTGAGTCACTTCTAAAACTTTTTTCCCCTTTATTTATTTAAAATAATGTTGCACATTCCCCTAATAGTTTTGGGCAGTTAAAATAAAAATAGAAATCACAAAGCCGCTTCACAAGAAAATTTAACATAGTTAGACAAAATGATACATTTGGAGCATCCTTTGTTAAAGTATTGTAATGAGGGAAAACCTCAACTTGCAGGACAGTTTGTTCTGCAAAATAGACCTTACCACAATAAAATATAATTGGCTTTCATTGTTAAATAGGTTTATTTATTACCAACAAGACATATTCAACATGCCTTCCTTCTCCCATTTTCCCCACAACAACAACCCTGTGAGGTGAGTTGGGCTGAGAGAGAGAATGACTGGCCCAAGGTCACTGAGCTGGTTTTTGTGCCTAAGGTGCAACCAGAAATTACTGTACATCTCATGCTTTCTAACCCTGGTGCCTTAACCAGTAAACCAAATCGGCTCTCCAGGAGAACAAAACCCTTGAGGCAGCATAGCACTCAGTGGGTAAAAGACTTGAAAAAATTCGAAGACTACAATTACCTATAAGAAGAGAGCAGGTTTATTCTTATCAGTGCAAAGGGGAGCCCGAATTATGTGGTGAGGATTATTCCCAGGCTGATGTATAATGGATGCATTCCAAAGTGCCAAAAATAAGCGTAGGATTTATAAGTTTGTGATACAAAATATACATGGTTTTAAACATGTTTCTACTTTAACAACCACTATTTATAGTTCATAATAACTCACCTAACATGCAGATTCTGTGATAGCTAAACACTGTTTGTATTAGATATGTAAATAATTTGCTTCTCCCAGGCCCAGGCATTACATCCTCTTAATGATGGATTTAGATATACTGTACTTTTTAGGTTACTTTTTAATCCTCATATGCAATCATTAAGAATATTTTCTGGACTATTCCTTGTACACGGTTTTGTATATGGCTATAGCCCATCCTTTGCAGTCTGGAGACATGAGCACATTTTTGAGATATCCATTCCTGACTTCATAAAAATATAGGTGGAGAAATAAAGGGGAATATAATTTGTAGTTTGCTGACAGTTAATCTATTTATGAAACTTCTTGGTGTCTTCATATAAATAGTAAATAAAAGAGAAAACTGAATCCTGTGGGACTATCTAGATTCCAATTAGATCCATTAATCTTCATGGGTATGCTTACTTAAGCTAGTTTTTGACTTTGCAGAAGATATTTGCTGCATCAGTCCAAGTAGTGGCAAGAGCAGTACACCACCAGAATTATTGCCTCCACTCAACAATTCAGAATAAGGTATCTACTTGTAAAAGTATTGACATCTATTGACATCTACATGAGGCCACTAGATAACATCATCCAATACCATAGATGAGGTATTACCAGCATACTGATGATACTGTCCTCTCACAATACTTGGAAGTACCTCAAAGAGCACGTGTCAATCGTAGCTAGGGGTATCTTTGCACAACTTTGTGTTATGGCCAATTACCTCTTTTCCTGGGCCCTGCATTCAGGTACTCATGCCCTGATCATCTCACATTTGAAATACTGCAATGCCCTTTACGTACATGTAGCTACACTTGAAGAGCATTCAGAAATTACAGCTGGCAGAAAATGCAGCAGCATGGGGCCCCTGGGGGGGCCATGTAACACCACTGTTAGGTGAACTGCACTGGTTGCTGGTTTGCTTCCAGCTCCATTTCAAGGTATTGGTTATTACCTTTAAAGCTCTTTATGATATGAGTTCAGGCTATCTGAGGAACTGTCTCACTCCAATAGGATTGGCCCATCCCCATCACTGACTGATGGGCATGCTGGAGAAGAGCTTTTTCTGCCATGGCTCCCACTTTGGAATATTGTGTCCCTTAAGGCAAAATCTGTCCCCACTCTCTTGGCCTTTGAAACCTGGCTCTACTGGCTTGGGATCCCGATGAGCATATCGGACTCTGAAAGTAGCTGGACTAAGAAGACGATCCCACCTCCACCCCATTTATGTATTGATTTTTTTCTTATCTAGTTTTTTTGCTAATTTTTAATTGTTTAATGTTTTAACTTGCTAATTGTTTTATGATGTTGTTTTATGATGTTGTAAGCCACCCATTGTTGCATGACAGTGAGAAGGGTGATATATGAATTTAATAAATAAATACAAATTCTGGCGATAGGAGTTGAAATGTAAACTTGAATACCTATATATTTCAGCAACATCACTTTTGAAACAACGTCTGCCCTGATCTTGCATCAAGTACCCAGCTAAAGCAAGACTTGATGATACATATCAGGTTGCTTTTTTACCCCAAAAACACAGAAGGTACAGGTAGTCTTCGACTTACGACCAATTGTTCAGCGACCATGCACAATTACAACAGTGCTGAAGGAAGAGACTTGCGACCTGTGCCCAAAGATATGGCTATTGTAGCCCCCCAGTAGTCATGCGATCAAATCTGAGCACTTGGCTCTTACAACCGGCTGCAGGGATGTTGCAACTTTTCCCATCTGTCTACTATATCTCCCTCTCCCATGACGTCCTTAAATACCTGGGAAGGCAGGGCAGGGCAGTTAGGGTGACTGGTTTGGAGTATCCCAGGCATTTGGGTTTCATGAAGAGAGGAGTAACTGCTTTACACCCTTGAAATCTCCTGGGCATTTGGAGCTTCCCTTTGGAGTTCCTGGCAGAGCAGATACTTTGTGCCCTGCTTTGAAGGAAAATTGGGGGTTCACACCTTGTGGGGGTGGCTGCTTCATGCCCCACTGTGGAAGCTTCCCAGGTGTTTTATGCTTCCTGAGCAAAGTGCTTTTTCACTACGCTGCTACAAGAAAAGAGGAAAACTCTATACCTAGCCATACATATAATTTCAAAACAGCTAACTGTTCTTCATACATGTACATGCTATTTGATTTATTTATCATCTCTTTTAGGGATTTCAGGAGATTCTTTAGATTGCTTAAAAAAGAGTTTAGGAACATTAATGCATTACAATGGACTTAATTTTTTGCATTAGGTGATCAAATGTTTAAAATCTGTCTTCAGAGGCTGATGAACATTGTTTTCTAAGATCCTTTCGGGAATTCACTGTAGTTTCTTATTTATCTTTGGCACTGAGAGATGATTTAGACTATCAATATGATAATAAAACTGCTTTGAAATTTCTTAATGGGAAGCAGCAATACAGATAAATAAAAAATAATACAGTATATTCTTGGCTCAGTCAGAGAGCTCTGTTAAGTTCCTGGTATTTAAAGAACTGAGCACTATGAAATAGCTTGATCCACAAATTGAAGCCCAGGTGGAAAAATATGAGGATAATATCATCTTGAAGCTGAATTTGTTTGATGATGGAATCCAAGAAAGGATGGATCATAAGTTGAGGATTACCACGAATGCATGATTTGCTCAACAACCACATGATTCATGTAATTCAGTAATTTGCTTAATGACTACAATAAAATTGGATCCACTCATATGATGACTAGTTTTATGACATACCAACTTATGATGGAAATTTGAAAAGTCAAAGTCTAACCTGTATTCCAATTTACAATTCTTTAATGTTTAATCAAATTCAGGTAGAAATCACTGTTTTTCATTTTACACAGCAAAGCAAGCTAAGACATTTAGAATCTGACTTTTGAAGAAAAGAGAGAAATTGGTTCAAAAAGAACTGAAATAATAAATATAAACATCACTAGATTTTAGTGGCAGAAGGGAGGGAAATGGTAGTGTGTTTAGTATTGCATATATTGATCTTATACATTTTTAAAAACACATTCCTTTTAAAACATATTTCTTCATTTTATATACAAATATCCACAATACAGGTTTTGTTGACAGAACAACTCATGGATGATCATGAATAGACATAAATCAGTGTGAGGAAAAGGTAATGAAATGGATAATGGCAATGTTTCCTCATGTGCTCAGCAAGAGAGCAACACAGATAAAACAGAACCTATAGTTTCAGTATACTAACTAAGCTGTAGATGTAATATTAAGTTTATATTTAAGATATAAGATTTGTGTCATTGTAATATTATGCTAATTTGGTACAGGACAAATAAAATAATCACCCATGGCAGCCTGTGGGAAAGAGGGTTGTTGTTGTTGTTTTTGCTTTGTGGCCTTAAATGTGATATTCTTGTGCATGTTTAAAATTGTATTGTAGTTACAGAGTACCTTTCTAAGATGGCATTATATTGGAATAAATTTTCTCTTTCTCTCTGTCTCTGTCTCTCTCTCTCTGTCTCTCTCTCTCTCAAATTTCTCAGTGTAGTAAAATTATGCAAAACAAAAAACTACAAATAAAAAAGAAAGAAAAATCCACATGTTCATTTAATGGTTGCATCAGGGAGAGCAGAGGTAGGGTTTTTAAGCATTTACCTAATGGCCTTTGAAACATGCAACTGTGATGGGCAGGCTCCATTATGATAGTATGTCAAGGACTATCTCGAATAAAATAGCTAGATCTTGAGGAACCTCTGGAACATTAATCATAGTGTTAATGTCATATCTGGCAGAGAGAATGTTCAATAAGGCAGGAGTCATGTCAGAGAAAGCCTGTTTCCTGGGAACGGCCAATTGTAAGCCTGTAGTAGATGGCACCTGCAATATGCTTTCTCTGCTGGATTTAATAGGAGAAGCAGATGTATTTGGGGAGAGTTGGTTTCTCAAATAACCTGGCCCCATGCCATGAAGAACTCTAAAGGTTAAAACCAGCACTTTTGACACGGAAGTAAACAGGCAACTAATGCCAGTTGCAGAACAGAGGTATAACATTCTGTTTTAAGGCATACATAAGTGCCTGCACCAATGTATTCTGCACTAGCTGAAACTTCTGGATACTCTTCAAAGACAGCCTCATAGAGAAGACATTACAGTAGTCTAGTCTGGAGATGACTAAGAGTATGAGTGACCATGAGCAGATCCTCCTAATCTAGGAATGAGTGCAATTAGAACACAACATGAAGCTATGCAAATGCTCTCCTAAACACACAGTAACCATGTATGTTTGCACCCTGGGTTTCTCTGGAGCAGTGCAACCCCATCTAGTACCAAAGATGGCATAGTCCTAGAACTGGCAGACCTCCAAGCCCAAAGCCACTTAGTCTTGCTGGATTCCACCTTATTTTCTATGAAGTAATTATCATTTTAAACTTTTCCTCAAACTTTCCATCTCTTTTTAATCCCCAAATTTTCAGATCAATCTTTTCTTCTTTGAGCATAAAGTCCATATAAGGTTTCAAGACATTGAGAAAAGTGTTCGTAGTTTTTTCTTCTGACCAAACTGATCAGCTTAAGTTTAATATGTTTTTATTTGTTTTTCATCTGTTAATAATGTTTGTATAATCAGTATGTAAATGTTTAAAAAACAAAAAATATTCCAAAGAATATTCTAAAGGAAACTGAAGCAAGCTTTATCTTTTCTCCCTTTTAGTATATTGTTCCATAGCTGAGCACTCTTGAATAGGAATAGCTTTATTTCCTATACTTATGTGTTTTGCCTTCAGGTTCATTAGTTGTCCTGTCATTCAAGGGCAATTATTTTTACCTTTATTGCTTTTTTTATTTTGTTGATTTGTAGCAATAGTGTTTGAAATAAAAATGCTTCAACAGATCTCATAATATGCAATTGTTGTAGGAATCTATACAGACAGAATGATGTTTCAGTATATTTATTTAGTTTAATAACTAAAATAATAGTTTGCCCTAGCCATTTTGGTATTTAATAGAACAAAACTATTTGTAATGATTTTTCTAGAACTTTGAATGGATCAAATTTCTCCCTTTTTTTAAAAAATGAAATGTTTCTGTTTCCAGTGTTTTGAATATTTCACCCATTTTAAAGTTATTTTTAAAATTACAGACCAGTTCTGAAGTAATATCGGTATCGCTTGGAATGTAATTCATCCGCCTAATGGGATTTAACTTCTCATTAAGCTGATGAGTTGTTCTTCAGCAATCTTCTTGCCATCCTAAGGACACTTTTTATATTTTTTCTAGGTCAAGGAAAATTCTTATTGTGAAAGGAGAACATTGTTTTTTTTCTCTCTGTCACCTTTTAATCTTCACTGTGTCTCATTTTTTTCTTCTTTTACAAGAAATAGTTAAAAATCTCTTTTTGTAATTAAAACTCCTCTATGGCACCTATCTTTCACTTCAAACTATTGTAATTGAAGTAGCAAGCTATTTAGGGGATGTGTAGCTGCAGTTAATGATGCCTTCCATACCAGTGTTTATTTATTTATAAGTTCATCCATTTTAAACTTCTCTTTTCTCATTCAGAATTTTTTGACTGTGGAACCCTACATCGCTTTTCTATGAGCTCTCTAAGAACTTTAATAAATAATTAATCCACTGGATCTGCTGCTGTTATACACTATTATTTTTGAATGTTGTAGGGCAGCTGGAAATTCTGGTGATTGAAAACTAATACGGAGGTTGGTGGTTTGTGAAATACTGGTGAAGATTCATCTGTTTTATGATTTTACCAATGGATTTCTATATTCTTGTACAATCTTCCCTCAAATACTGTATGGACATAACCATGAAAACATCAAGACCTGGACTTAACCCAATAGTCACCTGCCTTTTTAATTGTATTACTTTAATCATTTAGATCAGGGGTGTCAAACTCAATTTCATTGAAGGTCGCATCAGCATTGCGGTTGCCCTCGGGGGGCTGGGTGGATGTGGCCAGGGTGGGTGCAGCCTACTGGGTGGGCATGGATGGAGTAGGTGTGGCCTACTGGGTGGACATGGCCAGCTCTACATCGTTCGCGTCAAGGGTGCCTGTAGGGGCCTGGGCAGGAGTGGGACAGATCTGAGGTCTCTCACAGAAGGGATGGGACTGGGGCAAGTGCTAAGGCATGGTCCATTTCTTCATTCCTCACAAAGGGTGACACCTCCACAGCATGCATCTAGGGTGATGCGGCAGGGGCTGGTTCCTCACTGTTTCTAGATGGCCTTCTGGAGCTAAGACTGAATGCATTTCAGCATAGATGGTCACCACAAAATTGTACATTGGCTCCTGGCTGGCCTGGGCCAAGGCAGCGGGGGCCGTTCCCTCACTGTTTCCAGGATGGCTTCACGGGCCACATGAAACCACTTTGCAGGCCGCATCTGGCCCCCGGGCCTTGTGTTTGACATGTCTGGTTTAGATGATACCTTGCTCATTATATCCATTATATATGTAAAAATAATTTGGGAAGACATTCCAGACCTGTTGTTCAGAGCAATGAAGTAAATGCATTTGTTGCAAGTTCAGTGCAGCTGTTTTAAGATTCTTACCTAGTCTTATGAATATGCAGATACTTCTATTGGGATCATTACTGAAGAAAAATACATTTTGCACATGTATGCATAAGTTCAGAAGTTCAGGAACTGGTTGCAAAGCAACCATTCCAAGCTTTAAAGAGAGGTAGCAACATTAATGGTTTGAGTAGCAATTAGTAGGATTTTGCGCAATCTTAATATGAGTACACATTCTACAAATATGAATTTTCAAGTAATTTTTCAACAACTCTGTCTTCCTATATATAAAGTTTAGGTGTGTAATTGTATTGTTTCTTTTTTCCTTTCGCTATTGTTTAATTCCCCCTGTTCTATTACACAAATAAATGGAAAAGGAAACATTTCTGAAGCAGAATATATTGTAGATTCTTGTACTATACATTTTATGACTAACTAGTTGTGAAAAGTTTGATCTTTGGGGTTTTCCTTTCTATTTTTCTATTTTTTAAATAATAATGTGAAGAATTTGCTATGATTTCATGATATGATGGTAACAATAAAGTTCTCTAGGTTAGTATATGAATTGTCTGCTGCAATGGTAGAAGTTTATATATGTTCGGGGTATGAATTATTTCATGTAGCAGAATATTTCTTTGATTTTCCCTTTCTTTCTGTTTTTTTTTATGATACATTTTTAGATTGGTGTCTGTGACCATTTACTACTGAACTGGTGATATGACAAGTGAAACATATTTTATTTTAGATTAGAAGAAACAAAACTCTAATTTTTTCTCTGTATTTTTCCTCTCTGATGAAATGATATATCATATCTTATGAGCTTGATACTATTATATTTACTAGTTTTTCCCCTCCTTTTGGCTTATATCTGCTTCAAATAAGCCAAGCTATTTTTCTTTCAATTCATGCTTTGAAATGATAGTCATAGTAGTCAAAGGAAAGCTACGATAAACCTCTAGAGGGTGCCAAAAATCTTAGTTTAACATTAGAATTGATAATTTGACATCTTAGTTAATGTTTTAAAAAAGTCACATCTTTTATGCATCAGAAATGCAGCAAAAATCACTTGAGCAACTTTAAAACAATTATTTTAATTACTTTTATTTATTTAGAGGGTAACTTACTGTTTATATTATGGTGCAGCTCAGCTTCCCTATTGTCTTCATTGAGGCAAATTCAATAATTTTTCTTATCCTAAAAAGTAGGTGGGATCTCAATTTGATAAATCAGCATAAGAGTCCTTTCAAAATTATTTCAGAAAACCATCAAGAACTGCCCATAAAATGAATTCATATTCATTATTGCAGTAAATCATACCAAACTAAAATCATTTTAAAGTTTGTTGATTGGTTTTAATAAAGTTGATACATTTTAACCTCTCTATTGACAATCACTACTGAAGTACTGATTTTGAAAGGTTTTTAAGCAGTTTGAATCAATAGCAGTACCACTGAAGATTGACTGCCTATATGTTCCAAGATTTGTAAATTGGTGCAATACATTTAAAAAAATAGATTAATTATTGCAAAAATTGGAAACCTAAAGTAATTCTTTCATTTGACCATTGGTATTTGACTGTGTGAGAAATAAAATTGGTAAAACATTCATACAAAATCCTTAAGAACCCCTCATTTTAGGATTGTTTTATTTAAATCTGGTATCCTGTTTTATCCATATTGATGAAGCAGATTATTTTCAGCTGGAGAAATAAATTGAATATGTTTACAATTCATTGTATTTTTCTCTGAGATTACAAACACATAAACACGTGCACTTGAGTGCATGCATGCACACACACATACAAACACACATATAAACAGATATAAATGTGCACACATGCACACAGGTTTAATATTTTTGTATTCTTTTTATTTTTTCTTTCCTTGTTTATTCTGTATTTTTAATTTTTGATGTATTTGAAATTAAATATTATTTAATATTAAAGAATATATACAAAGCATTAAATAATTGACTTCAACACATATAGATAATATCACTGCCTGTCAAAATAAAAATATACTGCAAGGTGAAGGTGATTAGGTAGTTATGGTTGATTTTTCAGTAAAATTTAACACTCAGATTTTACTACCATATGCAGAGCTGCAGCTTTGCTTATGGTGTCTTTCTTTTCACAATATTAAAAAACCTCAAGAATGCATAGAAGTTTGGAATCAAAATATCTTATTTTATTTTAAAATAAAAATTTATTTTATTTTATTTTTAATTTTATTTATTTTATTTTAAATAAATAAAATGACCATCATCTGTTCTAGGATGTCTAGGAATCTACAAAATAACCTGCAAGCCATCACTTGTATGCTCATGCCACTTCAGAGAAAAATGTAGTATATTGATAGGATGAAAAGATCAAAAGTCGATGTATGAACTAATACTATGGATATGTAGAAACAAGGATAATTTGTGAGGTTAGGGTTGATGTGACGATGTGAAAAGATACAAAGAATATTTGTATAAATTGGATTTATAGTATCTATATTTCTCTTCCTTATTTTATGACTTTTATTTGGTTAGCATACTTTTTTCTGCATTTTGAGTAATGGTGCACTTTGCATATCTCCAAAAGCTATGGCAGGTGTATATGTATTTGTTTTGTTTATATACTTCTGTGTCATTAATACATGATCCTATTGACTCTATCCTTGCTTGTCTTGCTCCCTTTCTATTCATTTCATGGGAGGGGGAGTACCCATGTGTACATGCATATTTCTCTCATGCACATGCAGTACATTCCTGTTTATAGATATTCCTCCCAGTTCTCAAATAATGAAAAAAGAAAAACTAATGGAGAAATAATGGTGAGGAAATGAGAGATATTGTGCTATTGGACTGTTCATTGCATGGCTAAAACAATTAGTTTTCATTTACAAATATTTCATTTACTATTTTTAGTCTTACAGAAAGCCTCAACTATTTTTGGCTATGGTAGGTTCCAATCCAGAGAATTTATAGAGTAATTCTTCAGTTAGTAAGAGTGATTAAAATTATGTTAATCCAATTTTGCAGTTCATTTAGTCTGTTTTTCTTTTCTATTTTCCCAACTCTTTTATGTTTGTTTGGTATATGTATTTGCATAGGAGTACAATTAGTTCAGAGCAGAATTTGGTCCACACAACTGGGAATTTATAGCTGTTTCAAAATCCACTTTTCTTGTAAGAACAGGAAAACTTTTCTCTCACTGTTGCAGAAAGCATGTAGGGGAATATATTTAACATGTTATTTTTGTGATGGAATATGCAGCTGGAAAAGGATGGGGAGGAATCTTAGCAACAGTACTGAAACTTCCTAGAGATGAGGCATCACATCACAGAGAAAGGCCCAAAACAAGAGACTGCACAGTCATGAACTGGATGGAGGAGATAGGAAAAGGTTCAGGATAGTCACATCCTAGAATTTCCCTGGGTATATCTGTTAGGTTAGAAGTTTATAGCTTTAGTCTGGTTTCGCTCGATTGGGTGAAAACAAATAAAGATCTGGACACCTGAATTTCACTGTGTCTTCTTTGGGTTTAGGCCTGATATATACTGCTCAAAAAAATAAAGGGAACACATCCTATAAGAAATCCTATAGGATGTGTTCTCTCTTTTTTTTTGAGCAGTATATTTAGATCGGTCATATCAGTAGTAATTTACTTTCAAATTAATTTTATTACAACATGTATTCATCCTGATAATTTGGATCCCATTCCAAATGATTGGAAGTTAATAATGCAATTGCAAAATCAATATTTATCTTCTATAGGAATGATCTTATTCAGACGTACATGCACAAACACTAATTTTTAATCTATTTTTTATAGGTTGTTATTACCTATAGTACAGATGAAATTGAGATTACCCCCCCCCAACAACCCCCCCACTAATTTAAAAACTTGCATTTATTTCTGGCTGAAAGTTTAACTTTTTAAGAGATAACCTATCTGCTCCCTACTGAGAGGAAAAGTTGTTTACGCTGCACTCTTTTCCTTTAACATATGCGTATGACAAAAGGAATTGCTGACTATGGTGCTAGTCTACTTGCTATAATACTGAATATATGCCTATTTCTCTACTTCTACACTGATTTATGTATTAGATTAATGATATTATTATGCTGATGACACCCCACATTTCCTTACCTTCTTATGTAGTTATCAGTCTTTCATGGTGGGGATGACATAAAAATCCAGTATCAGTTGGAGTATCAGTGTGGAATGAAAGATCAACTTTCATTGTTTGTTTCTTCTTTAAAAAGAACTTTGTACCTGCTTCAAAACAGTGTGAAAGTTGTGCTCATCTTCTCTCTTCTAGTAAATAATAATTACTTCATCATGCATTCCTATCTATGATGTATTCAACTTATCAGGATTTTTAATTTCTTCATCACCCTAGAAGTATATGTACAACTCTTTGGAAATCCATCAATCTCCCTGGGATCAGTAAAATCAGGTAAATCCGTGAATCTCTACACACTAATAATACTTTAGCTCAAATCTCTGAAGGCTTTTCCTCCCAAATATTTCATGTAAAATGAACAGTATTTCATTTAATATCTACAAGAGACAGCTAAGAGAGATTATTTAACAGTTTGGGGTATGGCACCACCTACAAGTAAAAGGTTGCCATGTGGCCTAGTGGCCTAGTGGTGAAGACACTTGATTCCCACTCAGAAGGTTGAGAGTTCAATCCTAGGTAGTGGCAGGTGTTTCTCTCTTGGTGTGCAAAGAAAAAAAAATCTATTGCGAATTCCATGTGGTATCAGGAAAGGCATTCTACCAGTAAATCCTCAGCTCCATCCAGTCCTCCCAACTGTACCCCAAATTAAGGGATTACAGGGTGATAAAAGGTAGTTTATATGTAAAAGGATTCCCAGCTGAGCATTTCTACCCCTTTGATCGGCATCAGCTAATGCTCCAATTAAGGCTGTTCCTGGAATGTAGTTTTTTGGCAAGAATTACTCATGCTTTCATTGCCTGATAAATGGACCTGCTCTACTGCCCTGTAAAGCCACGGGAAAACAGTTACTAAAGAATGCATCTGCCTATGTGCAAATGGAAACGCACTACTTGCGTTGACTGTCAGTTTGTGTCCAGGTGCAGTTCAGCCTGCAAGTAGAAATTTATAAAGTCCTACACAGCTCAGTACACGGGTGTGTAGAAATTGCTTGCTACAAATATAATCTCCCCAATGAAGGTTTTTCAAGAGACTAGGCTGAGAGTCCCCTCTTCCTCCTCCAAATAAAGTTTCCTGGGAGAAGAATCAGAATCAGGTATTTTCTGCCAGAGCTTCTCTCCTGTGGAACCATGTGCCCCCAGAAATAAGATCAGCATTTTGAATATTCTGTTTCTTGAGAATCTAAAAAAAAATTATACTGTACCTAATGGATGTATCAAATTGCACAATTTGATTTCTATTTATTTTAGGGAAAATGTTGTAATGGTTAAGTTGCAAAACACTTGACTGTTCCAACAAATATTAATCCATTACACAACTGAATGGGAAATATGTGCTGTCTCAGCTATATAGATAGCTATCTGAAGCCTGCATTTAATTACTGAAGAAGAACAAACAAACATGTTATATAAAAGGAATGGTAAAGAGTACAAGGGGGGGGAAAGGCATGAAATATGTTTTTCTATCTTTATGTTTACTTATTATATTATTTATACCTTGACTATTTCAATAGAATTCAATATATATAAAATGTGTGTTTGTGTCAGTAAATCTTAATGTAAATCATAAAGATTCTCCATTGTTGGTATTACAGGCAAAATGTTAAATGATTCTGTGACTATGTCAAGGAATTGCCCTTATTCTCTCATAATGAAGAACTGTACATGATATTTAGAAATACTATTAGGGTTTTTTTTTTTAAAAAAATGTAGAAATACACTTCATTACCACATGATTTTTTAAAATTGAATTCTGATTTACAAAACAGATATAGGGTTGCTGTCTTAGAATGTTAATGAAAAGTTGAAAAAGATGAGTTTTCCCATATCTTTGTAATAAGTATAAACTGGCTCTGTTGGAGAAGCAACACACTGAGAAGATTGCCTGCAGACTTAATAGATTAAATGTGATATTCCCACTGTACAAATCAAATCCTACAGGAGCATGCCGCAGGCAAAACAATTTAATCTTACAACTTTGATCTGTTTAGTGATATCTGTGTCCCTATTTTTTGTTGTTGTTGTTAATCCTACTCAGAGTATGTATCATTTTGTGGTAATTGTAGATAATATTCAAGTACATGAAAACAAATGATGATAGTCCAAACTCAGTCTAAGTCAAAGCTTCTTTTTTTAAAAAAGATAAAAACATAGCTTTATTGATACTTTTCAAAATTATGATGTTTATATATATTATTGCAAGCTTTTCAGGCCCTATGGAATCATCACTTGATTAATAGCCATTCTGTCCAAGATTCCAAAATCATATGAGGTTTTGGCAGCTTTGTATGTGATTATGATCTATATTTCAGATTTTTTAATCCAAGAAATTAATTTGGGGACTTTGTAAGTGTCGTTTTTAGAACGAATAATTCCACTTTATGGTAGTTTATAATATGCACTTATTTGTATAAAGAGAAAGTTTTGGTAAAAGACACAGAACATTGTGCTTATCAAGTAACAGATAAATTTGTTCTTTTTTCAGCTGCTTTTGAATCACCTACCAATAATTTACTGAGCTATTTGTGGTTGTGATACTGATAGTATTTATTGGATCACAAGTTCTACAGATTTAACAGTGAATATCTGAATGATGGGGCATTGGAGGACAGTGAATAATTTCTTTGTATGAGGTGGCTACTATTTTTGTTGGTTTATATTTGGCTTTCAACCATTTGATTTTGACATGGTGCAATATAGACATTTTTATCAGCATCAGCATTTTATATTTCTTTGCATTCTTCCTTGAACATGAATGAAGTCATTCTTTGTGGCATGCTATTATAAAATGTGTAACACTAGTGATATTTGTGCATAACTGTTAAATCCATTGTGGTCTTTCATGAACCACAGGGTGGTAATGCAAGAAATATCCTTTGTAAGTTCTGAAAGTTCTCCAGAGTCTGCATGCACACACACGCGCACACACACACACACACAGAGAGAGAGAGAGAGAGAGAGAGAGAGTTGTTTAGGGCTCAAATAGCTTGGAAAAGAGATGTTTTATCTGATACTTCTTGTAATACAGAGAAGTTGATCTGGGAGAGATTATTGAAATTCTAATATATTTTTCTTTTATAATTGCACTATCTATGCCATTGACGACAGGACAGTTTCATAATTTTTCTTTTATTATCAAGAAAAATTATGAAACACATGGGAATATAATAGTCCTCAACTTATATCTAAAGTTACAGACTCCAGAAAAGATATTTACAACCAGGATTGGAAGTTACAATGGTTCCCCCCTCCTTGCTCACATGACTACATTTTGGATGCTTGGAAACTGGCCTGCATTTATGGTCATTTGCAGTGTCCCACAGTCACATGACCACAATTTATGATGTTTTTGACGCAAACCAGGGTTTAGTTCAAGTTTCGGCAAACAACACCCCATAGCAAATAATGGGTTTGCTTAACAACTACAGTATTTGCTTTATGTCTGTAGTATACGCTTAACTACCACTGCAAAAAATTATAAAATGGGCACAGTCAGGTAACTGCTTAATGAATGTCACAAATTATGATCTTAATTGCGGTTCAATTACAGTTACATTTTAAGTTAACTTTAATCCTTTATGTATACCCATATACACAGAGGTATAAAAATTTATCAATTTTAAAAAATCATCTGACATGCTATTCTTTAATATTTTTGGGTTTTACTCTTTTGTGATGAATTCTGAATGCCCATTATCTTTTGAAGATCCAAAACAAAATTTCTAAAGTGCTATATATAATAGAATATTAAGAATTCGAACATGCTATATAAATATTATTGCATTGAAATAATATATTTTACTAAAACTAGAAGAAGCACTATGGTTTTATGGCTAGATTTAATAATATTTTATAGTTTGAGCTAGTTCTGTATTAACATTTATAAAGATACTTTTAGTTTCTACTAATATCTCTCATTTATACATTATTCTATGTATTTTTTGCTGATTTTATTAGCACTGCTCTGGTTGTACTGTACTTTTATCATATCTTCTGGTATATATGTGTGTGTGTGTGTGTGTGTGTATGTATGTATGTATGTATGTATGTATGTATGTATGTATGTATGTGTACACACAAAGAGAAGTCAGAACATTTAGAAAAATGCTAACTATAAAAAAAAAATTTCAGTTGATAGTAAGGCTGTGGGGAAAGCTTGACTTCAAGGAGAAAACATAAGTGGAACAAATTTTCTTTCATTAGGGGCAGAGCAGATAGCCCTAGCCCATTTTTTCCAATGCAATTCCTCTCTTTAAAACTGCAATAGCTGTCATCTGAGAAATTCCAGATGATCGTGTTACAGTAGCTGCACTAAAAAGGAGAGAAAAGTAATTGTTTATGTAAAGCATCTGAATGGGAAGAGGAGAGTATTATGCTTAGTCTCACTGACAGATCTCCCAGATAAATCAGACTGGAAACACAAATAGATTAAAAGGATCTTTCAAATTTAAAAGTACAAAAGCTCCCGCTATCTCTTTTAATTGTTTGATCCGTTAGGGTAGGTTCTTTTTAAATTTCTTTATCTGACCATTACACCACTGAGGACTCCTGCCTCTTTTGTCTGATTGTTTCCTAAGCAGCATCTTTTCCCTCATTTTCCCCCAAGGTCATTCCCATTACAGATCTGACCTCAAATGAGAGAGGACTCTAGCAATCAGGTACGGTTTATTCCCCCACTCATAGTGTCATGGAGGAGACTCTTGAATTGCAAAACAAATCCTTAGTTTTACATCATGTTGTATCTTATTATCCAGTCTTTTTCCCTGAGTACCTGTGTTGTTTTATGAGACTTTTTAGTTGACTCATTTAATGATTAGTTTTCCATAAATGAAATCAGTCTCTTTTGCTATTGCCTGACAGTAAATGCAACCACATTCAGGAAGAATATCCTAATTCTTTATGAACATCTCTGTTCTGTTTACAAAACCTCCTCAAACTGTCAGGGTTTTTTTTTTTTACCATTGAAGATTTTTATGTTGCAAATATTACAATATTATATCCCCAAAAGAAAGTCACTAGAAAGAAAAAAAAGGGGTTTAAATGACTGTAGCTTTGTAATCATTGAAGAAAGCTGGGTGAGATACAGAAATAGGCACTGCATAGCTGCAGATCCCCAAAGATGGAAGTCATAGTGGTTATTTTTAGGGCGCTTTTCAGAATATGTAAGCAATTAATGTACTTATAAAGCATTAGAATACAGGTAGTCCTCAACTTATGACCATTCATTTAGTGACTGTTTAAAATGATGGTGCTGAAAAATGGACTTATGAACTGCACTCAGTATTGTGACCATTGCAGTGCCCCCTGCAATCACTCAGTGAAAATTTGGGTGCTTGGCAGGTCAACTGCTTTTCCTATCTTTCTTCCCATATGAGCTTACCTTTTCATTTTTCTGCAGTTGCTAACAGGCACACCCAGCCAATGTAATACATCGCCTTCCTACAGCGGCAAGTGGCTGCTACTTTCAGTGATCTGGCCTGTGGTAAATCCAGCAGGGTGGGAAGCAGGCCCAAGGCATGCATGAAAAGAGTGTGGTGACAGGATATTGCAGTTGTTACTCAAAGCATGGTAATGCTTGGTCTGTATTCCAGAAGTTAGGGAAGAGGGATTTGGGAGGTGTGGAAAACTAAGAAGGCTAAGAAACCTCCTCCATTAAAGACATAGGTTTATGTTTGTATACGTGTACACACACACACACACACACATACATATGTGCACGCACACACACGCGCACACGCGCGCGCGCGCACACACACACACACACACACAATGCCATGAAGGAAAGGGTTGGCAGCCTATAAATATATGCAAAAATATAAGTAACCAGAAGTGATCTTGAAATGCAAACTAAGGAAATACTTAGTTAACTGAATTGCCATAATATGGAAATTTGTTTTAAGTGTTTAATACATATCAATTCCTTGTTTAACATTTAACAGTGATTATATTGTTCTGTATCTTTATCACAGTCCACCAGTCATGTTACCTTTGATATACAGAGGAGGAAATTTTTAAAAAAATCAGATTGGGAAAGAGTTTGATGGTGGCAGCAAAACAAGTGGATCTTAATTTAGAGATATCTCTGGATTAATGGGTTATGCTTTAATTTTGAAGAAAAAGGATTATTTTCTTTTTATTTGCTTAAATTCTATGTTGTATATCCTCAGTATCATGAAGGAACATAACATATAGGAGACATGTCAAACTCGCAACGTCAAGTGGTGTCGCACGATGTATAGGGACTGTTTTGCCATTGTCAGCAATGGGGTGGGCGCAGCTTCCACTTGATGCATCCGGCCTGCGGGCCAGCAGTTTGACACCCCTGACATATAGCAATAAAGGTATAGCTTGATTTTAAGAAAACGACATTGAAACTTTTTTTTTTTAAAAAAAGGAGATGGATGGAAAAGGAAAAAGTTGTGACAGCTTGGACATTTCCCTCATATACAAAGAACAACAATGATAAAAAGACCCAAATTGTAACGCTCAGTGTTCATTGTTTCTTGTCCCTCCCTGTCAAAACAACAAAGAAACAAAAAAATTCAAATGTTGACAGATCATACTTTTTAGCAAGCTGTTGCTGCAAGCCATGTACAAATTTGTACTGCTAGTGTTTCATGACAATGCACTTGGTCATTCTGTGTGCACAAATAAACCGCAGTTCTTGATGCCTTGATAGATGCCTTATATTAAGGATGTAGCTAAGCAGGTCATATATGTTCTTAATCAGCATTTATCATTCTAAAGTCATGTAAACAATGCTATGGATTTCTGCCCCAAAGTAATAATAGTAGTATTAACTGCAAACTATATGAGTAAATAGAGGTAGTCCTTGACTTACGAACATTTGTCATTGTGTTCAAAATTATGATGGTGCTAAACAAAGGGAGTTTCAACCTGGGGCCAAAGTTATGGCTGTTGAAATAAACCCACAATCACATGATAAAAATTGGGGCACTTGGCCATGTGCCTGGCCTTATGACTGCAGGAATGCTGCAGTTTTCTCCCACCCATTTATTTCTCCCCTCATCTAGGCCATCTGCACAGTGGCAAGACCTCAGCCACAGCACAAAACCTCAGCCTTAAGTGGAGGCCCAGGGCCTTCAGCAGTCTCAGCCAACTGCCACCACCTAAAGGTCATTGTGAGACCTGAGAAAAAGTTGCAGGGAATTTTTATAATGTGACTCTGAGGGTGCGGCATGGGTTATAACCCCATTCAGCATCATTGTAATTTTGAGTAATCACAGAACAAACATTTATAAGTCAAGGACTAATTCATATTATTAATTCATATAATTTGCAATAATCCTACCATTATTACTTTGAGGCAGAAATCTTGACTTTCTTTACATATTAATATTATATTAGCCTCTTTCCAAGACTCTGGCATCTTATCTCCCTGTTAGTTCAACATATTTTGAAGGAGTTGTAAAAGTTCATCCTCAAAGTATTTGTAATAAGAACTTGGTAATCCATCTGGTCTTGATACTTTTCCTGGTTTAATCTTTTTTATAGCTTCAGAAATTTCCCTTGTTGTTATAGGCTCATTCATAATCTGTCTTTAGTTCCCTGTAAGCTTCATTTTTTAAGTGGTCATCTTTTTTTTTTTTCCAGGGAATGTCTTGTCTTTTGTACAACTTAGAATAATACTGATGAAAAAACATTTGTAGAATAATATTATCCATTAATACAATATTTCCTTCTTGAAGTTTCAAAATCATCTTCTCTTCTTTCAGTTTTTTTCTGTACTGTTATGTTAAATGCTTTTCTTTAATGCTTCCTTTTCTTTTTATCTCATCCAAACTAGCTTACAATTCTTCTTGAGTCTTCTTTTTAAGTTTAATATTATATTGCATTAAGTATTCTCTAATAAAAATATTGCTTGTAACCCAGACCATTCTTAAATCATTACCTTTATTTAAATTATTTCCAGCAAAATTCTATTTTCTTTTTGCAATCATTCACTATAAACTCTTTTTGTAATAGCATTTTGTTTAATCTCCATCTGAAAGAAATATATTTCCTTTAAAAGTAAAACTCAAGAGGTAATAGTCAGAAAAAGTCATTGGTAAAATCTCAACTTTAGAAAGCTTAATAGCCAAGGGTTGTTGTTTCTTTTGAGGTCAAATTGTATCTAATCTTGAAAATGATTATGCCTTTCTGAAAAATAGGTTTTTCTCTAGAATTGCCATGTTTCTGTCACATATATCTACTAAAAGATTTATAAAAATTCCTTTATCTTCATTTGGGACATAACATCGCAAAATCATGTTTTTAACTTAATGCAATTCAACTTCCAGACCAACAAATCTACAATGTTCATTAGTCAATGCATAGTTCTGGTTTTAATTGGGAATAACATATAAAGCAGTTCTGTTAATTTTGTTTTAAATTCTGCTGAAATAATTTTTTCTTCCAAACTTTTTCCAAGGCAGATATTTTACATCCTTTTTTTTTGTAATATGAGTCTCTTATATCTTGTTTTAGTTTTTTATAAATAATAAACATTTTTCCTTTTTTTTCAAGAGCATTTGCTCCATTTATATTTCATATTACACATTCATAATCCACAGTTGGGTGAGTAGTTTAGAAAAGGCAATACCTTTAGCACCTAATTTAGAGTCATCTTTTACAAAATTCTTTTGCATCTGTTGTGTTTTTGGAGTAATCTTCTCTACAATCTTCATTTGACCCTTTTTCAGATTACCTTTAAATCTTTCCAAAAAAATTATCTGCCATTTTGAACATAATTCAATTGGAATCTTTTCTATTAAAAAGTAAAAATTAAACCCTCTATTCTCCAGCATGATGAATGTAGAATCCACCGGTGGGTAATCTCAGCCTTCCTGCTCAGATGAGACTAAGTCAGAACTTTAGCCAACACCTCGCTCTGGGTGTGTCTCCTCAGTTATTGACTTAGCCTCAGCTCAGTAGGATGCAACTCTCTTGGCTCCTCAGTTAGACTAGGTTAATTTATCTGATTAATTCACTAATTGGATTTTATTTACTTTTATTTATTTATTTCAACGAGCCTAACAGGCTCCTGTGGAGCAGACTACAGGCCGATCTGAAGTGGGACTTTTAGCTCCGATCCAGCTGATCAGTGGGAGCGCAGATCAGCAGAATAGCTGGCTTGCGGCGACTAGGAGTTCCTCGGAGCTTGGGCAGACCGGAGGGCTTCCCTTTTGAATTGTTGTCGATGCCACGAGGTTCCCTTGGAAGCAGGCGAATTTTGGATCGCAGCGGAAGCTGCGCGACTTAACAGCAAGTGTATTTGGGGAAAGAGGACTTTAACTAGAAATAAAGATCCCTTAAAGCCTTTCCCTTCCAGGGGGCCTTGTAGCCTTCTTTTCGCCAGTTCTCGGCATGGTCGCCATTTTTAGGAGGGACTGCACAGGCGCCGCCACCATTTTGAACACGTGTTTAGGGCGTGGCTGCCATTTTGAACATGTCTTCAGGTGCGGATGCCATTTTGTAGGGACCTTGTGTTCCTCAGAGCACTATTGGACCTGCTTTATTAGTTGCCTTGACCTGCTGTATCAGGCCTTTACCGAGGGGAAGGATTTTAATGCTATTTCAGGACAACTCTGTGCGTTATCAAGACAATCACATGGGTGATCGCCTTATTGCAATTGCATTGTTGTTCTAACTACTCATTGAAGCTCAGGTTACATACCTTTCGTTACTTGTGTGAATTCAGCGAGTGGGAATTTATATTAGAATCCACCTGTTCTACTTAGTTTGTGGTGCTGTGCCACAAGGCCTAGACAGGCAGTTCTAGTGAACTGTCTGACTGTTTGCCATTGTTGTTGTTCAGGGCGCAGGTTGTTTTCCCTCTCTGACAACCAGATCTGCGTGTTTGGGTTCCCCCATTTCTGGATATCTCCTACCCAGAATATCCAGACTCCAATGGCAGATAGTGCCTTGCCCCAGGCATTACAAGGCTCTGATATTCCCCCCGTACAAGCAAAGCGCAGGTCAGTTGATTTGGAAGCGGGGGGAAGAAAAAGGCCAAGACAAAGCATATATCCACTAAAGAGCCCTCCAAGGCAGCCGAGTGAGAGGTCTCGAGGAGACATCAGGCGCTGGAGAGGGAATTCTCCAAAGCTCAGATTACGCAATTTATGTCATCCTCTAGGAGTCAGTGACCCTTGCAACTGCCACCGCCTCCATCCATGCCTCCTTCTCAAACAGGAAGTGCTACAGTTCCCAGTTCCGGTATCTCTGAGGCTTTTTCCCAATTAGGCGAGGAGGGGTCAGTGGACCTGGAGATAGCCGACATGCCCATGTCAGAGGATGAGGAGGCAGCACCTGAACAAGGGCCAACTTCTGGTCTTTTTGATCCTTCCCTTTTCAGGTCTCTACTTATGAAGGCCTGTACTACGGCCAACCTCACTTCGGCACAGAAAGACAAACCTTCCACCTCCATTAGCCAGGAGTCTAATTCTTTGTTTGCAGAACAGGTTGTGGAGGAGAAACAAATTCCTTGTCTGAATGTCTTTCGTACTAGGGTGGAGAAACAGTGGTCCTCTCTGGCCACTTTACCTTCTCCCAATAGCACAGAAAAGAAACTTTTCAATGTTTCTTCTTCATTTGCTTCCCTTTTAGAAATGCCTACTGTGGACACTCCACTAACTTCTTTATTTTCCACATCCACAATTCCAGGGGATATGGCTGAGGCTCTGAAAGTGGAGGACAAGAAGTTCGAGTTCTCCCTTCGCCGAGCTCACCAGGCCTCGGCATGGGCGATTAAGGCGGCGACTTCATCCTCCTTTTTCGCAAGGGCATCAATCATGTGGCGCTCGTCCCTCCTGACCAGGTTCGCATACATCAGACACTGGGGAAGTTAGTGGCAGCGTCAGAATATATGGCAGACGCTTCGCTTTATTCGGCCAGGTACTACACTAGATCTCTTGCAGCCACAGTTGCCTCTCGCAGACTACTGTGGCTGAAACAGTGGTGGACCGACTTAAAGTCTAAGTGGTGTCTGTTGACTGCCACGTACAGTGGTACGCATTTATTTGGTCCGGTCCTCGAACCACACATAATTGAGGGCAAAGACAAATATAAGATTCTGGCACACCCCTCCAAAAAGTCGGATAGGCTGCCCCAGCAGGATTTTCGCAGACAGACTTTCTGTCCCAGTGGTACCTGGGAGTGGAGGCAGCCCTTTTGGCCCGGGCAATCCTGGGAATGGCCCAGAGGCTCGCGATCCTTTCCCCCTAGGCAGGATCATCAACAGGACCGCCAGAACATGGGAGCCAAGGGCCAATATCCGTCCAAATGCCCCTTCCGGGTCTCTGGGGGCCGTCCTTACAGACAGACCAAGTGACGCCAAGGAGAACTCTCCCATAGGCGGTCGCTTGTTGCTGTTCAGAAACATTTGGGAGGTTACCACCACTGACTCTTGGGTCAGAGAGACCATAAAACATGGTCTCTCCCTAGAGTTCTTCTCAAATCCTCCAGACCGTTTCATACAGTGTCCCGTATCAAGAAACACAACCAAGGCAGAATTGGTAGCCACGGCCATCTCCCATTTGATAGAAATCAGGGCCATAGAACCGGTACCCCAGGAACAGAAAGGGGTTTTACTCCATTCTGTTCGTGGTACCCAAAACCTCAGGGGGATTGAGGGCGATACTGGACTTAAAGGGCCTGAATTATTTTTTGACCTACAGGAGGTTCAAGATGCAGACCCTAAAATCCATTCTGGCCAGTATCAGGAAAAGGGATTTCCTCTTCTCCATAGATCTGATAGAAGCATACTTGCACATCCCGATCCTTCCGGAACACCGCAGATTCCTTCGGTTTTGTTATCGCACCGGCATTACCAATACAGGGCTCTTCCTTTTGGTCTCTCTTCAGCTCCAAGGGTCTTCACAAAAATTTTGGCTATATTGGCAGCCCACCTCAGGATGATCCCGGTGCGCGTACAATGCTATCTGGAAGATATTCTTGTCCAATCCAGTTCTTTCAGGTCAGCTCAGTCAAACCTGGAAATCACAATCAATACTCGTCAGGATCACGGGTTTTCCGTGAATTTCAAGAAGAGTCACACAATTCCTACAAAGCGCCTCCTTCATCTAAGTCAGTGGTTCTCAACCTGTGGGTCGGGACCCCATTTGGGGTCGAACAACCATTTCACGGGGGTCGCCAAACAAGGCTGTCTGCCATTTTCCCCTCCTTTTCTTTGGCCACGCCCCTGGCACCCAGTGATGTATAAATGGTTGGGGGTCACCACAACATGGGGAACTGTATTATGGGGTCGCGGCATTAGAAAGGTTGAGAACCACTGATCTAGGTGCGATAATAGATTCAAATCTTTGCAAGGTCTATCTTTCACAGAAGCGCTGGATCAGCATCCAGAAGCTTGTACACCAGATTCAGAGAGAGAAGGTAGTTCTTCTGGTCCAGCTGTCTCAACTCCTGGGAAAGATGGTTTCTTGCATGGGGGTCGTTCCATGGGCCAGACTTCACTCCAGAAACCTTCAGTGGTTTCTCCTCTCCTTCCAGAAACGGAACCTCAGTTCATCCACAAGGAGGGTGAGGGTTCCTCACCACACTCTGTCATCTCTTCTATGGTGGGCTTCATCCGCAATGACCAAGGGGACCATCTTCAAAGAGACTCACCTTGACCACAGACCCCAGTCTGTTCGGTTGGGGCACCCATCTACAGACTCATCTGGCACAGGTCAGTGGTCCCAGTTGGATCTAGCTCACAACATAAATTGGCTCGAACTCAGAGCCGTACACTAGGCACTCCATCAGTTTTCCTCCCTAGTGGCTGGACAACACGTCCTGATTCTGACAGACAATGTGGCAGCCAAGGCTCACGTCAACAAGCAGAGAGGGACCCGGTCATGGTCGCTCATGCGGAGGCTTTGGATCTGGGTCTGTGGGCAGAGTCCAATCTGGGTTCCCTCAAGGCAGAACACATATCGGGGGAGGCAAATCGATAGGCAGATTCCCTGAGCAGGGTCACAGTCGACCACTTGGAATGGCGTCTGGACCCAGCACTGTTCAGGGAAATCTTGATCAGATTTGGGCATCCACAGCTGGATCTTTTTGCCTCCCCGATAAACTCCCAACTCCCCAGGTTCTTCACCAGGTTCATGGCACGGGGGGGCGGGGGGCGGAGGGAACAGACGCTCTCCAGTGCAAGTGGCCGGGAGGACTGCTTTAGACCTTCCCTCCCCTTCCATTGATACAGGCAACCATTCGCAAACTAATTCAGGAAGGGCAGAGATAATCTTAATTGCTCCACATTGGCCAAGGTGTCCGTGGTTTGCTGACCTTGTGGATCTATCGCTCTCCCACCATGGAGGATTCCCCCGGACCGAGTTGCTCTCAGCCAAGGGAATCTTCAACATCCAGATCCACAGTGGCTCCAGTTGGCCACCTGGCACTTGAGCAGGAAAGTTTAGCTAGGCAATCCTATTCGTCAGGGGTGATCTCGATGATCCAAGCCTCAAGGTGCCCCTCGACTAACAGGATTTATGATGCCACTTGGAAGAACTTTTGCATGTGGTGCACTAAGCATCATCTCAGGCCGTTATTGGTCACCATTCCTAACATATTGGAATATCTTTTGGAAGGCATGAATAAGGGGTTATCACCTAGCACCATCCACAGACAGGTTGCAGCCCTATCAATGGTCCTTACCTGTAACAACCTGGTTCCTTTATCACAATACCCGGCAGTTAGTGCTTTTCTGAAAGGGGAGGTTAACGCTAGACCACCTGCGGTGCATCGTTATCCATCTTGGGACTTACCTAGGGTGTTACAAGCCCTGACGTCTCACTGTTCGAGCCCCTCAGGTCTTGTTCACTTCATTTTCTTTCTTTAAAAGTGGCATTCTTAGTAGCTATCACATCGGCTAGGCGGATTTTGGAATTGGCCGCACTCTCAGTTTGGAGTGATTTGTGTACCTTTTTCGAGGATAGGGTGATCCTTCATTTGGACCCTTCCTTTATTCCAAAGGTCAATACCTGGTTTCATAGGTCCCAGGACCTGGTTCTTCCAGATTTTTGTCCTAATCCGTCACATCGCCTGGAGAGACAGTGGCATAAGTTAGATGTGCACAGGGCTCTGCATCATTATGTTAAACGGACCTCAGCCTTTCGCAGGTCGGAGGCCTTGTTCGTGTCTTTTCAGCCCTCTGCCATGAGTCAGAAGGTCTCCTCTTCGACCATTGGTAGATGGATCAGAGCATGCATTGCTCGAGCCTAACTCTCTCAGTCACTTCCAGTTCCTACACACATCACTGCTCACTTGATGCGCAGTGCGGCTGCGTCAGCAACCTGGTCCACCCAGGCATTGGTCAAGGAGATCTGTAGGGCAGCGACCTGGTCCTCCCCTTCCTCATTTGTTACAAGATCGATAGGTTTGCAGCGGCAGATGCCTCATTTGGTAGGCGGGTTCTACAACAAGTAATTCTTCTCAGGGGACACAAGCCTAGACTTTTCCCTCCCCATAGGGACATGAGCAGCTTTGGTATGTCCCACCTGTGGATTCTACATTCATCATGCTGGAGAAGGGGCGTTGTCTTACCTGAACGCCTTTTCTCAGCATGACGATGTAGAATCCACACCCTCCTTTACGGGAGTCTAGGCAGGTGTCATGATAATTGGAGCCATTGTGTCAGACTTCGTCACGGATGCTTCGCCTCATCAATAACTGGGAAGACACACCCAGAAGAAGGCATGACTAAAGTTCTGACTTAGTCTCATCTGAGCAGGAAGGCTGAGATTACCCATCGGTGGATTCTACATCATCATGCTGAGAAAAGGCATTCAGGTAAGACAACGCCCCATTTGTCCCAATGCAATGAAACCTGCATTTGTATTTCAGTCAAAAAATAATATTCTTTTCTCTTCCATAAAATTCTAATTAAATTTTGTTTTAATATAATTACATCTTAATCTTATATTATTTAATTATTTAAGATAATTATCAATCTTCAATCTCATATTAAAATGATGTTGCAAAATGTGGTCCCTTATTTTTATCCTCACAAAAATGCACTAAAGCACGGCCTTGGAACATTTCTTATTCTTGCAAAAATGAATGTATCCAATACACTTTATCAAGCACATCTGCAACTTCCCAGTCTAAAAAATATATCAGTATCTGTATCATCATCATCATCATCATCATCATAATGAAAAATCCAGCAAAAGGGGCAACACCAGGCAACTACAGGCCAATTACCTGCTTACCAACAACTTTCAAATTACTAACTGGTGTGGTAGCTGATGCAGTACAACAGCATCTAGTTGAAAATAATCTCTTTCCACTTGAGCAAAAAGGAAACTGCCCCAATAGCAGAGGAACAAAAGATCAACTCCTAATAGACAAAATGATCTTGGAAAACTGCAAGAAAAGGAAGACCAACCTGAATGTGGCATGGATTGACTACAAAAAGGCATTTGACTCTCTGCCACATGATTGGATAATAAAGTGCCTAGAAATAACAGGAGTCAGTAGAAACATCAGAAAATTTGTGCAAAGATCGATGGCACAATGGAAGACACAGTTGCAGATCAATGGTGAGAGGCTGGGAGAGGTTAATATCAAGAGAGGAATATTTCAAGGAGATTCATTGTTACCATTACTATTTGTTATTGCACTGTTTCCTCTGTCAACAATACTGAATAACTCAGGACATGACTATCAAACATCAAAAACATCTACCAGACTATCCCATCTCCTTTACATGGATGATCTGAAGTTGTATGGAAAAACATTGTCTGAAATAGAATCGCTGCTCAACACTGTCCATATATATAGCCAAGATATTGTTGTGGAGTTTGGCTTGGACAAATGTGCCACACTTACTATCAAACAAGGAAAAGTAATGAAAACTGAAGGAATCAAGATGCCCCACGAAAATAACATTAAGAGTCTGGATGAGGAAGATTTCTACAAATATTTGGGTATCCTTCAAGCTGACAACATCAAGCACACTGAAGTCAAGAAAAAGATTAGAGGTGAATACATCAAGAGAGTGAAGAAGATCTTAAAGTCCCAAATCAATGGAGGAAATACCATAAAGGCAATCAACACCTGGGCAATCCCAGTCATTAGGTACACAGCTGGAATAGTGGACTGGACTCAAGCAGAACTAAAAGCAATGGATAGGAAGACCAGAAAAATAATGACAATGAATCACACCCTTCATCCACGCAGTGACATTGATAGACTTTATCTACCAAGGCAAATAGGTGGGCGTGGAATGCTACAAGTACATCAGATGGTTGAAGAAGAAAAAATGGCTTTGGAAGAATATCTGAAGAACAATGATGAAGATGCACTGAAATTAGTATATCAGGAAGGCTTACTGACTACTGGAGAGACCAAACTGGCCTACAAGAAAGACCAAATGAAGAACAGAATAGAGGCATGGGAAGACAAAGCACTACATGGCCAATACATTAAAAAAATAGCTGGGAAAGCAGATAATAACAAGACCTGGCAATGGCTAAGAGCAGGAAAATTGAAGAAAGAGACCGAGGGACTAATTCTGGCTGCACAAGACCAAGCCTTAAGGACAAATGCATATAAAGTCAAAATTGAGAAGACAGCAACAGACAGTAAGTGCCGCCTATGCAAAGAAGCTGAAGAAACAGTGGACCATCTGGTAAGCTGTTGCAAGAAGATTGCACAGACTGACTACAAGCAGCGGCATGACAAAGTAGCAACAATGGTGCATTGGAAGATCTGCAAAAAATATCATTTGTCTGTAAGCAAAAACTGGTGGGATCATAAAATAGAGAAAGTCATAGAAAATGATAAAATTAAACTGCTCTGGGACTTCAGAATTCAAACAGACAAGCACCTGCAACATAACACCCCAGACTTAACAATTGTCGATAAGAAAGACAAAAAAGTCTGGATAGTGGACGTGGCAGTGCCTGGAGATAGCAGAATAGAAGAGAAAGAACTGGAGAAGATAACAAAATACAAAGACCTACAAATAGAAATAGAAAGACTGTGGCAAAAGCAAGCAAGGGTAGTACCAATAGTCATAGGCTCCTTGGGTGCAATCCCAAAACAACTGGAGCACCACTTGAACACCATTGGCATTGACAAATTCGCTATTAGTCAATTGCAAAAGGCGGCCTTATTAGGAACTGCTTCCATCCTGCGACGATATCTGTAATACCATCAAACATCCACATCTGCCTATCCCAGGTCCTAGGTAAGGACTCGATAGGTAGACAAAATGCCAAATCCAGTCTGAACATCTGGCTGACTGTGCGATGATCCATCATAATAAAGTTGGAAGGGACCTTGGAAGTCATCTAGTCCAACCCTCTGTTCAGGCAGGAAACCCTTTCAGACAAATGGCTGTCCAGTCTCTTCTTAAAAACTTCCAGTGTTGGAGCATTCACCACTTCTGGAGGCAGGTTGTTCCACTGGTTAATTGTTCTAACTGTCAGGAAGTTTCTCCTTAGTTCTAGGTTGCTTCTCTCCTTGATTACTTTCCATCCATTGCTTCTTGTCCTGCCTTCAGATGCCTTGGAAAATAGCTTGACTCCCTCTTCTTTGTGGCAGCCCCTGAGATATTGGAATACTGCTATCATGTCCCCCTCGTCCTTCTCTTCATTAAACTAGACATACCCAATTCCAGCAGCCTTTCCTTATATGCTTTAGCCTCCAGTCCCCTAATCATCTTTGTTGCTCTTCTCTGTACTCTTTCTAGAGTCTCAACATCTTTTTTACATCGTGGTGACCAAAACTGAATGCAGTATTCCAAGTATGGCCTTACCAAGGCACTGTAAAGTGGTATTAATACTTCACGTGATCTTGATTCTATCCCTTTGTTAATGCAGCCCAGCACTGTGTTGGCCTTTTTGGCAGCTGCAGCACACTGCTGGCTCATATTTAAGTGTTTGTCCACTAGGACTCCGAGGTCCCTCTCACAGTTACTACTATTGAGCAAGGTACTCCGTATACTATACCTGTACATTTGGTTTTTCTTGCCTAAATATAGAACCTTACTTTTTTCACCATTGAATTTCATTCATCACAGTTACTACTATTGAGCAAGGTATCTTCTAATATCTTCATTCCCAGTCTCAATTTTAGACAGAATTCCTTCTAAGTTCTAGTAGAGCCACATTATCCATTCCTCTTTCTCATCCTATATCCCTAATTTCTAATTTACTCTCTAATATTTCACTTCTGTCACCAACTTGTTTTATTATTTCTCAAATTTATTCTTCTTGTGGTTTGAGAGGACACTGAAATTTTATTTCTCAAGAGATTTGTTTTATATCTCCATGCATTTGTTTTACAGAAGTATCCATCTTATCCAACCATTTTTTCCCCAAATATCATAAATTTGGCTTCAAGTGACTGAGACAATTTAAATCTTAACTGATCAAACATTGACTGAAATTTAAAGGGATATATCATTTCTTTATTATCTTCTTTCTCTAATGGCTATTCTGAAGAACCTCTTCTAGCCTCCATTCTTGCTTTGCAGGTCAAAGGTATATGAAAATACCTGAGTGGCTTTCAACAATGGAAGCATTTGCTTATCCGAACTTGATTAACTTTGACAAACTTGTTAGCTATAAAGATATCTTGGATAAAGATGGAAAACTTAAAGACAGGCAAGTTCTTCAACAACAAGGTATTGATTTAACATGGTGGTCTTATTTGCAAATCCAAACAAGATATGAAAAAGATATAAAATCAACGAGATTTTAAAAAGAGCAGACTCCATTTGACAAAATACTTTTAAAAACAGATGAGAACTTGATTAAGAAACTTTATAAATGTTTGTTGAGCTGGAAGATGGAAGAAGAACAAGTAAAAGAAACAATGATAGCATGGGCAAAGAATTTTGGACATTCTATAGACTTAGAAGACTGGCAAAAACTTTGGGATAAAAATATTAAACTTACTAAAGCAGTAACATATAAAGAAAATGTATATAAGATGTTTTATAGATGGCATATGACACCAGTTCAACTAGCGAAAATTTTTTAAAATGTATCGAATACTTGCTGGAAATGTAAACAAAAAACAGGCACTTACTACCATGCCTGGTGGATATGCCCCAACGCAAAGAAATATTGGCTTAAGATTCATAGATGGCTGGAAAAGATGATGAAAATACAGATAGAATTTAAACCGGAATTGATTTTGCTAGGAAAAATAGGATCTAATTATGATAAAGAGAATGACCATGTATTACATGTATTAACAGCTGCAAGAATAGTATTTGCCCAATTTTGAAAAAATGAAAATCTACCATCTGACCAGGCTATAATTTCGAAAATTTTGGACTGTGCAGAAATGGATAGATTAACTTTGGAGATGAAGAAGAAAGAAGATTCGATTTATTTCAATACTTGGGAAAAATTCTATTGATGGTTAGAAATACGTTAGAATACAACCAGAATTTAAAATTGAACTGAATTTTAAAATTGAATAGAATAAATGATAGACTCTTACCTAAGTGTTATTCTTAGATTAATAATAGCTTTATTATTAGTGATTTTAAATATTAATGGTGATGACTAGAATTAGTTGATATGTTATTAAGTATGAATATTTATTTAGAGGAATTTTACTTACTTATCTAATTTTAGTTATATGATTATAGTTAACTTTATCTTTATAACTGTTTAGTATTATACAAATTATGTTTATTTAATATTCAGATCCGGACAGTAGCTTGTTTGTTAAAGCTTGGGATTATTATGGGGGTTACCCCATTATTGTACCTACCCTTATCCTACCCCAAATTCCCATTCCCCTCATATCCCTATTGACCTATCTTTTCCTTACCTATATAAAACCTAATAAAATATTTATATAAAAAGTACCTGTACTGTGTGAGGGGGAATGGAGAGGTATCGGCATAAGCAAACATTAAAAAATCCAAATTGAGAAAAATATAGACATGAAGGTGTATATAAGAAATAGTAACCTACAAATCAGAGGTTGGATTAATCAGAGGTTTGACCAAGTGACAAAATTAGTGGATCAGAGGAATGCTGTGGACATAATTTACTTGGACTTCAGTAAGAGCATTTGATAAAGTAGATCACAACCTACTACTTGATAAGATAGAAAAATGTGGGATAGACAGAATCCCCACCAGATGGATCTGTAGCTGGCTGACCGGCCGTACTCAGCGAGTGGTCCTCAATGGAACTGCATCTATATGGAGGGAAGTGTGTAGTAGGGTGCCCCAGGGCTCTGTTCTGGGCCCAGTACTCTTCAACATCTTCATCAACGATTTGGATGAAGGGATAGATGGGGAACTCATCAAATTTGCAGACAACACCAAGCTGGCAGGAATAACCAACACTCCAGAAGACAGGCTTATCATACAGAAGGATCTGGACAGACTTGAACACTGGGCACTAACTAATAAAATGAAATTCAATGGTGAAAAAAGCAAGGTTCTACATTTAGGCAAGAAAAACAAATGCACAAGTACAGCATAGGTGGCACCATGCTCAATAGTAGTAACTGTGAGAGGGACCTCGGAGTCCTAGTAGACAATCACCTAAATATGAGCCAGCAGTGTGCTGCAGCTGCCAAAAAGGCCAGCACAGTGCTAGGCTGCATTAACAGAGGGATAGAATCAAGATCACGTGAAGTATTAATACCACTCTTCAATGCCTTGGTAAAGCCACACTTGGAATACTGCATCCAGTTTGGTCACCACGATATAAAAAAGATGTTGAGACTCTAGAAAGAGTACAGAGAAGAGTAACAAAGATGATTAGGGGACTGGAGGCTAAAACATATAAGGAACAGTTGCTAGAATTGGGTATGTCTAGTTTAACAAAGAGAAGGACAAGGGGGGACATGATAGCAGTATTCCAATATCTCAGGGGCTGCCATAAAGAAGAGGGAATTAAGCTATTTTCCAAGGTACCTGAAGGTAGGACAAGAAGCAACAGGTGGAAACTAATAAAGGAGAGAAGCAACCTAAAACTAAGGAGAAACTTCTTGACAGTGAGAACAATTAATCAGTGGAACAGCCTGCCTCCAGAAGCAGTAAATGCTCCAACACTTGAAGTTTTTGAGAAGAGACTGGACAGCCATTTGTTCGAAATGGTGTAGGGTTTCCTGCCTGAGCAGGGGGTTGGACTAGATGACCTCCAAGGTCCCTTCCAACTTTACTACTATTACTAAAGTTCATAGTCAGTCAATAATATATGGATCGATCATTGAATTATGTGTAAGATTAGAGAATTATTTAATTAACCATTGATAAAGTATATAACAATACACAAAGTTTTGTATATTCATATGTGCAACTGTAGGAGTAATGATTCATCTTGGAATGAAAAAGAATATGCCTCTCTGTTCTGTTTTGCTTAACATGTTAACAGTTTGTCACTGTTATCTAGCTTGGTGTGATGTGTTTTTGCTAATCTTTATCTGAAGAATTAGCAGTTGCCTATGGCCAATGGCAGGATGCCAGATCTGACAAAATGACTGTCAGGTTTTATTCAGTAAAATCCCTTGAGACCAATAAATAACAGTTCTGATATGAATCCTTCCTGATTCTAAAAATAACATTAGTGGGTGTCGTGATATCCATGTCTTACTAGTGTCTGTCCTTTGCCTACATTTTATGTAAAATGATGTTGTTATTAAAAAGGAAATAAAATTAACCATAAGCTTTGAAAGCATTTCCTACAAGTAACTTAGGTTTTTTTTTAAAAAAAAACAAAAACAAATTTTATTGGTTTTTTAGTTCTTAATACAAAGTGCTTGAGACACACCATGGTGCTGGGGTAATCAAAAATCCAAAAACAAAACATATGTAAATAGCTCAATCAGTACATCAAATATCCCCCCTCTATTTCCCTCAAATAGCTTATATATTTAAAATGGTCTATTTCTAACTTAGATTTCTATTAATCCTAAACCTGTTTTAGAGCTTTATGCAATTACAAAACCATAATCAAATTTAACTTTAAATACACACATTATCAGTTCAGGTATTCCTTCCAAATATATCCTAATTCTTTAATTTCATCATAAATCTTATTTATTCCTTCTTCCACTACTATCTCCCAGTTAAAATAAAATATTGATCTATCCTATACCTATCTAATCCATCCATCAATCGATTTCTTTAGACTAACAAAATAATATCAACCTTAAATCATTTGAGTCCCTTAGACAAGGTTCTAATTTCATCCAATTAATTATCAATCCTAATAATATCCATATTATCAAAACAAAACATATCATCTTATTAACACATTCAATTAACTATTAGTTCAATCCCGATCTAGAACATCTCTTTATTTTTCTTCATTCCATTATATAATAATTTTCATACAAATAAACCTATTATTCCAAAGTATACATTCTTACTTTATTTAATATATATATTCTAATAACCACCCATTTTTTTATTTCTACTCAAAAACTTAATCCTTAAATCAATCCATAGTTCTAAAATGCCTTATATCCAATATATATAATTTTAGATTTCTCTTTTCAGTCTTATTCTAGGCTTCTTTTTCTGCCAAACAGGTTTCCACAGCAACGCTTTCCTTTCAGCCAATAGGTCTCTCTTTGTTGCTTGTGATGCCATTTGAGGCAGTAGTAAGCTTCCTGAACTCTGCATTGGACCTCCATTTCTCTTATTCTTGAAGCCTCGCTGCTTTAAAAGTTCAAATATCAATCTTTGTTTTTTCTGATCCTCAAAAGTATAGATAAGATGCTTATAGGGTGAAATAAGTTCCTCTGTATCCTCAATAAAGTCCTCTTTTAGTGTATTTTGGTTTGTAGAATAGTCAGGTGTAGTCTGAAAGTCATTTTTAAGATTTAAAGAAGAATCTCTGGTTCTTAGTTCTGTGATAATCTCTTTCATTGTAACAAATTCCTCTTTAATCTCCCTTAATTCCTCTTCTGGTATATTTTGGTTTGTAGAATGAATGAATGTAATGTGAAAGTCAATTTGGGAATTTGGGGTAAAATTGACTCTTTGTTTTGTAATAATCCCTTTCCTTATAGCACATATTTCTTCAGAAACCTCATAGATCTTTTCCAATATAAGCTTGCAATTTAAGTGAGAATAGGATGTCTCCATTTTAAAAGTGATCAAAGAAAGTCCTTTCATTATTATTATTATTATTATTATTATTATTATTATTATTATTATTATTATTATTATTATTATTACTATTAATGAGGGCTGTAAATAAACAATGTCCACCCCCTCAATTCTCACAGCTGCACCAGCTTATCTTTTCCAGGAATAATTTGAAGGTCAGGTCCTTCTCTCCAAAGAATAATTGCAATATTAACTTTTCACCACTAGATGTCCTCAGTAAATAAAAAATCTTTTCCAGACACCATTTTTTCCCCTTTTTTCTATCTTTTAAAGGAAAGAGTAAAGAAAGAAATAATCTTCCAATGTTAGCTACTAATACAGTTCGAAATTCTGAATCCTAAAATAACTGAAAATAGAGTGTAGCCTTTGAAAATTATTTGTTCTCAACACCTTTCTTCCGACACAAACAGAAGCTGCTTTTTCCAGACAGGGAATTTATTCCAACCAGGTTTGTACAGGCAAAAAAAAAAACAAGTAGGGGAAAGAGAGGGGCAGAGAGGGTCTCACCTGGATCTTTCGCGGTGGGTCTAATATCACTTAGCTGTAATTGTGACTTCGGCTGGTGCAGCAGGATAATCGGCCATCTTGCAGGACAATCATTGCTCCATCAGCCCTAAGGAAATAGCTGGAGCTGTAGGAGAAGCTGCCACTCTCCCGCAGTCACCAGCAAGCCTCCTTCTCGGTGGTCACCCCTCCAGAGTGACTTTCGACTCCCTGCGGGGTCTACCGATGCAGAAAACCTGGCTGGATTGGAGACAAGTCCCCAGACATGACCGGCGTCGCCACGTACCGGAACCGGCAGGTAACTTAGGTTTTCATGCATAACATATATAGTGAGTTCTTCACTGAAATCTCGTTCATCTTAGCATAATTATTTTCAGAGGAATTGCTTCTTTCAGCTTAGATTGATACGTTGTTTCTGATGTTGGTTTTTCTGCTTTATCCAGGTTAAACTGAGGTTAGGGATGGTAATGAAAACTAAAAATGTAGTGCTGGAGAGAAAAATTGCTAACTACCTTTTTTTCTACTAGCTTCTACCTCCACCACCAATTTTTATTTTTTTTAAAAGTTGTTTTGCAGTTTTTTAATTGTATACTGAGATGGGTAGCCATAGAAATATGATAAATAAAACAAATAAAACGTTACCTATCTTTTCAATCGCCTGTTGAAATAATTACTGAGGATCAGGATATTCCATGAGTGAGTTACATGGTACATAATATGCTTCAATATGGAGTCTGTGTGGGATTTGATTAGCTTTTGTTCCTAGTTACTTTAGTGTATGAGATAATTAATACCCATCTAAAGAAGAAGTGATAAGACAAAGTTTATTAGAAATCAGAAAAACCTTTACTGATCAATAGGAATCATTATTCCAAGATAGGAAAACATCAAAATAATGCATGTTACAGTATAGCAATTAGCAAGCTTTGATGCCTCCTTTCTCAATGTTATGCCTTAAATTCCAATCTAATCTACCATCAATAATTGTCACTTACCCACTTTAGAGCATAGTGGGGGGAAAGAACTGAGAAAGACATTAATATTTTCTGTTTTCTCTGTTTTGTGTTTCATGGATAAACCCATAGTCTATCTGTGTTTGATGAAAATTTACTGTAAGATTCTGCCAAATCTGTATCATCATCATCATCAATCACCATTTTAACCATTTTCTATCCACTGCAGGATGAAGGCCTCTTCTGCATGTTTCCAACCAATACGATGCTGAGCTTTCTTTTGCCAGTTGGGCCCACAATACTTGCTGATGTCATCAATCCATCTTGTTTTAGGTCTCTTTCGTGGACGCTTTTTACCAAGCCATTCTATGACTGCCTTGGTCCACCTACCATCAGTTCTTGCTATGTGACCAGCCCATTTCCATTTCAATTTTTTTACTCTCTTGATGATATTGTATATTTTTGTTTGTTCTCTAATCCATGTGCAGGTCTTTCTATCCTGTCTTGTAAGGCTGAGCATGTGTCTTTCCATGGCTCTTTGTGCCACTCTTAACTTTTGTATCAATTGTGAGGTTAGTATCCACATTTCACCGGCATATGTTAGAGTAGGTAACACACATTGATCGAAAACTTTTCTCTTCAGTCATAGTGGGAGATTGTTCTTGAAAGTTATGTTTAGCTTGCCAAGTGCCTGCCAACCACATTTAACACACCATTCAATTTCCTTTATTGTATCATCTTCCATTGAGATCCATTGGTCAAGGTATATGTAGTGGTCAAAGCTGCACAAAGCAGGAGAACCATATGGCCTAAAAGTCTACATACAAAGATAGTTTAAAAACATCTTGAACGCATTTGCACAATATATAATAGGGGATCTGTCCAAAGTATATTTCAGCATTTCACTCTTAGAGCTCCTGGTCTGAGCTTATTAACAATGTCCATTCACTCAGGGCTTCTGCCTGAGATGATATCTAAGAAAACTCCCTGTTGGGTTTTATGTCTAAGTTAAGGCTTTGCCCATTAACAGTTTGTGATCAGAGAGCTCCTCTGTGGCTACGAAAGGCCTGTTCTAGCTTTCCTTATCTTGTAAAGCAGACATGTCAAACTCGCGATGTCACAGGACGTTGCGCGACGTATCAGAGCTTTTTCTCCATTGCCGGCAATGGGGTGGGCACGGTTTCCTGGTGACGCATCTGGCCCATGGCCAGCAGTTTGACACCTCTGCTGTAAAGGTAACATGTGGGACTGGTTATGCCACAACAAGATGGCTGATGAGCAGTGGTGGAATTCAAATATGTGAACAACTGGTTCTCTGTGTGAATGCCACTTCCGGAAGTCCATTCTGAGCTTGGGCAACAAAAAATTAGCTACCGGTTCTGCCGAAGTGGTGCAAACTGGCTGAATCCCACCACTTCTGATTAGTTATCTTTTTGAAAATGATCTTCTGACATTTTGGTGCTAAATCCAGGTTTCAATCTTTCTTTTTGGAAGCTTCAGGAAAAAATGAGAATATTTCATATAATAAAAATGTACTGATTAGTTTTCCAAATCCTGCCATTAATCTTGCATTTTTGCAAGCAAAAAATGGTTTGTACAAGACTTCCAATGATTTCACTTCCATCTTCAGGCTGAAAAAGTGAACAGAAATCATGCAACTTCATTTATTTACATTTTTATACTGTCATTCAGAGGAGTCTAAAAAAACATCCCACTTCTTTATCAATCCCTATACATAAGACCAAGTTTAAAGATAAATTTAAAAGGTCACACAATGACTACCATGTGCCAAATAACCACTGAAAAATGAAGGTCATCCATATTTTGAATGCCAAGATGAAAAAACCATATGCGCCTTGGAGCAGACATACGATGGAGGCAGCCACACAGAGGACTTGTTTTGGTTACCCATAAATGTGAAATAGAAGTGAAATTTTCCTTTTGTGGGATGTACAAGTTTGAATTTTATTCTCTGCTAACACATCAAAGAAAGTCATTAAAACATTCTGTTTTAATATTAATATAGCATATTCACCCATGGAGCACCATTAAGCAAGGAATGGATAATACCTTTTGATGCAGCAACTAACCATAGTGATCCTGAGGTAAAGAAATAAATAAGAAGATATATGATTAAATCGGCCAAACAAGGGGAAGTTGGAATAAGACTGCTACTGTTCAGTAAATGAGACAAAACACCCAGCTTCTCTGCTCAGTGGTGTAAATTAGGGAAACACAAAAACATTCAGCCTCAAGATTACCTTGATACAGAGGATTTTAAAGATTAATATTTAATTTTATCCTTTTAGATTACTGGATAAACAGTTAGAAAAAAGTTAAGAAAGATGATTTCAGTGTATGATTACTGTGGCAAGATTATTACACGCACAGAGATTGAAAATTCAGCACTACCCACCACAGAGGAATGGTTGATGAAATTGACAGATCTTGCTGAGATGGATAAATTAAGTAACACTGTCTACATTTATTTGTGATGAAAAAGTTTTATGGACTTTGTGGGTAAAATGAAAAGAAGTGATTTAGGGCTTTGATGATTAGATAAAATAGATTATAGAAAGAAAATTACTATATTATGATGAAACTTTAGAGAGAGATATTAAAATATAATTGTACTTATAACTGTCGTGAAGAATATCAGATGCCACTTATCTTTTTTTCTTTTCTATTTTTTCTTTAACTTCTTTTTTGTTGCACTTTTTTCTTTTTCTTGATTTCTTTCTTTTTCCTCTTTTCTTCTTATTTTTTATTCATTTCTGATTTATTTTTTAAAAGTTTCAGTAAAATAGATGATAGATAGATAGATAAATAGATAGATAGATAGATAGATAGATAGATAGATAGATAGATAGATAGATAGATAGAGATGTTGGGTCCAAATATTTGTCTCATTAAGTGATGTAAGATTGGGTGCTATACTATATAATTAATTACACACTATGGTTTAACACCTTTTCTATCTCTTTCTGTATAATCCTCAGTGACTAAGTTTAGGATTTTGAGTTCATGGCGGCACGTTCACGTGACTAAGATGTGGTGCAATGGCTGTCATAATATTGAACCATTGTTAAACAAAAGGATATAAGTCAAGGACTACCTATATGGCTTTCATAACAATTGTATATACAGATATCCTTTTGCTAGAATCAGTAATACAAATGAGAACAGTTGAGGAAGTCTGTGCAATCTTTGAAAATATCATTCTTGATTCCTTTTGAATGTTTTTATTCCTAATTGCTACTGGAATTGCTGTAGACAGAGAAACTTGAAATATTGAAGACAACCCACCAATCTTTAACCTGAGATCCTTTTTCCAGCCGGACATCCTATGAGATTCTTTCTAGTGCATAATAGTATCCATTTTGATTGGAATTTTTTCCCCTCAATTGATATTGTTGATCTGTTGGCTTGACCATCAAAATTACTTTTGAGCACACCCTGAACCAAATTGGGGATACAGTTTGCAGTGGGGGGAGGAGAGAGAGAAATCATGCAACAAAATATTAAGTTGCATGAAGAGCGCTTATTCTTAAATTGAAATTTTAAAATTGAATTACCGATTTGCATGCTAGCAGTGGGTTTGGATTTCCATTGCTTGAATAATAATTTCCATGAAGAATAGCATATTTGTTTTTAAAAGGGAGGAAATTTAATAGTTTGTAGTACAGTATGGGGTATGCCTTTCAAAGAAAGAATTACACTTCACTAGGCATGTTGAAGGCTCTTGGCATATGAAAATATATCCTTTAGACCTCTATCACTAGATTAATCAAATGGGAGCTTTGTTCTTAGGTCAGATTTTTTTTTTTGCCAGAGAAAATCACTCATTTATTAAAAATGCATGTCTTCATTATGTATATCAGGATTTTAAAAATTTGGAGTTGCAGGAAACAAAAGAAGAAAGGGAAACAGAAAAAAAGATACTCAGAATATGCTAAATTCAGTCACCTTTGAGCAGAACACAGACTGGCAGGCACACACAGACAGAGCAGTTATCATACCTCAAATCATGTTCAATAAATCAAAACAACATTTCTTTCTGCATGTACTTTTTACTGGTCCATAGATTGCTATCTAATCCCCTGATCATCAACTCAGAAGAAAGGACAAAAAATTAAAAATAAGATAAAATTGCCCCATTTAATTTTTTTAAAGTTCAGTTAGATTGGAAACCACAATGGTTTTTAGGCTTTGATTGTCTCTGCCCACTACCTGGACTGACTGATTGCATTTGACTGACAGGTCAGATTTAGATTTTTCTATAACTTCTTTGTACCTGAATTTTTTGGGGATGGATTTTTTTTCTCATTCACTACAACTATGAAAAGCTATTTGCAATATAATCTTGAATATACCCAGAATTGCCCTAAACCTGAAATCTAAAATGTTCTATCTGGAAATGAAATTCATTGTTAGATTGCGAGGGTTAAATAGGGGATCAAATTTGAATTTGAATTTTTAAACAGAACCATACTTCTCTATTCTTGATAGAAATGAATAATCGGTTTTGAATGACACTAATTTAATAGACATTCCTAACCAGGAAACTATAACAGTGTGCATGAGAGTGTATGGGTATGTTTCAACACTGTGTTTAGGGACTAATGAGGCTTTTCTATATTTTCAAACCTGCTGCTTGTCTTTATTAGCTTTTTTGGATCTCATAGCAGCCTTTTTTCCTCTTAGCCTTCTCTTTTTCTGACTTCTATTGAATTTTTTGGCCATCCTACACAGTGCAGGCACACATGCACCTAGATATGCTATGAGCATTCTAGCTTCTCATCTTCCATTAACGGTAGTTCCCCCTTTGGTAGTTATGGAATCTTCTCTCCTGAGTCATTTCAGTTTGCTAAAGATACCAGCTGATTGCTGCTATCAATTGTAGCAACCAATTTGCTGCAATTAGGTTCTCCTGGTCTCGCAACTCCTGCTCAAAGAGCAGGTAGCAGTAGTGGCTAGGAGAGCCTTTATGCAGCTACATGTTGTGCTCCAGTTATGTCCTTTCCTTGATTAGGAGTCCCTACACTTAGTCATTCAAGCCCTGGTCATCTCATGTCTGGAGTATTGTAACATGCTGTACATGGGGCTACCCTTGAAAAGTATTTGGAAGGTATAGCTAGTGCCGAGGTGGTTAATGGATTAAGATAAGATCCTACCTCTTCCCTGTGTGCATCTTGTTCTCTTCCTTTTCATGTTGTTAATTTTAAACCAGTTTTAGTGTTAATATTTCTTGTTTTGATGTTTTAAGGCAGGGGTCCCCAACTTGTGGGCCACAGCTCACTACTGGGCCATGGCCAGCGGGCTGCAGAACAGGCTGGCCAGTGCATGCATATGTGTGCACGCGCTCACCCCCACTCACACTAGTGCTGCTGCTGCTATGCAAATGGGGTGCCGTGTGGCAAAAGCGGAGCACCACATGGTAAAAGCAGGGTGCCATGTGGTGAAAACGGGCGCTGCTAGTGAGTGTCATGCAGACACTAGCACCACCTCATTTGTGTCATGTGTGCTTTCAGCCCCGTTTGTGTGTGTGTATGCCCGCACATGTAAAATGCTTCCCCCTCCCTTTCTCTCTGGTCCACCAACCAAAAAAGGTTGGAGACCTTTGTTTTAAGGTTTTAGTTTGTTTTTATGACTGTAAGCCACCTAGAGTTGCCTTTAGGTGATATGGGTGGCATATAGATTTACTAACTAAATAAAATATGGTGTCAGGTGACTGTGAGAATCTGTATGGGAAGAAACATGTTTAAATTAAATCCCTGAAGTTGGGATTGCAGCTGATACAATACGCAGCAGAACAATACTGTCAGTCTAGAATTTTAAAATAACTACATTGACTACCATAAGACCTCTGGGTCCATATCAAAATGTGTGTTATTATCTTTAAAGTCTTACAAGATCCAGTACTAGGTTACATCAGGCAACATTTTGCCAAAACACAATCTATACAGCTGAGCATCTATCTGGGGCCCTCTAAGAATCTCTCTGACCTGTGAAATATATGGGATGTGGACAAGACAGCAGACTTCTTGATAGTGATCTCCACTTTGTGGATATAACGACTACACTGAAATTAAGAGCAGTTTCTCTAAACATAGTAAAAAGTAGGAGATTTCAGTTGGCTTATCAAGTATACAGTCTTTTAGCCCATCATCTCAACATTCAGGGAAAAAAAGTTTCAAAATCTTCAATGAGTTAATGTCTTAATTAATTTACTAACAGCAAAGAACTAAAAGGTTCTTGGGATTCTCTATTCTAATCTCTAATTCTGGGTATTAATGCTCATTTAAAAAGTCTACATGCAGCTTGCTTTCTTGGTTGTCCTCTGCAGTGTAGCAGTTCAACAATGTGATTCCTACCCCGAGGATGTATATACAGCCCCTATACTCCTTGTATTTTTACAACAAACGAGGAGTGTTCTGTATCAATGTCCCCAGATTAATTTTAGGTGCCATGATCATTTTCTTAATTTTTGCTTATGAAGAAACCGAAAAGTATAAATGTTAGTATCCATCTTTGCAGGACAATTTCCTCCACTTTCTCCCCCAAACACCAATTATAGGACCTTCCTAGCTATCAGTCCTGTCCAAAGTATCCCAAATTGCTTCTCAGTCTGAAAACATCCTTTATATCTACTGCTAGCCATATTCCAGTTTATCACCTGCTATAACTGCCTGTTCATTACCTCTGGTCTAATAGCTTCTGTCTCCATTAAGTTTGATTTAATGGCAGCTATCTCTTGGCCTCAGCTCCATTCATGTTCAGCAGCAGTCCTCTTGCAGCAGCAACTGCTAAGTTTGCTCAGGAGTCTTTGATGAGACACTTCGTCAAAACCCATCTTTTATAAGCCCAAGTAAACAGTGTCTAGTGGATCATCTCTGCCAGGGTGCTTCTTTATCTCAGACTTATATTTTCAGAAGTATCTGTTAATTCTTCAGTAAGATTTATCCTTCTGTGTACTTGATAACTTTTTCTTTAATAATGTTTTCTCCACTGAACAGTTGTTGAATGACTAGTTTGCAATTTTCTCAGCCTTCATCCCACAGCTCCCTTTTTAAAAATTGGCATCACTTTTCCATGTTTGCATACTGTGATACAGTTGTTAATCTTAGAGGCAGTTCAAAAATGTCAGTTTTGTAAAAGTTGGTTTTTGGTTTCTGGATTGGATCCAGGATTAGGCAGACCTGCAATAAACAACTGAAATCAATAGGATAAGTATGCCATGATTAAATTAAATAAGTTTGCTTTTAACCAAATTTAGATTCAGCCCAATTACATTTGTGGGAGTTACTTAGCAACATCTGTTACTAGGTGACTTTAGTTTAATTAATGTAGCTCAAATTAAAATCAGCTATGACTAGTGCAGTAAAACCCATAGGGACATCTGTACCTTTACCTAGCTCAAATTAACCTATCTCTCAGAGATATGAAGGAAAAGAAGCATATCTTCTTTTCTTTGCTGTGAACACACTGATTAAAAAAATAAGTATTTGGAAATTGTTACAAAAATGATTTTCCTCAGGTTAGGAACAATTACTATGTGCATAATTGTTATACAATTAGTAAAACAAAATCAAACTCCAAAATTAGTGTTTATGGGACTAGATTAGGCATGCCTAGAAGAAATATTAACATGTTTAAATGTTTCAACTGCAGGGTACAATATTACATAAAATTTGCATTTGTTTGTTTTTTTGTTTTGTATTCCTTTGGTTCCAAAGTTATAAACATGGCTTAACGGTCTATTACATACAAACACACATTCTAAAGACCTGCTTAGACATGCAAAGATAATTTGCACAGTCCTTTTGAAATGTTTCCTGTAATAAGACTTATGAATGGATTGTTTTACGAATGTCTGTAATGTTTATGTCATGGGATGATGCTGATAGAAATAATCAGGTTTTAAATCTGTTCATCTTCTTAGATCAGCGGTTCTCAACCTATGGGTCGCGACCCCATTTGGGGTCGAACGACCATTTTATGGGGGTCGCCAAACAACGTGATCCGCCATTTTTCCCCCTCAGGGGGCAGCGCCGCACATGCGCGCTGCTCATGGGGTGATGCCGCGCATGCGCACCGCACATGGGCGGCGCTGCGCATGCGTGCCGCCCCCGCATGCGCAGCACGTCCTTGTGACGGGGTCGCCATCACACAAAGGTTGAGAACCGCTGTCTTAGATGATTTTGCATTTTGTATAGTCATATTTAATTAGGAATACTGTAATCTGTCTCCATAGAAATGGCAGAGTAACTAATTCTTCAAAAAACATATTTTAAAATTCTAATTTTCTTCTTAAAAAATCAAAATCAAAGCAAGATATTGTTCTTTCTATTTTCTCATACTTTTGGACTATGCTCTTTAGTTGAGACTAAAGCAAATTTGTTACACTGTGGCTGGTACTAATTAAACATGGAGTTTCTGAATATATGCAGGAAAAGGAAATTATGTTTCTTCAGTCCTATTCACATAGCTTTCAGCACACATTTTAGGGCATTAGTTTCTCCAATACTTTTGATTAATTTAAAAACTTTGAGCCAATGCTGGGAAAGTAATGTGCAGGAATACTGATGTTTGGCACAATCTTAATACTTTTTACTTCAATGGGTGAGGTCCCTGGTGAGTCCTGTTAGTGCAGTGGATGGAATACAGTAAATTTTTTTATAAATATTTTATTAATTTCCTAGTTTTACAATCAAATACTTAATAAACATGTCGTCTGGTTAATTAGTAATTCAGTGGTATATATTAACTTCTTCAATCTAGATCCAATATTACACCATCAAATGTTTCCTCTATTCTTCCGATAGTACCTGTTTTCCCACACTGGCCAAATACAATTCTTATTGCTATTAATAAATATGCAATTACTGTATTTTCCGGCATATAAAATGACTTTCTAAACCCTGAAAATCTTCTCAAAAGTCGGGGGTCGTCTTATACGCCCAGTCGTCTTATACGCCGGAAAAATATTACTCATCAAGTTTTCTCTCCCCCCCCCCCACTGAAAAAGAGTCTTAGGGTTATTATTATTAAAACCAGCTGATCAACTAAAGATATCTCTTTCCAGCCTCTATATTGGGAGTACGATAGGCATTATCTGGCTGTCGTGATGGTAAGATTTCCTGGAGGGTTATTCTCCATTCTATAATGCTACATTGCATACCGCCTCCTTCTCTCTTCTTCCCTCTCCTTCGCCATCTCAATTTCTTGCCCACCCCTCCAGAACTGCGGATTAGTAGTGGCCGTCCCATGATTAATTCATTCGAAGGAAGTAGAAAGGGATGGCCCATGTAATGGGGAAGGCGGGAAAAGAGTTGTAGGGTGGTTTTTTATATATAATGAAAACAAACCTAAGCATCTGCGTCCATTCAAGACACTTCTCAGCTTCATGCGGGGCCTTTTCGGCATTTACCTCTCACCCCCGGTGGGAGTAGCTTGGGGGAGGTGGAGCTTGAAAGGAGGCGGGGCAGTAGGAGATGCTCATAGGGGATGCAGAGGCGGCTCATACTGAGTGTGCGACTGGCGGCAGGCGGTGGCGGTGGTAGCAGGCAGGTGGCAATAGCACAACGCATTCCCTCTTTCTTTGCACCCCACACGGTAGGGAAGAAGGAGGAAGAGGCTATGGGTCTGGAAGGGGAGGAGTGTCAGCTAAATTCATCTCGGATTTATGAAGCAGGAATGGAGGGGGGACAGAAAACAGCTACACGATCCTTTCGCCCATCGACTTCCACTGAGCTTATGCCAGCGGTTTCCCCCCACCTAAATAAACTTGCATGGTGCATTTGTGGTGTTATTTATGATAGATCCTGGCTGATCAATCTGGCTCCCGTCAATAAGTACTGTAGTGCACTGAATTTTAATAACAAATTAAAAGGAAAGCCGAAATTAAAAGGAAAGCATTTATTTCCCCCCCATTACCTGAAAAGGGGGCAACTTATCACATTTGTGGAAATGCAAGTTTTCCAAGGGCGAATGCCTTTCTTACTCAGTTTATTAACTGCTTCCTTTCCTTCTTCCCTAAACATTCTGGCTGTCGCCAATTTCATTCTTGGTAGTGTTGCTTTAAAAAACTGCTGAGAAGTCCTTTTGCAGGCAGGGCAATTTTCATCAAGGTGTGTGTGCGATTGACAAGGCAGAGCCTTTGACAAACAGGCAGGCTTTCCGTTCGCTTGGCTCGGAGAGGCTGTGGAAGACTGAGAGGAGGAGATCCCTGTGTGCAGCCCGCTTGTTCCAAGCTGAAGCTTGCTACTGGGGGGGGCAACGGAAGGGACCCGGGGAGTCACACGCATGCCTACACGTGCACGCACACACACTGAGCTACTCATTTGGGCTTACAGGTGGCCAATGAGAACTCAGAAAACTGCGCTCCCTTTCCCCCCTCCCTCATGGAATTAGCTTGTCCATTTTTTCCCTAGGGCCTACAGTATAGCTGGCTCAGGAATTCTGGGAGTTGAAGTCCATGAGTCATAAAAGAGCCAAGGTTGCCTATCCCTGGCCTATAAGATGACAGGAAGGGCTGGGCAGGCAGGGAGAGCTGACCCACCCAATCCAAGCAGGCTTTATATACAACAACCAGCCAATCACCAGTAAGGTACATCGCTTGCCATGATTGGCTGGTTGTTGTATACTGGGTACAGTACAGCACCAGTATCTGTACCAGTTCATATAGTACAGCACTAATACATACAGTACAGTATACAAATGTCCAATAGTCAAGACCCCATCATGGCTCCACCAGCAAGAAAAAAGAAATATGAAGCCAGTTTCAAACTTAAAGTTGTAAACTTTGCCATGGAACATAATAACTGCGCTGCTGCAAGACAATATGGAGTAATAGAAAAGATGGTTCGGGACTGGAAAGCAAATGAAAAAGCATTAAAGAGTATGCCAAGGGGTAAGTGTGCATTAAGAAGAGGCACCCCACATTGGCTAGAACTCAAAAAACATGTAGCAGACATGGTGAATGAGCATCGCCAAAACGGTTATGTAGTGACACGAAATAAAAAATGTTTGTTTGCACTTCAGTAGGCCAAATCTAACCCAGATCACAGCAACAGATTTAAGGCCACTGTATCCTGATGTACTAGATTTTTGGAAAGGCATAATATGGTACTGAGGCAAAAGATGAAAATTGCACAAAAATTACCTGCAGATCTTGATAGCAAAGTAATTAGTTTCCATCAATGCGTAATACAACAGCGCATTAAACATGGCTATGCATTAAGTAGTATTGGAAATATGGATGAAACTCCAATGAATTTTGATATGATTGGAAATAAAACTGTCCATCAAAAAGGTGAAAAAACAATTTTAATTAGAACAACAGGACATGAGAAGTCCAGTTTTACAGTGGTACTAGCATGCACAGCTGATGATGCCAAACTGAGACCAATGATTATTTTTAAAAGAAAAACAATGCCGAAACTCAAGTTCCCTGTTGGTTGTTTTGTACATGTGAATGAAAAAGGCTGGATGGATGAAGAAGGGGTAAAGCTATGGCTTGATAATGTATGGAGCAGGCGACCAGGTGGACTTATTCAAAAACATAGTCTACTGATGTGGGATATGTTCAGGGCTCATTTAACTCCCAGCACCAAGCAAAGGCTTGCAAGACTAAACACAGATGCAGCAGTTATTCCTGCAGGATTGACATCATTAGTACAGCCATTGGATGTGTGCCTAAACAAGCCATTTAAAGATCACATTCGAGAACAGTGGAATGAATGGATGGTTAGCGGCAAAAAGTCATTCACAAAAGGAGGAAACATGCATGCTCCTTGGATGTTTTGTGCAAGTTTGTCATAAAAGCCTGGAATGATATTGATGCAGAAACAATAATCAAGTCTTTCAAGAAGCGTGGCATATCAAATTCATTAGATGGTATGGAGGACGACTACTTGTGGCAAGATGAAGAGGAAGCTGAAGCTGAGACCACACCATCTGATACGGAATTCGATCCATACGATGACTGCCTTACAAATGTATCACAAGATGTCATTGATATTTTTATGATATCAGATGATGAGCAGGATGATTTTAAAGGCTTTTAAAGGGAAAGTGTCATGCCAGCAAAACCTGTAAAAATAGCTTGCAGTTATGATGGGCATTGCTGACTCGCCAGAGACTTGCCCGGCACTTGCTCTCTCTATTGTTTGTTATCTTCCTCCTATCATCATCAGTTCCAGTTTGGTTGACAGCTTAGAAAACAAACAGCATGGCAGCTCCCATGGGTTTATTGTCTTATCCTTCCTTTCAGCTTTAGAGTGAATTAGGAAAAGTTTAATCCACTTGCACTGTTTTATGTTTACATGTTTGATGACAAACAGCCTTATGTTTATAAGTGACAGTTTTCCTGCTAAGTACCCGCATGTCATAAGCATTTGAATTAAAATTACCATATTGAAATCAAATCTAATGTTTTTTAATTTTTATTTGGTGTGCGTTGGAAGAGGGGTAGTCTTATACAGCGAGTATAGCCCAAACTCTATATTTTAACTGGAAAAGTTGGGGGTCGTCTTATATGCCCAGTCGTCTTATACACCGGAATATACGGTAAATATCAATTTCTTTGTTACATTTTTCTCATAATATCAATAATGTCATTTTAGATAACTTTACTAACCAAAAGATATCTTAATTGCATTTGCACTTAATATCCATATGTTCAATCAGTATCCTGTTTTTTTAAAAAATAATTTCCCATCAGTGTCAAAATGTCTCTATTGTTTATAATTTCAAAGTAAGTTATATTTGGGTAACCAAAGCTTTTCTTATTCAAACTTCTTAGCCTTTTCCTTTCCCTTCTCATACCAAAATCTAATATTCTAATTACAAATCTTATCTTTCTAGTTATAATAGTACTTCTATTTCTAGTAATTATCTATTCTCCACCATATTCAAACATCTAGTTAATAATATAATATCCCATCTAATGGATCAAAATCTCTATTTTCTTCAGTCTTATTCTAGCTTTCTTCCTTTGCCAACTAACTTTCCAAGTCAGTGCATTTGAATCATCAAGTAATTTTTCCTCTTTTTTGTGTATATTGTTTGGAATAAGAAAGACCATTTGATTAAAGTATTTTTGGAAGAACGAACCCATTGATATTCATTAAACAGCCTCCCTCCTTCGGAATGCAGTATTGAAGACAAACTCTGTCCACTGTCTGGAGTTCAGTCCTGATGGGACTCAAGGTTGATTCAGTTTCCATCTTTTTGAGATCAGTAATATGAGGATCCAGATTGTTGGGGGCAATATGCTGACATCATAAACTGCCCAGAGAATGCTATAAAGCACTAAGGGGCAATATATAAATCTAAATGCTATTGCTATTGCTAAACTGCATATCCTTTTTGAATAGGAAAGTACAGCATTCTAATTACCCAGGCACTGCTTTCTTCCAAGTCAAATTGCATTAATGGTTCTCTGCCAAGCCATTAATTAATGGCTGCCTGATGGGAAATAATTTATCCACTGATCAATTGATGACATAACATAGTGATGCATGAATAATTTGGGGTATGAGTCCAAGAGAACCACCAAGCTATAGAACTGTTCTTTTAAGAAGAATGGAGCTTCACCCAGAGCATATTCATCCATTGGGATATGGTTTCATGGTGATATTAAAAACCAAGAGGGAGAGAGCTGAACTCTATGCCACACCAGACCAAAGATGTCAAAAGCTCAGTTGTTCTTCCCACATGCCTACTGATTCATACATCTCCTCAAGTAAGAGGAGAATCATCATGAGATAGAATCATCTAATTCAGTGGTTCTCAACCTTTTTAATGCCGTGACCCCCAACCGGTCGTAAGTCGAGGACTACTCAACCGGTCGTAAGTCGAGGACTACTCAACTGGTGCAGCACCGTTTGCAGAATGGGACTTTTGACGGGCTCAGCAGGGCAGAGTCAGCCTGGACAATTCCTATTGGCTTTTGAAAGCCAATAGAATTAGACTCTATTCAAGAGAGTCTATTCTATTAGCTTTCAAAAGCCAATAGATTAAAAGGGAGTAGCACAGCTAAGAAAAAAGGGGGGGGGAAATGGTGGATTGCGTTGTTTGGTAACCCCCGTGAAATGGTCGTTCGACCCCAAATGGGGTCCCGACCCACAGGTTGAGAACCACTGATCTAATTCTATTCCTCACAGCCAGTACATCAGAATACCATGGTCAATGGTCAGAATGCCCTATTTTAACAAATTAATATGTGGAATTAAAAAAATCTAAAATATGTATTTTTAAATCTTAGGATGCATTACATTTAACAAATATTGTTTCATTAGTATGGGTTTTAAAAAATTCTGCAGTACAAACAGTCCCTTTGTTAAGAACACGATCTATCCCTAAGTCTGTCTTTAAGTCAAATTTGTATGTAAGCCACAAATTATTTACCATCAATTAGTCAAATGTTTGTCTTATACTATGTGATACATTACAGTATCCTAGGTTCTTGGGAAGAACCTAACGCTTATGAAGGCCAAGACCAGCTAAAAAATGGGCATCTGTGATTTCCTATTTTTGTGTATATAATAATGTAATATTTTATATAATAACAATTATAATAAAAATTAATAGATTATACATGCCCCTCAGAAATAGTGATAGCCCTGCAGAAATGGAGACAGAGGTTTACGTCAACTGTTGAAGAAGGAAAGCACGCATTGGCTGATTATGTAAAAGTTAGCTGAGAATAAACCTTAATGCAAGTTAAAAATTGGAACTTGCAATGTACAAGAAACAAAACATGAATATTGGAATAATGTCTAATAAAAGCACAAACAGAATCTTGGCAAGGAAAAGCATTACATAGTCATTTTCTGCAAAAGATCAAGGGGAAAGTAGATGAAGATAAAACCTGGTAGGAGCTTAGAACTGGAACATTGAAAAAAGAAATTTAAAACTTGATTTTGACTGCTGACATGGATGAGTACGTAGAAACATTTCTGATTTGACTGAAATCAGAGATTCTGTCTATAATGTACAATTCAAGCTTCATATTTGCTGATCTTCTTGGCTATAGTTGTTATTTTCTGCTTTATCAATTCCTCAGCAAGCTGGCTGAGGAATTCTGGGAGTTGAAGTCCACAAGGCATAAAAGGGCCAAATTTGAAGAACCCTGTTCTAGGTGATATTTCGAACGGGACCCATCTCAGATGCGGGCCAACCATCCCGCCCCTTCGTTACCAAACAAGACCGTTCGTTTGACAGGGCGAGTTATAGGGATAGGCCCCAACAGCAGAACCAGGGTAAACCAACCTTTCAAGGCAGGGAAGGCCGTCCCTTTCATCGCTCCAAGTGACTGGGGGGGCTCTCCCATTGGTGGAAGACTCACCTTTTTATCCACCAATGGGAAAACATGATAACAGACTCCTGGGTGCTCTGCACCATAAGAGAGGGTCTGTCCCTGGAGTTTGCAACTCCACTGATAAATTGCTTTATTTCCTGTCCAAGGGTAAGGAACCCAACAAAGAAGGACCTCATGATGGAGGCCATTCAGCACCTACTAAACATAAGGGCCATAGAGAAGGTACCAGTGGGTCAGGCATGAAGGGGATATTACTCCATCCTCTTCGTAGTTCCAAAAGCCTCAGGGGGATGGAGGGCGATCCTTGACCTCAAAGGTCTGAACTCCTACCTCGAGTATCAGAAGTTCAAGATGCAGATGCTCTACTCCATCCTGGGCAGCGTCAAGCGAGGGGACTTCATGACATTCATCGACCTTACAAAGGCGTATCTCCACATCCCCATACTTCTGGATTGACAATTTCTGAGGTTTTGTTACGACAACCGCGACTTTCAATACAAGGTCCTACCATTCTGCCTCTCGTCGGCCCCCAGGGTCACCAAAATCCTGGCTGTCCTCGCGGCTCACTTGAAGTTGGTACCGATTCGCGTCCAGTGCTACCTGGACGACATACTTATACAATCGTCCTCTATTCCAACCACCCAGTCGGACCTGGCCTTAACAATCAGGACCCTTCAGGACCACAGGTAAACTTTCAAAAGAGTCAGACGGTTCTCTCAACCTGCCTTCTGCGTCTGGGCATGGTAATAGACACAGACTCTTGTCATGTTTTCCTATCAAGGGACCGTCAGGACAGAATCCAAGACCTGGTCCTCAGGGTCCGCAGGGAGTGTGTAGTGACACTAGCTTTGCTCTCCCAGCTTCTGGGAAAGTTAATATCATGCATAGCAATAGTGCCCTGGGCCAAACTACACTCCAGAACTCTTCAGTGGTTCTTACTACCATTTCAGAGACTGGGCTCCAGCTCCTCCAACCAATTGGTAAGAGTTCCACCTCAGGTCCTCCAATCCCTCATTTGGTGGACCTCCCCAGCCATAACCACTGTTCAAGGAACCCCTTCAATTATCCTGACCACAGACGCCAGTCTGTTCGGCTGGGGAGCAAATCTCCAATCTCAGTTGGCTCAGGGCCATTGATCCCAGTTAGACCTGAAGCAGAACATCAATTGGTTGGAGCTCAGAGCCATCCATCTGGCTCTCCGCCACTTCTCCAACAAGATTGTGAGACAACATGTGCTAGTCCTCACAGACAATGTGGCAGCAAAGGCCCACATGAACCGGCAAAGGGGCACCCGTTCCAGGTCCCTCATGCCAGAGGCCCGATTGCTGGGTTCTTGGGCAGAGGACAACCTTCTTTCCATCAGGGCTAAGCACATTTTGGGAGAGGCGAATCAGCAGGTGGACGTCCTCAGCAGGTCAACAGTGGACCATTCAGAGTGGTCGGATATCTTTACGGAGATCGCAGAGAGATTTGGCCATCTGCTTCTGGACCTCTTTGCTTCTCCAGAGAACACTCAGCTTCCCAGATTCTTCTCACGGTTTCCTTCTCTAGCAGCAGAGGGAACCGACACCCTGTACAGTCCATGGCCATAGGGTCTACTGTACACCTTTCCTCCTCTCCCTCTGATTCTGGCAGTTATCAGAAGGATACTGAAGGAGCAGGCAGAGGTGATATTCATTGCTCCACACTGGCCGAGACGACCGTGGTTTGTGGGCCTTATGAGTCTTTCCACGTCTCCCCTGTGGAAGATTCCCGCGAGTCACATAGTTCTAACTCAGGGAGCCCTGCACCATCCAGAGCCCCAATGGCTCCAATTAGCTGCCTGGCGCTTGAGTGCCGAACCCTGATATGGGAGTCATACTCGTCAGGTGTGATTGACATTGGTCAGGCCTCCAGGAGACCAGTGACTAATCGTATTTATGATCACACTTGGTGGAATTTCTGTCACTGGTGTGACAAGACTCACCTGGATCTCTTGGAAGTGACCATTCCTAAAGTCTTGGACTATTTGTCAGAAGGCATCAACCACGGTTTAACGCCCAACACTATTTGCAGATAGGTGGCAGCCCTATCCACAGTGTTCTCCTGGGACAAATCAGAGTCATTGTCTCAGCACCCCATGGTCTGCTCCTTCCTTAAAGGAGTCACTAACAGCAAACCGCCCGTGGTTCATAGATATCCCTCCTGAGAGTTACCGTGGGTTCTCCAGGCCCTTACTAAATCACCCTTCGAACCCATTAGAACCTGTAGTCTGTGGTCCTTGTCGCTCAAGGTCGCCTTCTTGGTAGCCATTACCTCTGCTAGACGCATCTCGGAGCTGGCAGCTCTATCTATTAGAGAGGATTTATGCGTGTTTCACGATGACAGGGTGGTCCTCAGGTTGGACCCCTCCTTTATCCCCAAAATCAACACAGTCTTCCACAGAACACAGGAGGTCATTCTCCCAGATTTTTGCCCTCACCTGTCACATGATTTGGAATGGCAATGGCACACTCTGGACGTCCGCAGAGCCTTGTGCTATTATATCAAGTGGACGGCGGCCTTTCATAGGTCAGAAGCCCTTTTTATCTCCTTCCAGCCTTCTTCTATGGGACAAAAGGTATCCACCTCTACCATAGGCAGGTGGATCAGGGCTTGTATAGCAAGGGCATATTTGTCCCTCTCCCTGTCAGTTCCAAGTCATGTGATGGTGCATTCCACTCTCAGTGCTGCCACCTCTGTGGCATGGGCAACACAGGCATCTATAGAGGACATTTGTAGGGTGGCAACATGGTCTTCGCCTTCCCCCTTTGTGCGGCATTACAGAGTAGACAAGTTTGCCTCCACAGACGTCTCCTTTAGTTGGAGGGTATTGCAGCAGGTAGTGCCAGGATCCGGGACACAGGCCCCAACTGATTCCCTCCCATAGGGACAGTGTGGCTTTGGTATGTCCCATTGGTTGATTCTCCATCCATCATGCTGGAGAAGGAGCGTTGGCTTACCTGAATGCCTCTTTTCAGCATGATGATGGAGAATCCACACCCACCCTTCTAAAGGTCCGTTAGGTCCTGTGTCAGGAGGTTGTTTTTTTTTCCTTTTTTCGGGAGTCGACACGTCTGACTATTGTCAATTGCTTCGCCTTCGTCGAGACTGGGTGGTCCCAGACTAGGACAGGCATGGCAACTTTGACTGACTTAGTCAACCCATTGGTGGATTCTCCATCATCATGCTGAGAAGAGGCGTTCAGGTAAGCCAACGCTCCTTCTAGGTGATATTTCATGATCAGATACTCTTGGACTTGTTCTTCAGCTTCTATTATTTCATTCTGTTAGGCTTGTTTGCATCTGATCTTGGCTTAGAGGGCTTTTTTCTTTTTGAGGAGAAAACAGAGTGCCTGGTTTGGGAATCAATATAACTCAATAGCTAAGATGGCTTTCATATTGCTGCTCCCCCTGGTTTGCCTCTATAGTCTGACCTACTTCTGGGCAAGTGTTTGATTTCTTTGCCATGTGTAGACTTTTGTGGTTCTTCCACTTCTGCTTCTGTGAATACTTTATTTTACAGTATAATTTAATGTTGATCTACTAGCCTCTCTTCTGTTGTTTCTGACTTCGGATATTATTCCTTCCAGAACTGGTGCATTCTTTTCAGATTCTTTTGATTCTCTTCTCCTCTCTTTGGATTTGATTTGTAGTAAAATCATTCTTTTCTTTTCTTTTCTTCAATCTTTGTTTATCTGCGATGGATAAACACTTCTTCCAGTAATCCTGCAGTTGCTGACCCTGGTTGCTGAGCCAATACTCCTGAATCCTGTAATCCATTTATTACTAGATGTCCTGGAACTCAAACCATTGTTGACCTGTGTGATGACAATTCAGTATGGGTTTCTATAAATTATTGTATATCTCCCCATATTATTTATGGGAGGGATTATCCCATTCAGGCAGTGATGTTGACAGACTTTACTTAGCAAGGAAAATAGGTCAGCATGGAACGTTGCAAGTATACCAGACAGTTGAAGAAGAAAAAAAGGGCATTGGAAGAATATCTGAAGGAGTTATGCCAGAGGTTCAAGTATATTGGACAAGGTCTCATCAGAGAAGCCAGTCAAAGAGTGTCTCTCTCATTCAGCCATTATAATAAACATGTACACACTACTTTGTGACATTCATGAAAACATTGGACAGCTTCAGTGGCGTGTTGGCTCAAGGAAGGGAAACATTGTCTGCCCGTTTTAGTTATAGGCAGTACATTGTAAGTATGCATTGTCCATGAGTCAGAAGTTTACAACCAGGGTTATAAATGTCTGGAACTTATAGACAAGGCATACTTACAATGTACTGCCTATAACTAAAATGGACAGATGGTGTTCTCCTTCATTAAACTGACAAACCAATTGTTTTGGAGGAGTAGGAGGGAGTTCTTTTATAATGCAAGATGAGTAACAATAAAAATCAAACAAACATTCATATTATAAACATAGTGTAAAATGATGGTATGAACATTAACAAAAACATTTTTAGCCTGTCCCAAAGTTGTCCTATTTTGACTTCATAATATATAATGGAAAGAGATGTTAAAGTAACATTGAACAATATACCAAAAATGTGTAATTTAGTATCTATGAAGAACCTTAGATTCATGACCTTTGCACTGCAAATAAATTATTTTATTTTAGTAACAACTCTGTAACTTCCACTTTTAAATTTGTTTAAAATTGATTAAATATGTTCACTTTCCACTTGTAAAAAGTCTGATCATATTTCTCTGCATCAACCATTTTATTTGCTGCTTTAAAAAGGGCTACTTTCTTATATATGTATTTTATTATTAAGTAAACAATATACTTGTACAGCATCAGAAAAAGTGCACTCATGAAAGTTCTGTAGAATTCTGTGAATTTCTTCTGTTGTTACAACAGAAGAGCTTAGTATCATTTGAATTGTGATGGAGGTTTGTTCAAATATGCATAATATAGAAAAAGTAATTTTCCCCTTTCGTATAATACAAGAACGCTACTTAACCTTGACTGAAACCATAACAGACTAAGGAAAATAGGATTAGTTTAGTGCTTGTATGAGACCATCTCAAAATACAAAGGATATAGGCTAGAGTGGAAAATAGAAAAAAAAAAAATCCAGAAGAAGAAAATGACAAATCATTTCAGTATTTTGCCAAGAAAGTTATAAAGACCTATCCATGAAGTCATTAGGAGTTAAATTCAGCTTAAAATACATTTATATTAGCATATCATTAGTTGTATCATGACATTGGCAATAAATTTAGACATAAAAGAAAACACTTCCTCACATCTTTTATTATGATCTTTGAAATAATGTTGGACTTCATCCTAAAACCACTTGCTTTAATATTTTAGTGTTGATCAATATTGGAATCAACCATCTCTGGGGGCCACAAATACATCACGCCTGATTAATGGAATTTGTGGCAATTCATTAGCTTAGTATTCATTATTTTAGGTGTCTTTAAAATTGCTATTAATTTTAATAACTGAGTAGAAACTCTCAGATCAAAAGCAACAGTCCTCCTTGCTCTCTAGCAAATGGAATGCAAAGGTATACTGCCTCTGAATATGGATCTATGCATAGGATAATCCAGCAAGAAAGAATATTATTAAATTCAAATTAGAGTTTTACTCTATCAAAAGTTTGGTGTTGTATGTGACTAATGTTTGGGGGAATTCCATTTACTTGCATATAAAAATCTGATGTTCTTGTTATGTGAAGATGTTTTAAGTTCATGCCAGGAACTCATGTAAATGAAAGAAATTCGAATTCTAAGTTTATGATGCTTTATTTATTTTGTCAAAGTATTTTCCTTGTAAGATTCTTCAGTAACATAATTTCTAAACTTACTATTTTTTCTATAGTGTTCATGAATCACTTATTTTGAAAGAAGAATGTTGCATGACTTTGTATTTAAATCACATAATAAGTTTAAATATTGAAATACTTATGAATTACAACCAAATGCTGAATATTTTTCTTTGCTTAGAGCTCGCTAACATAATTGCAAACAAACAGGTTCAAAAATTGAGAATTCTGGAAGTTGTATTCCAACACAGCTGGGGGATGAGTTCGGCCAAAGATGTCCATATACTGTAAATGAGCTGAGGAAACCCTTATAGATGAATATAAAGATGAACTGAGGGAAAACGACACTCATATTTTTATACTGCCTTCTCCATGGAGAGGCTTTAGCAAAACTAGGTATGTAGAAGAAGCCCAGTGCTTTATCCAGTTCATTCATACAGCATTAAAACAATGTTGTATTACACTTAGCCTTTAAGTTACATGTTGGGATGATTGGAAACTGCACTGTGAGAATCAGATGATAGGTTCATGAGGAAAAACTATATAGTATTTATTTTAATTGCATTTATGCTGAAATGTATGTAATGTAACATATGTACTTTCTCTATATTATCAAAGTTATAATATGATAAATTCTGAAAGTTTTCAAAGGCTGCAGTGAGGAGTTTCAAGGAAAGGGTACATGTACCTCAGATTGTATTTTTTGTATTAAAGCAGACATGTCAAACTCACGACATCACATGACATCGCACAATGTATCGGGACGGTTTTGCCATTGCCGGCAATGGGGTGGGCGCAACTTCCATGTGATGCATCTGGCCTGCGGGCCAGCAGTTTGACACCCCTGTACTAGAGTATATTCCTGCAGCTATTGCATCTTTCATCAATACATGTAACAAGAAATCTCCTGCTTTACTTTTTTTGAAATTGTTATATTGGATAAAATATGATCCATCTAAACCATCTAAACCTCAAAGAGCAGTCAGAAGTGGTGGCTAAGAGATCCTTCACATAACTGTGTGATGCACTAACTTCTCCTTTTTCTGGATTATGAGGCCCTGTTCTCAGTCATTCACACCTTGGTCACCTCACTCTTCGATTATTGCAATGCATTCTATATAGAGCTACCCTTGATCCAAGCTACATTTGATCGAGAACTTACAGTAGCAGCACACAGTTTTGGAGGCTCTTTGGGTGGCACATGTAATACCACTATTACGCGAGCTGCACTGGTTGCTAATCTGATTCCAGGTTTCTGTTATTACCTTTAAAGCCCTTCACGGCATGGGTCCAGGATATCTGAGCAATAGACTTTCCCTAATGTGATTGGCCCACCCAACTCAATCCCAGGTTCTACCCAGGGCAAAGAAATCAAAGGCTTGCCAAAAGTAACTCAACCTGTAGAGGCACTCTACAAAAATCCAGTTAACATTTTTGTATCTCTTGCTGCCATCTTTTGAATTTCCATATTTTACAGCTTAATTTATTTAACCCTTTCATTCCTATCTGGAACTGGGATCAGGAATTATGTCTTTCATCCAATTCTCACCTAATATTTAAAACATAATCACTATATAGTGATGTGCTTGTGAAGCAGTATATATCAGAAGAGCATTTTGTAATTTGTTTCTAATCACAGGACAATATTTGGACTAGGTAAGACTTGTATCTATTACCAACTGAACCTCACATTGAAAGAAATGAAACAAAGACATTTGAAGTATATTTAACATCCTGGTCTAGAACTATGTCCTCTTCTGGTGGTCCTTTGTGGGCTCATCCTATATGTAGATTCACTTTTAAATATTCCTTATATTTCCCCAAAAGCTTAATGTGACCTTTACATTCTTCAGAATTGCCTGAATGTAAAATTAATGTATAAGGAATACTTTAAAAAAAACAGAACACATTTGATTAATAAAAGTGTGTTAACATGAGTTGACATATTTCTAGCTATATCATAATCCCACTTCTACACAGTGCTGACACCTAGTACTTTTAACTGTTTAAATTTCAAAATTCGCTTCATTTAGTGGGCTAATGCTACCAACAGGAAGTAATTGTAAAGATTACATGACAAGGGTTCCTAAACCCCAGTCTATGGACTCGCACCAAGCATGCCAGAAACTGTGCCACGCAAACAAGCGAAGCCCCATCCATGGGATGCAGACAGCATGCAAAACCACATCCCCTCCTGTCCTCGGAAAAATCTCTCTCCACGGAAACGGTCCCTGGTGTCCAAAAGGTTGGAGATGCTGATCTAAGATTTATCATTGCCCTAAAACAAATTCTGGCTATAATCTGTGACAGACATTGTTATTCCTCATTTATTTTTGAAAGTTTCTTCTGCTGATGTTTTTTTACAAAGGCAGAAGAAATTATCTTTTTTGACCAGCATTTTACTATTGATAAAGTTTGAAGCTATAGATGTGACAAAGTTGTCATAGGGTTGGAATGAAGAGACACTCATATCAAAATTAATGGGCACTAGACACCAGAAGATGAAGAATAGTATGGAGTTGGATAGTTGCAGACATCCTTTTGGGATGGATTTTGTAATGTTATAGATTTAGTTAGCCATATATTAACTTTTATATTTTCCTCTATTTATTTAATGTTTTATCCCATCCTATACTGTAGATTTGTTTAGACATGTGTTTATATTTTTATTAATTTTGTGCAATTTAAAAAATATATTGTTTAGCTTTTTAAAAAATATTGTTTGTATCTCACCCTCCTTGTGCTGATCTGTGACCATCTATGACCATAATAAAGATTTTATTGAGTATATAACCAGATTTGTCCATACTGGGGCTCACAGTGTTCATATTGCTATGTTACCGTAAATGCCGGCGTATAAGACGACTTCCGCGAGCGCTGAAATCGGCGCCAAAGACGGGGGTCGTCTTATACGCCGAGTCGTCTTATACGCCGGAAATACTGGTAGTTTCCGGCATATAAGACGACGTTCTAGGAATGTGGCCCGGCTATAAAGACGGGGGTCGTCTTATATGCCGGGTCACCTAATACGCCGGCATATACGGTATTTAGTTTTAGTTCTTATATGGTTCAAACCCCACAAATTGTGCTTTACCAATTACAGCTAGCTTTATAAACTGTAAGAGCTGTTAAGAGCTCCTGTTCCTAAGGTTTGTGGGAAGAGGATATATATGGATAATCTTATGAGTGTACTAAAATTAAAATAGTTAATATATATACTCATGGATGTACAAAAGCTAGTCTCAACTTTTCAATGAATCCATATGTCAATTTTGGCATGGATGGAAGCTATTCTCAATGCTTTGATGATTCTCAAGGTTCAGTTAAGCTCAGTTTTGGATATGTTCACAGCAAATCATACGGATGCTGAAAATATTGCAGAGAACTTTGAAAAGACTTCTTTGATTCAGGACAAAGTCTACGGAATTATCTGTCTTTTATGCAGATACTGCCTCTCTAATGATGAGCAAACACAAAAGAGTGATATGGTTTCTATAGAAAAAAAGGTGATTATAATGTTGAGTTTGCTTGTCCTTCAACACAGAAAAATATCAGCAAACACTCTTTCTTTGATGTACATGAGTTTTTGAACTCTATTTTTGAACAAATACCAAAAGAAATGAACTTTACATAGAAAATATTTAATTTTGCAACAAAGCCATCAGAAATGTTATCAAACACACAACTTGATATTAAGCATGTCTCACAAACTTGAAAGGATCCCAAATATTTCAGATGGCCTTAAGCTATTTTATAACTCACTATAGTGACAATGAAAACAGATAAATAATTGGAAGCCACAAAGACAGAACAGCAAATATATTCAGAGACCCTTTATATAAACTACATGTTCTGTATCTGTATGTAGTTACAGTGTATGTCAGTTTGAAAACTTTAATATATTACATCAAGATGAGTAATTTATGATCCACAGATGGTCATCCTCCTATGATAAAACTTTGTGGCCCAAAGATTCGTGTATGGTCCAGAGATTCTGTTGCATCTCTTTATATCAACAAGTAAGATTTTCAAAACACAGATACAGATTTGTGTATAGGTTTTCTTGGTCTGCAGCTGATCAAGAAAAGTAGATCTGATCATCTGAAATGGCCACAGTATACACTGAAACAAAGAATTTTAGAAATACCTTGGTATTCTTGAAGGGGAAATTTCAATTCTCAACAGAAGAGGCAGTTGTGTTTGGTCCTATATGTAAACAAAATCTGAGCTGTTGGTAGATATTACTTCGTGTTATATTACCATCAACAAGACAATCCATGTACCAAGTTGTTTATTTTTATCGCATCTTTATTATTTTTTTTAAATAATTCAAGACAGTGTACATATCTGATACCTTCCTCCTTCTATTTTCCCCAGAACAGCCCTATAGGATGAGTTGGCTTGAGAGAGTGATTGGCTCAAGTGCAAATTAATGCAGATTTATTTACAAAAAAATGTGAGAAAGTAAGAACTTACTAGTTTTCACATTAACTATCAAAAACACTAATTCCACCTGTTGTTGCACAACCACAGTTACTAGCTACTTTACATTTTGTGAAATGTTGGTTACTCATTCTGCATAATAATCTTTTCTCTGAAAGCATTTCCTACATGATTAGAAAACCAATAACCAAGATTTGAAATTCCTTCAAAAAGCCAACAGATGGGTATGGAACAGCATAAGAGTATACAAAACATATAAATATTGGAAACAGTCTTCGTAAGATCAAAAGTGATAAATTCTAGAGATACAATTGTACTGAAGCCCCCAGGAAGATATAAGTGTCGATAGCCTGAATGTCTTTGAGAGATCTAATAAGACCAAGATTTTCAAGATTTCTGTATCTTTTCAATATCCTCTATTCAATAGAGTCTATTGTGAAGGATTTGGAGATGAATAGGCACAGAACTGGAAACATACATGAGAATCAGAAGGTTAAAATGATTTCTTAGGAGCAATTAGTAAGCAGATCTCAAATATAGAATTCAAATGCTGGATTTTTGTTGTAGAAGAAAATATGATGAATCAGCACATATCTTGCTAGAATGTGGCTCTTCCTAAGAATTGTTAGTAAGTCCATAAGTAAATTGTGCCTGGTAAGTCACGGGCTACACACATAGATTTATTATTGAATGAAGTAAGGAATTAAGGGTATTTAGAACTAATGGAAGTGATTATTTTTGGCATGCCAAAAAAATAAGCAAGAACTGTTGAACATGAAAAAATAACTTGCAAGAAGTGTTGACTGTGTCTAAGCAAAGACACACAGAACAAATCATAATAAAAACCTGGTATTGGTTAGTGCCACGAGGCACTCTCACAACCAAATAACAATCATAGTTGAAATTTTCTCCATCTTTTCTTCAATCCCCTACTACAATGTGTGTGTGTGTGGGAACATTCTTATGTAACCTAATCTTACATTCTCCAATATTAATAAATTATAAGTATAATGGACTTCCGGTTCCGGATCGCGGCATACACAGTTGTGTGAAGAGACTTGTCTCTTCGCTGGCTGTTTTCCCTCCACCGGTAGACCCTTAATCGGGTCAAAAAGTCGCCCTGGAGGGGCAACCACCATCGAGGAGGCCCTTGTCGACTGTGGAAAGGTGACAGCTCCTGCGGTCCGAGCCAGCTCCTTAGGGCTGACGGAGAAAAGATCGGCCAGTAAAATGGTCGATCACCCAGCTGCACCAGCCGAAAGTCAGAAGAATAGCTAAGCATAAAAAACCACCATGGAGAATCTGGGTGAGACCTTTCCTTCCCTCTCTTTGCCCTAACTACTCTCCTATAAAAAGCTTTTGAATTACTTCCCTGCTTTAAGAGAGCGGCGTTTGTGTACTTGGGGAAAAGAGCTCTGGAAATTAAAGAAATAAAACAGCTAATTTTTTATTGACTATTTAATTTTTTGGATACTTAGGGATCCTGAAAAAATTTCTATTATTGAACATTATTATTATTCGACTTATTATGTTGGAGATATTTGTGTTTTTCTTTTTCTAGTTTTCTAATGAGATAAACTTTTATTAACCTGGAAAAAGAATTTACAGTCTACTGAGGACATCTTGTGGTGAGAATTGTTATCGCAGCTGCATTTTCCTTTGCTGTTTGAAGATGGATTTGACCTTCAAATGATAATAAAAAGGAAAAGATAAAGGACTTGAAATAGCTGGGTAGTGAATTTGTTTATTAGAAATTGGAGGTGAATATTGGTTGACTTACTAAATATAGCCTCGACTAAAAGATTAAAAGATTTTTTTCACCACTGAAATGGAGCAATCTTACCCACAGCTTGATTATGAACTTATACTGGAAAAAATCTTGGAAGCTAGGGAGTATATGAAATCTTGGAGAAAAATTAAAGATGATATTTCAGAATCACAAATTGATTCTCAAATTTTAATGGACAAAGCTATAGGCCAAGGAACAATAGAGGAGGAACAGAGTAACCCCAAAGAGGCCTCTATCCAACAACATATACAACATAAAGAGATGGAGGATCCATACCTACAACTCAACTATGAACTTATACTGGGAGAAATTGTGGAAATTACTGACCAAATCAACTTTACACAACCCCATATACAATTTATGGAGGATTTTGATGATCAAAGAATAACTTTAAGTGAGATACCTGAAATGTCAAAAATAACAGAGATTGACATCTAGACACAAGCTACTGAAAATTGTGATAACGTGGACAATCAATTAATAATTACAACATGGAATAAAACTGGTTACACTATTCAGATGACACTGGCAGAAAGGGAAGAGAACTTTGACCAGTCTGAAGTGTCGAGAAATACCTCTATTCAAATATTGAGGTTTGATGATGCAGAAGCTTTACTATGGAAACCGGTTTGGCACAGAAAGAAAGCTAGAGTTAGATTTAAAAATGTGATTTAAAATTTCATTTAATGGGTTAAAAAGGCTTTAGAGATCTTGACTGATTTAATAACTAATGGAGTACATGAATTCTGTAAGAGGATATCTTTTGTAATAATATTTTGTTTTAGATATGATAATTATTTGGAGGGGTAAACTTTACCTAATGGATTAAAAAGACTTTTTATAGATATAGATTGATATATATTTAATAAATAGAAATACATCTTTTGGACTGATACTTTTATTTTAAGTAAAACAATTATTTTGTAACAGAAGGAGAATAAGGGATCTGTGATAAGAGAAGAAATGGTATCAATAAATGATTTATTAGATTAAGAAATAGATTGTATGTGGAAAATATAAGAATGTTATTGTTGGAATAATATATTCATTTTAGATATAATTATTATGTTAGGGAAAAGAGAAATGAGGGATACCTGAAGTGTTAATAATATGTTTATTCAAGGCTAATTGGAATATGGTAATTGTAAATTAATAAAGCTTAAAAACAGGATTTGGATCTTTATAACTGAAATGTGATTGGTGACTGATTTGATTGATGGAACTTTATTTAGAAATGTATTAATTTGAATATGTAATATTATATGAAGGAAATAGAGAGTGAACTTTTAATGAATTAACCTGAGTTATATATGTATGATTTTGCTCTTGGATGATTGATGTCCCCATTACCACATTGTAAAAATTAAAAAACCAATAAAATTTGTTTTTAAAAAATAAATCAATTATAAGTATAACTGACCTGAATCTCTGTTAGTCACTAAATAATGATAAAATCAAAAGTACATTGTTGATTAAACACAGGGAACTAGTTTCTGAGTTTGCTTTTCTTTATCTCAATTTCTTTTCATTTTATACTGGATCTGTTATATTGTAGGATTTGGAGTGGCAATTGTCCTATTTCTTATTTTATAAGCTGCTGTTTTGATAAGAAAGTAAGATAAAAATGCTTTAAAACTAAAGTAGGCAGATAACATATTGGCATGTGATGCTTTCCTGCTTGCATGAAATATTAATATAATCACCTGAGAATATAACTTAAAATTGTTTTAATTAAGCATCTGAAAATTAGTTTGAAAAGCTGAAAGATTCAAATTATAAGCAATGCAAAGGCACACATAATTAGTATTAACCAGAAATTTACTGATAAAATTCTATAAAAGAATGCCATAATCAAATGTTAATATTTTGCACAAAAACTGTAGGGTTTTTTTTAATATAGGCAACACTTTCAAAAGTATTAATCTTATTAAAATACATGGAAAATGTCAGATTGACATGAATAGAAACAGTTATTTATAGAATAATAGCAAACTAATTAATAGGAACAATAATGAAATGCCATATTGGGATTAGCAAAGACAAAAAGAGTTGCTGGATGCATCTTACATATGCACTGCTTTTTGTGCTTATTGCAATAATTTATTGTAAATATTTATTAAGTTTTTAAAATTTTACAAAAACAAAACAACCCATCCCCAAACCTCCCCAACCCTCCCATTCCCTCCCCCGACCTTCCCAGAGCTGAACATAGGCTTAATTAAAATTTCTTCAAATAATCTAAAAGAAAATATAAACCATAAATAAATCTAAATACTAAATACATTAATTAAACAAATTATAAGATAATTAACAATAATATATGTATAAGAAAACATAACTACCAAAAGAATAATACTTGAAAAAAAAAGAATAAAGAAAAAGAAAAAAGAAAAAGATAAAAGAAAATATAATAAAAATAAAAAAATAAAAAAAGAAATAAAATCTAAAAAATATTTTAAATTTTAAATATAAGTTATTGAAAAGCTAAATAATATTTTTTAACATCCAACTTATATTGTATAAAATCTATCCATTTTTTCCATACCGCAAAATACTTCTCCTGCGATTGATCCTTCAAAAAAGCCGAAATCTTTGCCATTTCCGCCAAATAAGAAACTTTAAAATACCACTCTTGCAAGGTAGGCAGAGATTCCTTCTTCCAACATTGCCCTACTAACAGCCTTGCGGCTGTAATTAAATTTAAAATCAATGTAGTCTCTTTAATATCACAATCGGTAACAATACCTAATAAAAACAATTGTGGGGTAAATTTTACCCTCCTTCTGAAAATTCTTTGAATATTCCACCATATCTTAATCCAAAAGGCTTTTATATTTTTACACAACCACCAAATATGATAGTAAGTAGCATCCAAACAACCACATCTCCAACATTTAGGCTGTAAGTCAGGATACATGCGAGACATTTTTTGTGGATCAAGGTGCCATCTGTAAAACATTTTATAAAAATTCTCCCTTAAATTCTGGGCTTGTGTAAATTTGACATTCCTCACCCAAATAATTTCCCAGGTATCTAGTAGAACTGGTTCACCAAAATTTTGTGCCCATTTGATCATACATTCTTTAATTAATTCTGCCTCTGAATCCAATTCTACTAGCACCCCATAAATTCTCTTAATATGAGTTCGTCTTTGATCTTTTACTTGTTTAAGAAGATTTTCATCTTCTCTAAGTAAACCCACATTACAATCTAACCTCCATCTATCCACTATTTGTCTATACTGAAACCATGAATATATAATATTTTCTTGTGCTAGGTTTTCCAAAGATTTTAACTGCCAGTTTTTACCATCCCATCTAAGTAATTGTGCATAGGAAACACCATCCATCTTAACTCCTCTCCTTATCCCCTCTATCGCATGCCAGGGTACAACCCATAATGGGATTTTAAAATCACTTCTGTAATATTTCCTCCAAACCCGAAATAGAGAAATCCTTATAATATGAGATTTAAAAACCCTATCAACTTTTTTATTAAAAATTAAATAGGCATGCCATCCAAAAAGTAAATCCCAACCCTCCAAGAGGAGTATTTCTACATTTGTTAAATTAACCCAATCACTAATTAATGTTAAAACCACCGCATCATAATACAATTTCAAATTCGGTACCTTAAGTCCACCTCTCTCACGAATGTCTTGTATTATTTTAAGCTTTACTCTTGGTTTTTTCCCCGCCCAAATAAACTTATTGATACCTTTCTGCCATTCAGTTAAATTAATCTCATTCTTTAAAATAGGTATCATTTGAAACAAAAAAAGAAACTTTGGCAGAACATTCATTTTAATCACCGCAATTCTTCCAAAAGGGATAATTGCAATTTCTCCCAATTTTTGAAATCTCTTTGTATCCTGACCCATAACCTTTCATAATTATTTTTGTACAATTTTGCATTAGAGACAGATAAAATAACCCCCAAATATTTTACCTTATCAACAACCTCAAAATCTGTCAACTTAACCAAAGTCTGCTTATCCAAAGTGGTCATATTTTTAGGTAATATTTTAGTCTTATTGTTATTAATTTTAAAACCCGAAACTCGTCCATATTGGTATATCAATTGCAATAGCTCTACTGCAGAATAAGTAGGTTGGGACAGGGTGACCACCAAGTCATCTGCAAAAGCTCTTAATTTATATTCTTTTTTATTAACTTCTATTCCTTTTATTTCCTGTGATTCTCGAATTTTAATCAACAATATTTCCAAAGTTAAAACAAATAGCAGTGGTGACAATGGACATCCCTGTCTAGTCCCCTTTTCTATTGTAAAGAGCTCTGATAAACCCCCATTGACAATAAGTTGTGCCGTTTGTTTTTGATAAATAAGACCAAGAGCTTGTAAAATTTTTTCTCCAAAATTCATTTTCTCAATTAATCTTAACATAAATTGCTAATTCAGTTGATCAAAAGCTTTTTCAGCATCTAGAAATATCAATCCTGCAGGAACTTGATTATTTTTGTCTAAATATTCTAATAAATTAATAGTTTGTCTGACATTATTCTTCATGTACCTTCCAGTTATAAAACCCGTTTGATCCTTATGTATAACCTGATGCAAAACCATCATAAGCCTATTAGCCAAAATTTTTGCAAAAATCTTATAATCTACATTTAAAAGAGATATAGGTCTGTAATTCTTTGGTAAAGTAAGATCTTGATCTTCTTTTGGGATTAAAGATATAAAAGCTCTACCCCATGACGGGGGAATCTCTAAACCCTGTAATATATTGTTAAAAAGCTCTCTTAAAGGTTGGATCATCTCTTGTACCAAAGTTTTATAATAAATAGATGTCAAACCATCCGTACCCAGTGCTTTACCTAATTTTAATTCTTTAATCACTGTCTCAATTTCCTCACTAGTAACTAAACCATTAATTTCTTGTTTCTGATCTTCTGTTAATTTAGGGAAGTTGGCTTCATTTAAATAACTTTCTATATCTAAAACCTGTATTTTAGTACTCTTATATAATTTTTGATAATAATCTAAAAAAGATTTCTTAATCAAATCCTTATGATATACTAATTTACCATTATAATTTATTTTATCTATAATTCTCTGTCTCTGTTTCTTTCTTAATTGATAAGCCAACCATCTCCCTGGTTTATTAGTATTGCAAAATGTATTTTGTTTCATATACAATAAGTTAGTTGCAATTTGATCAGCCATCAACATATTAAATTGTGTTTTAAGCAATTTTATAGATTCTTTAACCTTTTCATCTGTGGGATTTGAAATCAAAAATTTTTCTTTTCATTTAATCTCATCTTCCAATTCCTTACGTTTCTGAATCTGCTTTTGTCTATGAGCATTATTCATTTGTATCAAAATCCCACGCATAAAGGCTTTACCTGCATCCCATACCATTGACATTGAAGTTCCCTTATACATGTTTAAAACAAAATAATCCTTTAAGTGCTCCTTTAATTTTTGAACATTCTTTTCTTGTCTAAATAAATTTTCATTCATCCTCCACAATCTCCTCTCCTCTCTTTCATCAACCAACTCCATCCAGACTGGACTATGATCCGTCAATGTCCTAGGAAAAATTTTAACATTCTTTACCCTAAAATATAAATCAGTTGTGATAAAAAAAAAGTCAATTCTTGAAAAGGATTGATGTCTATCTGAAAAGAAAGTAAAGTCTCTCTCCTCCTGATTACGTTCACGCCAGTAGTCTCGTAGTTCCCAGTCCTCTTTCAAATCGAAAAAAGCTTTAGGTAATTTAGCCTGTTTAAAAGAAGTAGAAGATCCTTTTTTGTCTCTTTGTGTATCTAACACACCATTCCAATCACCCATTAATATCACAGATCTATAATCCAACAAAGTTAATTTCTGATGTAACAATCTATAAAATTGTTCCTGTTGTTGGTTTGGTGTGTACAATCCCACTATAAGTATTTTCTTACCATATAAACCAACTTCAATCATAACATATCTCCCTTGAAGATCAGATTCTACCAAACAGGCTGATAAGTTTTGCTTGACATAAATGACTACGCCCCCTTTTTTCCCAGGAGCAGAAGATACAAAATGAGATCCCAAACGAGCATTGACTAAATATTTTTGATCTTTAGCTATAATATGTGTTTCCTGCAAACAAATAATATCATTATTATGTTGCTTTAAATAATGAAAGATTTTCTTTCTCTTCTGGGGGGAATTAAGACTGTTAACATTCCAAATCAGGAGCTTTACCATCTCCCTTAACCAAAAGCCTGGAGAAGACTGCTTGAAGACCTGCCATTGAAGAATGTGCCGCAGAACTCTTAGGTCTTGCTCCTCCCACCGGCAACGAAGCACTTTCTTGAAGAGATTCTTTAGCCTCTTTCCTCTGTTGTTCCTTTTCCTTGCGTCTATGCGCTGCAAGGGTCATTCTTTGCTCTTTAATCTCTGCTTGTCGGGACCACTCCAACTGTAACTCTCCAGCCTCCATCACACCTGGTCCTTCAGACTGCTGTTCAACCTCTTTACCATCCAAAACTTTCTGCATCATAGATAATGGTGAGCCTGCTCCCAGGACCGAACTGTAAAACTCCTTTGCTTTAGTGACTGTATTAAGTCTATAACGCGTCCCCGCATGGCTCAGAACAATACCCATCGGAATCTCCCATCTGAATGGCATCATTCTTTTTTTAAGTTCATTAGATAAGAAAGCAAAATCTTTTCTCTTTCTTAGAATTTTAGATGGGATCTCCTTTAAAATGATAACATCTTGAGCAGCAATCTGGAATCTCTTATTATAAAAGGCTTGTATGATTTCATTGCGCAGAGATCTCTTTCCAAAATAAACCACTACATCTCTTGGTAAATTTCTCTGTTTTGCAATCCAGGAATTAACTCTAAATAATTTTTCAACCTCTCTGCGTATTTCCTCTTTCTCCCTATTCAAAATAACAGCAAAGTCATTTACCACAATCTCTCTCGGATCTTGCTGCATATCTTCTTTCAGGCCCCTAATTCTTAAGGCATATTCCATTTCTCTGTACTGAGACATAACAATGTCATCCTGTGAAATTTCCATCTTTTTTTCCATGCCTTCAAACCTATCTTCCAAGATGTCAACCTTGTCTGCAACCTCTTCAACTCTAGAGTCAAGCTTCTCAACCACAGAAGCAAGTCCTGATAGAGCCATAACTATATCTTGCCTCAAAATAGTGTTATTCTGCTCCAACAGATTCTTCACTTCCCCTCTAATTTCAATTTTATTCTGATCTAGAAGCTCCTTCATTTCCCCTCTGATTTGAGTTACTGCATTTCCCATTATATCTTTCATATCTTGTACAGATATTACTGGCAGAGGAGGAGAAGATGGTGGTGTAGCTTTAGGTTGTTGTACCGGTAAAATCGCAGGAGAAAAAGCCACCTTAGGAACTGTAGAAGCTGCTTGCCTTTTTGAAGCCATTTTTTTTAAAAAAAAAATTTTTTCTTATTTCCACTTTATAAAAAAAAATACTCAAAGAATTTAAAAAAAAAACAAAGGAGAGTTTAAAAGATATTTCAAAAACACAAAACCACTTTCAGAAAAAGAGGAAAAGTTTAAAAAGAAAAAGCTATATAGTCCATAACATTCCGTTTGACTCACTTTCTTTTTCCCCGAAAAAAAACTTTCAAATCGCCATTTTACTTTCACTTTCCACACAAACAAAAAAAACAAAAAGAAAAAGATCAACCTAAACTAAAAAGCAAATAAAACTCAATAAGTCAAATCCTTTATCCAGCTCTGTCCGCTTTATATAAAAAAAATCACTCACCCTATCCCTTTAAACGCGGAGATGGTAGCGGCGTTTCACTTTGTTCCCAGAGGAAACAAAGACAGCTGGGAGGCGGAGGCAACCCGAACTCCGAGGGAGCTCTCTTTCTACCCCCCCCAAAAAAATCCCTGGGGGGTTTGAGATGCTCTACCTCTATTCGGGTGGTTCTCTCCCCCCTCCCTTCGCCCGGGAGGGAGATTTCGAGCCGCGGAACAGCTGGTGATTGCTGTATTCCGCGGTTCTCACGCTGTCCCAGGAGGACGGCTACAATGTAGCCGCCATCATCGACGCTAACCACCGGAAGTCCTCTCATGCTTATTGCAATAATTGTTATCCATTGTATTTTGACCTCACATAACTTCACTGAAGGACAAATCGTTTTATTATAATACAGAAGGTGGCCTAAACAAAAGTCTGAAAGAGGTGGGAATGAAATCCCTCTATAAGCAAATTAGAATATACTGTACATAGAATTCTATATAGCAGCATAAGTGATTGTTTATATTGTTAATGCAGTGATAAGATAATGGGGTTGTACTACAAACATCCTTTGAGTTAGACAAAGGCTGTGTTCTTTGAAGAAAATCGCTACTGATGTAATATTTCCTCTAGGTATTACCTTTCCAACTTGGTCTTTCAATTCAGACAGTCTTTGACCTACAACCATAGTGAGGTCTGCCCATTACAGTCAGAAGTCATGACAATCATTAAGACTCCCTTGCTTAACGATCCCACCCTTGCTCTTTCTGATGCCACTGTTAAATGAGCATGTGGGACATTAAGCAAGCATGGGATACCTGAAGGGTGGAGGAGGCCATGGAAGGCCCACCATCAGCTGGGTCCATAAAGAAAGCAGACCAGCAACAAAGGGCTTTGCAAAGCCAATAACAGACCAGCAGGGGAGAAGAGCCCAGCTGGATTAGGCCCAATGTCACATTCCAAGGCCAAAGAGGCTTCCAAAAAAGCTCCCATGCTTGACCAATGAAGCTGAGCTTGTGGGTTGGGTCTCTGCCCCAATCAGCTGGCTGTCAAGAACCTGCAAACTTCTCCTGGCTCTTGCTAGCCTTTGGCAAAGCCAAAGGTAGCAACTTCAGGACCAGCTTCTCAAAACCTTTTCCTTGCTTAACCCTCTCCTGCTGCCAGAAATCCCTGGAAGGATGGTGGTAAAATCTGTAAGTTATTTACTTCAATGAGTGATTCCAGGCTGAAGAGTACAGCAGAGGAAAGGAAGCAAGCAAGCAGAAACAATTTTTCTGCAGTTTGTTTGCCTTGAGGAGATGAAGAAAATATTCAGCCCAAAAGAAAAAGTTGGCATACAGCACAAATATGCACCAAACAACCATGGCAGACAGGCACGCAGTCTAGAGGAACTTAGCCAGGCAGCAAAACACTTTCCAAAGGTTTCCATTTTTTTGCTGCCAGAGAGATTCCTTTTATGACCAGATAGTTGCTTTTTCTTCAGAGCTGAACTTTTTCCAAGTGTTTTGGGGTCCTGTCACAGCAGGATGGATGGGAGATGTGGGGAGGGGAGCACTGCAACGTTCCTGTGGTCATTCATAAAGACAAATGATTGCTGAGAAGCTACAGGGTCGTATATGGCTTTTAGAGGACCTGTTGTAATTTCAAACAACCATTAAGTGACCTGTCATATCTCAAGGATTACTTGTACTATTCTTATCTCCTAGTAATAATAATAAAGTTGGAAGGGACCTTGGAGGTCATGGAGTCCAACCCCCTGCTCAGGCAGGAAACCCTACACCAGTGGTGGTGAACCTATGGCACGCGTGCCAGAGACAGCACTCAGAGCCCTCTCTGTGGGCACACACACCATGCCCTGGAGATGGCAACTGTCCCTCTTCAACCAGCCACCTGCTAACTCGCCGAGGTCCCACATAACCGGATGCATCCCAGCATGGCTGGTTTCCCTCCCCCTCATCCCATCCCTCCTGGCCTCACATGCTCTCTTTTTCCCAGGCACAACCCACTGCATCGCCTCCTCAGCTGTCAGCCAGCCATCCAGCTCAGAGGCGGCTTCTCTGAATTGCTGGGGGTGGGCTGCGGAGCCCCAGAGTGCACCAGTCGACAGGCAGGCAGGCTGTGGTTGCTGACAGACACTGTCGGCCCCCGTGAGCTTGCTGGTCTCTGTGTGCAGGGGCCAATGGTGTCAGGCAGCAGCCGCCCTGGCCCCTGCCTTGCCTTGCCTTGCCCTGCAACAATGGCACCCCCGCCCTGCCCTGCCTTGCCTTGCCTCACCTCACCCTTCAGGATGAGCCTCCTGCCACTGCCCACCTGCCAGAAACCCCCACAGGCATCCCTCCCCACAAGCAACATCGAGGTTACCACACCCACCTTGGCCACACCCATCCAGTCTGCCATGACCACAGCTGTGCCCATCCAATGGGCCATGCCCACCTGGCACCCGGTGATAAATAAGTGGTTTTTGGGTTGCAGTTTGGGCGCTCGGTCTCTAAAAGGTTTGCCATCACTGCCCTACACCATTTTGGACAAATGGCTGTCCAGTCTCTTCTTAAAAACTTCCAGTGTTGGAGCATTCCCCACTTCTGGAGGCAGGTTGTTCCATTGGTTAATTGTTCTAACTGTCAGGAAGTTTCTCCTTAGTTCTAGGTTGCTTCTCTCCTTGATTACTTTCCATCCATTGCTTCTTGTTCTGCTCTCAGGCGCTTTGGAGAATAGCTTGACTCTCTCTTCTTTGTGGAAGCCCCTGAGATATTGGAACACTGCTATGATTTTCCCCATCGTTCTTCTCTTCATTAAACTGGACATACCCAATTCCAGCAGCCTTTCCTTATATTTTAGCCTCCAGTCCCCTAATCATCTTTGTTGCTCTTCTCTGTACTCTTTCTAGAGTCTCAGCATCTTTTTTACATCGTGGTGACCAGAACTGGACACAGTATTCCAAGTATGGCCTTACCAAGGCATTGTAAAGTGGTATTAATACTTCACGTGATCTTGATTCTATCCCTCTGTTAATGCAGCCCAATACTGTGTTGGCTTTTTTGGCAGCTGCAGCACAATGCTGGCTCATATTTAAATGATTGTCCACTAGGACTCTGAGATCCCTTTCACAGTTACTACTATTGAGCAAGATACCCCCTATACTATACCTGTAATTTGGTTTTTCTTGCCTAAATGTAGAACCTTACTTTTTTCACCATTGAATTTTATTTTGTTAGATTTTTTTGGGCTGTGCATTCATTTATGTCTCTAGGAAAGTGGATTATGGGAAGGGGGCAACTTACTTGTTTTAACTTTTTTAAACTAATGTCACTTTACCAGTTTGTTTTAAAAGCTAATAGGACCAATTATTTAACTTATTCAATGTACAGATACCCTATTTCCATCAGAAATTTTCCTTAGTTGCTTATGTTTGTTAGAATAAGAGTAAATAAACAACTGTAAAAATAAAAATCAAATTGCATTTTTGTTATCAGTGGCTGAAGAGAAGAGGATATTATTCTGGCACTTAATATTTGAAAACACTTTAAATGCAATTCCACATTGTCCTGTTCCAATAGTTAATCTGATGCTCTCTATTATAGAAGCTCAGTTTGCAGGCAGAATAACGAGGTGCATTCCTAAACAGAATAGGAAGCCAGGATGGCTTTAATTGGAAATATATTAAGTACTGATTTGGGATGTTTACATTTTTGAATACATTTTATTACTATTTGTGAATCTATAATTTTTTTCTTTAAATTAAAGGTGTATTATTTTGAAAGTTCTTAATACTGTATAAGCGTTGTAAAAATTAGATACCTATTGATTTCACAATCATTATTTTAATTCAAAATAAAAAGCAATTTTCGTTAGCAAATTTCAATAGCTAAGAAACCTGAGGATGATTTGTAAAACTTTCTTTTTTAAAATGCTTGTTTAACTGCTAACAATATCCTCTTAATTTTTTACTTGAAGAAAATAAATTGCCAAAGAAATATACAGTTCTTCATGAATATTAAATTTTATTATTTCTTTTCGCCTAAAATTAACAATAACAAAAGCAACATAGCATATAACATGAAAACAGAAGGTCTGAATTTTGTAAAATTTGAGAAAAAATAAGCATGTTAACAGGGATTTCTCTTTTTCTTTTTTCCTTCTCTCTTGCTGTCCCCAGTGATGTCATCACCTCACCATTATGCTTTGTATGGTCCTTGACATCTGAAAAAATATATAAAATAGTGTTGTTCAAGTCTCAAAACAGATTCTCTGCACTTTAAATATTCTAGATCCTAGTGATTTAAGTACAGAAAATTGCACAGAATCATTATATTCTCTGTGATTTTAGATACTTTTTTTACATAAATGTCTTCAAATACTGCAGAGATGGTCCCATTTCTCTTAACAAGCAGTTAAAATATAATATATGACATTGTGGATGAAGGAAGTTGTGGATAATTAATCCCCTCAGCATATAAACGGATTATGTTACTTTATATTAGCTTGTTAGATCATTTAATAAAACCAGCCCTTAGTTATTCAGGGTAATCTACCATTTTAATCAGAAAGGTACATCTTTTAAATGTAGTAAATTCAGAGATTTTAAATATATGATTATTACTGGCACAAATTGGTAATAATTGGATCAAAGGCATTTAAATTCAACTCCTTTACAATCAATAAAATCTAGAAGATCTTGTCATGCTTGCTGTCTCACAGTTGATGTCATAAGAAGAAATGTGATGGTTGAGGAAAAAAAACTAAGCTGAATCCAGAATTCTATTTTCATTGTGATGAAACAGGTGTCTGTGGGAAATTCTACAAGATATCTTGGTTGTTGCCTCAGCCTAGCTATTTAAAAAGCTGTAGAGATGTAATACTACAATTCTCACGTACACTGCCCTGAGTTTCTGGAGGTAGGCCAAAATCCATTTGAAAGTAAATAAAAAATAAATATTATAGGTATCTTGATCTGGTGTATGGTCATACACAAGTTGGGCACAACTAATTTTTTTAAGTCCCATTTGGTGAGACCACTGATTGATACTTAAGACATTTGAGGAGAAATTTGTAGCGGATTGTGTCTCCTCATAATACTTCATTGCAGAAATGAAAATGGAGACTTCTTAGTAAATATTTTCTAGCCACCATAGAAAAGAAAAACATATTTTGAATTCCTGATAAAAACACTGTATGTAATTATCTGTTGTTCTTTATTGTAGGAGCTATGCCTGTTCCAGATCAGCCATCGTCATCTGACAAGACAAGTTCCCTTAGCCCCGTGTTGAATACATCCAATGGAGATGGATCTGAAACAGAAACCACGTCTGCCATTCTGGCATCAGTCAAAGAACAAGTAAGCAACTGCAAGAAATTGCAAATTCCAAATCCTAAAGTGTGAGTCAAGTACCTTTTATGTTGTGCACATGAGCTCCCTCTGTTAACATCCTTGAGGGTATAAATATATATAGCAAACGTATTAACTTTCTTAGTGTGCTATATTTGATTTGTGATAAGGTACTTGTTTTTATTTTTTCAGAGAAATTTAAAACTACTACTAATCTAACTAAAATTGCTGCTGTTGTCTTTCTTTCACAGTATTAAGAACTGGAATGCATGTGTCAGATCTCTCCTATGTGACAAATAGGAGAGTATTTTTGTTTTTTGATAGATCTGTTCTGAGAATTAAAAAAATTCAATTTGTTTTTCTTTGGAATCACAGTATCTGAATTTTGGTTTTCTATTATCTTCGACATGTTTAGAATATATTAAAAGAATATATTATGGTTCGCATAAATAGAACATGGCGTTTTAATAGACAAGTTAGATATCAATGGTAAAACCAAACTAAAAACCTTAAAAATGAAAAAAAAAAATAGAAAAAGTAGAAATAATGTTCAACAGCACCAGAACAATTACAAATAAACTCAATGGCTCTGCAGCTGTTTCTGCTTTCTTCCCGCATTGTTATATTTCCATATTTTATTTCTACGCCCGAATATTGGATTGGGAGTGCAGGGGAAAAAAAAGTCTTCTACTTAAAGTGATTAAAAAAGTTTACTTGTTCCCATATGGAGAAAAATTTTGTATAGATACAGATGATACATGCACATGCTTTTTAGTCAATAATAAAATTCTTCAACATATAGCATTTTATAAAAATGCAGGTTTCTGTTTCTCAGTGATTAATGTCTCAATCCAGATAAAGATGGCAAAAACAAGGCAAGAGCAAAAGCAAACATACATTGCCCAGAAGGAATTTAAATACATATTAAATATAATTTCATGTCTGTGTATAAATAAATTGATTAAATTTGATATTACACATAATTATATGTATTAATTATATATTCTATATTATAATATTGATATTATAATATTATAATTAATTAATTTTGAATTGTAATGTATTAATATTAAACATCATTTGTTTAATTAGTTGAATTAACCAAACATGTTAATGTTTTTTTAATTTATCTTCACTGAGGAACATTTTTAGAATTAAAACAATACAAATTTAAAGAAGATAAGAAATGTTGTAAGTAAGTAAGAAATAAAACAAAGATATAGAAAAATAACTTCCAATCTTCTTATAAGTTGTAATGTATTGAGTAAAGTCTGAGAATTAACATGCTGAGAACTGTGAAGAAACGGTTAGCTGGCCACATGGCCAGCAGGCCAGACTTTCTGTCTGCAGACTACTTGTTATGCATTTAAGTGGGAGAATACTGTGCTCCTATTGGCTGCCGCTTTTAGGATGAGTGTATAAGTATGGGTGGTGTCACGCCGTCCATCGTCGTCCAGATGAAAAAAATGCAGGAACGCAGGTACAAGATGCAAGTCAGGTCTTTAATCCCTAACAAACAAAGTCAGCACTGGGAGTGGTTTGCTCCCAGTGCTTCATATAACAGTGCCACGCCCAAAACCCCACCCTCCAACCACTAACCACCATCCGCCCAGCTGTCTTCAAAAGTCCATTTGTCCGGCCCTGCCCCTCCTCCAGCTGAACCCCACCCCACTGCCCTGCTTCCTGTTTGTTCAAGACGGAGCTTTCTGCCGACGCGCCGCTTCCAGGCCCTTCTGGTCTATTGCTGGCATTCCCCCTGGTAGCAGTGAGTTCGTTTGTGCCTCGGAGTGTTCTGTGCTGTCCAGCCCCTGGTCCCACTTCCCAGCTGGTGCATTCCCCCCCTTCATTCAGCTATTGCTCAGGGCATCTGCGGCAGTGGAAGGACCCCCTTGTTGCCCAGTTCGGCCTTTCACTGGCCTCCGCATGTTGGCCAGGCTTCACAACGCCCCGCCATCGTCTGATGGTCAGCCAGGCGGCGAGGCTTGGGGTTTTCAGGTGCTGACTGGCCGGGTTCAGCGATGCCTTGCCGGTTTCCGACACCAGCTGGTTGGCGGGGCGGCGAGGCTTGGTTTTCTCCGGTGCTGGCCAAAGCGAGGGGCCGTACAGCGTCACAGCTGTGTATGGTGGTGGTGGGCTGTTCTTGGGATTCCCCCCACCAGTGATTGGCAAGCCCTGTAGGGCTTGACAGGTGGAGCATGTGCTTGTTAGTTTTGGTTTTGACTTGCAATAAAGAGAGTTGTGTATCACCTACTGTCTCTTCAATGTCGCATCGAACAAAATACTTAACACTGGCAACAAAGGTGGGATCGTGCTGCCTCACCACGAAGAGCTAAGTCACTATTGAGGTTAGGTCTAGCAAACGCTTGGTCGGAACGGCGTTTCCCCCCCCCCCTCACTCTATCCTACCAGTATGGAAACGCTGGAGGAGAGTGCTTCCAAGAATCCACCCTGGAAGTCCCATGGAAGTCTGCGCAGCACGAGGCACTGAGAGGCCGCAAAAAAACTCACCATAGCTAAGATCGGAAAACTCTCCAAATTTGATGTTGCTCATCCAGAGAGGTGGAGCTCCTACGTCGCAAGAGTTGAAAACTACCTGCGAGTTAACCAAGTTCGAGACAATGGTTTGAAGGCCATGATGCTGTTGTGTGTGTGTGATCAGGTGACTTTTGATATTGCCGAGAACTTGGTTGCACCAGCCCCGCTCGAGTCCATCGCATATTCAGAACTTAAGAAGATGCTCAAAGAACACTTTGAGCCCAAGCTATCGGTCATTGCCTGGTGGCATGCCTTCGAACAGTGAGACCAGCGTCCCAGCAAGTCCACCACCAACTTCACAGCTACTTTCGTCAAGCGGCCCGACTTTGCGAATTCAAAGACCTCGAAGAAAGATTGAGGGATGATTTAGTTTGTGGTTTAAGGAGTCAGGAGTTTCAACAAAAGATATCCGCAAAAGAGACTATCTCATTCCAAGATGCATTGCAGGAGATCACGGCCAAAGAAGCATCTGGCGGAGCCATCAAGGGCCTATGGCTGTCCAAGAGCCCTTCTTGCTTGGAGGCCATCCACCAAGAGGACGCCGAGAGAGGCGAAGACTCTGAATCGAACCACGAAGTCGATCGGTTACAGCAACCACCTGAAAGAAGGCCCCAATGACCAATTGACAAGACAGTTCCCTTTTCTCGATGTGTTGGGTGTGGAGGCTGACACAAATGGGTGGAATGCTGGTTTCGCACAGCAACATGCAGGGCGTGTGGCAAGCAAGGCCACATCACTGCTGTTTGTAGGGGTCGCAGGAGAGAACACTCATCAGAAGAGTTGCCTCGGAAAGGTACCAGGGTTCCCGGACAAAACAGGGTGGGTTTTTGCGCTAGTCAAAGGAGCGTGTTTAGGAAGGTGTCCATCGCCCACTCAAGGAGAAATTGCATCTCAAAGTCAAGTTTCAAGGGGTTCCTTGTGACATGGAATTGGACACGGAGTCAGCTTTATCAATAATTTCCCAAAGGACCCTCCAACAACTTTATAGTCGTAGCAGCAAGTGAGTTAAGCTCAAGCCTCATTCTAACTGATTTCCAAAATTCCTGGGTAACAGTAAAGAGAGAGGCCGCACTCAGGGTGCAGTTCAGGAATTTTGAGGGTCCCCCTGGAAGTCGTAGTAATTGAGGGCAACTGCACTAGCCTTATCGGGCTTGGTTGGTTTGATGCATTGGGAATTCAAGTGACTGGGTTAAATAGCTTGCACGTCGAGCCTCTTGGCAGTTTGTAAAGAATTTGCTGATGTTTTCAGTCCAGAGTTGGGGGAATACAAAGGGCTCCCAATTGCCCTCTGGCTCGACTCTACAATAGCACCAATAAGGATAAAGCCTCGTTGGGTGCCTTTCACCCTTAAGCAAAGAATCAATGCAGAGTTGGACAAGCTGTTGCTACAAGGCATTTTAGAGCCAGTGGATAGCAGTCCATGGGAAACTCCCATAGTTACGCCACTTAAGGCCAATGGTGAGGTCCACATTTGTGCCGACTATAAATGCACGCTAATTAAAGCCCTTCAACAGCACTCATACCCGGTGCTTGTAGTCAGCCATATTTTGGCATCTCTACAGGGAGGTCGCATTTTCGCCAAATTAGATTTGGCCCAGGCCTATAAGCAGCTGCCGGTGGATGATACCACAGCTGAGGCCCAGACCATAGTAACCCACAGGGAAGCTTTCAAGATGTGGCGGTTACAGTTCGGGGTTAGTGTAGCTCCGGGAATTTTTCACAGCGTAATGGAGCGCACGCTCCAAAATATTCCAGGTGTGTGCTTGTATTTTGACAATGTCCTCATAGCTGGAGAATCAGTCAAAATCCTAATCGACAGGCTTAGGGCTGTCTTGCAGCGTTTCCGCAAAGCGGGGCTGAAGCTAAAGCAGGCAAAATGTAAAATTGGGGTTACTTCCACAGAGTTCCTTGGGTTTCGTATTGATGCCAAAGGCATTCATCCTGCTGAATCCAAGCTTAAAGCAATTCAGCAAGTACCCAGTCCCAAGACAAAAGGAGAACTTCAGGGGACTCCTTAATTTTTATCACCCTTCCTTCCCCACAAGGCCGCAGTGGCAGAGCTGTTACACCAGCTCTTGGACAAGAAGGGTCAGTGGAAGTGGATGAGTGTCCATGAGCAAAGTTTTGCAGCAGTTAAATCACTGCTGTCATCAAATGCGGTGTTGACCCATTTTAATGAGCAGCTGCCAATCAGCATTGACTGTGATGCATCCCCGTAAGGGATTGGAGCTGTGTTAAGCCATCTTCAGGCTGACATGACACAAGTTCCCATAGCCTATTATTTTAGAACCCTCTATTCAGCGGAAGGCAATTATGCACAGATTGATAGGGAGGCATTGGCCATTGTGGCGGGTATAAGAAAGTTCCATGACTATTTGTATGGCCGCCATTTCACGGTCTTCACAGACCACAAGCCACTTCTGGGGTTGTTCACTATGAACAAGCAAACACCCCGGATTATTTCTCCTAGGATGTTGAGGTGGTTAGTATTCCTGTCCGCTTATACATATTGTCTGATTCACAAACCAGGCAAAGAAATGGGCCATGCAGATGGCCTAAGTATGCTACCCCTACTGCACTTAGAGCCAGACCCTACTCCAGCTATCCGCATCCTGGCTATCCAGGATTTGCTGGAGTCTCCCCTTAGCGCAAGGGATGTAGCTGCTGAGACAGCTTCAGACAACATGCTGAGCCACGTGTTAAACTGGGTGCTCACAGGATGGCTGGAGAAGGAAGAACCAGTTATCTGCTCATAAGGATTGCATTTTGTGGGGCAGTCAGGTCGTAATCCTGACCTCACTGAGGACTAGAATCCTTGAATCTTTGCATGAGGGACACCTGGGAATAGTCTGGATGAAGGCACTCACATGAAGATATCGAGGCCCAGGTCCACAGGTGCATTATTTGCCAGCAGTCAAAGCCAGAAATGCCACATGCCCCGGTCCACAGATGGGAAACTACACAAGCCCCATAGTCAAGAATTCATATTGATTTTGCAGGCCCCTTTCAGGGGCAACTCTTTCTCATCATAGTAGACAGTCACTCCAAGTGTTAGAGGTTGCTCCAGTATCCTCTATGACTACTTCTAGGACCATCCAGATTCTGCGCAGCATTTTTGCAACACATGGGCTCCCTGATGTCATAGTCTCAGACAATGAAGCTCAATTTACTTCTGCATAATTCCAGTCCTTTTTAAAGGCTAATATGATGGCACGCCACCTCGGCTCCTTTTCACATGGCCTCTAACGGCCAAGTAGAGCGCATGGTCAGAACGACCAAGGAATCCTTGAAGAGGATTGCAACTGGCAACTGGCACCATAGGCTGGCACAATGCCCTGCACTTCTACGGAAAGAAGCCTGGCAGAATTAAGATGGGGGTGGCGCTTGATCACAAACTGGATCACTTACATCCAGACAGAGTTGCTTCACAAGCACAGCAGCCAAAGGCTCCAAGGCACTTGCAAGTTGGTGACCCGGTGTGGGCGTGGAACTACAGACAAGGGGCACTGTGGGTGGTAGCTGTGGATGGTAATATGTCAGGGCCGCTCTCATACAAAGTGGTCCTGGAAGACTGTTGTGTGCTTTGCAGGCACATTGACCAGCTGCGACGAAGAATAGCAATCCTCCTTCATGTATTTCAGAGTCTTTCCATTATTATTTTTTTGCATATAATAGTCTTGCTTTAGTTGCCGTGTACAAAAAAAACCTTCCATAAATCTTTTCTAATTGTCTATCCATTAGTCCTCACAAAAACATTCTGATTTCAATTGAATATTAATCCTTAAAATTCTTTATATCACTGTGTGTGTTTGAACCCCATTTTTAAGCTTTTTTTACAAGTTCATGCAATTATCTAGACCTTTTCTGAAGTATAAATCATTTCACCCATTTGATAAAATTATCCCCCAAATTCATATTCTCCAAAATGTTAAGCAGAAAGTCCACTTCAAATAATCAAAGGAAGATCATCTAGGAAGATCAGCGCAGTTTGTTTTTCATTATGTTGTTCTAAATACAGGTAGTTCTTAATTTATGATAGGTCACTTAGTGTTTGTTTAACAACTGCCACAAAATCATATTATAAAATCAGATTGTTCATGTGGATGCCTCAATTTAAGACCTTTATGACATATGACAGAAATTCTGGACTCCATTACCGTTATACTGTAAGTCAAGGACTACCTGTTTTCCAAAATGTGCAATACATTTCTGATATTACCTCTCAGTACTCTTTTGGGTAAAAACCCACATTGATTTTCATAAAAAAGACTTGTGTAAGATCATTTCCATCCTTTTAGCTAAAGTCATCATAAATAAACTATAATCATTAATCAGTAATAATATTGGTTGGTCATTTTGGGGTGAAGTCAAATCTTAATTTTTTAAGGTATAAATGCTATCTTAGCATCTTTCCAGCTATGTTATCTTTCCACTCAGCAAAATAGATTTTATCATTTTTTTGCAAAGGTAATAATTCATCTTTAAACTGTCCATAATAAGAGATTGGTAAACCATCTGCTCTAGGAGATTTCCATATTAAAACCTTTATTATAGCTTCACAAACTTTCCTTACCGTTCTAGGTCCAGTCATTATTTGTTTCTGTTTTCCATAATCTTCAGTAGATTTTGTTTCTTTAAATATTTATTAATGGGGAAAATTTTCTTCTTTATATAGTTTAGGATACTATCGAAATATTTTTGCATGCTCACATTGTCTGTTATCACAGTGTTTCCATCTTGTAATTTTAATATATTTTTTCTTTTTATTTTAATAATGTATATGCAACCATTTCCCCAAATATTTTGCAGATTTCCCATTGAAATCTAGTCATGAGAAATGGTTTCTGTAGCAATTCTTCCTTAATTTGAAGAAATTAGTCAAAATGACTAAACAAAATAGGCATTTTTTTCTACATAGAATTATGATCCACAATTCTATGATTCATCATTCATCTGTTTGTTTTCTTGGTTATCCATGGCATATTCAAGAGACTTCTCCAAGACCAAATTTCAGAAGCATCAAAACTGTTTCTATTCTGTTTTTTCAAAATTTGACTTTTGCTTTCTTGTGTGTCACTGGGAAAATCACTGCTTGTGTGATTTTGATCTTTGCAGTAGAGGAGCATCCCAACATTTAAATATATTTTCTGACGCCTTCGTTGCTGTCTATCATGCACTATTCTCCAGTCCATTGCTGGTTCCTTTGCTATTAATAGTTGATTGTAAAAGGAGAAGGTTATTAATCATTTCACTATATTAATTGCCAGTTCTAAGCCCAGATGCTGTACCTGTTGTGATGGTGATTAGTCTTCCTTCTATTGAATTTTAATCCCACTTTTTTTCACTACATTCCTTGATTTTCATTATTACACCTTGCACATCATTTTCATTTTCAGCTTTGACACTAGCATTATTACAATCATAGTGCAGGTTATTGATGTTTCTTTGTAGTTTTAAAATTGTACTAATGTTCCTCCAATACAGCTTCCCATAATATACATTCAATATATATTGAATATTTAGACTATGCAAAAAGAGGATATATAGTATTGTCTTACTTCTCTGTTGCTTTATTGTGTTGCATCTTCTTATTTTTCTTGGCTTTGGCTTCTCTTTTTTTCTTAGCAGTTTCTACCATTTGTTCTTATATGTGGTTTACTTTTTTCTCTTTCTTGGTTTTTGGCAGTCTCTTTTCACATTCATTCTTAACAACCTCTTTGATTTCATTCCACAGTTTCTCTGATTTGCTATTATTAAGGTATAGGCTTCAGAGTGGTTCCTAATGTTATTCTTTAAAAATGGTAGGTATGATCAGGATCATATCTGAGAAACTGAGTGGATTTTTTTTCTGCTTTAGCTTAATGTGGAACTTGCATATGAGCAGTTGATGGTCTTTCCTGCCATTACCCCTGATCACATTTTTGCTGCTATAATTAAGGACTTCCGCCTCATTGTATCTATAATATAGTGAATTTTATGTTTGTATATTCCATCTTGATTGTTGCAAGAAAGACTATGAAGAAATCCTTGGATTACTAATAATTGAGAGATTATTCTCCTTCATTTTTGTTCCTAGGTCAAACAGTTCAATTACATTTTTCTCCTTAATATTTCCAGCTTTAATATTCAAGTCTCCAATCACAAGCAGCATATCTTGCTTCCATATTCTGTTGATTTCATATTGAATTTGAGTATAAACTTGACCTGCTTTTTTCTGCACCAGTGGTTGGAGTATAAATTTGCTTAATCAATATATTAAAGTATCATCTGCAAAGTCCAGTTGTTGATGATGATGATGATGATGATAATAATAATAATAATAATAATAAAGTTGGAAGGGACCTTGGAGGTCATCTAGTCCAACCCCCTGCAGGCAGGAAACCCTATACCATTTCGGACAAATGGCTGTCCGGTTTCTTCTTAAAAACTTCCAATGTTGGCGCATTCACCGCTTCTGGAGGCAGGTTGTTCCACTGATTAATTGTTTTAACTGTCAGGAAGTTTCTCCTTAGTTCTAGGCTGCTTCTGTCTTTGGTTAGTTTCCACCGTTGCTTCTTGTCCTGCCTTCAGGTGCTTTGGAAAATAGCTTGACTCCCTCTTCTTTGTGGCAAGCCCTGAGATATTGGAACATTGCTATCATGTTCCTCCTCGTCCTTTTCTTTGTTAAACTAGACATACCCAATTCCAGCAACTATTCCTCATATGTTTTAGCCTCCAGTCCCCTAATCATCCTTGTTGCTCTTCTCTGTACTCTTTCTAGATTCTCAACATCTTTTTTACATCGTGGTGATCAGAACTGGATGCAGTATTCCCAGGGTGGCCTTACCAAGGCATTGTAAAGTGGTATTAATACTTCACGTGATCTTTTTTATCCCTCTGTTAATGCAGCCTAGCACTGTGTTGGCTTTTTTGGCAGCTGCAGCACACTGCTGGCTCATATTTAAATGATTGTCCACTAGGACTCCGAGATCCCTCTCACAGTTACTGCTATTGAGCAAAGTACCCCCTATACTATACCTGTACATTTGGGTTTTCTTGCCTAAATGTAGAACCTTGCTTTTTTCACCATTGAATTTCATTTTGTTAGATAGCGCCCAGTGTTCAAGTCTGTCCAGATCCTCCTGTATCCTAAGCCTGTCTTCTGGAGTGTTGGCTATTCCTGCCAGCTGGGTGTCGTCTGCAAATTTGATGAGTTCCCCATCTATCCCCTCGTCCAGATCGTTGATGAAGATGTTGAAGAGTATTGGGCCAGAACAGAGCCCTGGGGCATCCCACTACACACTTCCCTCCATGTAGATGAGGTTCCATTGAGGACCACACGCTGAGTATGGCCAGTCAACCAGTTACGGATTCATCTGGTGGTGATGCTGTCTACCCCACATTTTTCTATCTTGTCAAGTAGTATGCTGTGATCTACTTTATCAAATGCCTTACTGAAGTCCAAGTAAATTATATCTACAGCATTCCTCTGGTCCAGTAATTTTGTCACTTGGTCAAAGAATGCAATAAGATTTGTCTGGCATGATCTATTTTTGACAAACCCGTGTTGGTTTTTAGTAATGACTTTGTTTGCCTGTAGGTGTTCGCTGATTCATTATTTGATTACCTTTTCCAGAATCTTCCCAGGTATTGAGGTCAGACTGATAGGTCAGGCTGATAGATCTGTAATTTCTTGGCTTCTTTTTTTCCCCTTTTTTGAAGATGGGAACTACATCAGCTCTTTTCCAGTCCTCTGGTAGTTCCCCGGTGCTCCGGGATCTCTGAAAAATATAGTTCAGTGGTTCTGAGATCACATCTGCCAGTTCCTTAAGAACCTTGGGGTGTAATCCATCTGGTCCTGGTGATTTGAATTGTCTAGGCTGGACAGGTGTTCACCTACCATTTTCTTGCCTATCTTAACTTGTATTTCTATTTTGTTTTTTATGGCACTATTTTTGATAGGTTGGTCTGTTTTTTCCCTTTGTGTAAAGACAGATGCAAAAAATGAGTTAAATAGTTCTGCTTTCTTCCTGTTGCTTGTCACCTTCTTGCCACTTTCCCCCACTAATGAACCAATCATTTCCTTAACTTTTTTCTTGTTTTTTACATGTTGAAAGAAGCTTTTTTTGTTATTTTTGACTTTGGTTGCAAGCCTTTAGTTCATTTTGAGCCTTAGCTTTCCTCACTTCATCTTTGCAGGCTCGGGCTATTTGCTGATATTCTGACTTAGTTATGTATCCCTGTTTCCACTTTCTATACTTGTCTTTTTTATCTTTCAATTGATCAGAGAGTTCTTTATGCAGCCATGCTTGTTTCTTTTGAGAGCTGTTATTTTTCCTCTTTGTTGGTATTGTGCTAGACTGGGTCTTTATTATCTCACTTTTCAAAATTTCCCAAGCCTCTTGAGTTGTTTTCCCTGGAGGATTCTCATCCATGGAATCCTTCCCAAACCCTCTCTAAGTTTATTGAAATTAGCTCTCTTGAAGTCCAAGACTCTAGTTTGACTGTGTTCTATAGCTTGTGCTTCCATAATGTTAAATTCCAATATTGCATGATCACTTTCTCCCAAGGTTCCTATGTCTTCAACACCTTCTATCATTTCATCTCTGTTAGTGAGAATTAGGTCCAAAATGGCTAATCCCCTTTGTTTCCCTACTTTTTGGGAGACAAAGTTGTCTGCTAGGTTTGTCAGGAATCTGTTTGATCTTCTACTTGGTGCAGAGTTTGTCTCCCAGTTGATGTCAGGGTAGTTAAAGTACATTACTATTGTGATGTGCTTCCTACATACCTTAGTTAGCTGACTAGCTAACTAAGGTTTGTAGTCAGCTAATTAGCTATTCTATCATTGATTATACTGTACCCAAATATTTCCTTCTATCTTTTCTAACTATGATAGTCGTGCCATTCCATCTTAGTTTTTCATGATCTGAGTAATAAGCAGTACAATCTTCTGATCCAAAATGCCTGATTCCTGATTGCTGATGACTAAGATTTAAAAATGTTGTTAATTTCATCAATTGAATTGTTCATATACGCATACTTATATTTCATATTCCCACAGAACATCTGTCTTTGCACTTTTGGATTTTCTTTTTCCTGCATGGTGACATTAGCAACTAAATGTCCCAAAGGCTTTAATCAAGCCATGTCACATAAACACCATTAATGTGCCAAACGTTCCTCAGTTCTTCTTCAATAGAAAGTTGAAAGCCATCTAACATGAGGGATATCATTCAGCATTATATCATGAATCAGATTATATTGTGTGTGTATGTAATTTTCTTGGTAAAATACAGGGGTGGTTTGTGGTTGCCTTCTTTCACACAGTATAAAATGATACCTTTCCCATTGTCACTAAAATAATTATCCACCTCCAGCAATTTCCTGGATCACTGCTGCCCATTAATGATTCCTGCTTACTTAAAAAGGGAGCTGGGATGACAGTCATACTTTGAGTGACCCAACTGTGATTATATACTTTGGTGTACATTCCCAACTCTTCACTTTATCCTTCCCAGGAACCCATTCACCACCATTAAGAGACAGTACAGGTAGTGCTTGATTTACAGCCAGAATTTCTGTTGGTAAGCAAGGTAATCATACCTGATTTTACTACCTTTTTTCTATAGTTGTTAAGTGAATCTGGTTTTCCCCATTGACTTTGCTTATCGGAAGCTGGCTGAGAAGATTGCAAATCGTAATCACATGACTTAGGGGCACTGCAACCATCATAAATATATGCTAGCTGCTAAGCTTCCAAATTTTTATCACTGTGGGGATGCTGTAGCAGTCATAAATGTGAGGACTGCTTGAAAATAATTTTTTTTAGTGCCATTGTAACTTTGGGTGGTTGCTAAATGAATGGTTGTAAGTCAAGGACTACTTATATAGCAAAATATGTTTATGTGTTGCTTACTAATTGCATATAACAATATTAACATGAGTTCTGGATTGTGTTCTTCTTATACCTGGAACTGTTAATTGACTAGAAAGGCAATATACGAGTAAACAAATAAATAAGCTGCTAGGTTAAAAAGATAAAACATTTTTGTACAATATAACGTACTTAACTCTTGAGCTATTAACAATGATCCTTTTATCTATAATCTTTTATAGCAGGCCAGTGTGTAGTGTTTATTTTTTAAATAGTATAAATATTAAGCAATTAAGTACATGCTTAGAGGTAATAGGTCTCACTCTGCCATTCTTAGCAGATGGAGAAATTATGATCTATGCAAGAAAGTCTGTTTTCAATTATTTATTCATTCCAGCACTAGAAGCATGTGTTTTGTTTTTTATTAATAATAGAACAAACAGCATGCATGAGAGCTGAGATGCAGAAATATTTGGAATGGGGGCAGGTGTCTTCTTTTGCTCTTTCATAAACATTTGTACTGCATGTATGTTTTCTAAATAAACCCGTGTAATGAACAGTCAAGTCCCTCTCTCCAGCAATAAAATGATAAAAAGTATTTTCTGTGTAAATGATACTTCCTCTTTCTCAGGTCAGTATTTGTGTTGCCATCATTTGTAGGTGTGTTTACTTTATTGTGATGATTATGAAGACAAAAATGAGCTCTTATTCAACTGAGAAAAGCAGGTAGATGAATGTATTCCTATATACTTAGAAATAAGGCCTCAAATGCTGATTGGCTCTACACATTGCTAAAATGTAATTTGCAAAAGAGATCTGCAGTTAATATTTTGTCCAGTGAAATGCAGGAATTTGTAGATATACTTGGAAATAAATACTGAGCTCATTAGAATTTACTCCTATGTATCTGTGGATGTTTTTTTTTTTTTTTTTTACTTCTGCTATGAGAACACCGCCTTTATCAGATACAGAAGCTTTTTGAAGGCAAACATAGCTACAATCTGTTGTAGATTGTGTGGCTTCAGTGCTCACCTTTTGTGATTTTACAGTCATTCTCATAAGTTAATAGTTAAAAGGGTGTTTTTTGATAAGTGACATTTTACACTGGATTTCAAATCTTATGTCATTGTAGTTATCTTATGTTCCTCTATGTTTACCCATGTGAGCACTGAACAGAATTTTGAAGGCCAACTTTTTTCCCATTTGTACTTTTTGTGATTTAATTACTTTGGATAGTGATTTGGTCTGTAAATTTATTATTCTGTGTCCACTCTGCTATCATTATAGGAATCTCTGTCTAATAACATCAAAGCAGTGTATATGGATTGCTCAGAGATTTACAGCAATTACTATTACAAATTTGTAGCAACTGCTATTGGTACAAATGCAATACATTTCTTTAGTTAACTGCATAAAGTGTTCTATGTATTACCAACTTTTGAACGTCAGACACTTAATGTTTTTTGAAGCTCAGTGAGGAAAACATATAGAAAAGATAGTCTGTAAAGTTAATCTGCCCAGAAAAGTCAGTTCATTTGCAAGCTGTAAAATCAGTGAAGTTCTCGTATTTCAGAATATTTGCAGTAATTACCTCAATTTTAAATATATATCAATAGAAGAGAATATTTGTAGCTCAGGTTGAATTGCAGAGTCCTTGATGCTGTCTAAGCTTGGTTGTTTGCTTGCAGAAGGTTCTTTATGCAATTAGGTAACATCATGAGTGCAGTTTGCTCTCTTTTAATATACTAATGTCTTGCCTTGTCAGTGTTGGTAAGAGTGTTCTTAATGGTTCCTTGATTAGACTATTGTTTACTGTTAGGTAGTTTGTCTGAGTTGGTATTGATTAAGTTATTGTTTACTTCTTGATTGTTTGTGTAATATTAATCTTGATATTAATATCTGCTTATCTGGGTGTTGATTGCTGGCAAAGAGGTGTTTTGGTCTTTCTGTTTCCTTTTTGGCTTGTCTCTTTTGAATGGTATATACGTGTTGTTTATCTTTAGGTGCCTGTTGACATCTGATTTCTCTGAATGACAGGCTTCCAACAATTCTTTAGCATTTTTAAACTTGGCTTGGTCTAGGATGCTCACAATTTCGCAACTGAGGCTATGGTTAAGTCTTTCCTTATGTTGTGAAATTAAGGAGCATAGCAGCTGCTGCAGTCATTACAGTGTATGTTATAGATGCCTCCTGTTTTTTCTTTGGTGGTTGTTATGTTTTTTGATTTACTTAGGATATTTTGGATAACTTTAGTTGGTTTGTGTGCTATAGTGATTTCATATGGTTGTAGTAATTGGTGGCTTCTGAGGTGTTTTTTTATATATGGCTATGTTATCCTTTTCATAGCTTGTGTTGGTTGTGTTGTAGTGGGTTGAGTCATCAGGCACTTTTTGATAAAGTTGTGTGGGTATACATTTTGTTGGAAGATGTTGTATAGATTATTTGTTTCCTTTTCCTGATGTTCAGAGTTGTTGTGTGTTTGTACTCATTTAAGTAGTGTCCTTATATAGCTTCTCTTTGGAGGTTGAGTTGTTATTTTGGTACTGAAGCACTTGGTTGATGTGAGTGGTTTATGATAGACTTGTGTTTCTAATTTACCATCATTGTTTCTGCTGATAAGGATATCCAGGAAGGATAGTGTGTTGTTGTTTTTCTTCCTTTGTAAATTCCTTTGAAGACATTGATAGTTAGATGTGTTTTCTCTAGTTCCTACTTTTTTATTATGACAAAGGTATTTACCCTATGCACTAGATCCATATTTGAATTGTATATGTGAGAGTGCTATAGATTCTAAGCATTGTATTATGTTCTCTGTTATGAATCCTGAAAGTGATGATCTCATGGATGTTCCTTTGATTTGTTGGTATTGTCATGGTTCTGACAGATGAAACTCTTCAAAAGAACTTTGAGGCATTGTTTACCTTAAAGAATCTTTTATTCAAGAAACAACATATTAGCACTACATAGTTGAAACCAAAAACTAAATTTCCCTCCCCTGGATACAAAGTAACAAAGTACAGTTTCCTCCTCCAATAAACAGTCATAAATCACATTCCCCAATTAGCTTCAAGCGTGGGCTTTCTTCCCAGCTCTCCAGCCCGCCAAAATACTATCAGCTCTGGGCCCAATGTCCTTGGGTTCCCATGGCTAAGATATTATTGTTTTGACTAGCTGGACTCTCATCCCTATTCCCCCTCCCAGCATCAACTAATTCTAAAAGCAATAGAGAAAATGGTTGCATTTCCATCTGTTGTCAAAGCAAGAACATCTGATGGTAGCAGCATTGACAGATATATTTGTCCATCAAATTGGAAGTATGTAGTCAGGCAAAGGTTTTAAATATATGCAAAGATAAAGACTGAGACACCAAACAGAATAATTTTTAAAGTCTCATAAAAATTCAACTTATTATTATCTCTGTGTAAGTCAAGATAGTTTTCATATATAATAGTCAATGACAAATATAATAGTTTAATTAGCAGCAATGTGTTGTTTTATTTTTTTATTATTTTAACAAGAAGAAAAGTAAGTTATTCTATTTATACACAAGAATATTATTGTACTATACACCTAACTATAGTACCCAAAAATAAATACTGTGCTGTCCCATGGTACTTCTGTTTGATTTCTCCTGGCAACAGATACATCAAAGAAACATTGCAACTATTTCTGTTTGATTTCTTTCTGATTTAGTAAACATTATTGATGAAATCAGGAGCTCTGGCTGATTTCTTTACATATAAGCTTTCCTTATAGTGGGGGGAAGGAGATGAGAGCCTTTTTTTCAATAGTGAATCTGTTTTGGTTTACTAATTAATGCAAAAACAGTGATAAATATATCAGAAACATATCTAGAAGGGACATTACAGTATATTCCCTAGTTTTAAGATTATATTAAAGAATTTGGAATAGTTATATCTGTACAAAATGTCTGATTTTATACTGCAATGTAAGGGTTGTTGTTTTTTTTTAAAAAGGATGGAGATTATTATAGGGTAAAACTGATTTGATGCAATATGTATTCATAAAACATTTGGAAATTTTCCCCTAAAAAATAAATTTGCAATTGCAAATAAATCTTATAATTATTCAGTTGTTGCTCACATATATTGGTTGTATATTATAAATGAAGGTAATAATAATAATAATAATAATAATAATAATAATAATAATAATAATAAAAATTGGAAGGGACCTTGGAGGTCATTGAGTCCAACCCCCTGCTCAGGCAGGAAACTCTACACCATTTCAAACAAATGGCTGTCCAGTCTCTTTTTTAAAACTTCCAATGTTGGAGCATTCACCACTTCTGAAGGCAGGTTGTTCCACTGGTTAATTGTTCTAACTGTCAGGAAGTTTCTCCTTAGTTGCTTCTCTCCTACAATTAAAGAGAAACTTCCTGACAGTTAGAACAATGTGTGTGTGTGTGTGTGTGTAGAGAGAGAGAGAAAGCCATTTTGTCTAATGATTAAGGTGCTGACATGGAACCAGGAGATTACGAGTTCTAGTCTCATTTTAGGCATAAAAAAGCAGTGGGTGACTCGACCAATCATTCTCTCTCAGCTCAATCCATCCCACAGGGTTGTTGCTGTAGGGAAAATAGGAGGAAGGAGTACTAGGTATGTTCATTGCCTTGAGTTATTTATAAACAATAAAGATGGGATAAAAATCAAATATAAACAAACAAACAAACATGTTCATAATCCCTTTCTGTAGAAAATTGAGCTGATGTTGCTATCATTAGAACATATAATCCATGCAAAACTGTAAGAAAGCAATTCATTATATCCAAATCTATTAAAAACACTTTTAATTTCAGAAAAATCCTTTCACATTTGACTTCCGTTGTTTTGATGGTTACTTATTTGTAATAAATAAATTAGAGAAATTCTTCCATAGGGTGTTTTCATCTATCACTGAGTCATAGAATTATATGAAACCTTAAAGCCTAATAAATTTGTTATTAGTACCTTTCCATGAAACACAGTCCTTGATTTAGAAGACTAACAAAGCTACTCTGGAATCTTGTACAGCTACCTTGTATGACAATAACAGTTTCATTTAATATAATGCTAGACATTATTTTAGAATCTGTGCATTTGTACAAGTAGGATAAGCAGGGAAGTAGGTGTTAAGATTGATGGCAAATGCTTCAGTTCTATAGGGCTGTTGTTCTCCAAGTTTATAAGAAAGCAACTCTGCTGCTTTCAAATACAGTCCAATATTAAAATGAATTACAGATCTATATTTTAATTTCCATTTTGATAGATATAAGATTTGAGACTGATAACTTAATTGTTCATTTTTTGCTTAGCATTGTCTTTTCATACATGATAGAGAAAAATAATAGATCATTAAGAGGCTACATTTCATTCTGTCCATAGGCTTAGTTGCAGTAAATTAACTAGTGGGTTACATTTTTAATGATGTGATTTCTTTGTTTTCTTTTATTACAGAAACATAACTTGTTTCAAATATCAATCTCATGCAATTTATTTTTTTCACTTACAGTTACAAGAAAACATATTTTAAACTCCTGTAACAGTAAATTAAGCCATCACTCAACTCTATCTCTGTGATAGAAAATTTAACACCAAAACTACTTTTCTGTTAAATTAATATTTAGCTTTCCATCAAAACTACAATCTTGGTATTAAATGCATTAATAACATGCTATTATGTGATTTTCTGAAAATGATCAAATATAAAGAATAGATTCATGGCATTTGATTCAGGTTATAAATAATACTATTAATAAAAATAATAACACTATCAGCATTGACAAAATCACCATATGTCAATTACAAATGGCAGATTTACTTGCAGGTGCTTTTTTTCTAAAAAAAAGGGGGGGCGGAACACACATCATACAACCCGCCTTGCCTACCCTACAAGGTTCCATCCAAAAAAGGTGCCAGAACTGGGCGTTCTATGAGAAAAAAAGCCCTGCTTGCAGCAGCTTATATTCTTTGATGATACTTTTAATACCATCAAGGAAAGATGACAGGAAAGACTTGATATGTGGATAATAATGCCAAATCCAGTCTAAGCTTCTGTGTGTTTATGCAAGAAACCATTAAAAAAACTATTCTGTTGTTATACCAATCATAATTGGAGTCCTTGAAGCGATACCTAAAGGACCTCCTTGATATCTGGAAATATTGAATTTCCACTTTAATTTTACCAATTTAAAAAAATACCACCTTGCTTGGAACTGTTTATATTCTGAGACACTACCTTAATAATCCTTAGTTCCTTGGTCAGGACTTGAATTATTAGGCTTCCACTATGAATCTAAAATGTACATTATATACAATTCAGATAACTATACTGCTAACTTTAGTGAATCCAAAGGTCAATGTCTCTGGAGTAACCATTTGTACAATAATTGCTGGGCCTGGTTATTGCTTCTTTGGTGCTTCCCGTTCCTCAACTTCAATGTAATTCCTATAGATGTTGCACTCACTGATATGGCTATGGAAAACACTGAAAAGGGGTTTCAATGTTAACTGCATGAATTAGATCTATAAGCTAACTAGAACACACAGCACAACCCAATGGAACACACTTCAGCAGGCATTCAGAAATTCCTCAGCAAATGAAACAAAACAAAAAGGGCTCCCTGATTGTAGGACATCTGAAAAATTTTATGTAATTATTGATAAAAACAAGATCATAGAATTTATTTTTTATGACTAAAATATGTAGTTCTTTGTCAAGAATTTGGCATTTAGTGATAGTCTTTACATTAATACAGACTCTATTGAAATTGAGAACATTAATTCCTAGTAAATGATAAAATACTGTATAAAAATGATATTATTTTAGAATTCCGATGGATGGGTGGATGGATGGATGGAAAGATTTGGTCATATCTTGTATTTACAAAGCATTGCATTTACAGCTTAGAGCACCATCGACATCATGATTACCATATGATTGCAAATGGCTGCAAAATCATCAATTTCTGCTATCTACTTACAAAAAAAAGTTATTTGCAATATATACAGGCCATCTCCAGATCTCTTTTTGTTCCAGAAAATTTTTTGACAGTCTGTATCTCTTACCCAGCTACTTTTTGGTTGTAATACTCCTGTGATCGACAGAGTGAATAAAAAGCACAACCATTAGTTTGTTTTCCTCACAGGAACTCCTTTTCTCAGTGGTAATTCTGAAGAAACATGCATGGGATCTTGCTGTGAAAAACTATTTTTAAAAATAGTTCCCTGAAATGTAGCAAATTACTACACATATGCCTATACAAATTTACATGCACTTTTCTGTTAAAAGTGAGAAAAAAATTAACATTGTGTGTTTCAATAAAGTAGGAAATTGTTCTCCTAATTGGGGTGAAATAGTTCAGCATTAAAAGACCTATTTTTAACATTTACTTTTAAAATGATATGCTTTGATTAATATGCCAACTCTCAACTATATGCTAGTATGTTCCAATAAAAGAAAGAAAAAAAAGAAAAGAAAAAGTTAATTTCTCCAGCATGATGAGTGTAGAATCCACCGGATGGGTAATTTCAGCCTTCCTGCTCAGACAAGACTAGGTCAGAACTTTGGCCACGCCTCCCTCTGGGTGTGTCTTCCCAGTTTTGACTTAGTCACATGCTCAGCAAGGTGTAGAAAATGTAGCTCCTTAACTAGGCTAAGTTAATTGATTGAGTTTGATCCTTTTTAGCTATCTAAAGACTAGATTTTCCTTTTATTTTCTTTTACAATCGGAATTCAAATTGGCATAGATTTAAATTTAAATTTGGAAAGAACCTTCTGGCTTCGAGCCTAACAGGCTCCTGTGAAGAAGGCTGCAGGCCGTTTTGTGCTTCGAGTGAAGGTTTTTTTCACCTCCAATCAAGCGAACAGCGGAGCGCAGACCAGCCGACCAGCTGGCTTTTGGGAGAGCGGAGTCTTTCGAGACTCAGGCTGTTTGGTGGCTTCCGTCTCTGGCTTCGTCGCAATGAGGCTCCTTATTGGCCGCAGGACTCAGATCGCAGCAGAGGCTGCACAACTAATAGCAAGTGCCTTTCCATAATGGGGGGAGACTGCTTATTTAGCTTGACTGTTGCTTAATGTTGGATATCTAGGGGGAGGTTGATTCCCTTCTGTTTCCCTCCTTTGGCATTTTTGCCTTCCCTTGGAGGCACTAAATGGGAGCAGCTGCCATTTTGACCATGTGCACAGGATGCGGGTGCCATTTTGGAAGTGTGATTGGGGAGCGGCCGCCATTTTGAGTATGTCTCTAGGTGTGGCTGCCATTTTGAGAGTGTCCTTAAGCACGGAAGGCAATTTGTGAGGACCTCCTGTTCCTCTTCAAGGCATTGAGGCCTGCTTTATTTACCATTGGCCTGCGTTGTCAGGCCTTTAACCGGGGGGAAGTTTATCAGCCTGTTTCAGGTGAATCACAGTTTGATTTCTGGTCTGTTTTGGTATTATTGTTCTGATTACTCATTGGTGGCTTGGCCACATATATTTATTTCTGGTGTGAGTTGAGCAAAAGGGAAATACTTTTAAACCACCTGTTCCAATTAGAGAGTGGCATTTGTCACTGGCCTAGACAGGCGGTTCTAGGGAACTGTCTGGCTGTCCTTGCCATTGTTGTTTGTGCAGAGCAAGGATCGGTTTTCCATCAATGCCAACTAGATCTGCGTGTTTGGGTTCCCCCCACTTCTGGATATCTCCTACCCAGATTATCTAGACTGCAATGGCAGACAGTTCTTCGCCCCAGGTATCACAGAGCTCTGGTATTCCCTCCGCACAAACAAAGCGCAGATCTACTGATTTGGAAGTGGGGGGAAAGAAAAAGGCCAAAACAAAACACATTTCTACCAAAGAGCCCTCAAAGTCAGCCGAGCGAGAGGCCTCTAGGAGATCTTTGGCACTGGAAAGGGAATTCTCCAAAGCCCAAAGGCTCAGGTCCAGTGAAGCTGAAGTGGCTTCCCCCACTCCATTGGACACTCCTACATCTGAGCCTCCATTTGCACCTTCTCAGGATGTTACAAGGGCTTGGTCTCCTCAGGGGGAAACTGTGCAGGTTGGTCCCCCTCACTCCTCATCATCATCTATTCATCAAGGCCCTGAGACCATGTTTATTCCAGCTGAGGCTGGTGCTAGTTATATGGAACAAGAGGATGGGTGGTCAGCTGAGTTTCAGTCCTTCATGTACAATGCATTTATGCAATTCATGTCTTTTAAGGGACAATGACCTTTTCAACCACCACCACCTCCTTCTAAACCTCCTTCTCAAGCGGGACGTACCACAGTCCCTGGTTCAGGTGTTTCCGAGACTTCTTCCCAGCTAGGGGAGGAGGAGTCTGTTGACCTGGAGATAGCTGACATGCCCATGTCAGAGGATGAGGAGGCAGGGCCCAAACAGGTGCCAACTTCGGGGCTATTTAACCCTTCTCTTTTCAGGTCTTTACTGTTAAAGGCCGTTACCACCGTCAACCTCTCTTTGGTACAGGAGGAGAAACCTTCTACCTCCACCAGTCAGGAATCTAACCCTTTGTTCGCAGAACAGGTGGTGGAGGAAAAACAGATTCCTTGTCCACAGGTTTTCCGCACTACAGTGGAGAAACAGTGGTCATCCCTGGCCACTCTGCCATCTCCTAATAGTACAGAGAAGAAACTATTTAATGTTTCTTCGTTATTCACTTCCCTCTTGGAGGTACCTTCAGTTGATACTCCTCTGACTTCTTCGTTTTCCACATCGGCTATTCCAGGGGATATGGCTGAGGCCCTGAAAGCAGAGGATAAGAAGTTTGAACTCTCTCTTCGCCGAGCACACCAGGCTTTGGCATGGGCAATCAAGGCCGCAACTTCATCGTCTTTCTTCGCCAGGGTATCGATTATGTGGCTTCGTGAACTGCAGACAATTGTTCCACCGGATCAGGTTTGGACACATCAGACACTAGGGAAGCTAGCGGCCGCTTCAGAGTATGTGGCAGACGCATCTCTGCATTCGACCAGGTACTTTGCCAGATCCATTGCAGCCACAGTTGCCTCTCGTAGGCTACTCTGGCTGAAACAGTGGAGAACGGATTTGAAGTCAAAGTGGCGCCTGTCCACGTCCAAATATAGCTGTACAAAGTTGTTCAGGCCAATCCTTGAACCGCACATTATTGAGGACAAGGATAAACACAAGATTCTGGCTCACCCCTCCAAACGGTCTGATAGGTGGCCCCAACAGGAGTTCCGTAGGCAGGCCTTCCATCCCAGTGCTTCCTGGGAATGGAGGCAGCCCTTTCGGGCAGGGAAGTCCTGGGATTGGTTAAGAGGCTCATGATCCTTTCCCCCCAGGCAGGATCATCCACAGGACCACCAAAGCATGGGAGCCAAGGGCCAATTCCAATCTAAACGCCCCTTCTGGGGATCGGGCGGTCGCCCATATAGGCAGTCCAAGTGATGCCAAGGAGGATTTTCCCATAGGGGGACGCCTAGCGCTGTTCAGTGACATTTGGGAGGCGACCACCACCGACTCTTGGGTAAGGGAAACCGTCAAGTATGGCCTCACCCTAGAGTTCTACTCTCTTCCCCCAGACCACTTCATACAGTGTCCGGTGTCACGAAATGCAACCAAAGCAAAATTGGTAGCCACGGCCATCTCCCATCTGACAGAAATCAAAGCCATAGAACCAATACCAGAGGAACAACAAGGAAAAGGGTTTTATTCCATTCTGTTCGTGGTTCCCAAAGCCTCAGGAGGATGGAGGGCGATACTGAACTTAAAGGGTCTGAATTACTTCTTGACCTACAGAAAGTTCAAGATGCAGACCGTAAAGTTCATTCTCGCCAATATCAGGAAAGTGGATTTCCTCTCCACCATAGACCTAACAGAGGCGTACTTACACATCCCGATACTTCCAGAACACCGCAGATTCCTTCGGTTTTGTTATTCACACCAGCATTACCAATACAGAGCCCTTCCCTTTGGTCTATCTTCAGCTCCAAGGGTTTTCACAAAGGTCTTGGCAGTCTTGGCGGCTCACTTCAGGATGATGCCGGTGCGCGTGCAATGCTATCTACATGACATTCTAGTTCAGTCCAGTTCCTTCCAGTCGGCCCAGTCAGACCTGGAAGTCACGATACATACACTTCAGGCTCATGGGTTCTCAGTGAACTTCAAGAAGAGCCACACAATCCCCACAAAGCTCCTCCTACATCTTGGAGCAATCATAGATTCGGACCTTTGCAAGGTCTATCTTTCACAGGAACATCAGGTCAGCATCCAAAAGCTGGTATATCAAGTTCGGAGGGACAAAGCAGTGCCCCTGGTACAGCTGTCTCAACTCTTGGGAAAGATGATTTCTTACATGGGGATCATTCGTGGGCCAGGCTTCACTCAAGAAGCCTTCAATGGTTCCTTCTTCCGTTTCAAAAATAGAACCTCAGTTCTTCCAACAGAAGGGTCAGGGTTCCCCACCACACTTTGTTATCCCTTCTATGATGGGCTTCATCTGCAATGACCAAGGGGAGCCTCTTCAAGGAGCCCCTCAGGCTCACCTTGACCACAGACGCCAGTCTGTTTGGTTGGGGTGCCCATCTTCAAACTCATCTGGCCCAAACTCAGCTGGCCTAGGTCTGACCAGGACCACATGTGGTCCCAGTCGGACCTAGCTCACAATATAAATTGGCTTGAATTCAGGGCCATACATTTAGCACTCTAACAATTTTCCTCCCTAGTGACCAGACAGCACGTCCTGATTCTGACGGACAATGTGGCGGCCAAGGCTCACGTCAACAAGCAGTCCTGGTCACTCAGTCCTGGTCACTCATGCAGGAGGCTTTGGATCTAGGTCTCTGGGCAGAGTCCAACCTGGCGTCCATCAGGGCAGAACACATTTCGGGGGAGGCGAATCAACAAGCAGATTCCTTGAGCAGGGTCACAGTGGATCACTCGGAGTGGTGACTGGACCCGGCACTGTTCAGGGACATCTTCATAAGGTTCGGCCGTCCACATCTGGACCTCTTTGCCTCCCGGTCGAACACTCAACTTCCCAGGTTCTTCTCCAGGTTCCCGACATGGGGAGCGGAGGGAATGGACGCCCTCTTGTGTCAGTGGCCGGGAAGCCTGCTTTATACCTTTCCTCCCCTTCCGTTGTTACAGGCAACCATCCGCAAGCTGATTCAGGAAAGGGCGGAGATAATCTTGATTGCTCCACATTGGCCAGGCATCCGTGGTTTGCCGACCTTGTGGATCTATCGCTCTTGCCACCGTGGAGGATTCCCCCGCACCAAGTGGTTCTCAGCCAAGGGAATCTTCAACATCCAGATCCACAGTGACTCCAGCTGACCGCCTGGCACATGAGCAGGAAAGTTTAGCTAGGCAATCTATTCATCCGGGGTGATCTCGGTGATTCAAGCCTCAAGGCGCTCCTCGACTAATAAGATTTATGACACCACATGGAGTAACTTCTGCACGTGGTGCACTAAATAAAGTCTCTGACCGCTCTCAGTTATGATTCCCAATATTTTGGACTATCTGCTGGAGGGTATGAACAAGGGTCTATGACCTAGTACCATCCGCAGACAAGTTGTGGCTCTGTCAACGGTTCTTACCTGTGACAACTTGGTTCCCTTGTCGCCACATCCAGCAGTTAGTGCTTTCTTAAAAGGGGCAGTTAAAGCTAGACCACCCGCGGTATATCGCTATCCATCTTGGGACCTCCCTAAGGTGTTGCAGGCTCTGACCTCTTCTCCGTTTGAACCTCTCAGCTCTTGTTGTCTTCATTTTCTGTCTTTGAAAGTGGCATTTCTGGTAGCTATAACATTGGCTAGAAGGATTTCGGAATTGGCTGCACTTTCAGTTAGGAGTGATTTGTGTACCTTTTTTGAGGATAGGGTGGTCCTCAGATTGGACCTTTCATTCATTCCAAAGGTCAATACCTTGTTTCACAGGTCCCAAGACGTAGTTCTTCCAAATTTCTGTCTGAATCCTTCACATGGTCTAGAACGACAGTGGCATAAATTGGATGTACGCAGGGTTCTGCGTCATTACGTCAAGCGAACCTTGGCCTTTCGCAAGTCGGAGGCCTTGTTCGTGTCCTTTCAACCCTCTGCCATGGGTCAAAAGGTTTCATCTTTGATCATTCGTAGGTGGATAAGGGCATGCATTGCTAGGGCCTATCTTTCTCAGTCACTTCCAGTTCCTGCACACATTACGGCTCACTCGACACGCAGCGCAACTGTGTCTGCTGCTTGGTCCACACAGGCTTCGGTCGTGGTCCTCCCCTTCAGCATTTGTCAGGCATTATAAGATAGATAGGTTTGCAGCGGCAGACGCTGCGTTTGGTAGGCGAGTCCCACAGCAGGTTGTTTCTTCTCAAGGGACACAAGCCTAGACTTCCCCCTCATAGGGACATGAGCGGCTTTGGTATGTCCCATCCGGTGGATTCTACACTCATCATGCTGGAGAAGGGGCATTGTCTTACCCGAATGCCTTTTCTCAGCATGATGATGTAGAATCCACACCCTCTCGTTAGGGTAGTCTAGGCAGGTGTCACGATGATTGGAGTCATTGCGCTGGACTTCGTCAGGGATGCTTCGCCTTGTCAAAACTGGGAAGACACACCCAGAGGGAGGCATGGCCAAAGTTCTGACCTAGTCTCGTCTGAGCAGGAAGGCTGAAATTACCCATCCGGTGGATTCTACATCATCATGCTGAGAAAAGGCGTTCAGGTAAGACAACGCCCCATTTAACAAGGATTTGGGGGGTCTAGTGCTCTTTTTAGTTCAATTGGGTTAGGAAGAAAGGATTGTCAGTTATATTTTTGATATATGACATGAAGCAAATTATATTTAACATGAAGTAAAATGCCTTCATAAATACATACATTCCAGTAAAATTTACAACTGAACATATTGATCCAGCCTGGAATTCAAACAGTGATATCTGGATATTAAAAAATGATGCCACACCTTCCAAATTTATCAGATCATGCTAACTATTTTTTTGCAGTTATACTGATACCTTTCAGCCCTGAACAAAGGGGTTTGGATTTGCTTCAATGAAGTACTTTGTGAAACAAGGACAATGCAATGTTCTTCATTAAGGTGAAGATACAATGTGATTTGCCTTGAGGTGGCACTTCATATTTCCTTGCCAAAGTTAGATGGCACTTCTAATAGCTGGGTCAAGGCTGTCACATAAGACAACTTCTCTTTTAGAAGAAGGTATGGTAATGGTGATTCTTTGCTTGCTCAAATTAACCCATTAAAACTTTGAACAATTCTCAGACTTTCATTTACATTCTGTGTATTTTGTGGTTACAACTACCAATAGTTATTTGCAATTCTTGCCTTCACATTTTTTTTCTTTTTGGAATGCTCAGGAAAAGTGACTGGATGCTTCATTTTCAGTAATGGTTCAGCCCTGCCGCCATTCATAAGGTTTCAAATTAAAATATCAAGCATCACAGTACATATAAATACCCACCTTAATTTTTCTAACCTTCTGCTAGATTATCCTGCTTGAGGTACTACAAACAATGTCTAATAAATAAGCTAGAAATCATTCAGATATATTTGTAAAAAATAATTAAGAACAGTTTGTGTATTCAGGAAAATGCTAAATACCTAAACAACTACAAGTCTAATGAATAAATTACCAAAAATGTTGCAGCTGAGGTCCAAAAAGGTACAGGTGGGAATAGCTCCAGGAACATGTTAGTCTTCACAGAATAAAACTCTCAAGTGCTTTCAATACATAGGAAGTTGGTTCAAGAGCACCACAATGCTATACTGATGGGAGAGGAACAATGGAAGAAATATCATTTTCTGAGAGAAGGCTGGTAGTAATGGAGTGTGTGGAGAAAGACTGCCAACCCAAATGCCTTTCCTGGCAATCCTGAGCAAGAAGCCCATAACCTTGGCTTTTTTGTTTAAAGTCTTTTTCATCTGACAATAAAGTCTGTTCTTCCTTTGACTTCAAGTTAATTAGAGGCAGACATCAAGAAAATGCAGCTGCTAAAAAGTTCAACTTCTTATTGCTGTGTTTCATTAAAATGTGGGAAGTGGAAAGGTTACTTTTGGTCCTCTTGTAAAGTCTAAGCATAATACACTTTGTCTCTTTATGGGACAAGAATTCCAGATCCTGGAACAAATAATTCATCTGTAAATGTTTTTTACATTCTTTCCCCCACATAATTAAACATTATCTTAATTCAGAAATTTTCTCCTTCTGCAGAATAAAACAGTCTGGAGAGAAAAACATGTGAATGTTATATATTTACATGCAATAGCTATTATGAAAAATCATAAAAGTTCTATAAGGGTGAAATATGGAAATAAGAATGATTCCAATAATCCCTTTTAAAGATTAAGTTTCTAATACAGAGAAGTGATTTCTCTCCATAAAAATGATTGTGAAACAGCAATTTTTTAAGCTTTGTTGCATAATGACTTATGAACCATAAAATAGAAAATGTGCTTTAAAACATCCTGGTAGAAGGTCATGCACTGTTCCCAAGAAGATTGCATAGATGTGTGCATTGAAATTACCAACAGTCAAATCGAGCTCACTTGGAAGCATCTTTATTTATTTTTTATTTTTTTAGAGCATGATGCATTCTAGCATAAAGGTTATTTTCAGGTCATTTGTAATATCCAACATAGCACTTTGCATAATTTATCACTCACAAGGCCAAGAAACCAAAATTGGCAGTTCAGTGGTTTTTCTTAGAACTAGACCCACATTTGAAATAGAAATAGCAATGTGATGTTCACTTGCACAGACTATAATTCTTAAATGTACTAAAACTGAGCTTTTCAGCAGGACTATACTTCCTAATGCCCACAAGGAATATTCTTTGCCTGTTTTTAAAGAGACATGCTGAATGTTACAGGATTGATTCTTTCTGATTTTTTTTTCCTGCTGTCTTTACATACTGTATTCCTTTTTTAATGGGATGTCTTGGTCTAAGATTTTTCTTCTTATGGCTTTGGTTTTTCTTTTGGAAAAATGTAAAATGTGGAGTGAGTGAGTGCTTGTTTGGTGCTATAAAGTCCTCAAAGAAGGATGATTTACAACCCATAAAGGACTTCTGGCTGTCATAAAACATTGCACCCCTCCATGATCATGTGACTATATTTTGGGTGCTTGGCAGCCAGCTCATATTTACAATTGGTTGCAGCATCTCACAGTCATGTGACCATGGTTTGATATGTTTTTTGCTGATTTCTGGCAAAAATCACCTATTCTGGACAATAGATTTGAATAGTGCTTTTTTTCTTAAAAAAAAAAAAAGTGCCAGAACTCACACACGTCATACAACCCGCCTTGCCTACCCTACAAGGTTCCATCCCAAAAAGGTGCCGGAACTCCATTCTTGACGTTCTATGAGAAAAAAAGCCCTGGATTTGAACATATGACCACGTAATTCACTTAACATAGTAAATCCAACTGCATGTTGGACAAATGACTGCATGATTCATGTTAAAAGAATTGCAAAAATAGTACCAAAAAAATGGGTCTCGTAATGTGGTGCCTCCACTTATAACTGCAATGACTTACAACCAAAATTCTGGTCCCAATGTATTTTCAAGTCAGATTTGTTGTCCACAGAGTAATGACTGCAACTTCAATTACTATAATTTTGTTGCTGCAACGCAGGCTTCTCCTTCATTTCCATATGCCTCACTATGCCTATTTCCATTACCCCCAGTTCTCTGGAGCTATTGGCGATATTTTCCTTGGATTCTGTGCATTTTATTGTCATTTTTTGCTTCTGTTTCATACCTCTAAGTGTCACCGTTAGCTGCCCATTAAGTTTCCAGTCCCAAAATAGCCAATGAAGTATGAAGCTATTTCTCCACTTTCTTCTTTGTGCACTGCTCTGGCAGGGGGAGATACTACATCTTTTTCACCTTCTGCAGATATTTATCTTTGGGTAATGTAATTATTACATATCACAAAGGCTCTTGGATACTTCACATTTACATTTCAGTCTTCAATTTAGATCAGATTCCACCATTCCAGTCATAATCCTGGTGCTTCCAGATTTAATTACAATTTACCAAAGAATAGTGGGACAAATCATCTTAAAGTCTTCCTATATTTTGTAGAATTAACTACTTGTAGCACATGCTGTAACTTAAAAGCCAGTCCTATGTTTGAGAGCTGATTTCCCCAAGAGTCTTCCATCTCTCTCCGGTCCTTTAGAACTCATATTGGCCAGAACTATTGCTAAAGCCACCTCTAAAAGATCATTTCATTTCACTTCACATAAGATTGTCTTCCATGGAATCTTTCTCAAACTCAAACTTTTATTGAAATCAGCTCTCTTAAAGTCTAATACACTAGTTTGACTTTGTTCTATTTCTTGTGCCTGCATGATACAGTAGTGGATATATAAAGTCTACACACCCAGTTTATGTTATATGAAATGTGAAAAAAAAAATTCTGAAGTGATTTATCTTGGTCTGATTTTTTTCACATCTTAAAATCCTGGCATTTTAACATGGGTATGTTTTTATATTCACTGAATGTTGAATTTCAATATGACATGGTCACTTTCCCCCAAAGTTCCCACAACTTCAACCCTGTATCATTTCATCTCTGTTATTAAGAATTAAATCCAATATAGCTGACCCTCTAGTTCCCTTCTCTATCTTTTGGGTGATAAAATTGTCTGCTAAGTTCATCAGGAACCTGTTTGATCTTCCATCAACAAATACAAATACTAAGATGCACAATTGTAATAACTTCAGAGGGAATTTTTTCCTTCTTTTAAAAAATATACTATCCTTACTTATAAACAGGTAGTTTTCGACTTACAACTGTTCAAAGTTACAGCAGCATTGAAAAAAGTGACTTATGACTGTTTTTCAGAGTTATGACCTTTGCAGTATCCTCAAGATCATGTGCTCAAAATTCAGATGCTTGGCAACTGGTTCATATTTATGATCATTGTAGTGTCCCAGGGTCATGTGATCACTTTTTGCAACTTTCTAACAAGCAAAGTCAATGGGGAAGTCAGATTTACTTAACAACTGGCTTAGTAATTGATAAATTACTGCAGTGATTCACTTAACAACCATGGCAAAAAAGGTCATAAAATGGGCCAAAACTCACTTAATAAATGTCTCTCTTAATAGCAGAAATGTTGTGCTCAATTGTGGTCATAATTGGAGGACTACCTGTATTAAAAAAGAATCTGAAGGAAAATTATGCTTCAAACATCCTGTTCCAGAATCCAATAGATAATGTGGAAAATTTACTGAAGTTTGCTATAGCTTTAGCCTGCTTCCTACATGGTTCTATGAACATTGTTATCTTGGTGTATCAGCTGTCTCATCTGCTGTAGACAAAAGTGTCTGCATGAGGATAGATTCTAGAGCTATAGTTTTTGCAAATAAGTATCCCTGTGAAATGTACACTAAACTATTATATAGTCCTATCCAACTGCCTTCTTTCATCAAGCATTTTTTCTTATATGTCAGGGTGCAAATTGGTGGCTATGCTTGTTTTGGTCTTATAGATCACATAATTATGCCTATATGTGTGAGGCACAGATACAATAACAGATTATCTATATACTGTTGGTCTCTGGATATTTAATTGTGCACTCATGCAGCCTTCAATATGATCCTCTATTAATTTTTCTCTCATCACTTTATTGAAATCAAACTATTTTGTGTGTGTCACAGTAGGCATTTGCATTAGGAAGCATGAGCCCCCTCACCTTTAGAATGGTTTGGAACTCCTTGTGTGTTAATGCATAGAGGAATGCCCAGTAACAGTCACAAATAAGCAATCTGTTTTTTTTTTTTTAAGGGGAGATTTGAAACAAACAGACATCAAGAAAATACTGCAGGCTCCTATTTCAGAATAATCTTATTCTTTGCCCTTTTGGTTTATTTTTCCACTTAAAAAGTTACTTCCAAAAGTAAAATTGCTCCTATAGGCAAGTTAGCAGATACTGAAAAATGAAATTCAGCAATTGATTTTCATCTAATTAAAAAAGAATTGCTTCACTAGTCTTTCTTTTTAAATATATATATTGGAAGCAAGCCTGGCAACATTCTGGATGGAGACATTATACTTCCACGTGTATTGTTTGTAACTGTACAAAAGTTTTAAAACTAAAGTAAAGGAAACATGAACATGGAAAATTGAGATGCAGTCAAATAGAATCTGATTTTTGTATCCAGACTAGCCAGTACGGCATTTTTTAAAAAAATATCAAGTTAAACAATGATTTTTAAAATGTGGATTTTTTAATAAATCAAGATTGACTAGATCTGCAGAAAACAGGATATCATAAAGCATAGAGTACAAATTAACATAATAAGGTTCATTTAACCAAGACCAAACCAAAGCTTAATATTCTTTAAAGAGTTCATTCCTTGTAAAGTTGCTGTGATGGGAATTGCATACTGTGATGATAATTGCATTATCTTGGTATTGCGGAAGAATGCAAATCTTATTCTAATGTATTCAAACTGTTTTTCTAACTAAAATTTCACTCCATCTTTTCCCACCATAAACAATCCCATTCCATTTGAAGATGCAGTTGTGTCACTCCACTGGAGGGAAAGAATTCGCCAAGTATACTAGGATATTGTTAGCCATATCAAACACAATAGTAAATATTCTCATTATTGAATTTACCCATGGGAGTGAAGAAGAGACTGAATTTCTCACTATAGAAGAGTTAGGAGTGCAAAAGAAATAACTTTATGCAACTGTAAGGAAATTATACAGCTTGAAAGGAAAAGCAAACAAAGCCTCAAGTAGAATAATGAACAGACAGTGGGGTCAAAGGCTATTTGGGATCTGATGCATAAAAAGAAAACATCCATAAAAATAGAGCTGAAATGATGCAACATTTAAAATTTAATTAACAGACTCACTAAACAGAAATGCTCTTTGCTTTCTAATAATGTTACAAAATTACTGACACTTTACAAAAAAAAAACCCTTGTCAGGAGGCAAAATAAATATATGAAGTAAATTAGATAGAAATATGAGATGTAAAATGGAACATCATCAGTACTGCACTAGAAATCTTTAATAACAGAATGCTATCACATGGAAACAGGTTTGCAGATTAAAAGGTGATCTGCAAGGTTTTAGCAACAAAATGCCCTTCTCAAAGAGGTACTGCTAACTGCTCGATCAGTTGTCCCAACTCAAGACTGGGGTCCATTGCCCAGTGTGCCCTTTGCCCAGACTGAACACACCAAAATGGAGAATATAAAAGAAATTATTCTGAAGAAAACAATACACTGAGAGAGATCTCTCAAACACTGTGTAACCCTCCAACATCCACAGATGGGGGGTTTTATACTATTTACCACATCATGTTTAACATCACCAGGTCATGAAATATTTTCCCCATTGCCTTTACAGTAGTGTCTTCACAAAATTAACATAAATGAAACAAACATGTTCCAACCTTGTACATAGGTTACACACAAAATTTTCAAAACTGTCATTTCAGAAATAACATAACGTAGGTCCCAATAGTGTATGTCCTCTTCCAATCCTTCTTTCAGCAAAACATTTTTAGCTATAGTATGTGTAAACTTTTCCTGTTTATGCCTTGTCCCATAATATACTTGGAGTTACAAGTTACCAACCCACAGCATTTATGCCTTAAGGACTAAACAGCTGAATTGTAATATCTGAATAATGGTGAATTGCAAAAACAGAGCAACTGACAGTTGATCTAATAATTTAACAGGTTCTTTGGAGTGCCAATTCAGGTACATTTATGTCCTGCTTAATCTAACAAATTATGGTGGTTTGTGTAAAACTGTAAGTATTTCAAAACAATTAACCAACATAGAACAACAAACCTACAATCCCTGTTGTCTATTGCTTCATACTTCGGTTTAATAGGACTACACCAAGTTAATAACACATTCTATTCTCAGATCAGATAGTTCAGCTGAGGTTATAGTAGTTGCTTGAAATGAGAAAATGACACTGGTCTTGGATCAGACTGTACCTGTGTCGACTTTCTATGTGCATAGATCCCAGAGGGCCCCCTGGTTGAAAATATCTTGGAACCCCTGCCAATCCATTTTTTGTTTTGTTTTGTTTTTCTTTAACCATCCAGTATGCATTGTTTATTCATGGGGGATCCCATATCTGTTCATTGTTTTGCATTGGATGCTGCATCTTTGGTCCTCTGATTCAGGAGGTAGTGACTGAAACAGGGCAAATGATTATTTTTTCATAAGTGAGTATGGCAAGAAGACAAAATGAAAGTTTACAGGTTTCTTTCTGTCTGGGGCACTTTGTTTAAGGCCTTTGGCTGCTGAAGTCTTAGGAATATTTAGTGATAACTGTCAATGCTTTTAAGTGTAATCCATTGCACGGTATATGTCCATCCCTTCACACCATGGGAATGGCAAAACTGTCCTCAGCGAAGTGCTTTGCAGCATTTCAGAACCTTGATTGGCAGTTCCAGTAGCTGGAAGAAACTTCTGCCCATGTACTGCACTTCCTATAATTCTCCAGCACAGGAGACGGAGAATCCACCAATGGGTTTTCTCTGTCTGCCTGCTCTTGAGACCAAGTTAGCCAACCTTTACACGTGCCTTGACATGCTAGGAGATCCCAGTCTTGACTTGGTCTCAAGCTCTTGAAGACGTGTCAGGTTTGGCTCTAAGGTTTCAGAATTTATATTTAGCAGGTTAGGGATCCATTGGTGAATTCTTCTTGCCTCTTACCTTTAGCAGCTTCCCTGCAGGTCAGTTGATCCAGCCTTGTTTGTTCCTTTTTCTTTTTTCCAAACAGTTCCTCAGGAGCGCTGGGATCACCGCTGCCTCAAATTGGCTGATTTGAGGCTTGAAGGGTGGGGGGAGGAGCTGCGTCTTCCCCATTCTCTTTCCCCAGGGCCCTGGGGAAATTCCCCTCAAAGGAACCTCCTTTCTCTACACAGCACTCAGCGCTGCCGTTACGATCTCTCCACCACTCACAAATCTGTTTTTTGAGGCCTCCGGAGCCTGCCTTTAATGGCCCGAAAGTTGTGGCCGCCATTTTGATTGCCGTCAAAGGCAACGAAGTTCAAACGGACCCTCTTTTTTCCTTTAAATTGACAAGCCTTCAGTCCTCGTTTGTACACCATTATAAGATTGACCACTTTGCTTCCATGGATGCCTCCTTTGGTAGGAGGGTCCTTCAGCAGGTGGTTTCCGGGGACGTGGAGCCGGCCTCATCTGTTTCCCACCCATTGGGACAGTGAGGCTTTGGTATGTCCCATTGGTGGATTCTCCATCTCCTGTGCTGGAGAAGGGGCGTTGTCTTACCTGAATGCCTTTTCTCAGCACGGAGATGGAGAATCCACACCCACCCTCAAGATCAGTTAGGCCGGAATTAGGGGTTTGAGAGCCAACACCTCGTCCTAGCATCAGCCGCTTTCGCCCTCATCAAGACTGGGATCTCCTAGCAATAGGGGGCATGTCAAGCTTGGCTAACTTGGTCTCAAGAGCAGGCAGACAGAGAAAACCCATTGGTGGATTCTCCATCTCCGTGCTGAGAAAAGGCGTTCAGGTAAGACAATGCCCCATCTCTTTGAAGATTTGCATGGCTCTACTACATTGTTTTTAGCTTCTTTTTTTAGTGATGTACAAATTAATGCTTCCTATCTTTTGTATAACACAATATTTAGGATACACAGCAAGGGAAAAAAGTATTTTTTTACATTTGAATTTAATCTTGTATATTTTTCAAATTCTGCTTGAGCACAATAATAACTACAAAATATACAAATGTTAAAGTTCTTGAATTCCTAATGATTCCTGGTTGTAAGAAGGCATAAAAGGGAAAAATAGATATTTTGGAATTTTTTATTCAAATAAACAAAAATATTAAATTTGAAAATCTTAGTGGAAATTTTGGTTCTTTGGATTAAAAAAAATATTTTTATAATAAAAATGTTCTATTTTATAGCATTTAAAGGCTTTAATCTTTCAGAATATTTTACTATTTGATTTACAATTTACTACAATTTGATTTATAACAAGCCTTTCTTGCAATGCAACTATAAAGTATTAATTGAAAACTGCTTCATGTAACAGTTGATATGAATTCCTCTTTGTATGTTCAATGAATTTTTTTTGCAAATAGTAAGAAAATAAAAATGAAAGAATTCTCAGCTATCAAAATCTATTTTAAAATGCTAATTTGAGAAATAAATTAGAAACTTGCTTTTTTGTCCTAATTAATATATTTCATTTCATTTTTATGATGCAAACTCCCCTTCTGTGTTATCCCTTCTTCCCACTGGGCAAGAATATTGGAGAACCGAAGTACCATGGTTTAGGAGCAGAAAAGGGAGGAGAAAAGTCAAAAGTATTTCTGAAAGTGTTTATATATCAATAAGGGATAAGGAGGATTTGGTACTGCCTAATATAATGTAGATTATGAGACAAAAGAAATGTTAAGGTAGATTTCTATCACATTGGATTATTAGGACAAAATGAATGAAAAACGGAGGAAGAATTAAAGAGCTGTATTGCCTAGCAGCAGTTACATTTCTTGGACTGAAAATAAATTGTAAAACAAATTAAGAAGCCTTCTTCTAGAGGTGCTTTGAAATATACATTCCATTCATTTCAGACTTCCAGTAATTGTAATTCTAATCATTTGTGGCGTATTGAAATGGTATAAAAATAAATTTCAGTGAATGTTTCTCTTAGTCTACAAATGTAAAATATATATGAATCACATGTAAATGAATAATTTAGTCTGTGTGCATAGCAAAATACATTCTTATACATGTAAATTAAAATCATTTTCTGTCATCTGAGAAGAACACAGATAAATTAAAAACCTTGTACTCTGACAGTCTTAGATTAACTCATTTGTTAATTATATTTCATTTTACTCAATTATTTTTGGGACACCTTATTTTTAATCTTGGAATTTAATTTGCAGATAACAAAAAGGTATAACTTGAATTAACTTTTTTAATTTTATGCCTGAAGGAATTGGTTTAGTCACCCCCTCCAAGTGAGCTGTAGTTTTCAATTACTTTTCTGATCAAACTTCCATGAAATCCTGCTGATTTCATGGATAGTTTCGGTTTTGTTCAGAACAGTTAACCACAGTGAACAAAATTCTTTTGCTGCAATTCATATGATGGATTTTTAGACAATGAATGAAGAAACTAAATCTGAAAAGGGGCCCTTTCTTGTAAAGTGGTACTTAATATTCATATCTTGTTTCTCTTAACTTGACATAGCCTTTTCAATCCAATTAGCCAATTTGTTTTCCTTTTTTTATTATTGATCTAACTATTGATGTAGCTATTAAAGAAATCTTTCTCTTTTGAAATAGAACATCCAAAATGAACCAGAAGACATTCTCCACACTATACCTTCATTAAGTTATAGAAAAAACCCTAATCTTAGAAGGGTTTATTTAAAAAACCAATCTCTACACACCATTCTGCACATTTACCTAAACTTCTTGTTTCAGTTACACTCATATAAATTACTCCTGCCTTGTACATAAATGAAATTGTCTGAGTCAAATAATGTTCTAAACTATTGTAATAGTAGACTAGATGTAAAGCTGATACCTTGAGACTGAATTTGGGATAGGTAGAAATATTTGTGATTACTAGAATTGATCCCTCAGCATCTGTTGAATAAACTGGGCCTATTAGGTTTAATACTCCTTTATGTAATTGGATATTTGATTTCCTTATCAATGGGCCCCAGGTTGTGCAAGTTGGAAAGAAAGTTTCCAATTCCATCTCCTTGAGTACAGGTTCTCCACAGGGCTGTGTCCTGAGTCCGCTATTATTCACCTTGATGACCCACAACAGCTGTGCGAAATCTGCTACAAATCATATTGTGAAGTACGCAGATGACACAGCAGTGGTGGGTCTTATCTGCGATGACAGTGAAGAGGCTTATAGGGAAGAGGTGAAGACTCTGGTGGACTGGTGCAGTAAAAGTAACTTTGTTCTAAATGTTGATAAAACAAAGGAAATCATTATAGATTTCAGAAAGAGCCGGCATAGTCATACTCCACTCAGTATTAAGGATGCAGCTGTAGAGGTGGTCGACAGTATTATGTATCTGGGGGTGCAGATAACTAACAATCTGAATTGGTCTCTCCACATGTCATCTCTACTGAAGCGTGCAAACCAGCGTCTGCATTTCCTGCATCAGATGAGGAGAGCACATCTTTCTCCTCATGTCCTGGCCACTTTTTACAGAGGCACGATTGAAAGTATTTTAACATCACTGTCTGGTTTGGTGGCAGCAGTGCCTCAAATAGATCATACAGAGAATGGTAAGGACAGCCGAGAAGATCATAGGAAGCTCGCTCCCTGGTATTCAGGATGCTGCTTATAATCACTATGTGCTTAGAGCTCAAAGCATTGTTAGAAACCCCACACATCCACTTTATGGTCTGTTTCTGTTACTCCCCTCTGGAAGAAGGTTTCAAAGTACTTCTAGCAGGACTACCCAATTCTGTAATAGCTTTGTTCCCTATGCCATCTGTCTGGTAAACTTTCGAGATTCATTTTTCTTGCTATGCACATGTATACATAACCCGAAGTAGACTATTGTTTGACCAGTCTTTATTACTGTGAGATAGTCAAGGATGGCAGATTGTGGAGAGAGAGTATGTATGAGAACACTTCTAAATTGCTAACTCAGAGGTGTAAATGTATGAAAGTTTCCAGCTTTTGCCTTGATGCAACTTGAAATAAATTACTTTAATAAACAGTTAATAGCATTTGAGAACAACTTAAATTGCAGTCTTAGATGGATAATTATCTCCTATTCTCCACTGAGCAATCTAGTTAATAGTTTTTGGTATCCTTTACAGCCATGCATATACCTACTCTGGGTATATTCGGTGTCATTATATTTGTTAATTGAAAGTCTGTATTTTCTTTCATTTTCTAAAGCAATACTTTACTAAAAAAATAGCTTGTGTTCTATAATAATTATAAATAATCTTGATCAGTGGTGGGATTCAAATACCTGAACAACTGGTTCTCTGTGTGGACAATGCTTCCGAAAGTCCGTTCTGGGCCTGGAACTCCCTGGCTCAGAACAAACTTCCAGAAGTGGTGTCCACGCACTTCAGCGGGTTTGCCAAATCAACAAAAAATTAGCTAGAGATTCTACCAAACTGGTGCAAACCAGCTGAATCCCACCACTGATCTTGATGCATTAATATATCTTTTTAAGAGAATCACAAGTATTATATTAACTCTAAATTCCGTTCTGAGCATATGACAAATAGTGATTGGATTCACACAAGCACAGATGCACAGTTTTAGTTTTTTTTTTCCAGTTGTAGTTAACATGACTGTGCAAAGAACAGGTGCACTTTGTTTTGATAGTTGAAGGCATCACAATCTACTTTGGAAGTTGAAACAAAACCACAGAGGGACTATGGTCTGCCTTGAAAGTAATCAGTCAGTTCCCCCCATCCAGCAGTTCCAAGTCAAGTGGTTTCTGTAAATATTCTCTGCATTTACAGAAGATTACTGAGCAGTTGCAGAGGCAACAGAGATGCTCTGAGTCGATTTATCACAGCACCATTAATCTTGGTGGTTCTGCTTTGATAGATCAATTCAGTTGAAGTACATTTAAATAAAACTTAGCATCAAAGTTTAAACACAGCCTTACTGCTTTATTCAATAACCCAAAAAGATCAGCCTCACTTGGGGAGGGATGAAGCTTGAACAACTGCAGGTTGTCTGCACAAGTGCAGGATGCAGGCAGTGTGTGAAACCACGTCCTCCCCCAGTCTACAGAAAAACCTCTCCCCACAGAACCAGTCCCTGGTACCCAAAAGATTGGGAGGGGCATTGCTTTAGGAGGCATATTTTTCCCACTTCAGGCATATATTACAGTTATACCAAAAGCAGATAAAGATCAAACCCAACTTGCTACTTATTTTCAAGTATCACTGATTAATGTTGATACAAAGATCTTACCAGCAGTCCAGCAAATAGATTACAGCAAGTGTTATCATTCATTATTAAAGACGATCAAGCAGGGTTTATAGAACTAGGCAAGCAGCAGACAATCTTAAGTTAGTTATAGATTTAATAGGCTTGAATAAAAATTAAAACCAATTTGTAATCTTATTGTTAGATACTGACAAAGCTTTTGACAAAACATATAGGCAGTATTAAATAGATTTGGATTTCCTTTGAAATTCTTAAAATGTATCAAGATATTATATGAGTTGCTCACATTTAAAGTAAACATTTACAAAGAAGCAGACAAATATGTCTACTTTCACCACTGCCTTTTGATATTTGTGTAGAGCCCTTGGCTTGTGCTTTAAGACAACATAGGGAGATATATGGAGTAGAACATGATTTAGTTAAACATAAACTGGTTTTATTTGCTGATGGTATTATTTTGTTTATTTCAAAACCTTACACTACTATTCCAGTGTTGATGTAAATGATAGATGCCTTTAGTATAAAAGCAAGATATTCTTTTAACTTGTCCAAATTGGAATTGATGTCAGTAGGTAAAATTTGGTTACCTAACCATTTAAGGAATATCAATTTCATATTTGTACTGAATCCATTAAATATTTAGGTATGTGCATACCAAAAGATATAACTCACTAAGAAACATGCAATATAAATAAAATTAATAAAGAGGTTTCTTCAGATAGGGATAGATGGGAATCATTAAACTCACCTTTTGGAAAATGATGAATGCTCTCAAAATGAATACTATACTATATTTTCAGAATATAAATATGCAGAATATTTTCAGAAAATAAATTGTTTAGAAAGTTTTGGGGAGTTCTTGAATTCCAAGAATCTGGAGCTATGTCATTATACTTAACTATTGTCAACTATTAAATACTGGAAGCCAACAATTGATGTTAATTCTCCAATTTGGGCAACTTTGGAATATATATATATAGGCGAGATAATTTAACTGATAAATTATATAATTATCAGTTAGAAAGTATGAAATGTAATGTCTACAGAAACATTTGATCCTTTTCCCCATGCTAAGTTGACTTTATGGGCAAATCCAACATTAAAAATTAAGAAAAAATGATGATATGGAAAAATTAGATGTAAGCAGAGATACTGAATTTGGACCAATTGATAAGATGATCAGGATTAATTTTTAACATACGCTGTGCTAAAAGACAAATAATATCAGTGTTAATATTTACAGCTACAATATTTGTTAACAATATTGGAGCAGAAGCAGAGAGGATAGAAACAGTAAACTGGTCAAACAGTATTGTTCAAGCTCATGTGTCGACATAATGAAAATCAATATGTCAGCTTGTTTGAGTCAAAAGGATCTATTCTATTAGTATTATGATTCACATTAATATTGTGTCAATTTTAACTGTTTACTTCAAATATTTTAGTGTACACTTAACAGCTGTTGTCCGTGAAACATTTGTTAAGGCGCATGACATAAATAAAGAAGGCAGATTATAGTTTATATGCTATAACTTTGAATGTTGCAGAAAGGCCCTGGAATCTATGTTCAGGTTGTCTCCAATTTTCTGTAATATATTGATCATTGCATCTAATCATTTCATTACATTCAATTTCCACACTTTCCTTTCAGGGGTAACGCAAAGACCTCATTTAAAATAATTTAGTAAAAAAGCAACAGAAGGCGGTATGGTGATTACAAATAATATAAGTGATAATGACATGCTTGTAATTCTTATTTATAGGAATTAATAATTATAATAATTTTATTTAATTATGCAAATATAAGATGATAATGTTGACATTCACAATGAAATTGCTTTAATTATTGGCATCTAAAACGTTGGTCATACCCACAATTTATTTTGGCCCTGCTTTATTGTTGAGAACTGCCAACTCATGTCAGAAATTGAATACAACTTCTGATGTGAAAAAAGGTTCCTATCTTTGATACGGATCAGCAGTTCCTCCAGATGTTTCTCAGCTACAGTACAACTCCACACCCCTTATCATACTCTTTAAGTCTGTTGGAAGCTGTACCAACATTTATGGAGGTTGAGGTTTTCCATTCCTGATACAGAAAGTTTCACTTTGAAAATATAGATACATAGGCATATAAATCTATGTTTCATGTACAACAAACATTAGCTGGGTTTGGGCAGGAATACTGGTACCTTATATATTGTGGAATAAGCCAATTGGGTTGTTTAAGGTGGGTGAGTGAGGAGAGGAAAAGAAAATATGATCTGAGGAAGTTCTGTCATCATCAGGATTAGATTACATCCATATCTGACTGAAAATACATATTTAAAGTACATTGCTTGCAATCTGTGAATTTACTGAATTCACTGAACCGGTATCCTTTCTCTCCCAGTTGTTGGAGATACATACATCTAATGGAATCTGCTTCTTTGCTAAATATTCTAAGGTAGACTTATAGGTAGTAAGTTTCTGAATAATGTGGTGCTGAGGCACTTGGTATCTAAGAAAGAAAGAGAAATGGCCCTGCAAAATGACGTTCAGAAAGGAAAAATACATGGCTAACACATGGCTGCAATGGAAGAAAATAATTTTAGTAAGTTGCTGTTACAAATGCTGGTAGACAATAAACTGCATCTAGATTTTTCCCCCAAGTTATAATATCCTTTTTCTGACTTTTATTTGTTGTACCTCAAGTACATTTTTACAGCTGTTACATTGACTTGTCCTACCATAGAAGAAAGGATTCAGTGAAACTTTTCTTTGAATACAGTATTTTTTAAATTGAAATCTGAATAAGGAAAAAACCACACAGTATCCTGAAGGACCCTTGGACTCCTGTGAGAGGCATTCCTTCAGCACATGAGATATGAAAGAGTACGTTCTCTATTCTTTTCAGATGATAGAACTTTAAAATGTTTAATTTTAAAGGACAAAAAAAGGGGCCCGATTAATAAATCTGAATACTCCCTACTCACCTTGACATTTTACATAAATGAATTATGAACTTTTTTCTTTTGTGAAATTGTCACAGTGTAGCGCAGCTTTTTCAAAACAATGCCACTTTTATGAAGCCAGGGCTGAGATTAAAATGGGTTTCAGACACATTTTCTATGCCCTGGAGGAATCTGAGCTTCAATCACTCATTCTTGCTATCAGGCTTCAGACAAAATCCCATATAGGCCCTTACAAATATATTTGTAACAACATGTGGCAAGTCATACTATTTGTACATAATTAATTTTTGCCTTCTTAAGTACTAATATAGCAACATGTGCTGCAGATAAATACCCACTATGTCAATGTTGATATGTTCACATCTTTTTTTAAAATATTTTTAAACAAAAATATGTTTTCAAATAGAATATACTGCCTACAAATGGGCAGGTAATTCCTGAAGTTCCACAATACATGTTCAGTAAACATTAATAAAAGGTACTAAACAGAAAACATTGAATTATTGTCATATTAAAAAAGTAGTATAAACTTTCGAGTGTAATGCCAAAATATCCATTATATTATTATTTATAAATGTAGAAAACAAACTAAAAAAGACATTCATATAAATAATATGGATATTTGATTTATGACTTTCCCCCTTTATATTCCAACCTATTTGCAATACCTGTGACATAGACTTTAGAAAAAGTGCTTGTATCTACCTAGTGGCATAATATACTGTATATGGAAGCAATTCTTGCTTAAATTTACTTAGTCTCCTGTTAAGTACACAGTCTGTAATGTTAGTTTCACAATTGCTGGATATTGTCCAAATTTTATGTTCCCAGTCAGATATTGTTGGTACTATGTCTTTCTTCCAGTACTGTTCAAGGTTTGTCCTCCCAGGCCTAAGCATGTACTTTACCACAACTTTTTTTTTCTTAAAGAAGTAGCATATCTTTAGTATTCTCTTCTCAATATATTACCCATTATGATGTGGTAAGGATTCTAGAAGGAGGAAATAAAGTAGATCAGGATTACATCAGACTCTGCTCAGCTATACTATCTCTCTCCCACATTGCTATCAACTACCATGAAAACAACTACAACTACTACTACTATGGAAACTTTTCAACATGATGCTTTTGTTTTAACTTTTTAAAAAATAATGTGTTATTAATCATGGCAACTGTTTTTTTGGTTATGAGTCATGACCCAAATGTTGACTAAATATTCATGGTAGCATTAATAAGTTAAGAAACTTTTTTGCCAGGCTGAAGAACTTTTCTATATTTTGTAGTTATATTTTAAACAAATCCCATTGCTAGCTTGCTTTAATATATTCAGTTACTTAAAATGGCCCTGCAAATGATAATACTAAATGTTATAGTAAATGTAGGACCTATTGTAACCCCAATCTATGGCAGACATTAATTTTTTTCAGAAAAATTGCTGAAGAATTTCACAGTAGCCCCATGACTCGGGGGGAAGAGGGTGAGCAGTTACAACTTTGTTTTAATGGGTCATATTGGATTTTTTTTTGAAGAAGAAGCCATTCTGTTTACAAATTATCAGTTCTGGATCTACTCTGCCAAAAGAGGGAAGGAAAAGAAAGAAACTTCCAGGGTTAATCTGCATATCACCCCACTGTCTCTGTTTACAGAGCATACCACTTCCCAGACATTTCTATCTCTGGATCCATTATCCCTTTCTTCATATTACACATGTTTCCTTCCCTTCCACTCCCAATTTTGCAAACTTGTTGGCATATGTGCCTTTTAGAAAAAGTTATCATCATCTTACAGCATCCTGCTGAGACCAGTACAGACCACTTTGCATATGTTACACTTCTATTGCAGTACCATTTTGTGCAATATCTCTCCAAGCCAAGATAAAATGGTGATGTTATGTTACTCATCCTACTTCCTGATCAGCTTGCGATCAGTTAGCCAGCCACTCTGAGCAAGAGTAGTACAGCTTCACAACTGCCAAGTGCTGAACCCAGAAAGCAGAAAGTTCCGCAACTATCAGGCCAGCAAAAAGACAAGAATTTGGACCAACTGCATGGACTACCTGGCTTCTGATTTCTCCTGGAAGAATAGGATTGACTTCTCAAAGAGACTTGGTTTTGAATGGCAAGCCATAAAAGGTTATGATCTTGTTCATATTTATTCATGATCATCCAGAGGTCATAACCCACAGTTTGAGAGCTTTTGCCTCACTGCAAGTTTCCCAGCATTGATGCAAGTGAAAGGAATGATGTAACAGTAAGTAAGTAGCAGTGTCCCCTCATCAATAGTAAAATACCAAGATTTAGCAGTCTATACAACTGAGTTGCTTCTCCAGTTATTGGTGCCTTCTGACAATATGCAGATTGACATACATTTCTATCAACTAATCAAAATGCAGATCAGACAGGCATTTCTGATGCTTCAGGTTATAGCAAAGAACCACTGAATTAATTATTTGATTGTTAAGATACTTTTCATTTGGAATTGAGATCAAGGACACATTTCTTACTATCTTCAGATAGTCCAAGGTGAGCCCCTAAAATCATATTAATAAAAATATGCAAAATGAATGGTTTTTTTCTTAAAAGCTAGGATGAAAGTAGGTTAGTGCCAGTAAATATGACAAAGTCTCTCTCTCTCTCTTTTTCTGTTTTTTTTTTTCTATAGAATGATCCCTAAATATAGTTGACACCAGTTTACAATACTGCTGAGTGAACCACTTAAAACAAAAGATCTTTTTGTGGACTAGGCATGTTGAATTTTAAAACAGGAACAGCATTAAACACAAACTATATGTAAGATTCACACTGTACTTTTCTATTTGGCAGACAGAGCTGTAAGTGGCAAAGGGAATATATATTACTCCATGAACCAAACAGATTTTTCTGTTTGGGAGATCTAACTAAATTTAGAACAACTTATTACAGGGGGAAAGAGATTGAGGTTTCCAGTTTAAGCTAATAGGGGTCTTTCTGTGATTAAGTGCTGCATAAATAATAACAATGGGGAGGGCTCTGTTCACTGTTGCCATGGAGACCTTTGTGCTTGAGTGAATTCTATTATTTTCTTGAAGGCTGCAGCCACTTTGTCGTGGAGTATATTTTATATTCTTTTTGGCCTATATTTTTCTGCCCATGCTTGCATGCTCAGAAGCAGAGGAGGAGAATTGCTGACCTGTATTATTTGGATAGTCAAAATGGTTGATGGCGTTCATGATTTGAAAACATTTATTTTTACTTTTATATGTGATAAAAGAAAAGAAATGACTCAACCTGCTTGAAGTACAGCTTGGGAAGAGTTCACCCCTCAGCATTGTTAGCTGTATTTGTTTGCATAAACTGCTGGGAATTTAATTTGATTTTCTGGAATTGATCAAGAAAGAACAGTTTGCAAAATGAGCAAAAAAGGTAAAGAATGCTGTAGCTACAGGCACTAGCTTATTTATAAGTTTTTCATTTAAGTTTGGTTTTTCTGAAATACACACAGCTATAATTTATTTAAAACCAGTCAGATTATAAAATTATGATCTTAATATCCAAGAAAAAATTACTTAATTCATTGCTGTTCTTTGTAAACTTATCTAGAGTTTGAAGCATCTCTAAATAGCTGCATGTTATTTTTTCCTCTACTCATTAATATACTCTAAAATTGTTAGTGTTAGGTCTACAAACGGTATATAAAATATATAAAAGTTACATTTTAACTAATTCTTAAATCATAATTCTTTTGCTATTCTGGTAGCATTTATTTACTGGTGTCTTTGTTTTAAACATGCTAAGTAAGTAAATAATCCTAGAAGAAGTACATTTTACTCAACATGTATAAAATCTGTGGCTCATAAAATATATTTTTGCCTTTCCTTTTTAACATATTGCTCTATTTATATGTGCAGGCATAACTTTGTTCCTGTGCTGTAGAAATATGAATTTTGTTCCTTGTAATAACTGTCTTCCTAATTTTTCTGTTGGCTGTTGTGTAGAAGTAAAATATACATGTTCTGCTATCAAAAACTCGAAACATAGTTTCTTAAGTGGTTAGCATTTGGAAAATATAACCATTATGCAATACAGTAGGAATATTCAAAATCACAGTATATGATTTTAATGTTTTGGATGAATGCCGTGAATTGTAAAAGCCAAGAAAGACTGTGAGTGACTGGCAGGCAAATTCAGTAAATGAACTAATCCTAGTAGGAGGATATGCCTAAAATACTCATTGCTGCCTTTCTTTTCAAGTTGAATGTACCAGATCTCTGAGACACATATTTTAGAGAGAAAAAGAGAGATTTTGTGCTTCTACCTGCCATTCTGTGCAAAACAGTTAACAAAGCTGTATAATATAGCTGAATTTTTTTTATTATACAGCAAAGAAAACATATTAAACTATGCTAGTGCTTTTCACAAAATTAAATGTATTGAAAATAAATTGAATTCTTGAATTAGTTTGTAGTTTTTGATATATTACTAATGTTACTTGTGAGAAAAAATAGTTTCAGAAATAATCCTGAAACTATTATTTTTCATACATTGCAATTACACATATGCAGGCTAAAGAAACCAAAATATATTTGGCCCTCAATAATAATGAAATGTAAAAAAAAGAATACCAGTAATAAATAATAAATGATAAACATGTGTCTCCTCCTCCTTCTCCTCTGTTTTGCTCTGGTGTCAGGATAGCTGTTTAATCTTATGCTAATCGTATTATTTGCATTTTAACATTGTACATAAAAAAAAATCATGTTAAATTTTTCTGTTCTTAAAATACAATAAAATAACATTAATCATAATGTAATTGGAAAATCTCTTTATCTGTGGAAAATATAATTGGAATTATTAAGCATTTCATATTTTAGATGAATTTTCCTAGTCAAGCTTTGTTAAAATCGGTTTAGGATCTGTGGATTAATTTTGCCTTGCTAAAATTATACTTGACTTATATTAATCAACATAATCAACTAATTTCATGTTCTTCATCTATCGAGTGAAAACTTCAAAGACTGTTTGCTGCAAGGCAAACATTGCTTCATTTACAACATAACAGTTATACTGTTAATCTTGTTCTATTAGAATCAGCTTTGACAGAGAATTGAATGGAAAAGATTTTGAAATGGCAACCTGAAGTAACCCTTTAAAAGAATTACAATCATGCTGCTAACAATATATATTGTAGCTACCACTCCTTTACCATTGTTCTCTATTAAGCTAATCATTGATAACCTTATTTTATTTTAAATTACTTTCATTTCCTGCATATTAATAACTCCCTCATTATTTATTTCCTCCTCCATAATGTGAAATGGAGTTGAATGATTTTTTTAATCTCAGTTATAGAGGCACCCATGCATTAACCTCTTACCAGCAGATAAAAATAAGGAGCTAAGATGCATCTGGAATCTTTCAGAGCTATTTTTTGTAATGATTTAATATTTCTTTTGAACTTGCAACATTTTTAAACTAATGTGAGTATGATACAATGGATTCTGTGCAATAAAATACAGCCCTATTTATGTGTCTGGCCTACCAAATATATACAAGACAAAGGATTACTTGGGATGCTTTTGGTCCCATTTGTATAACTAGAATAACATGTCCTCAGAGATAAGGTTTTAATTTAAGGTAATATAAATCTGCATTTTTATATCATAAAGATAATCTAGGTTCAATCCATGCTATAATGACTTTTTTAGATTTCTGCACTGTATTCTGAATAAGACTGCCTTTTATGATTGTCAAGAAACTTTGGTGAATACAAAATTATTTATTAATACTTTATTAATACAAAATACTTCCAGGTGGTAGAACCATGTTATATTAATATCAGACCAGTTTAAATGGCTGCCAGTTATTTCTGAGCTAAATTCTTTTTTTCTTTCTTTTTTTTTGGTAAAGAATATGAACAAGATGAAATAAAAGACAAGTAAAAGGACTAAAAAGGTAGAATACCCAAATAAATATACAAGGAATTTAAAATTTCATAAAATTTACAATTTTTCAATATATCATTACTTACTTTTTGAAGGAAAAATTAAGTAGTTATTTAGCTTTAAGCTAATAATACCTGGTTATTTTTTCTTTCCATTCACTCCTGTCCAATTCTCAGAGATTGCCTGGACAAATCCCTGTGGTGCTCTTGACAAGGTTTTTCAGAAATGGTTTGCCATTGCCTCCTTTCTAGGGCCCAGAGAAAGACTGAGTAGTCCAAGGTCACCCCAGCTGACTTTGTGCCTAATGTGGGAGGAGAACTCACAATATCCTGATTTCTAACCTGGTGCCAAATCAATACTAAAGAACCTCAGTACCATGAACTTGAGATATATACCCTATACACAGAAAAAATAAAATTGGAGATGTAGTATAAATTTGTGTTATAATAGTCCAGTAATGGCTTTGAATTAGAAATAAATTTTATATCAGATTTCATTTTTAGATGCAAGGCTATTCTGGATATTAAAGTATACAACTTGGTTAGTCATGAATGAAGGCAAATATACATGTCCCAGGATAATGTAGCAGGATCCTATATCTGAGTCCGTAACCAGGACCAGAAGTTTAGTCTTCCAAGTTTTCAGGCTCATGCTGGAACTCATCCTCAGGGAACATCTCTCTCTCCAGAATGTGTTCGTTGGGCTGTTCTACACATGGTATTTGTATGGTGCCTGGTTGTATGTGGCTTTTAATTGTTAATTGGGGCTTTGATATCTGGTTATTAAGTCATTGGTTGTTGTTTCCTTGTGCTGCTGTGTTGTCAGCTCCTAAATGCCTGATAAGCTGGTTATAAATCAGCACTCCTGTTGACTGACAAGAGGCTTGCTTCCCAGGCTTCAATAATTTTCCTGGCTATTTTTGTCCCTGTTTGGCCAACAATCTTAGTAGCTCTGAAATTGAATGTATATTCTTGTTCTTTGCAATGTGAGGCTACCAATGAGTTTGGGTCTCCTTGTCTAATCATTAGTTATTTGGTTAGATATTAGTTAGTTGTTCTTCCAAGGAAGGAATCAATTTTTTTTCACTAAATGTCATATAATTTTTGTAGCAGGTATTATATATAAAACTACATATAAACCACATATGAAAAAATGATTCATCCATTTTTTTAGAACATAGCAATCAAAACTGGAGTAATATACCTATGATAAAACATATCAATTCTGATTTTAATAAATTTAGCATTCTTCCCAATTCTACATCCATTTAATCATACAACCTTTGACCTGTTCAGGTTTTGAATCATTATAAATTAAGTCCAGAAATGTTCATAATAAGATTTTCAAATTCAGTCAAGTCTTTCAAAACTTTCTCTTGTTTGATACCATGCTACTTATTTGAATGTACTGCAACCAGTTAGGTAGAGTAAGCCATTGTGAGATAAAAGTCTCAATCGATTTTCTTTCTCTAGTTGACAAAAAAATCTTGCAATCTGTACAACTTTCTATTGAACAAACATCTTGGTATCTTTCTCTTATTTCTGGCAACACTATCTTCTCTTTCTTTATCTCTCAAAAAAGCTAATAGTGAAGAAGCTACCAGTTTTAAAACATGTCAGATGAGGTAAAAGAAATTATGAGTCAATGAGTAGTTGTATTTCAAGTATGTATTGATACATTTATAGCTCAAACCTATGTAGCAAAAAGCAGGAACTTCCAATCAGGTAAAAGCAAACAGCTTCTGAAAGGATTATAGTAACTTTAAAGAAAGCTAATCACATGTTGTGTATTTAGAAGCAACTTACAATTGTTAGGATTGTTGAAATTAAAGAAAAGGGACAGCCTTTGCCTTTATCAAGACTTTATTGTGTGAGATTTCTTATAAGACAAGAAGAAAAATCAACTTTTGACTTTGTGATTTGAGGATTTGATTGGATTGGGTTAAAGAAATATTGTAGCATTTTAAATATAAGGCTATTCACATTTGACAATGTGTTATCTGCAGAGAGTCAGTGAACATATTCACATATCATATATTTAAAGTAAAAAAATCCATCAAAACTGCAGCAATGTTATAAAATCCTAGAAATATGGTGATGGTACTTTTTTTTTTACTATTTTGCCTTTTTTTCTTGTTGATTAGAACAAAAGTAGAAAATTAAGGATGGGGGAAGAGTTTCAGAGTTGTACTAGGCTAGGATTGATACAGCTATGGAGTTGCTTTGGTTCGTTTCTGCTATGGCGAAAGAACTTTATTTTTCAATGAGGAAAAGGAATTCAGTATTAAAATTCTCCTACATAAAAATAAACTAGTTCTGGGAAAGTATGGAGGCTGGTTATCATTATATAACTGGATTTTAATACTTGAACATTCTGAAAGGAAGCTTTTTATTAATACTAGAGGGAACATGGACTGGAGACTTTTTTTCGCCTTTTAGTTCTGGTTGTTCCATTTGCGTTCTGGTTGTTCCATTTTTTTTCTTTTTCTTTAGGAGTTTTTTCCTTGATCCTAGCCCTAAGTTTGCACACCATTCCTGGTAGCTTGAATGCTGTAGCATCTGCTATTTCTATTTCATGGATTTCAGGAACTCTTGTAACAGAAGGCCAGAACACTGTGCTGTTTGGAATAATTGTATTTTTATTAGATTTCAAAAGAGCTTTCAACTCTTTTATAGTTACATATGGATGGGACAAGACAGAATACGTATTGTGGCTGTTCTTCTGTGCTTGGGAAAGCAGGAGCAGATTGACTTTATTTAAAGAGATGTGTTTGTGTGTTTAAAGAAAGTATTGCAATTCCAAACAAAAGGGGGGGGGGAGGAAGAAAGGGAGGTGCAATCATTTGTTGCCTAATTTAGATAACAGTCCTGATTATAGGAACAATGGTTTGTTTAAACATATTCTAATAACTGTTTCTCACAATCTTTGATCCTCTTTTATTTGTTTTTTTCCAAAAAAGTAGGCTGGAGGTTTATTTCAGAGCTTTTCAACCAGTGGTAAGGGTACCACCTGTGGTACATTGGCACCTGGCAGTTGGTATGCGACTATCCTAGAAAAGTGGTAGCGAGGAGGGGAATGAGCTGTGGCAGCACCACACAAGCCTGAACGAGAGATGGCTGGAGCTACAGGGCTGTCAGGACTCAGCAGAAGGACCAGGATCAGTACCACTTTCCAGCTGATCGGCGCTTCTTCGGGGCTGTCAGGGCTCAGTGGAAGTACCAGGATCAGTGCCAGGCTCCAGCTGGAGCTTGGCACTGATCTTGGCGCTTCCTGTGAGGCCAGAAGAAGCACCAATCAGCTGGAATGTTCATCTCCAGGGTCTTGTGATTTACATTCAGATGCTTGGCAACTGATTCATATTTATGATGGTCACAGTGTCCCAGGGTCATGTGAAGTGACCAAAACCTGCTGCAACCACCCAGCAGATGGGTGGAATAAAAACCAAACACCCCCCACCCCACCTCTGCTACCAATCCTCAACAGAAATGTTCACAACAATGAAAACCTTGGACAGGAGGAAGAGTGCCGCCGGGTGGGTAGGCAGGTGTCTTGCTCTGCTCTAGCTTGAGGGGCACTTTTTTCAGTGCCATTGTAACTTCGAACAGCCATTAATCAAACTGTTGTAAGTCGAGGACTACCTGTACTTATCACTTTTTCTCTTTTGGGGGGGTCAGGTTTTTGACACCTTGCTAGGCGACTGGTGGTACTTGGATATTGCCATATCCTAAAAGTGGTACAAGGGGTGAAAAGGTTGAAAAGCCCTGGTTTATTTTGTTTATTCTGGATTTCTTCATTCACCCTTATTCTAAACACTTCATTTCTAAACAGCTTCTTATCTTGTTGAGTATCTATTTTCTGTAAAAAGATTATTTTCTCACTTCATTTTGCATTTTAATTTTCTTCTGGTTTTGAAAAACTGCTACACACCTTAAGCTGCTCTTGCTGATACCAATTTTGTTATATACAGTTGCCTTCATTTTATTTAATGCAAATTGGTCAACTAATAAATTCAGTTTTAAAGAACTTGACATTTTGTATTTGTTTTTATCCACATGTGATTTCTCTTCAACACAGCCATTATAACCTTAAATTGCCTGGAAATTTTCCTCCCAAATGAGAACAAACCAGATGCTAATAGTTTAAAGCATATTGCTTTTCTCACAAGCCAAAATGAGTCAGGCTGACTTACCTGTGCTCAGATACAACTTTCGCTGCCCATTAGCTAATACCATGGCTCCAAACAATTGAAGAGGGAAATGGGGCATGGTAATTTTAATAATTATCAAATAAAATGGAAGTACCAGCTCAGGGAAAGGAGGTCATCTAATTTCTCAGAAGAGCTAGCGAAGCAAATTTGCTTTCTCTTCCTCTGCTCTAGGTAAGTACAATGTGTGCTATCAGTTGATCATAAAATATAGATGGTAAGCTGAATACAGGTGAACAAATATGGAAATCTAAATGTTAAATTAATGAATCAGGCAAGGAAAGAGGAAATAGAAAAATATAAAAGAAATATATTACATATTACTTTCCTGATCTTTCCATTTTTGATTATATAATAATTTTTTAGTTAGCATTTTGTGTGTGTGTGAATGGGTGTGTGTGTATTTCAATATTTTATTAAAGAAAATCAAGTAATATTTTGGGGGATTGTGACATCTCCTCTTCTGACTACTTGGAAATTATTGTTCATATACTTTTTCAGTGGCAATGAACTGTGAAGTGGGAGAGGTAAGGCAGTAGCTTTGTTCTCTGCTCCAGTAGCCAGCCTTCTAGCCAATCCAATAGCTTTGCTTTCTGCAGCACAGAGATAAAAATAGAGCAAGGGGAAAAAAAAATAAAAGTGCTGCTGTGAATGGCTGTACAGATGAAATGCAAAAGAAAAAAAATCTTAGAAAAGAGCTTTTTTTTTTTAAGTTTGCAAAAATTGCCATGAATGTTCTTAGGCTTCTATCTTTTTTGAAGGAACCTGTTGCCAATTTGTATCAAATTTCATCATATTATATTCCATTCAATAAAGAAATATTTTTCTGCAAAAGGGCTGTTGTTTAAATCTGTGTGTATGTATGTGTGTGTGTATATATATATATATATATATATATATATATATATATATATATAATATGAATATATATATATATATATATATATATATATATATATATGAATAGTGAATATATATATATATATATATATATATCTATATATATATATATATATATATATATATATATATGCCTAACATGCAGACAGCCCAGGTTCGAATCTCAGAAGGGTACGTCTGGTTGAAAAGAGCTAAAGAGTTCGAAATAGCTATTCCAGTTCTCCCTTAATTCTTTGCTAGCAATCCAAATTTTAGATAGATAGATAGATAGATAGATAGATAGATAGATAGATAGATAGATATATATATATATATATATATATATATATATATATATATATATATATATATATTGTAAAAGAAGTGTACAGCTTCCTTGTGTTCAGGACAGAGGTCTCTAAGGGACAGGTATTCAAACTGACCTGAAGCAGAACACAGTTCTCCAGTTGACAAAGGAGTGAAACGAGGCTGTATACTTTCCCTGTATTTATTTAATCTGTATCCTCAACATACACTTAGGGACCCAGAGGTGCTTTCAAAAGGCAAGTGGATTTTCTTGTTTTGCTTGAAGACATTTCACCTCGTCCAAGAAGTTTCTTCAGTTCTGACTGAATGATGGAGAATGGAAGGATTCGTTGAGGCCACATGGAGGTTTCTTTATGCCCTCAGGGTCACTGGTGATTAGTTCAGTTGACCCTGAGGGCACAGAAAAATCTCCACATGGCCTCAACGACTCTCAGAAAGAGTGCTAATGACTAGAAGACTGCAAGGAATATAAATCCTTCCATTCTCCACTATTCAGTTAGAACTGAACTGAAGCTTCTTGGATGAGAAGCGAAATGTCTTCAACCAAAAGAAGAAAGTTGCTTTTTGAAAGAAAGCACCTTTGGGACAACCATTACCTGGATGACTGAGAATCTCCATAAATATACATTGAAGGAAGCTGAATCAGAAGAAAGTGAGTGTGATTTTAAAACAGGAGGAACACCAACATCCTGTGCTATGCTGATGACACTACTCGGAAAACTGGAAATTGAAAAAAAAAATTGGTGAGTTCTAACAATGAAAATTACAGAGCACAATCAAACATGGGTCTAAGATTAATATAAAGATGATCTATCATAATCACAGTAGCCAGACTTAAAGTTGACAGTGAATATACAGAAGTGGTGGATGGTGTCTACATTTTCGGATCACCTATCAATGACAAAGGAACCAGCTGTTCAAAAATATGTCATAGATTAGAATAATATTTTTCAAATCTGAACTTCAACTTCCAGAATTCCTCAGCCAACACTGATGGAAATTGAATTTCCATCTTAAATTTGCCAATTTTGGAAATGTTAGGTTAGAACATAGAACAGCTGTACTTTATCTGATTGCAAAAATCCAGATGACCAAGAGATGTCAATATTTTTTTTCTGTATCATAATGCTGCCATCTAAACATTGCACAGATTTTGGCAGCTAAGATACTGTGGCTCTGTTTTCTGAATATGGTACACTTTCAATAAGAACTTGTTGAATTCCGAAGCAGCATTATGAATTCTGCAACTGTGAAATTACTGCAAAAGTGTTTAATCTCTTTTTTATGACTGATCTTTCCTTTTCTTCATTGTCCTAATTCCAGTTTTGCACTGTTGTGCTTTTTAATTACAAATGACTTTCTATTCACTTGAAAAAAATGATGTTCATATTATATTACTTGGAGACAAATTTAAATTAAAAGTTATATGATATAATTCTAGTTAAAAGAGCCAGTTTGGTGTAGTGGTTAAGCTGCTGGACTAGAAACCAGGAGACAGTGAATTCTAGTTCTCTCCTAATCATGAAAGTCAACTGGGTGACCTTGAGCCAGTCAGTTTCTGTCAGCCCTTCTCATTTCACAGAGTTGTTCTTCTGGGGAAAATAGGAGGAAGAAGGAGCATTATGTATGTTCACTATCTTGAGTTATTTGTAAAAATAATAAAGGTAAGATAAAAATTCAAAAAATGAAAGAATAAAAGTTGCAACGTTCATGTTATGTGTAAAATGTGATATTGTTGTGTAATGCCATTGCAGCTAAAAAAGGAGAGGCTTAGGGATTGTTGTATGAACAGAGACATAGAATCAAGATCACGCGATGTACTAGTACCACTTTATAAAGCCTTAGTAAGACTACACCTCGAATACTGCAGCCAATTTTGGTTACCATATCACAAAAAAGATGTTGAGAGTCTGGAAAAAATTCAGAGAAGAGCAACTAAGATGATCAAAGGGCTGGAGACCAAAATGTACGAAGAGCAGCTGCGGAACTTGGGTTTGGCCAGTCTAAAGAAAAGAAGAAATAGGGGAGACATGATAGCAGTATTCCAGTATCTGAGGGGCTGCCACAAAGAAGAGGGGGTCAGGTTGTTCACCAGAGCACCAGAGGGAAGGACGAGAAACAATGGTTGGAAGCTGATCAAAGAGATAACCTGGAATTAAGGAGAAACTTCTTGACAGCAGGGACAATCAACCAGTGGAACAGCTTACCCCCAGAAATCTTCGGCGCTCCATTACTGGAAATTTTAAAAAAGACTGGACATAGGTATAGGTCCTTCTGCTTGAGCAGGGGGCTGGACTAGAAGACCTCCAAGATCCTTTCCAGCTCTATTCTATTCTAAAAACAGGCAAATATATACCACTTGCTTTTTTATTATTTGGGGCAAAGATGCTGGCACAACTTCTTTATGGCATTGTTTTTTTCTTTTTGCAATTGTGCTACTTTCTGAGAATTAATCACTGTTAGTGAAATTAGCACCCTCAGTACCACTATAAAAGAACTAGATTATTTTTTAAAGGCGAATAGCAAATATGGAATTGCCAAATTGATTTAAGTAGGACTTCGAATCTGTTTCACTAATAATCACAGATTTGCAGTAGAATATTTTATGCAGCTTTAATTCCGAAAACATAGAGCAGAAGTAGTATATTTTATGAAGCTATAAGTCCTAAAACATGCAAGAGAAGAGCCTTTCAACTGATATAGAAGATCCCATAGCTGGAATATCTATGACTTTGACACTGGATGTTTTCAGTCTACTAAATGCATACTTGTTCATTGCTCATTCTACAGGGGTTTTGAAAGCACACTCTTATCTCCGCATTACTTTCAGTGGTGTCAAGTTGCACAGCTTAATCTTATGTTCTCTTATTACTTTTGAACTGTAATCCCATAACATATAAGGTAGCCATGTTTTGGACTGCAGCGTATAAAATTTGCCAGGAACTGATATATAGTAAATGCTGCAACATCAGAGGAAAACTATACTGTGTGTTTAGCACCAGTTAATAATTAATAATAATAATAATACCTTTAACACCATCAAACAAATCTGCTTATGGATAAAAACACAAGCTCTAAACATCTGGCTGACTTGTGAACCAACCATAATAATAAATTATTTAAAAAATATACTGTCAGACTTTCAACAACAATGGGTGGCTCACAACAGTCAAATAAATTATAATAAAATCAACAAAATATAAAGCTAAAAGATGGCAAGCACCACAAATCCGATGGAATAAAGCAAGAGGTCTCATTCAAAGGCATGGGTAAAGAGCAAATCTTCATGGTTCTTCTAAACCAAGGGTCTCCAACCCCTGGTCCACAGCCCAGTGCCAGGCTGCTGCCCATTCAGAACTGGGCTATGGAAGTGGTGGGTGAACAGACACAAAGCTGCATTTGTGAAAGCAGCACAAGCACACAAAACCTTCCCCTCTCCCCCCCTATCGCCATTACCACCACCTCCAGTGGTCCACCGATCCAGAAAGGTTGGGAAACACTGTTCTAAACAACAGCAGAATGGAGGGGGGTATCCAAATCTCTTCCAGAGGGCAAGCACTGTCACAGAGAAGGCACACTTTCAGGATCCTGACAGATGACATTGTTTTTTCAAGACAGGAGGCACAATCTCCTTCAGAGAGGCTGCCACAATGGCCCGGACCCAACCATGGGTCATCTCTCTGGCTGCTTTTACTAAATAGGAGTAGTCTAGATCCAGTAAACAGGTAGCAAGTTGACATCAAAGAAATCCTGGCCATTTCTTCAGGCATGTGTCTAGTTTTAAACCTTTTGGTTTATTTTTTAATTGTATTTCATTTTATACGTTAACAGTCATGCTACACTGTTTTATGCTATACCATATTGTGCATAGCTATAGTATTAACATTAGTTAATTATAATTTAAACACTCAGATTTTAGTGGTTTAGTATTTTATACTCCGTGATAATAATTCAATTTTTAGTTATTTTGTAATTATAATCCATACTGGAATGATTGTAAATTTGTATAGTTCTAATGTAAAGATAATTTAATTTATACAATAATTTTGGTATGGGAATTATTCCATTCTGGATGACAGCCAAATTAATCTGAAGCATTGCATAAATGGAAATGAAAGTAACTACTGCCTAAACAAGTGTGTGGATTTTGTACATAAATAATAAAAAGCCAATGTATACATCAATGAACTGAGCACTTTTATTTTCAAAATATACTTGAAAAATGAGTAATCACTACTAAAATATTTAGTATGTTGTAATATTGTTTCTTTAATTTTTTATTCATTTATTAAGTTTATGTGCCTCCCATCTCACTATCAAGTAATGTAATATATAGTAAGACATTTATAAATACTAAATTCCATTGTAGTTACGCTCCTAGGCTATTTTTTGACATCATTTTGATATTGCTTTATTGTAATATTTATTTTCTTCATTGTGCTGTTGTCTGGTTCGTACAAATTCTCTGTAACATTCAGTTATGCTAAAAGCAAGATATAATTTGCATAAAACTTCCATTATCAAAATAATTTTCTAAATAAAGTCAATGTAGCATGACTTGCTGGAACTGAATTAAATTTCAAGAGGTTCTTAATGATGAACAAGAGAGAATAAGTAAAAAGAATAGCTAAACTTTCTAACAATTATGACAAAGAGGAAGTTTCTGGGTATTTTTTCATCCATCCAGAACAAAATATTATTTTCAGTTTCTGCAACTGCAACAGTTGTAGAATATACTAAGAGATCTAATCACATACTGGTCAGAATTTTAAATATTTCTGAATTAATTTTTGTAAGCACAAATTATTAACTGTTCTGGATAGCTAGCTATAAAAATACAAATGCTGTATTTTTTCATCCTTATATTGCATGTATGTGTATGTTTGTGTATTATTATTTATCACTTTTTAGTCAAATATGTTAATATGGATATTTGTATGCATGTGTAAGAGAGTATGTAACTATAGTATGTAACTATAGAACATAGTGATATGGTAGAATATATTTATTAGAAATATGATATACTGAACTAATTTCTGGGTTTGTATTAACCAGAAACTAATGGCCTGCTGTATCTGTAAAAACACGCTAGGCTGAAATGTAGTTGACCAACCTGTGTCAGCAAACATAAATTTGCAATACTGGAATGAAAAAAAGGATAATGAAATGTATTGTAATTCCAGTAGTAATGAAACACAAATCATTCTTTTTTTATCAAAATTTATCCAGCTCTTTTCTGAACAAAAACCATAGCCATTTGGAATATAATAGAAATTGTATGCATAACATCACATTTCAATAGTAAAGATGTACCTAAGGGCAGAAATTGGGGTTGATAGATTTCTTGGGAAAGCCTTTTAATAAGGTTGATCCCTATTGACTAACATTTCAACATACATCGTAAGCATCTGTATTTTATCTTTCAGGAGTTACAGTTTGAAAGACTTACAAGAGAACTTGAGGCTGAACGTCAGATTGTAGCCAGCCAGCTGGAGAGATGTAAACTTGGATCTGAGACTGGAAGCATGAACAGCATTAGGTACTTAATCAGAATGATTTTATTATTTTTGCATAATAAATTGAAATTGATAATAGATTGTATTGACCATCCTCACGTGATGCATTGCATATCAGAAGGTGTCTAATAAAGCAGTAAAGCAAAATTATTTTAAAGTTACATTATATGTGTTACCTGATAATGAATTTGAGCAAAAACTAATAGCAAAAACACACACTGTAAAAACTGGGGAGGTGATGAAATAGCATGACATATAAAATTGCTAAATTTAGCTCCTTTAAAAAAAAGAATGGGCAAGAAAACAATGTGAGAAATAAATTCAGTGCTGTAGAATTTGAAAATGCAGAGTGCTGCAGGTCATTTGCTGCCATACGAACATAATAATCTTTTGATCGTTTTTCAGTTTGATCATTTTAAACAAATAAATACTTGCCTTAAAATATCTGTAGTTTTAATTGTTCTGTTTTTTTTTCTGGTATTTTTGCTATAGAATTGTCAACCTTAAAATGAGCATCGTGATTATAATTTTGCTACTTGATTTGATTTTTAAAGATGTAACTTAGCTAGAGAAATATGCATAAAGTAATGAATTTGTGTTGGTTTCTTAGACTGCTTTTTTAATGTATGCATAGTTAGAAGCACTTAGTTCAGCTTAGGTAACCCCATAACATTTAAGCAGAAATGGGCCTGGGAGATATCAAGAATGCCCATCACTGGCATTCAATATACATCTCAAAATAGGTAATGGCAAATCTCATCTGGAGTGATGTTAAGAAAACTACATGCATGTAAATCCTAGAACAGTGGTGGCAAATCTATGGCATGTGTGCCACAGGCAGCACTCAGAGCCCTGGCCCACATGGAGCACAGCACAGCCAAGGACATGGCAGCCGGGCAGGGGGGAAAAGATTCTGCCCTTACACCCCATCACATGCAGTTGATGCTGCAGGGTGCGGGCAGAGGGCATGCACACCATGGCTTTGCTGGGCTGCCTGGGAGATATGCAGCGGGCTGTGGAGGCGGTGAATGGCCCTGCAGGTGGGCCAGGCGGGGTGAAGTGGGCAGGACAGGGGCAGAGCGGGGAGGTGGGACAGGACAGGGCCGGTTTTGAGGGTGTCTAAAAGATTCGCCATCACTGGCCTAGAAGTATCCAATGGGAGTCTACCCTTCTCTAGCCAAAGATAGAAAAATAGAATGATTGCATGAAGTAATTTAGTAAAAAAAATTGTAAAAATAATTTAGAAAGGGGTTTAAATTCCTAGTTGCTGAAATAAGCTGATAGAAATTTGAAAGACCTGAAAAATAAAGTGAAATCATTGCTTTTAATAAGTGATCAAATACATGTATTCATTAAATGTTTTTGATTTAGTTAATACACGGAGAAATTTATATTTTTCCAAATCTGCGTATTTTATTTCAAGATATATCCATATCCTCATTATCTCTAAAATAGATTTGACAAAGCACTTTCCTTGGGGTTGTCTTTAAAAACTATCTGGAATAATAATAATAATAATAATAGTAAAGTTGGAAGGGACCTTGGAGGTCATCTAGTCCAACCCCCTGCTCGGGCAGGAAACCCTACACCATTTCGGACAAATGGCTGTCCAGTCTCTTCTTAAAAACTTCCAGTGTTGGAGCATTTACTGCTTCTGGAGGCAAGCTGTTCCACTGATTAATTGTTCTCACTGTCAGGAAGTTTCTCCTTAGTTCTAGGTTGCTTCTCTCCTTGATTAGTTTCCACCCGTTGCTTCTTGTCCTGCCTTCAGGTGCTTTGGAAAATAGCTTAATTCCCTCTTCTTTATGGCAGCCCCTGAGATATTGGAATACTGCTATCATGTCCCCCCTTGTCCTTCTCTTCGTTAAACTAGACATACCCAATTCTCGCAACCGTTCCTTATATGTTTTAGCCTCCAGTCCCCTAATCATCTTTGTTGCTCTTCTCTGTACTCTTTCTAGAGTCTCAACATCTTTTTTACATCGTGGTGACCAAAACTGGATGCAGTTGATACAAAATGCAGTAACCCCTCTGTTGCAAGAACAGCATTTTTGCTCTATATGGGTTACTAGTGGGCTTTCAAATACAGTGCAGGTTTTAACATAAAATACTTACATGTCCAGTATCATCTTTTTGTGATAGAACCCACCTGCTACACATTCCAAATTAGAATAGTGATTATTCCTCCTTGACGTTTGTAGTCGTAGAGTTCATTGAAACAATTAAAAAGGATCAGTTTTCATTATAACCAATATCCCAAATCCGTAACTTGGTGTATATGTATTTTAACTGAGGCTGGATGTATATTCACTTGAAAATATGCCTGAACAAAGTATCACCTTAACAGATTTCATTTTAAAGAATTTAATTCATATGTAAAGTTCAGAATCCAATATTTCATGGGTTTCACAGTTTTCTATTATATTTATGTTCAACAAACAAAAGATGGGATTTTTAAAGATCATGTTTAAAAAATGCATATGGTCTGACTCAAACATAATACAGTACTGCTGTGTTGAGTTTAATATATACTCAGTCCCCTCCTCCCACACCCTCTCCATCCTTCTCTGGTGTGGTCGTGTTTTAATTCAATGATATGTATACAGAATACATTGGGATGGCCTGTGCTAGTAGACTTTTGGATCCAAATGGATTGTCTCAAACCATTTCCCATGTTTGTCAGCTCTTTATTTGCCATGTTTTGAAACGTTATCTTTTTTTTCTTACATGCAAAAGTTCCTAAATGCTAGTTTTCAGTAGCAGTGCCTATGTTATGGTATAGCCCTCCCATAGAAGCCTAACTAGCCTTGCAGTTTTAATCTTCTGGAGACTTTTGGAAACTGAATTATTCCATTGAGCCTATGATGAATGATAGGACACACTGGGTTCTTTGACTTAGTTTACAATATTCTCCAGCTTATATCCATTCATTCAGAGTTATGGTGGTGCTGAAAAAATGAACGTACAATTGGTCATCAAAGTTGTAGCTGTTTCAATTGGTCCTCAGAGTTCTGCCATCGCAGCATCCCTGTGATCATGATTTGGGCATTCAGGTACTTGGCTTGTGATTATGCCATCACAGTGATGTCAGAAGGGAAAGCTGCAAGTCACCCCAGTAAGTTGCTCCTATTGCTTTTTCTTCTGAGGAATCTGCTATGGAATACAAGATCCTAGGGATCACGTATTCCATAGCACAACCCCCAGTCCATAGTGTACATCTGACTGCAGCACTCTACCATAGTGTCAACCAACCAAAGCCTCCATCAGCCCCCCATTCATCTCCACCAGACCGTCCATGTCTACCGAAATATGTAACATTCACTTGAAAGGAAATAAAACCTTCCAGTCTCACAGCTGCAGGAGGAAGGAGAACTGATTATAGAAAGACTAGTAAATAGTAAACTTTGACTAACAGGACAATAGCTGTGTTCACCCATTTTGTTAAATCATAGGCTGTTTATCTTTGTTTTATTAAATAAAACACTGTTGAATAAATTCACAAAATAAACCACATTTTACAAACCACATACCCCATCAAAGCTTCGGTATTTGCTAGTTTTAGATATCAAGAGCTGTGGTGACATAGTGATTAGAATTGCAGGCTAACTCTGCCCACAGAAGCAGGAGTTCGATCCTAACTGGCTCAAGGTTGACTCAGCCTTCTATCCTTCCAAGGCCGGTAAAATGAGGACTCAGATTACTGGGGGCAATATGCTGACTCTGTAAACTGCTTAGAGAGGGCTGTAAAAAACTGTGAAGCGGTATATAAGTCTAAGTACTATTGCTATCATGCTAAACAATAATGTGGTATGTTTGAAAGAGGAAAATTCTCATTGTTTAAAGTTATAATCTGAATTTTGAAAGACTTACAAATGTGTCTTATATGAACTGAAAATTATTATTACTATAGCACTGAGATATTGATTATATGATTATTTATTTCTTTTTATGCATTTGTGATTATTTAATAGACATGCAATAAGGCAAAATGTGACTAAGGTATTTCATAGCATATAGGTCTTTTTAAAAGATTACTGTTCTCAAGATAGGTATTTGCTTTGGACAGAATATTTCTTCTAACATTCATTGATATTTTCAAATGAATTATTTACAAGAGAGCTAGTTCTTTTTTCTTTTAATGCCTGCCACTTTATATTTTACAATGGATATTAAATAATTAAGAAAATAAATATATTTCCATTAAACTTCTATAAAAGCTCCATGCTATCTTCTTTTATGTGCTACTATGCAAATGTACAATGCTACAAAAGAATGTGCAATAATAAGCAAAATTAATACAGGAAACATCCACTCTAAATTTTGCAGTTTTCATATTATTCATTTTTAAAAATTGCCTTTAATGATTTGATTGAATGGAATTTGAAGTTGTTTATCACCAGAAAGAATAGTGTTTTCCGTTTTCTGCAGTGTGAAAGCAGTAAGAGAAGATGAACCCACCCTTAGAATTTAGGATACTTTGTTGATATATTCCACTGCAGCACATATTATTCTGGTGTAAAATAATACATCCTTAATCACATATAATAATTTTATAGCATCTTTCACAGCAGTTAACTGTTCGGACTCAGATTAATTACATAGTATCAAGCAGATTCAAACTTCTTTGGTTTTATTGCAGACTTAGAATGGATCACAAGAGTATTGGGTTAAGTATCTCCTTTGACTGCTAGACTTATTTGACTGCTGAGTAGCTCTTTATCACTTCTTTTTAGTTTCTGTTAATGTTCTTGCATTCTTGAATTTGGTAGCATGTGAAATTCACAGTGAGACTATATCAGGCACTTGGGAGAAGATGGACTAAGTGTCATGTCTTACTCATTTGTATGCTGCTACAACCCTACGCATAAAGAAAATCAGTTACCATGGGATTTGGTATTGGAGACTCTGAATCAGAACAAAGACGCTATAAAGCAATTACAAAGAGCTCTACTGAATGGTTTCAAGAGAGACTTGGTAGTGATTTTCCAGTTGAGGAAGGCTTGGAAATCATGAAGTATATTACTTTGTTACAAAAGTGAAAGTACAGAAAATCAGAATTTACTCACTTTAACGTCAAATGGCTTGAAACTTGTCTAAAATACATTTTAAATCCTAAGCAAGAATTTGGATATTAATGCACAAAACATGTTAATTGTGATCAATTAAAAAACAAAACATTTGGTTTTGTTTTATAGCAGGATGACATTTAGCTTGCCAAAACATTAATACTTCATATAAATAGATCAGGAGTAACTGTGAAGAATGATTTGAAGTACATGTGAGAGACAGATTAGGGATAAGACCAAAGGGGAGTCTTTTTGCAGATAGAAGTATGGATGTAGACTTGAAATTCTAGTCGCATTTATCCAAGTGTTGTTGTTTTTTTAACACAAAGAGGATCTGTTCCTTAGAAAATCTTTAGGACTGTGCTGTACAGTTGCTACAGAATTGCTATGTAATTTCCTTCAGTTGTTTGTTTAGGAGATGGTAGGAAAATGAAAAGTAAAATTACACTGTATTGAACTTTGATTTTATATTATGAGTTATCAAAGTCATTTCTTTCAATTTTAGACATTCTTTCCCTATGATTTCTGAAACATAAATTACGAAGGGGGGTGTCTTTTGCATTTATAACTGTACATTTAACAAAGTAAGAGGGATTACTTTCAGCTGCTAATGTAAGGAAATTATATTTTTTCAAATATTATTTCCTTTTGTTTTATAAATATTGTTCTATCCTTTTTTCAGGAACTGAAAGTTCCCAATTTTCACCCTCATAGCAACCCTATTTAGATTGATTAGAATGAGAAACAATGAGGGCTGCAAGGCCATGAAATGAAAAATTGGGGACATTTGCTCATCTATCTCAGACAGCAGATTAAGCCAATTACTTTTCCTTCTTCCCAGCCAGTTTAACAGAGGCATGTTAAGACAAAGAATTGATCTGTGCCTGTGTTTTTGAGACAGTTTCTGTGCGTGCAGATAACACTTTCACTCTTAGTTTTCCTTCCCAAAAATCATCAAGCTACTATTCCCCTTAAATGACCAAGAGAAAAAAATAAAGCGAACATTTCTTCCAATGTGGAAAGAAGCCAACTGTGTTTTTTTTAACAATCCTGTGTTAGCTGAAATAAAATCAGCTGTACCCTGCAATACTACTGATATTGGGCAAACAGAGAGTCTGCAACTGCCTTTAAGCTAGTGCAAAATCCTACTTAAATTCTTGGAAATTAAAATGATACTGAAGGTGAAGAAGACTTTACTTTTAAGATTATGAAAAATCATTTGGATAATGACCATTGTAAAGAGCAGTATAGGTAATCCTCCCTTTATGACCACAATTGGGCCCAAAATCTTGTTTATTAAGCAAAGCAGTCATTGCTTCACAACCACAATTGCAGCTCTCCCAATTGTGGTTGTTAAGTGACCATGTGGGTAATTAAGCAGAGCACTAGCAAGAGACCTGGTCTTTATTCCTATTCTCAATTCTCCAAAAATGCAGCTCATTTGTAATAAATGGAACTGAAGGTGATTCAGTGAACAAAATAAAGAATTGCTGTGTTATCAAGTCACCATTATTATTTTATTTTATTTGACAATAATTTATCCTTGTATGTTAAACATGATGTATGATGGGTGTCATATCATAATGTATGATTTTGTCATGAAGTGAACACATATATTTCACAAGTTAAAGACACAAATCCCTAGAAAGGATACCTAGAATAATAGAGGAAGGGAGTGAAAATTACCGTAAATCTCTTTTCTGCAGAACTTCTGGCAATATTTTGTTGACTTTGTAAACAAAGTCATTGTAAAACCAATAATAATTATAACTATCAAGACTTTAATGATATAATAATATCTGTTCTGCTATTGTATCTTAAAAGTTTAGCTGAATAAGGAGATGTGCTTGAAATACTTCCCTCTCTGTGTGTATTACATATAAAAGATGTTACCATCTATGCTTCCATATAAGACCATCTGTGGATAAGCAACCCTCAATTTTTTAACCAAAGTACTGTGAAAAATGTGTCACCAGCAGATAAGCTGACCCTCAAAACATTTGTAGGCTTCAATTTTCACAATTGGTTTATTCAGGGTTATCCACAGATTATCCATCTTATCTGTGCATGGATAAATATATATGAGATATATGAGTACTTTAAAAAAAATACTTTTATACCGAATATATTTGTGGATATACCCAGCCAGATAGCTAAACCAATTTTAGATGCATTTTGACATCTAATACACTTGGCTTATTAATGAGTATATATAGTATCCTTCTTTGTATTTAATTACCCTGTATGTTGTAGATGACTCCTGTTTTTTTTCTTCTGGGAGCTACTGGGTCTTTTGGTTTTAGTTAAAATATTTAGTTAGTTTGTGTGCTATGGGGATGACCTATGGTTGAACTAGCTAGAATGTTGATTATTTCTGAGATGTTGTTGATGTATGGTGATGTTATTCTTTTCATAGCTCATGTTGTTGGTTGTGCTATAGTGAATTGAGTGGTGACACACTTTTTGATGAAGTTGTATGGATATCCATTTTGTTGGAAGAATTATAGGCAGTCTGTTTCATTTTTCTGGTGCTCTGGGTTACTGCAATGTATTTGTATTCATCCAAATGTTCTTACACAGCTCCTCTTGTGAAAATTGGATTGTTACTGTGATAATGGAACACTTAGTTACTGTGGGTGGTTTTTCAATGGGCTTGTGTTTATGATCTGCCGCCATTTCCTCTGCTGATGAGGATATCCAGGAGGGATAGTGTGTTATTGTTTTCTTCTTTCCTTGTGAATTTTATTCCTTCGAAGATGTTGATTATCTTGGCTGTCTTCTCTAATTGTTCCGTTTTTATCATGACAAGGGTGTTGTCTACATACCAGAGATGAGGTAAATGTAAACACTCTTTTAAATTATCACTTCCTCAGTAGTAGCTTTCTTCCTCTGGTTAATATCCAGAGATTAGTGCGTCACAATCTTAGGGAAGGCTGGTAATATTGAAATTAGATATTTTAATTTATTTCACCTAAATATTGCTAGAATGATTAAATTAGCCCTTTTAAATTGGCTTTTTTATGGATGAAGTAGTTAAATATACAGTCATAGATAATCTGCATTCTAAAAACAATCGTATCTGGTCCGTTCATATCTATTTAACTATTCATCAGGTTTTGGCTCAACTTGATTAATAGGAAGTAAAATAATAAACAGTACCTGGAAATTAATTGCTACAGGATTTGACAAGTATAAGTGAGCAAATTAATTCATGAAATCCTCCAGAAAAATAATTATTGCAAGCTATTGGTGAAAACTGTTGAAATATTGGAAGAAGTCATAGAATATCTATACATAACAGTATACAGTTGCACCACATTAATAGCAGTTTTGTATTTTCCCAATGCAGCTCACCTCTTCCAGGTCTGCTGCTGCCAGTCATCTAACGGAAATGACTCCATAGATGCTGCGATAATCATAACGTACATAGCATTCAGGAGTTTTCTTGTAATTTCAACTGGTTGCTGAGTGACTGGTTGTAAGTCAAGGTCTACTTCTATTTGTTCTTTTTCTCCTTATTAAAAATTAATTTTTCATTGATAATTTACTGTATTACAAAAAGCTCTTATTCTAAAATGTATATTTCTGTAACCTTATCACATATATTGCGAGAAATCTGCTAGGTTTTCTTTTAATTATCTTCTTTAATTTTTACTCTTTTCCCTTTCATTTTTTCAAATCTTTACTAAGCAAGATGAGTTGCTTAATATTCACCAGAAAAGATTGGTTAGTTAATATAAAAAGATAGGTAGCTATTTTGCTGTTGATGTTTAGTATGATCACATCAGTAAGATACAGGTAGTCTTCAATTTACAACAGTTCGTTTAGTGACCATTCAAAGTTACAATGGCACTGATAAAAGTGACCTATGATCATTTTTCATACTTGGCAACTGGTTCATATTTATGACTGTGTCCCAGAGTCATGTGATCAACTTTTATGATCTTTTGACAAGCAAAGTCAATGGGGAAGCCAGATTCACTTAACAATCAGGATACTAACTTAACAACTGTGATGATTCACTTAACAACTGTGACAGAAAAGTCATAAAATGGGGCAACATTCACTTAACAAATGTCTCATTTAGCAACATAAATTTTGGGGCTCAATACGTAGAGGACTGCCTCTACTTGGCACTTCAAATTCTCTTTTGATCCATTGCTTTCTCATGAAATACTTGTAAATGGCAGTGGAACATTGTATATATAGTCATTGTGGATTATTTCACTATTCGTGCATTGAAAGTTCTTCTGTACACAGGGCTCCTTATATCAAGATAATACAATCTGTTCCAGAAAAATGTACACACTGCATCAAATATGTCTAAAATATTTACTGACTAGAAATTTTCTTGAAAGTCATTTATGTTGCTTTAAAAATAAATTTGAAGCATTGGAACAGTGTTAGAAGTTGTGTACGTCTATATTGGTTCCTCCTGTCCCCCTTCATCTTCTCTAAACTAAATCACCAGTCTGCTTTTTAAAAAAACTTAACACACTTTATAAAATGAGTTCATTTTAAAAAATCTACTGGATGGGTGCTTAGAATAGCTTTGCATGTGTCTCATGCACTTTTAATATGGTAACTTACTCCTTTTTAATCTTCTTTCCCAACATTTTTAACACAATCTCTATAGCAGGGGTGTCAAACTGCCGGCCTGCAGGCCGGATGCGTCACATGGAAGCCACACCCACCCCATTGCCGGCAATGGCAAAACTGGCCCGATATGTTGCACAATGTCATATGACATCGCGAGTTTGACATGTCTGCTCTATAGTTTCTTTTATAATGAAAAACATGGTCTCACTTCTGTCTTTCTGACCAATTAACATGTTAATTAGTAATAGCGTTGATGTGATCTTTGTTTTATCCTTTGTTTTATTTTCTTTATTTGAAGAAAAAAGTCTCTGCCATTTATTAACTTAATTTCTAAATTAATTTCTTAACTTTAGCTGTGGCATTACAGTTGATACTGTTTAATGTAGTGAAGTATATAGATTGACTGGTTATAAATGTTGCTTGTTTTTAGTTCATACAGTAATTCTTTTTTTAAAAAAAAGTTGGGTTTGTCTAGCAGGTACTGATCCTATTTTATCACTTGATGGTTTCAGATAAAAGATGGCAGGTTGTTACTAACAGTATGCTCTCAAGTGAAGGTTGAAAGATATATCATCCTATTCCACATTCGCCCATAGCTCATTTAATGCTGTATTTGTACCAAGTGAGGTTAAGGAGCAACACAGTGATATGCAAAAAGATATAAACGCAATCATTGTTGATAACGTTGCAGATGAAGATGAATCGTGTGACAAATAATGAGGAGGTGGCAATTCACCTAAAATGATTATATAGGAATCTGGGCCCTTTGGGAAACAAGAGATTTAATACAGAAAATGGTTTATGGACAAGAGCATAGCAATTACCTGCATCATGCAGCTGGAAAGGTTGCAGTGCAGAGTCAAGAGATAATGTTATTAATGGCTAGTGCATCTGAAGAATAGATATGATGCCAAACGTTGAGAAACATTGAAGTGTTGCTCTAGTACAACAATATTTTATAACCATTTTGAATGTATTGTGCAAAATACTATCAAACATTTTATTTACTACAGTATTTTTTTCCTGCCCAGTTCTAATGATGCTATTTTGACATACCAAAGAGGTTCCAATTAATAGCTATTAAAATGTATAAAACTACAGATGGTGTTTTGAAACTTGCTTCTTAAAGAAAGTATTTTGATATTAACACAGGGGGGGGCACTACTTTAAGAGTGGCATGCCATGAGCCCCTCTTCTGAAATCAGAAGCAGAACCAAGAAATGCGGGGGTGAAATTCAGACTTTGAGTTGAAGTTAAATCAATTAAATACACTTGTGTGTAAGAATTGTGTGTTAGTTTGAAACCCATCTTTTCCCATGACATTGGACAACTGCTTTTTAATTTCCAGCTCATTTCAATGTAGCAAAGGTGCTTTAGTTTTTTGTTTGCTTTGAGGTTTTTTTAGAGGTAGTTTCCAATCATGTCTCATTCCTGCTTCCGTTCCTGAGCTTCAACCGATAGAAAAAAATACTAGCTTAATGGCTTAATACTTCCTTCTCAGTAGACCAAAGCAGGGTTGATACTAACAAATTGACAGCGTGTCAATTTCCTCTATTTATCTTGGGGTTCTTCCAAAATGACAGGCTGAACAGGGACAATTTTTTCCTCCTGCTGACAAACTGATTTTGCCACCAGAACTGGTTCTTTGGCAGCACCTTCCCCAGATTCGAACAGAAGCAACTAGGAGTGACCCAAGCTGACCTTTGGATGACCCTGCACCTACCTGAGAAAAGGAATCTCGATGGTTGCAGTTTTCAGTAGAAACAACTGGAAGATCAAATCTCTATCTTTTCCTTTCAGCTGTTTGTCCTTTGGAAGTGCATGTTGGTTTTTAACTGCACTTTTTTAAAGTTTCTTTTTTCACCTTGATTCTTATCTTCAACAGTTAACTGACTGGTTGAATGATGATTTATTCTAAGTCCTTGCTGGAGTTTAATGTGATTTCTTTGCATTTTTTTATGCTTTATTTCTGAGTTGCAAATTATTTTCTCTTTCCTCCTATGGAAGTTGACAGCAAAAATGATCAGATTTGATTTACATTTACATTAGATTTTCACTATAAAGATTTTGTATGCTATTAATTTTTAAAAGCTCTGGTCTTATTTCTTTTTAACTTCTTATGCGGATCTCCATTTTTTTTCCTACCCCTTTTTCATTGTGGAAAATATCTCAATTTTTTCTACAGTTATTTTGTTACAGTATATCTTCTTCCCCTGTCCTTGAGTAGAACTATTTATGTCTGGATATGAAAGCCCAGCTACAGGAGAGTTTTGGACTATATTACATCTGTAAATAATGCATCAATTTAATGATAAAGCCCTTTGGACAGCCTTTTTTGGGGAAAAAAATTTCATCCTACAAGCTTAAATTGAAAATTTAGATAAAAAGTTTGATAACAATAGTTTTAAATCAACCTAAAGATAGAGATCAGATTGAAGCAATAGCAATTAAAGCAGATTTGCAACCAAATGGATCAGAGTTTGTTGCTGGCAGATTGTTGCTGGCAGATTGGAAGGAGAAGGACCCTTGTTTGAAAACTGCAGGCTTGTTAGAGAAGGCTGAAAGGGGCAAGAATTCTAAAGACATAGAGATGACAGAATCAATGAATGATGGATAAGACTTCTTAAAAAGATTGATAGAGATTGGGGAGTGGAATTACTATAGCTATAAAGCAATTGTCACAAGATGCTGGATCCCAGCTTGGAAGAGGATTCTTTGAACAACAAATACTGTAGAAATATTCACAACAGAAATTTACAATCTTGAGGATTGAGTTAAAATTGTAAGGAAAAGTTTTATCATTAAGAATCAATAAGTGATATTTGATCCTGGATGAACCAGATATAATGATTGTGGTGGTTTATGATAGAAGCTGTTATGGACTTTCTATAAGTTAAATACAATAATAGATTGCCACCAGAAGGTTTTGAAGTTTACATTTGTTGTTGAGTTTACCTGTTAACTATTTTTTTCATAAACTAGATAGATGTCAGGTCAACCTGGTTGGATAAACAGAGTTATAGAAATTCATAATTTGTGGGCCACTTTCACAAGGGGGGAAACCATTATCCTTGAAATATATTTATCAGTATTCAGCTGGGGGGGGACAATCAATGTGTATGTGTTTTTATGCACTTTTTAATGTCTTATTTTATGTTTTGTATTTTTGGAGTTTGTATTTAAATGTTGTGAATAAAATAACGATTTTAATTTTAAAAACTCTTCTATTTATCTTCAGTATGAGGCCAGCCAGCTTATAAAACACTAGACTACTGATTTTGTTGTTGTTGTTGCTTTATGATTTCTTCTCCTTCTGCATGGAATGAGAATGTGGGACTTCAAGTAGCTCAAGCAAGCAACTACTTTGTTCCTAGTTCTCAGCTTTTGCTTTGAGCTGCCAATTATAAGACACAGCCAGCTTGTGCTATAAATCCAAAGTATTCATTCTGGTCATAAATCTGTACTAAAGTAATAAACTCTTTGGAAACTCCAAGCTGTCTGTATGGGACACAGACACAGTATCTCATTTTTGCAAAAGAGTCCAGAAACACAATTCTAAATCCAGGAAGATCTGAGAATAGTCAATTTGCTGTTCAAGACAATCCAACACAGCATAAAGGAAGAGTGAGGCTGTAAATTATAACAATGTTTATCGCAAAGAGTCAGTCAGAAAAGCTCTCTTCTGTATAGTCCTGATTGAGGGAGTCACACTTCTTTCTCAGCTTGACTTCCTCTTCTTAATTTGCAGTATGTAGCTGGCTTTGGATCTTTATCCAGCCCATGCTGTGGGTGAAGTGATTTAGAAGTGCTCTCTTCCCCCAATTGCTGGGATGCAGACTGAAACTCAGTCTAGTCATGCTCTGCAAATTCAGAATCTGAAGATTCAAACTGATTCCTAACAGTTTTTCCAATCTGCAAAAGTGAAGCCCATAACAATCTACCTTCAGACTAACTCTTGAGGATTAAACATTTTAATTCAATATGAACTTTCAAAAAGGCTACTGGAGCTACCTAAGATTTTCAAAGAATAAGGATGTGTCTATAGTCCAGTACATCAAATGATAGAAACCCAACCACTCTATATGTATATGCTGAGGGGGGGGGGAGAGAGAGAGAGAGAGGGAGGGAGGGAGAGAGAGAGAGAGAGAGAGAGAGAGAGAGAGAGAGAGAGAGAGAGAGAGAGAGAGATTAAGCATCACATCCATATAAGCAAGTACTGACCACACTAAAGAGGGTCTGAGTGCAAGCTGTGCAGAGAAGCCTTGAAGACAATCCAACACATAGTGGCAGGATGTAAGATGCAGACAGGAACACCATATACTAAACCAAGTAGATTCTGTACAGGAACATCTGTTCAGTGTACAGGCTACATCTTCCGAACTCCAGGTGGCAGATTCCACAGAATGTCATGGAGAATAGGAGGGCTAAGATCCCATGAGACTTCCAGATCCTCATGGACAGACATGTACTGGCCAATCAACCAGACATTGTGAGAGTAGACAAGGACTAGAAGACAGTGGTGGTGATAGATGTAACAGTGCCAAATGAAAGCAACATCTGGAAGGAGTATGAGAAGCTGGAAAAATACCAGAGCCTGAAGGAGGAACTAGAGAGGAAGAGAAAGTAAAGGGCCAAAGTGATCTCAGTGGTGATAGCACTTAGGGTGGTGATTCCTAAGCTATACCTTCTCTCATCACAACAGATATTTTTTTTTCGAATTGCTTCAGACATTATGTAGAAGCAAACCCACATTTGCTACCAACTAAAAACTGCACTGGGTAGGAGGAATAGATGAGTGCTTGAATCATCTGTGTCATGCATATGTTTGTAAATGTAATTCTCCCATTTGAACTATAAGGTTTTCAATGCCCAGCTAGTCTGCAATATCTTTCAGTCATATATATCATATCTACTTCTTAGTAAGCATCAGGCATCATCTCTACTGGACTTCTGATAAAGCAAAGAATAATTGGGATAAGATTTTTATTCCAATTTCAGAAGATCCTTGATATAAAAATGAAAATGAAACCAAAATTTTTCTTCTTAGGTTTGGTGGACAGATCTTGAAATAAAATTTCGAATGTTATAACTGCATATGTTAACAAACATAGAAAACTACACAATGGAAAAATGGATGGTAAAGGAGATGGACTGAGAGGAGATGGCAAAATTGTGTATATATAGTCCAGTACATCCCTCCCTCCCTTCCTCCTTCCCTCCCTCCCCAATGCCAGTTAGGAATTATAGGGTGGTTTCCAGTATTGGAATAAGTTTCCAACACTTGCTTTACTTTTTAATGAAAATATTGAGGGGTTTTCCAGTCTACTTTTGTGCATATGCCTACACAGAGAGACTAGTTTTTAGTACTTTTTAAAGAATAATTAAACATGGATGATACAAAAAAATAGTGAATAACACTTCCTCACCTCTGCTAAAATCTTCCCCGTTTTCTTTTCAATATTTAGTATTAATATTATAGCCATTGGTTATAAATAATAATAATAATAATAGTAATAATAACCAAAGGAAGAACAGAATAGAGGCATGGGAAGACAAAGCACTACATGGCCAATACATTAAAAAATAGCTGGGAAAGCAGATAATAACAAGACCTGGCAATGGCTAAGAGCAGGAAAATTGAAGAAAGAGACCGAGGGACTAATTCTGGCTGCACAAGACCAAGCCTTAAGGACAAATGCATATAAAGTCAAAATTGAGAAGACAGCAACAGACAGTAAGTGCCGCCTATGCAAAGAAGCTGAAGAAACAGTGGACCACCTGGTAAGCTGTTGCAAGAAGATTGCACAGACTGATTACAAGCAGCGGCATGACAAAGTAGCAACAATGGTGCATTGGAAGATCTGCAAAAAATATCATTTGCCTGTAAGCAAAAACTGGTGGGATCATAAAATAGAGAAAGTCATAGAAAATGATAAAATTAAACTGCTCTGGGACTTCAGAATTCAAACAGACAAGCACCTGCAACATAACACCCCAGACTTAACAATTGTCGATAAGAAAGACAAAAAAGTCTGGATAGTGGATGTGGCAGTGCCTGGAGACAGCAGAATAGAGAGAAAGAACTGGAGAAGATAACAAAATACAAAGACCTACAAATAGAAATAGAAAGACTGTGGCAAAAGCAAGCAAGGGTAGTACCAATAGTCATAGGCTCCTTGGGTGCAATCCCAAAACAACTGGAGCACCACTTGAACACCATTGGCATTGACAAATTCGCTATTAGTCAATTGCAAAAGGCGGCCTTACTAGGAACTGCTTCCATCCTGTGACGATATCTGTAATACCATGAAATAGCCACATCTGCCTATCCCAGGTCCTGGGTAAGGACTCGATAGGTAGACAAATGCCAAATCCAGTCTGAACAACTGGCTGACTGTGCAATGATCCATAATAATAATAATAGTAATAATAGTAAAGTTGGAAGGGACCTTGGAGGTCATCTAGTCCAATCCCCTGCTCAGGCAGGAAACTCTATACCATTTCGGACAAATGGCTGTCCAGTCTCTTCTTAAAAACTTCCAGTATTGGAGCATTCACCGTTTCTGGAGGCAGGTTGTTCCACTGGTTAATTGTTCTAACTGTCAGGAAGTTTCTCCTTAGTTCTAGGTTGCTTCTCTCTTTGATTAGTTTCCACCCGTTGCTTCTTGTCCTGCCTTCAGGCACTTTGGAAAATAGCTTGATTCCCTCTTCTTTGTGGCAGCCCCTGAGATATTGGAACACTGCTACCATGTCCCCCTCGTCCTTCTCTTCATTAAATAGACATACCCAATTCCAGTAACCATTGTTTATATGCTTTAGCCTCCAGTCCCCTTAGATAGCATTTAGATAAATCTAAATGCTATTTAAATGATATACTAAAAGAGCCAGAACTAAGTAGCTGGTTAGTAGCTAGTAACAACCACAAACTTTACCATCAGTCATGCTGAATGAACTGATGAGGGTTGCAGTCCAAAATATTTGGATGCCAGATTGCCTGCTCTTAGATTACATCACTGCTGTTAATTTTGTTTGTAATAATTTTATTTAGAATTACAATTACAATACAAACTAAAAAAGAAATAATAATATTAAAGTAGTTTCCTACTGCTACCTACAGTAAATGTCATATTGTTAATTTATATTGGATATTAATATGTACTGTAATTTGAAGAAAGCCAATAAATTTTCCAAGCCAAAAATTTGATTTAAGACTCTTTTTATTGCAGTGATTGTATTCTCAGTATAGCAATTTAACTACTATTAAATTAACAATCTGATATTGTTATTACAGAACTGATGATTATTATTAATAGACCTCAATTTGCTTATAAAATAAACTGATTTTATAATTTGGTAAATGGATTTAAGGATCAACAAAATATTTATGAATTATATAATTTCATAAACAATTTCTGATTGAAACTGAATGGTTTTTACCCCTTGAGTAAATGTCATTACAATTTAAATTACAGAAATATAGGTTTCAGACAATATTAATAATTGCCATTAACGATCTTCACTTTGATATTCCATTATCAAAAGTGAAATATTTAGATATTTTCAGTATGTGTAAACTTACTGGTGTATAAAAATGAATATTTGCAAATGTGTGTTGGATTTAGCCAGACATTTTGAAAATTCTATAGTTTTGCCCAGTGCTTTTTTTTTTGTAAAAAAAAAAAAAAAAAAAGTGCCGGAATTCGCATACGTCATACAACCCGCCTTGCCTACCCTACAAGGTTGGGGGGAAAACTCTTCAATTTTATGTATCTAAAAGACTAGGATTTTGTTCAAGGCAGCTCTGGAAAATCTGTAGAAAAAAAATGCTGGAACTCTGTTCCAGTGCATTCTATGACAAAAAAAGCCCTGATTCTGCTTCAGAACATGGTAGATTGAAATGTATAAGTTTCACCATAAAGGACTTTGGCTAGTTGGTCTTGTGAAAACTCAGTTAAATCTGTATGTATATGTGTGTATATGTCTATGTGTATGAATGGCTTACCATAAATATATCTATCCAACATAATTAACCCTTAGTGTAACATGATTTAAAATAATTAACACTGCTTTTGTCCACAGTCATTTTTGCTATTTATTTATTGGCTTATTATTTATAAACTCTTTTTCTGAATAATTTCAAAATGGCCATGAGGAAGACCTTTACACTTTCTCTGCATCTGCATTTTAAAATTAGCATAATGTATCTATTAAACATTGCTAAAACATCATTTTGGTTGTTTCAAAAATGCTTGCTAGTTCTCTCTTCCTTTTATACTTTTGATTCATACCCGTACTTTCATTAATTGGAACTCCAGATTCAATTTATATTGTTGACCATGTGCTTGGACACAATGATTGACTAAACACAATACTGAACACTAGTTACGAGCGTACAGCGAAGCTTTCTTTGTTTAATGTAAAAAAGAGAAGCACAATTTTTTTGCTTAAAATCCCTGTTGCGTTCACTTTGATTCCCATTTTTCACAAAGATACTGCAGTTTCACTGTATATTTTAGAAGTTATCAAGACACTTTCAGAACTATGTTTGAACCTTTAAAATGTAAAGGTAAATTTTCCTTTGCCCTAAGCTTTACTCTTTATGACATAAGTGGGCAAAGAGATTTATTCTTTATGACATAAGAGGGTTATGACAGTAATCCTCTTTCTGGGATTTTTTAAAGTAAACAACCAAGTTTAGCCTAGACTTGATAAGGTTGGTTAGCTGTGCAAGATTCTCATTCTGTTATGTGTCCTCTTTTATACATTATCAGCTTCATGAAAACCGGAGAAATCTGAACATTTGTGTATTTTACTCCCTCTTTTATGTCTGTTGAAATTTTTATTCTCTGAAATAATGGACAGGGTTCCAAACTATTTTAGGATCAAAAAGACTGAGGTTAGTATAATGTTTCAGAAGCCTATTTAGGAACAGAAATGTCTTATCTTCTCTTTTTAAATGTATGGATGCTTAGGTGTTTGCTCTATTTTGAGGCTGTAATCACTTTGCAGAAACTGCTGAATCAAAAATATAATTTCTTCACTGAGGTCCCCATGATTCTCATGCATGAGTGATGTAAATTGGAGGTTATGTGAAATCTTGCTCTCCATGCAACTGGCCTATGGCAAAGCATGGCTTATGCAGTACTTATGAGTTGCCATGCTAATACCACATTTGTTCTCTGAGCTTGCAGTCTTGTTAGAATGCTGCTGCCTTAATCTATTCTATTTTGTTTAATCTTCTTTATTTACTCTTTTCTCTGCCTGAAAAATATATGGCCAGACATCATTGTCAATGTTGTAGAATCAATTTTACCTCCTTTTTTTGTCTTTGGGTCACAGTGGAGTCCGTTAAGTAGGCCTTGTTGGTCCTATTTGTGAGCTGTTCATTGTGGGAAAGCTTTTAGAGTGGCAGACTTTGTCTTCTTCTGAATCTCCAACCATGTCCTGGAAATTGCTTGGGGACTCTCTGAAGCCCATTTGAGCACCTGCTCTCCTGTTCCCTAGATCCTTGCAACACTGCCAGAGGCACTTGAAATCATTGGAGAGTTTTCAGGAGAGCTATTATTACTAGTTAGAGATTTTCACACTTTCAGGCTATTTGGGATAAATGTGTTTGCATGAGAGTGTTCAGGCTTTTTGAACTGAAACTAAGCATTTAATAAATGACGGCTTATACATATATGCTAGGAGGTCTCACTACCCTAGAAGAAAAAGTCACTTCATTTTTGCTTTTCCAAGATGGTTCACCATGTCCAAAAAAGATGGTAATATTATTATAGGTTTGGCTTTATGATTCTTAATATTTTTTAACTGGGATTGGCTTGATAGACATGTGAATCTGTTATGTTGTATGATTTTGTTTGATTCAAACTTGATTCTCAACTTATAGAACTGCAGAATGTTTAATTTGTGAACTTATCTGTGTTACTTTGCAGCAAATGAAATTTGCAGCATTATCCGCTTGAGCAATTATTATACAATTATTATTACATTTTAACCTGTCATGTCTTTATAAATTGATTAAAAGTAATTGCTTTTCCCTGCTTTTTGTTAAGCATTGTCCAGAGTTATACTTGCCTAGTAGAAATTCTGTGTAACTTATACTTGCTCCTTGATTATTTACCATAGTACACATTCCATCGTTTTTGATTGAGCAATCTTTCAAATACAATGTTTTCTGCAAAGCAAAATGCTATAAACTAGGGGGGCCCAACCCCTGGTCCATGGTCCAGTACTGGGCCATGGCATGTCAGCAACAGGGCCACAGAAACAAGCAAAGCCCCATCTGCAGGATGCAGGCAGCACACAAAACCACACACCCTCTGGTCCGTGAAAAAACCTCTCTCCACATAACTGGTCCCTGGTGCCCAAAAGGTTGGGGACCTCTGCTATAAACTATAGCCATAGTACATTACGTACATAATGTATCCCTATACAAGTAGTCCTCAATTTATGATTGCAATTAGGACCAGAACTTCAGTTGGTAAGCAATGTGGTCATAAAGCCGGACATCACATGACTGCGTTACTTTGCCACTGCAATCCGAGCAATCCCCATTGTCCTCATTAGATGAATCTTACTAGTTATTAGCCAAGGCCCCTCTCAGCCTTGGCCCTCAGTAAAATAAGGTAACTCCCTCCTCTTGCCTTTCTCCCCCCTCCCCATCTCTCCCTTAAGGGCAGCAAGCAGCCCTAGGACCACACCGCTTTGGGACTGCCTGCCATATACCAGGTAACCCATTTGCCCCAGCCCAGTCCCATTCTGAGGCCCCCACTGCCCTTGCTTTGCCCTCCCAAGTAACCTTTGCTGCCCTCTGTTGCTCCTGCTGCTGACAAGGAGTGCCTTCAGGTGTTTTTTTTTTGCAAAGAGCTCCTAGGTCGGATTGGGGTTAGATTTGTGCTGCAAAATAAGGGGAAAGGCTGTTTTGGCTTTTCTCCTCCTTTTTTGCAGCATAAAGCCATCTCCATATAGCCCAGGAGTGTGGTAAAATGAATGCTTTGGCAGTGTGCCAGGAAGCCCAAATCCCAGCCTAGAGTGATGCAGGAAGCAGAAGCAAGCAGGATAGGAAGCAAGGTAGGAAGCAAGAAGTCCCAGATCCACAGTGTGCCAGGAAGCTCTGCCCCAGTCCATTCCAGCAGTGCAATATATGCTTGGCATTATCATAGCCCAAGGTTTGTAGAGATTCTGATGATGACTCGCAAGCCACTAGTTTTTGTTTTATGATATTGTCCCAGCCTAAAGGGTTGTCGTGATTAATGGAAGTAATCGTGAGGGGGGGGGAATGTACCTTCATCTTATAGTTTAACACCAACTTTTGTGCCCTGACCTCAAATTTAGGCTTCCCTGTTTCTAGTCTGGGGAATGCAATGCTGCAAGTATAAATCTTAGAAATTTAGTTTGGAGTACCCTGTGGGCATTATTCCTAGGATAAAGCCCCCCACCCAGCTCCATACAATATTTAGGCTAAGGTTTTAGCTTGAAATATTTTTAAAGCAGTTGACGTTAATCCATCTTTGGAGTGGGGTGGGGAATAGAGATGTTTAATGGCGTTTGCAGATCTTAATACTGTCTGGGAGATGTAATCATGATCCCTTGGAGTGGAAAGCTACTCCCATGTATTTGAAGATATCAACTTGTTCAGTTTGGTTCCCCTGTATGTTCCATCTTTGAATTTTGGCTCTTTTGGAGGAGACCAAAACCTTAGATTTGTTGGTAATTTAGCATCATGCTATTTTCCTTTCAATGTTTGACTATAGAATTCACTGCCTTTTTAAGTTTTATGGGACAAAGAGAAAGGATTCCATCTTCTATGTATAATAATAATGAGTTTTTGCAGACTGTTAATTTGTGGGCATGACTGATAGAATTGTTCACTGATTCAGTTATGGAATTAAAGAATAAATTGAATAGGGAGGGAATTAGAATGCATCCCTATTGCACATTTTCCTGCATACATCAATCCATTGTTGTTATTACACATTAGGTTTAAAGAGACTTAACATATAGTTTCTATATCAAATAAAGGAGCCATCTGTCATAATAGTATTCTTGAGCTTACTTTACAGAATATCTCTAACTCTAGAATCAAAAACATCTGAAATCTAGAAACAGCATATATGAAGATGATTTTAAATTGTGCGCATATTTGTGAATAAGGTATAATACTAAAATATGGTCTCTAGTTTAAGTAGCCTTCTCTGAACCCTGCTTGTTCATCTTTATCATTCCTTCCAGTTCCACCCTTGTCTGAAGTTTGTTGTTTAGATGCTTTGTGCATAATTTACTTACAACACTTAATAGGTCTATAATTTGCCGAGTCTTCCTTATTATCCTTCTTATAAATAGAGAAAATTACTGCAATCTCCCAAGCCTTGGAAATCTGCTTATCTGGATAATAAATGTAAATATGGAAATCAATAAAGAATTCCACAAAATGCTATTACATTTAATTACTTCAGATAAGATCATGTCATTATTCGGGGCCTTGCCAGTTTTAAACAATATCATCATTTTGGCCACTTTTGTTGGGGTGACTGGGGGCGAGTTGACTAGTGTGCTGATGTCAAAACATAATTATTCACTATTATGGCTGCACTCAGTATATAGGGCCGTATAACATGCCTCTCAGATAAGACTGGGTAACTTATTAGCTGGTTTATCCTCTGTTATTATTTATTACTAATTATCTGAAAATAATTTATACTGAACTTAAATATGATTTGATTTATATCAGGCTATTATTAACTTTATTGTTTTAACATTACATTCTTACAGAAAATGTCTGCCATAACTAATCATGTAGCTCTTTTAGTGCAAAGTGGGGCATTTTGTGGCATCGACGATTCAATTTTTACACAGAAAATATTGTAGATGGTCTAAAACAATGGTGGCGAACCTATGGCACAGGTGCCAGAGGCGGCACTCAGAGCTCTCTCTGTGGGCATGCATGCCGTTGCCCCAGTCCTAGGCCTTCAGCTGGTTTTATAAAACCTTTACTTTAGGCCGCCGCCGTGTGCAAAAAAAAAAAAAGATTCAATCAGTCAATTTCAACTTCTTGTGGAGAAAAAAAAGATCTTGCAAAGTTGGAATTGATTGATTGAACTTTTTAATCCCACCCAGTCTGCCGTTACTACCACAGCCATGCCCACCCAATGGGCCATACCCAGCCAATGGGCCACACCCACCCAGCACTTGACGCTGCATAAGTGGGTTTTGGGTTGCAGTTTGGGCACTCAGTCTCTAAAAGGTTCGTCATCACTGGTCTAAAACCATGGTACTAAATACAAATAGATTAGAAATTGAAAGACAACAGCTTTCTTTCTTTCTTTCTTTTTTATTTCACTTATCTTTATCAAGCAACTCTGGGTAACTTACAATATCATAAAATAAAAATATAAAACAAAGAACATCAAAAGCATTAAAAACATAAAGCATTCAAAGTTAAAATGTTAACATTAGCAACTAGATAAAAAGGACTAATATATTAACAGAGTGGAAGTGGAGGTTTACTAACTAGCTCCAAAATGGGATACGCCATAAAGGCCCTAAGCCAGTTGGCAGAGTCAGGTATTCAGGTCCATTCAGAAAACCAAGAGAGTGGGGTCAGATCTCATCTCAAAGGGCATGATGTTCCAGAGGGCGGGAACCACAGAATATTGGAAAACACTTTTAGTTTTTGTATCTTTTAACTGCAGGGTCTGTTCTTGTTCTGCAGGGTCTGCTTGTTCTGCCTGTTTGCTTGCCTAAACCTTATAGCAAAGCTTGTCATTGTCTATTATATGAGCATAATATTTTAGAAGACAAGATACCAATAAATATCTTGAAGTGAATGCTAGAGAATGTGGGATGACAAATCAATTCTAAAGAAAAACATTCAGATAACATGTAAATACTAGGTCACTAGCTCAACTACAGTATTTTTAATACCTACAATCCCTATGTTACAGTTTTTTCAACTATACTTCTAAAGCTTCAGAATCCACATGTAAATAAATAATATAAGCTTTTCCCAACCTGATGCCATTTTGATGTTTTGAATTTCAGGTCTCATAATTTCCAGCCAGTATATAAACTACCTCAGTAAAGGTAGCAACAGTGAAAAGAGTATCAGCATCCCAAATCCAAGCTGAGACAATTTATAGATGGTGTTTTCTTGTGTTTATTGTCTAGAATTTTGGACCAGCCTGTAACAGTCTCTTTAACATTTCACTCCCTTTCCCCCCTTCAGCTTTCTAGCAGGATTAGAAATAGCTTTATTGGTAAAAGGAAGGCAGAATGACATGGAGAACATTAATCTATGTTTCTACTGAGTGTTAAGCTACCACTAAGAAAAATACTGTTTTGCAAGCTTGTGAAACCTATGGTTCTGAAGGCACAGGAATCTGCAGAAGGTGTGAACATATTCCTACCAATAATGTAACTGTTCAAACAGTAATCTGTAATTAGTGACCCATGTCAGTTAAGTAATATAAATATTTGATATTTACTCTAGAACTATCTTCTCCAAACTGTCAGACTTGAAAAAAGTAAAAATGTGTTGTATTCACTTATATTTGTCATTGCAATATCTGCAAAAGAAGTCAAGGGACACATCCTTTTATTAAAAATGCAGAAATGTTCTTATCTTGTCCAAACACTTGATAGTGGATAAGTTGTGATAAGGCAGGTTCTCTTCTTCGGTAGGCATCCATCTGCAGGAACTGTCAACATGAGAATATGTTGTATGTATTACTAGCTGCATTTAGGGCAGATGCAAGCAGTAAGGCAATCCTCAAAGGTGCAGAATTGCTTAAAGAGTTTAAATAAATTGCTTAAGTCATTTTAAACCAAGCATTCATTGATATAATTTCTGATGAAAGTTTGATTCCTATATCTAATTCTATATCATTTTCATCTGAGCACGAGTGCTAAGAATGCATCAAGAAAACTTAGCATTTAAATTATAGCAAGCAATTTTATTTGCCAGGCATAGACTTATTGGGTGAAGGAAGAATGATTGCAATATTGCAAAGAAATAGCTCCAAACACATAAGAACAATAAGCTTTTAGTTGGTAAACAGTTAAACAGCCTGTGGCACAGAAAGCTGTAGGAACTTTGTTTCTTGTCTGAAAGAAACAAAAAGAATATGCATCCAGGAAACAACATTCGTACTCTGAATAGTTTCCTTTGACAATAAAGTATATCATAATTATGTGTACATTTTAAGGTGACATAGTACTTTTTTCGGATACTTTCCTGTTGATGACAAGCATAATTCTTCTAGAAAATGGCAATTCTCTGTAAAGTATTTTAAGCTATTTTACAGGGTATGTGGTCCCTAGCAATGATGTCTAGCTTTATTCTCTAACTTAAAAAAAAAATCATACTCATTGAAGGAGTCATCAAATATATGCACATTGCTGCATGGAACTTTTTTTATGTTTACCTTCTCAGTATCTGATCACTCAATTATTAAATTTAACAAAAGGAAAAGAATAATATAGTTCACCACTGCAATTACCTCCGGGTATTATGTCTTCTCTTCTTTCATTTTGGGACTGATGTTTTGCATCCCCAAAACAGCAAAGTTTGTTTAAAGCACCGCTTACAATAAATAAATGAATCTTTTCTGGCAGTGTAAAATTAATCCATGGATCTCAAATAGAATTACAGTGAGTTTTAAGAATATTGATTTTCCAGTGAATGTTTTAAAACTAGGGTGTGCTAGATAGCCAGCCTCCTGCACAGATATCATGATAGATGGAGACAACAAAATGTTGTAATATTCTTTGACATAAGAAGATTTCCTGCTTCTGACATAGAGCCAGGCCTCCTTTCCTATCAGTGCATTAATACCTTTATAAAGCTTATCATTTCTTACAAAATTATAGCATATTTCCTGCTTGCTTCCTATTCATCTTTTGTACTGTCATACTTTACTAAAGAAGAACATATTCATATGTTCATGTTATCTCCACAAATAACAAAAATTGGGAATTTAGCTCAGTGGTCACTACTGCAATGGTGTGTCTGTCTGTCTGTCTGTCTATCTATCTATCTATCTATCTATCTATCTATCTATCTATCTATCTATCTATCTATCTATCTAGAAAATATATAGAAAAAACGAACACCAGGATAAAAATAAAACAAACCTGTTTAATACAAACAAGTTTGTAAGTAAAAGAATTACCAAGCTTTCATCGGCCCGACTGCCGACGTCATCAGGGTTGGAATGCTAGGTGATTAGGAAGCTTGCCTATATAGCTACCTGTCTCTGCTCCCGGCTTCTCGAGCGCCTAATCGGCCCATTAGTTGTATTAATCTGCAACGTGCTAAATTGATTCACATCCAGCAGCCTGTTGGTGGACCCGGTGGTTATGCCCAGATCCTCCATTACTTTTCTAGCGCACGTGTGAGCACCTGGGGGACAGCTGTCAAGCTGTCTCTGCCCCCTATCTCTCACTCCCTCTCTCATTTTGGAGCGATCTGCATTTCAAATGCCCTGTGGGGCTGTCATCTTCCCCTACAGCCACCATTGTTTTGCCCGTAGCTCTCTCTCCCCAATCCTGCAAGGAGCAGCTGTTAAGATCTTCCTGCTCACTATTCTCCCCCCCCCTTTTGTCTCTCCTTCCGAGCTGCTTCCGTGCATCCGTTTTCCACACCCGATATATATATATATGTAAAGAAATTGTAACTGTTTGTAACCAAAACTTCCCACGTGATTACCCAATTAGACACATTGGCTGAAGTTGTGCAAACTGTGGCTAATTTATTAAAGTCTGACAAATCAAGAAAACAATTATAGTTGGATTACTAAATCATTTCTATGGCTTCAGATGTTGTATATTGCTTCTTGCTTTTCCTCCATATCACAGCACCATTTGAAATAAGCTTTCACATCTGTGTGAGAGAGAGAATGCACACATTTCTGATGCAACAATAGCTGTTCTTCTGGGAAATGTGAAAAATATCTTTCAAATTAGATAGTATTCAGAGAAACAGGAAGTGCACTTGAACTATCTTTTTGTTTTGCTACTCTACAATTGTGGCTAAAGTTTCCCTTACCCATATAAAGAAGAAGCAATCTCAGGTCAAGTAACTGGTTGGCAGAGCATTTCTGATTGTAATATCACTTTTTCTTTTTTACTATTTACTATTTTCTATTACTATGCCATGCCTATATCATAGTTTCTTCATCAGATTCTTTACTAGATCTAAAATCAGATTCATTTACTTCAGAAAGAAGCTCTGGGAAAGTTTGTTTTCTTGACTCAAATGTTCTTCCCTCATTTTATAGCAGTCAGAAACAATACTGAAATAGAGTTTTTGTTATTGTTGTTTTATTTTTGAATTCATCTATTTTTTCTTTCTTTCTTGCATCTATGATATCACTTTCCCAGTAGATTTTTAATGGGTCTTTACCCATGAGAGTTGTATGAGAGTTTCTGTGAGAGAAAATGGGAAACGTCTCTTTCCCATTCTCCATCCCATTTAGCATAATAGGTAAATGTTGGCAGAAAATGCTGGGGGGGAAATTTAGCTCCCACATATCTTGGTAGTTTTCTAAATTAAACTTACTGTTGCTTTTTCAGTATGGAATTCTCATGCCATTGAGATACTTTCAGAGCTATTAGAAGAAAATTGTATTGTTAACCTGTGGTATATTTAAAGAATATTAATTCTATACATATGCCACAGGATAACAATAGTTTTTTTTTGTTAAATTAAATTACTCTATATTGATTAGGAGGAATGGGGATGCACTTTGGTTTATCTGTTTTTCTGAATTTATGTCAATAGTGAACATAATATCATGAGTTATTATGTGCATAGCTGGATAATATTGATACGTCTCTATATTTTGGGTCCAGATATTACTTTTTGTTTCTACATTATCCACTCTTTTGCATAGAGTCTACCAATTAAATTTGCTTTGAGGTTGTTTCTTTGAATGCAGAGATTTGAATATGAGCAACATCTGTGCTTCTCATCCAACAGCTTGAGCTGCCCTGGTAGTAATGCTTTCTAAAATGCTGAGCTATATCTGTATGTACATGAAGACAGATAATCCTTCTATTTTGGTTAGTCAAAAGATGGCAGCACTGCTTCAGCCTTTAATTCAGTGGTAATCTTATGTCAGCAACAGGATAATAATTCCAGATCATATTGTATTTTAGAAAAAGAACTTCTGTTTATAATCTATTTAACATTCTTGCCGTTACTAATGGAGATAATGTTTCACCATTTTCAATCTCTTTAATGCAACATCTCCGTACTAATTTGTTCTTTAAAAAAGATTCATAGTGGTATCTTCAGCATTCGCAGTGTTCTATGTAAGTAGCAATGTAGTCACTACAAGAACCCGTCAATGGATTGTACTGAATACACAAGATGACATTTCTTTAGATCTAGCAACAGAAAAAGACACACATCCTAGGAGCAGATTGTATGTATCAAATTAATTCAGCCTTTAGTCTTCCAGATATAAATTGTTCTCTGTTCCTCATTCAGAGCAGAGTTCCCTTCTCTGACCTTCTTTTTATAAACAATTATCTACACACAAATAGACATATCAATGAAAGCTACAACAAAGTTTGGACTGCACAATAAAACTTACATTTAAAAAGTACAGGTGTGACTACAATTTAAAAAGAGGTTAATATCCATTAGAACATTAAATACAGCTTTTTTATTGTAGCAGAATAATCCTATATAAATAAACAAAATATTCAATTATATTTATAACTCATAATTTTATTTTAGATAAACGTAATACATTTTAAATAAAACCATTGTAAACAGTTGGATATAGTATCCAATTAAAAGTTCATTTTCTGTCACAAATGTTGCATGATTCTGTTGTTCCACAGTTCCTTTGCCTTTTAAAAACAAAAGCAAATTGCTCCAAATGTTTCCCCTTCTACTTCTTCATTTCATACTGTGAATCTTATTGGCTTTCTGAAATAGTTAACCCAATACCTATTTTACCCAGAATTATCCTTTACTGAGTTTATACAAATATAGTAACCATTAGGAGTAATCTGAATGCCTGAAATATTTAGCATAAAAGCTTTTTGTTATAAAAAGAGAAATTTACCACCTCCTGTTTTATTATACAGGTAGTCCTCAGTTACTGACTGCCTCATTTAGTGACCATTCAATGTTACAAGAGTATAAAACAAATAGCTTTGCAACCAATCCTCACATTTATGACTGTTGCAGCATTACATGGTCACCATTTCTGTGCTTCACGTGGTTTGCGACAAGTAAAGATAATAAAGAAGGTGGAAGTAAAATAATAAGTCATAGTCATGTGATGTTTTGCATAATGACTGAAGGGCTTCTTGTGGTTATTTGATTTTCCATGCAGCAACCAAGTTGTCATTACTATCTATATAGTAATATATATATTGTACCTTGATTTCTTGATGGAGAATATCTTTTAATTCTAACTTTTCTACAGTGATTTTAGCAATTAGCCTGAAGTCATAAGAAGTGTTGTTTGCCTTATAAATAAAAGGTAAAATCTAAATAGTTTGAAGTTTACAGATAAATATTTTAACTTTATAAAACTATATAGTTACTATTGTAATTATAATATTCTTCATAGTGCATTCTAACCAGGCATTAACAACCATATGACTTGGGCTACTGTCAAAATGCTAAGCTGAACCTGATTAGTACTAGGATGGGAGACCACCAGGAAATACCATGGTTTGCCAGCTTGACTGCTGAAAACACCTTTAGGAAGATAGCAATAACAAACCACTTCAGTATTGCTGCCAAAAAAAGATGTTTCAGATTCATTAGCAATCAAGTCTTTCTAGTCTTTATACCTTTTTAATATACTGCATAATAACTGAGTTCAAGCTATTTAAAGAACAGCTGAATCAAATAGCATATTTGTATGTAGACCTAGATAACTCTACTCTGATAGTTGAAAATGCAAATAATTTGCAAGAACTAGTAATGAAAATCAAGGGGCATCTGAAAAAAATGAAAAGATTAAATATAAAGAACACCAAATTAATGTCAAGAAGCAGATTAATCAGTCTTAGAATTGATAATGAAGATATTAAAGTAATGGATAACTTCTGCCTTTTAAGATCAGTAAAGGAACAAGCAGTCAATGTAGTAATATGCTGCAGATTAGTATTTAGGATATGGATATAGTGAACATTCAGAGTGGATGTTCAAATATTATGAAGTATTTATACCAGTAAAGATCAGAGTCATGCAGACAATAACTCTCCATGGGACACTCTTTGGAAGCAAAAGTGGGACTTTGAAGTTCCAGCATAGAAAGAGTATTGATGTTTTTAAACCTTGCTGTTGAAAAAGATTGTTGAGAATACTATTAATACTACATACTGAAAATGGATTATTGAACAATCAATTCAGAGTTCTAACTTGAGATACAAGTATCCAACCTCAAATGATCATACTCTGAATACATTCAATCAAACTCTGAAAACTCAGCTCTATTATCAAATCTATAATGTTGGGAATGGTGAAAGGAAAGAGGATAAGAACAATGGATTCAATTACAACAGCAATAGATGCATTATTGGAATTCTGAAAAGCCAGGCTGAGAATAGATCATCCTGGAGAAATTCTACCTATAGGCTTTCCAAGAGTATTTATTGATTTGGTAATATAGAACCAAGGAGGCTTTACTTCTAATATTGCCATATATTTTGCTGATATGCCTCACATCTCTAAATGGAAAGAAACAAGATTTTTTTTTGCTGAAGAAATGAAAGTTCAACTGCTGCTTGTTCAAAGGATGCATTACATTATTTATTCATTCATTTATTTAATTTCAATAGCCATTATTGCAGCCAAGTATAATTCTAAAACTGTAAAACAATTAAAAGCAGTAAAAACAATTTAAAAATCCAAAGGATAAATATATACAGCAGCCAAGATAATTAACTAACTAACAGTAAAGCCAAGAAGTGGGGCTCTTAACATAGTCATAGTCCCCAGCCCAATTACCCAGTTCTTAAATCCCATGGAAAGCCAACAGGGCTGGGGCCATCCTAATCTCCAAAGGGAGAATATTCCACAAAGCAGAGACGTGAGAGGGCAGGTTGCATGGAAAATGGCCAATACCTGGGCTGCTGTTGTCCTCTCTCTTTAAGCCTTTTCCCCAACACAGCGATATAGCAACATTGGCTAAAAAAGCTGGGCTGAGAGACAATTGGGTGTGCTGGTGTTGGTGTGTGGGAATAAGGTGTGTCTTCCTGTGTGGAAATAAAGTAATACAGCAGCTGGAAAGAGCTACTTTTTTTCCAGTAGTAGGACTTGCAAGGAGTAGTATTGGGGAAGAGTAGAGTAGTAGTGAACAGTGCGTACTAGCCTGTGAATGCTTGTGTGATTGTTGTGTAGGACCTGTATTGTTGTGTTGGCTCTCTTGTATTTTGGAGCCCTCTGACTTGGGTATACTTAAAAGAACCCATGATAAAGTTATGCCAGTGGTGGGATATCCATGAAAAGGTGAGATATTCAGAAGGTGAGATATCACACACAAAGTGGCAATGGCACAAGTTGAGGTGGCTTAAATTTGAGGAGTTCATTAAACACTTGATGGAAACAAAACTAACTTTGGCTGAAAAAGGGGCTACAGTGGGGAAGGCCCATCTTCTTTTGTCTTGTTTCTGTGCCTGTTTTTTTTTCTCTAACCTTGAGATTACTCTTACAAGGCTTCATCTTTATTTAAATTAACTGAGCAGATTGGAAACCTAATATACATTACAGGAAAGTAAATTACAGTGATTTCTCAGGGATTTATTTCTTAAGCAATATATTTCAGTGGGTGTTTTTGGAATGTGATAAGGTTGGAGGTAATAACAATTGGGTTTCTATCAGAGCTAAAATGCATATTCAGTGAACACATGCCAGCAAAAGTGGCAATGCTGGTTAAACACTACCAATAAATTTAAGTGACATTCAGAAATAAGTACTCCCTTTGTCTCTTCCTACTCTGCCTTCGCATCTGTATGAGCAATATGCATTGCACAATAGCAATGTATTAATCCTTTAATTGTGAAAATTATAATCAGGTGGATAAAATATCTATATTTGAGGGGTAAGACTCAGATATCTTTAATAAATCATATTAGTAGAATGTAACTATACAAAGTATGAATCATTTTTTGTGTGGTTGAACCAGTGAAAATAATTAGATATGCCCAAAGTTGGAGCCCCGAAAGTACTTTCTCCTAAGAACTACAAATACCTGGAACCCATCATTTGTAAGCCACCAGACTCGACTGAAATGGGTGGCCATAGAAATTGAACAAACAAACAAATAAATCACAGTAAGCCTGTGGAGAGATAGCTCTAGTCTGCATACTGATTTATGCATGAAAGCTGAGCAAGTTTTCAGTCTAACTTTAACTAAGCACCTGCCATGTTTTCCTAAATACTCCTATAAAAGGCAGATAGCTATTCTCTCATTTAAATATTATCTTTCTTAAGAATCAGTCACACTGGTTTACAACATCAGAAATGTAAGAAAGAACTTAATGAATTGAATGATAATTTTTTTCACTGAAGTCAATGTGGATCCAATCACTCCTTTCAATGGTACATTGAAAGCCTACATATTAGAACATCAGATGTATTTTAGATATTTTATTGTTTTAGCTCTTTTTATAGAAATATTAAGTGGATGTCTATGGAGAGTCTCGGTCATCCATATCATGGTTGTCCCAAAGGTGCTGTTGCTCAAAAGGCAACTGAACATTTTTGTATTTTTTTTCCTTGAAAATGTTTTGCTTCTCATCCAAGAAGCTCCTTCAGTTCTGTTTCTTCAGTTCTATTAAGTGGATGATTTGTTACGCAAATTTGTTGTCATATATAACTCAGTTCTAGCGGAAAGGGGACAATTTTTTAAAATACCACTTGCATGCAACATATTCCAAAATATTTTGCAGAGACATACAAGTATAGACATTATTAGGCACTAGAAAATCAAAAAAAGTGCCAGTTGGTGTATTGATTGAGGTATTGGTCTAGAACAGGGGTGTCAAACTGCCAGCCCACAGGCCGGATGCGTTATGCTGAAACCGCGCCCGTCCCATTGCCGGCAAAGGAAAAGAAATCATGATGTGTCACAACACGTCACGTGACATTGCGAGTTTGAGACCCCTGGTCTAGAAACTAGGGGTCTGTGAGTTCTAGTCCTAGCTCAGGCATGAAAAACTGGCTGGGTGTCTTTGGCTAGGCAAAACACAGGTAAAAACTTCCCCAAGTGTCAGGAAATGTGAGTTTAACACCAGTCACTCTCAACCCAACTCCCTTCACAGGGTTGTGGAGTAAATAGGAGGAAGGAGTATTGTTATATTTTTATATAACAATATATAAGATTTTTAATTTAGATTCAAATGCAAGCATTTGGAATACTGTCATATGATATAACGAACCATTTCAAATATTTGAGTTAAAAAAGAAAAATTATAGTACCTATAAATTTCCAATACAGAGGATCTCTTCTCAATGAAAGAAAGCCCTAAGAACTAGAAGTTGTTCCCAGTCTCACATCTTTTTTCACTACACAATTTTAAATCTGTTATCACAACGTATCACAGTATCCAATACAAGATTATGCTCTTTGTCCATATCACATGCATGGTGTAAGAGAAATGTCTAAAAGATATTTTCCTTGATCTAAATAGGAATTATTTTCAACAAAAATGAGGAAAATGACAGTGAAGTTTAAATATAAAAAATACATTCTCTGGGCAAACAGAAAAGGGTCTTAAATAATCCCGTTTGCCCCACCTTAGCCTACAAATACTCCTTGCTGCATTTTTAATAGAAAATCTATTATGAAGTATTCTTTTGCATTTTTGTCTAGATTAATGCCAAAAATTATTTACATTGATGAAATATAATTTGACTTGTATATCATTACCACAAAACTAAGTATCTGCTGCATTTTTTATGCTAGAGCAGTGGTTCTCAACCTTTCTAATGCCGCGACCCCATAATACAGTTCCCCATGTTGTGGTGACCCCCAACCACTTATACATCACAGGGTGCCAGGGGCATGGCCAAAGAAAAGGAGGAAAAATGGCAAACAGCCTTGTTTGGTGACCCCCGTGAAATGGTCGTTCGACCCCAAATGGGGTCCCGACCCACAGGTTGAGAACCACTGTGCTAGAGGCCATGTTGGGGGTAGGACGTCAGAAAGAAGATAGGGCCAAGTCAAAGAAGTAAAAAGTAGAAAGACAAAAAGCTGTTATTTTTCACTTACTTAATAATTTCCTCTTATGCCATTATCATAAATCATGCTATATAGTGGTTTCTCTAAAAATTCTAGACACTGTCTTTTTAAGGAAATAAATCCTAAAGCTGAATTACACTAGGAAAGCAATAATTCCAGTTAAAATGGCAGTCTATTGTAACTTTTGGGAGGGATTCTGAAGCCCAAATGCAAATCTTTCAAGAGGGAGAGAAAGAGTGAGGAAGGAGTGAAGGAAAAAACTCTGACTTTATTCAGATACTATTATTATTAGTAGTATTATTATATTATATTTTATGATCCCACCAGTTTTTGCTTACAGGCAAATGATATTTTTTGCAGATCTTCCAATGCACCATTGTTGCTACTTTGTCATGCCGCTGCTTGTAATCAGTCTGTGCAATCTTCTTGCAACAGCTTACCAAGTGGTCCACTGTTTCTTCAGCTTCTTTGCATAGGCGGCACTTACTGTCTGTTGCTGTCTTCTCAATTTTGACTTTGTATGCATTTGTCCTTAAGGCTTGGTCTTGTGCAGCCAGAATTAGTCCCTCGGTCTCTTTCTTCAATTTTCCTGCTCTTAGCCATTGCCAGGTTTTATTATTATCTGCTTTCCCAGCTATTTTTTTCATGTATTGGCCATGTAGTGCTTTGTCTTCCCATGCCTCTATTCTGTTCTTCATTTGGTCTTTCTTGTAGGCCAGTTTGGTCTCTCCAGTAGTAGTAAGCCTTCCTGATATACTAATTTCAGTGCATCTTCATCATTGTTCTTCAGATATTCTTCCAAAGCCATTTTTTCTTCTTCAACCATCTGATGTACTTGTAGCATTCCACGCCCACCTATTTGCCTTGGTAGATAAAGTCTATCAATGTCACTGCGTGGATGAAGGGCATGATTCATTGTCATTATTTTTCTGGTCTGCCTATCCATTGCTTTTAGTTCTGCTTGAGTCCAGTCCACTATTCCAGCTGTGTACCTAATGACTGGGATTGCCCAGGTGTTGATTGCCTTTATGGTATTTCCTCCATTGAGTTTGGACTTTAAGATCTTCTTCACTCTCTTGATGTATTCACCTCTAATCTTTTTCTTGACTTCAGTGTGCTTGATGTTGTCAGCTTGAAGGATACCCAAGTATTTGTAGTACTCTTCCTCATCCAGACTCTTAATGTTATTTTCGTGGGGCATCTTGATTCCTTCAGTTTTCACTATTTTTCCTTGTTTGATAGTAAGTGTGGCACATTTGTCCAAGCCAAACTCCATTACAATATCTTGGCTATATATACGGACAGTGTTGAGCAGCGATTCTATTTCAGATGATGTTTTTCCATACAGCTTCAGATCATCCATGTAAAGGAGGTGGGATAGTCTGGCAGATGTTTTTGATGTTTGATAGCCATGTCCTGAGTTATTCAGTATTGTTGACAGAGGAAACAGTGCAATAACAAATAGTAATGGTGATAATGAATCTCCTTGAAATATTCCTCTCTTGATATTAACCTCTCCCAGCCTCTCACCATTGATTTGCAACTGTGTCTTCCATTGTGCCATCGATCTTTGCACAAATTTTCTGATGTTTCTACTGACTCCTGTTATTTCTAGGCACTTTATTATCCAATCATGTGGCAGAGAGTCAAATGCCTTTTTGTAGTCAATCCATGCCACATTCAGGTTGGTCTTCCTTCTCTTGCAGTTTTCCAAGATCATTTTGTCTATTAGGAGTTGATCTTTTGTTCCTCTGCTATTGGGGCGGTTTCCTTTCTGCTCAGGTGGAAAGAGATTGTTTTCAACTAGATGCTGTTGTACTGCATCAGCTACCACACCAGTTAGTAATTTGAAAGTTGTTGGTAAGCAGGTAATTGGCCTGTAGTTGCCTGGTGTTGCCCCTTTTGCTGGATTTTTCATTATTAGGTAGGTTTTCCCAGTTGTTAGCCACTTTTCAATTTCTCCTCCTTGTAGTATATTGTTGAACTGCTTGGCAATGAGTGGGTGTATAACAGTTAGATGTTTCAACCAAAACCCATGCAGTTCATCTTCACCTGGTGCTGACCAATTTTTGATTTTCTTTGCTCTTTTTTCTACCATTTTTGTTGTTATTACTAGTTCTTTCATTTCAACTTCTGTTTTATTTGCATCCACCTCTTTTAACCAAGCCGCATCCTTGTTGTATTTCTTTGGGTTATCCCATATCTGCTTCCAGAACTGCACTGTTTCTTCCTTGTCAGGTACTGACTGATTCCTTGCAGTTTCTCCATTGAGGGATTGGTAGAAACGTTTCTGATTGGATTGAAATTGGAGGTTCTGCCTATAGTTTGCAATTCGAGCTTCATATCTACTGATTTTCCTGGCTATAGCTGTTATTTGTTGCTTTATTATTTCCAGTGCTTCCTTGATCTTCCTTGTTTCTAAGTGGTATTTCTTGATTAGGTATTCTTTGGTCTTCTTGTTCTTCAGCTTCTTTTCTTTCATCTGTTCTAGCTTGCTTGCATGTGATCTTAACTTGCTGATCTTATTTTCTAGTCTAACCTTCCATTTTTCTGGTGCACTGTTTGTTTGTTTTTCTTCTTTGTTGATTTTGCATCCCAGGTATTCTGTTATAACTGCAGCTGTGCTGTACATTAGTTGGTTTGTTTCTTGCAGTGAATTGGTGCTTATACTTGATATTGCAATATTTGCATCTTTTAATGCTTGTGCTAGCTGTTTCTTTGGAACAAGCTTCAATGCAGGTAGCCTTATTCTGTTGTTTTTGTGCTGTTCTAGATGCTCAGTTATTCTTTGTTTCAATTCTTTTATTTCTTTAGTTAGAGGGTTTTGTTCTTCCTGAGGTAGAGGTGCCTGTTTTCCAAATGAGAACAGTTGTATATCTCTGCTAGATTCCTTCACTGCCAACTCCCCCTGGTTTGCCTCTACATTCTGAATTACTTCTGGTAAGGCTTTGATTTCTTTGCCCTGGGTAAACCTTTGCAGTTCGTCCAATTCTGTTTCTGTGAATACTTTATTTCGTGTTATAAATCGGCGTTGATCTGCTAGTCTCTGTTCTGTTATTTCTGATTCTGGATATTGTTCTTTCCAGAACTGGTGCATTCGTTTTAGATATCCTCTTCTTGTTGGACTTGATCTGTAGTAACAGATCATTATTTCTTTGTTTTCCATCACTGTGTATCTGCGACGGGTAAACACCTTTTCTTCCAGTAGTTCTGCAGCTGCTGGCCCTGGTTGCTCAGCCAACAGTCCTGAGTCCTGTAACCCATTTTTCACCAGATATCCAGGAACTCCAATATCTAGCGCGGACCTTGTTAACCCGGGCGACGTCCGAGCCAGTATGGCATTCTGCAATTTACGTCTCACCATATTTTTTATGGGAGAGACACTCTTCGTCTGACTCCTCTGATGAGACTTGTTCAGTATGGTTGAACCTCTGGCATAGCTCTCATCTTCCTCAGAGTACACAAGCCCCACAACCACGTCAAGGTAGTGTCTCACTGGGGGATTATTATTATTATTATTAACAACAACAATATTAATAATAATGTTGGAAGGGACCTTTGCAGTCTTCTAGTCCAACCTCCTGCTCAGTCAGGAAACCCTATATCATTTCAGACAAATGACTATCCAATCTCTTCTTAAAAACTTCCAGTGTTGGAGCATTCACAGCTTTTGGAGGCAGGTTGTTCCACTGATTAATTGTTCTAACTGTCAGGAAGTTTCTCCTTAGTTCTAGGTTACTTCTCTCCTTGATTAGTTCCCATCCATTGCTTCTTGTCCTGCCTTCAGGTGCTTTGGAGAATAGCTTGACTCCCTCTTACTTTAAATAAGGCTGTTGCAATATGAAGCATGCTTTATATCTGTATATTGTTTAACACCTAATCTATAATTGCATGGGAGTTTTCTGGCTTATATATTCATATTATACAATAAAGATGTATTTATTGCATTCACAGATGTGGATGAGGCTGTATTTTAAGCAACACAGAAATTGTTTTATGTTGTACAAGATAAAAACATAATATATAATGTGTTCTTTGGAACAAAATTGCTTAAAACTGTTTTTATGGGGCTAGGTGGGAATACCACTTTGAAAGAAGACATTCAAAAGAAATGAATTTCATTAAAAAAAAGCAGCTTCTAGAAAACCTCTGATGATTTCATAAGTTCATAAATGACTGGTTATTGGAAGATTATCGACTGGTTTATCTAATATCAAAACTGCTACCCCAAAGGTTAATTTCATATATTCCTGCTTTAAAAAAATAATTAGATTTTAAAATAGTAGGATGCTTGTGGTAGTAAGTATTATTGGATTTAAAACTGGAAAGATCTCAGTATGCTCACTATCATAAATCATGCTGTATAGTGGTTTCTCTAAAAATTCTAGACACTGTCTTTTTAAGGAAATAAATCCTAAAGCTGAATTACACTAGGAAAGCAATAATTCCAGTTAAAATGGCAGTCAATGTTTCATAATGCAGCAAAATTTCTTAAGAAAGGCCACTCTTGATTGCTAACAAAGTAGAAAATGTAATAAGTGAGGGACTCTTTAAGAAGCTAAATCAGCAAATGGCCAGAAATTAGATATAAAGTAGAAAAAAACAAGAATGTTCAAGTACAATAGTAAAATAGTTTTCTGTTTACTCAGCTAAAACAAAGAAATCCAAAGAAATGTATTGTAAAGACTATTAAATCTTTAAGACGGGTTATTGTTGTAATAAAAAGGACTATTAAGGGAGATTTTAAACTATATTATAATTTTTTAAATGATGTCACAAAAATATGCTGTTGTAATTATGTATTTGAATTCTAGAAGTCAAATGTTAAACATAAACATGGTCACAAATATATCCCCTTGAAAGCAGCAGAATAACTTCTACCTAAATTAGAATTGTTTTCATCTAAATCTCTATTTACTCTGTGCTTCCCCCTTGTGATCAGTAAGTCATGCGTTGCTGAAGAGCGAATGCCAATTGGACTGGATCTCCAATATAATGAGGGCATTGTGACAATATATTCTGATTTTTGCTTTTATATTTTATTTTATTTGTTTGTTTATTGGATTTATGTTTTATTTTGAATACTGAAATAATTCAATCATATTTCTATATTGAGCTTTCTTTCTGTAGTTAGAATCTCTGGACAGGCAACATTTTAATTGCCTTGAGACAACAATGTTTACAGAGTATAGGGTCCTTAGTGCTCTCGGAGCTTGGTTGTTTTCTTGCTGATGCTTCATTACCCAAGAAGGTAACATCATCAGTGCTAGGAGGGAGTGGGTTTGCTTTTGGTTTATATACATTGCCCTGTCAATATTAGTGGGAGTGTTGTTGGTGATTCCTTGCTTAGGCTGTTTACTGTTTGATTGTTTGTCTGAGTTGGTAATTCTATGTAGTGTTTAAAGAAGTAGTCTAACTCGCACAACAATAAAGCCCAGATGGCATGGTACCTGATTATTTTCAGGACACCTCTCCCGAAGAATATCTGCTTGTCCACCAGGTCAGAGAGGGTAGGCACATTCCAGGTCCCTTCCCTGAAATTCTTCCACCTAGTGGGACCTAGTGTGAAGTGTCCTTTTCCAGGGGCTGCCCCTACCATATGCAATACCCTCCCCCTGGTGATTTGGCAGGCCTTCATCTTTTCAGACTTTTGGAAGGCCATCAAGACCTGACCTTTTACCAAGACACTGGGATAAGATTAAATAGAGTAGTGTGGATAATTGCTGCCAGGTATTTTAAGGGGATGATTAAGGGGGGCAGGCTTTTTGTTTGGGTTTTCATTTTATGCTTATCTTTCATAGTTATTGGGCTTTCTTTCTGTTGTGAGTCACCAAGAGTTATTTAAGATGAGTGGCCATACAAATAAATTAGCCAGTGAGGACTTAAAACTTGCTTGAAACTTGAGTCATCAGCAATCTGTTCAGAGGAGAAGGGCAGAGGGATTAGTGAGGTCTGTAACAGTCCAGAGTTATAATGTATTAAAAGTCTTGTCTGAATCCTCTGAGCCAGAGGTTAAAGAAGCAAACTGGTGGACTTGCAACCTGAAGGGGTAGCAGGCAACCAGACATGTGTAAGAGTCAGTGAATCTCCTCATTGAAATTTGATTCTGTTCTGCCTGGACATCTTGCCTAGGCCTTTACCCATCTGCATGGGAGGAGAGGATGGTGACACCTCTATTCAAGTCATACAAGCCACCTCTACTCAAGTCATACTAGCCATACATACCAGTTACAGAAGAGAAATCTCCAGCCTCTGTTGGAGATGACTCTCTGGCTGGAAACCTGCAGCTCTACTGCTCTTGCTCCTTATCCTGCATGTCAATCTTCCGCTTGATATTTAGACTAGCTCATGCAATTCTTTAGCACTCAAATTGTGGATTATTATAAATAACTGATAGTTCTAAATCTGCTTTTTCTGTTTCCTTACATTTAACCTATCTTGGTTATAGAGCAAATGTTCTCTGGTTAATTCCTAATTAAATTCCTAAGTACTCACCTAATTCATGGCTTTTATTAAGACATTTACAACACAACAAATCAAGTCAGCCAGAGGCACAATATAAAATTCACCCAAGCAAGAACCAGCCAGGTTAAGCCAAGACCAATGCAATAGAGCAAGTACATGCCTTTGGAGATTCTCAGTCATTAGCTAGGTAGGTCATGTTCCAAAGGTGCTTTTTCAAAAGGGCTTTCTTTCTTTTTTTTTCCTTGAAGACATTTTGCTTCTCATCCAAGAAACTTCTTCACTTCTGACTGAATGGTGGACAATGGAAGGATTTATATTCCTTGCAGTCATCTGGTTGTTAGCACGCTCTCTGAGAGTCGTTGAGGCCATTTGGAGGTTTATCCGTGCCCTCAGGGCCACCAGAATAGTATAGATGGGTGTGGAACCCTCTTGGAACTTCTGAGAGGATTGTGTTGTAAAAAGGAGATAAGGTAAAGTGACTACAATAGTCAGGAAAACTTATTACCTGCTTGAGGAGGTATACCTTTTGAATTCAGGTATTACTTTTGAGTATAATGCATAAGCCTTCATTAAAATCAATGATTTTCTTCTCCATCTGTTATAATATTCCATTATATAAGACTTTGTAGCAAACCAATGATTTCCAGATGTAATATGGTCCTTTTGTTCAAAATGTCTAAAAATGAGTCCATCAACTTTTTCTTCCTTGCCACTTAAATATAAATGTCTATGTATTAAGCCACTAACATAAGATACAAATATATTTGTTTTATATTACCATACTGGAGTCTGAATATAATATGTCATGTAAAGAATAGCTATAATTATAGGATATGTTTTCTTTGAGAATTGATCTTTTTATCTAGTACCTACTTTAATCTGTATTATTTTATTAGGATATAGATAGTCCTCAGTTTATGATCACAATTAAGACCAGAACTTCTGGCACTTAAGGGATGCAGTGTTAAGTGAGTCATACGCAATTCTATGATTTTTTTTTTTTTGTCTTAGTGATTAGTTAAGTAAATCATCAAAGTTGTTAAGCAATTCAAGTAGTCATTAAGTAAATCCAGCTACCCCCATTGACTTTGGAAGTCTCCTGGGAATTTTGTAAATGGCGATCTGGTGAATTCAGAATGCTACAAAATAACCTATGTGACAAAAATGCTATCACAAAAAATTATGCTATAATGAAATAACACATTTCAGATTTTTTGTCATATTTACTGTGAACATGTCATAATTGTCATATTTGAGTACATTCAGTGGCTGAGTTCACACATTGTGATTTATTGAACAGGCTGAAATTGTGTAAATTCATACACAATGTATGATAAATTACAGAATTCAGAACATACTGGGTGAGAGTAAATAAGTCAAAATAAACTACATTAATGTTTTGTGCCATGGTTCATTTCTATCTATAAATAACTTACTATCTCAAATATTTATTTTTAATATTTGTTGTGATGTTTGTTTTAATGTTGATGCTCTTAGTTTAAATAAATAATAAAAAGTCTTCAGATGTCCAAGGTTTAATATCATTTGAATTAAACCTTGTATAGGAAAATAATTAAGCTAAGGTGAAATTCATGGAATGGTCAGAAAGGTTAACGTACCAGCCACAAATTCATTTGTGCATTCATATTTACCATCCTGTCTTGTCCTATTCTCTGCCTTTACCTTCTCAGCTGACTCCCCTGGTGGGGACTTGTATTCCTGGGAATTCAGATTGTCCATCCCATTTAATTTCCTAGCTCTACTCCTCTTCCCAGTCCCATGTATTTGAAGGCAGGAATATAAGGTAAACTTATACAGCTCTCCTTTAAGAGATTTTGAATCTTACTTTGTACAGACAATAATAATAACAGTGAGATTCTTAGAGGCTTCTTGTAAAGATTAGAAGATAACAATATATACAAAGCACTTGGAACTTTTAAAAGTGTTACATGAATGAAAATGACCATTATTTGAAATAAGTTATTGTATTAAGTATTTTGGCAAATGTTTTTAGTCAACTGAAGTCATCTGGCATATGGAAGTATGAATAATATTTACATATAACACTTAGAAAATTTCACAATTAGCTAAATTGTAAACGAGAAGTCTTTGCATATGTTTATTGTAATTATTGTAGCAACAACTCAAAGTTTTATGAACAATATTACTACTATTTATTATACGTTTGCAATTAGATAGGTCCTTGTATTGAATAATATTATGCAAATGTTAAGAAATATTTTTTCTCAAGACTTTCTCATAACCAGAAACCAGGTTCAGGTTAACATTTTTACAAAAGAAGATTGTACACATGGCATATATCTTAGTTAAAATTAGGCACTTTAAAGCTTTGCTCTTGCAAGCCCAGTGTACAGTAGGTCTATTTTTTTTTCTTCATTGGTTTGTTTAGCCGTAATACTGTAACAAGGAGAACTCTAGTCTTGCTGAAACAAAGAAATATTGTACTTTTAATACAAAAGTAAAATGTCAAAATGAAGTGTTATATCTGTAATTTTACAATTTTAAATTATCATTAAAACTTGGTATTTTTTTTAAAGTAGACTTCTAATTTGCTAGCGATAATTATAGCAAGGGATCACCCAGCACCACACAATGTGCAACACACAGGATAGTTATCAGGAGGCTTTTTGAAAGGTGGGCCAGAAGCAAGATAATGTAATTAATGTATTCTTGAAATTGTCTCTTAAAATGGAAACATTTTATTAGTAAAACTATTATGTTGGGCTCATGTTATTCATCTTAAAAAGGATGGCAAAGGAATTTAATGAGTTTTAAATGTGAAACTAAGATTAATAACATTACTTTTTAATACACAGTGCAGAGAAGCATGAAAGATGGTTAATTTGTGCAAATACCATGAAAAGTTCAGGTGGCAATTAAAAAAAACAAAACCAAAAGATAGGTTTACAGCCAATAAAGGAGAATATGTGTAGCTGATGATGTTACCTGGTTTGGATAATGAAAGATCTGCAAGAAAATAACCATGCTCAGACAGCACCATGGCCCCCTCATAAGTTTATAGATAGCTATTTTTTAAACTGATTAAAGGCTATTTAATTTATTGCTATTTTTCTTGAAAACCTAGATTCTGGCCTGTTAGAGATGTCACTTCTTGGTTCCCTTATTTAAATTGTTATGATGACAAATTCAGTTTGTCATTTGTTTCTTGAAAATAAGAATGCTGACAAAGTTTATAAAAAAAATGCACTCATCAAGTGAACTTCACCTGGTTGCAATTTTCTTTTTTAATAAGAGCAGACAAATTTACCCTGAAAGTGTTACTGTTTATAATTAAGAATAATGTATATTTTGTAATGAGGTCTGTTTGTGTGCCTGCGCAATCAGCATTCATTCACTAGGGTGGCAGCATTGGTAGCTGTTCTTGGTGGATACTTTGAGGACAAAAAGCTTTGTCCTTAAAGTTTTATTTTATTTTATTTTATTTATTTATTTTTGTAGACACTGTATGCATGCTCCTCTGAGAAAACTGGAAAATATCTGGTAGAAATCCATAATGCTGGCCTTAATTGCTTTATAGCAGAAGCAAAATGTATGAAAATGATATAATTTACTATCATTTAGTATGGAGGATTGTAGATTATTCTTTTGTATTCAAATAGTGCTTAAGTAATTATAGGAGCTATCAGTTCGAATTCCTATGTTCAAAGCTTTATTTTCCCCACTGTACTTTAAATGAAAAAATATTCTGGCTGAGGATAAGAGCATGGCTAGCAGTAGTCCTTGACTTACAAGCATTCGTTCAGCAACTGTTCAAAGTTATGATAGCACTGCACAAAGAGATTTCAACCCATGTCCAAAGTTACAGCTGTTGCAGTGCCCCCGGAGTCATGTGATTAATGTTTAGCAGCTTGCCTGCACTTATGACCGCAAGGTGCCTTCAATTTGTCCTCTTCCACCTTTTCCCCCATTTATGCTGTGATGCCAGCTGCGATGGCAGGGTGGCAGGGGGTCAAAATATGCCTCATACATGGAGCTATGCATCACAAGATATAAAAATAATGTTAATTACAGACTTTATGTATGATCAATATTGCAGATAGGATACAATAACAAATTGTGAAATGAGTGTTGTAAAGGTGGTGTGTTGGTTCTTTCTTTTTATTTTGTTTTAGTGGATTGTCCTGTTAACAATCACTTTGCAAATCTTTATTTTCCAATTAACAATGTAGTAAATAGACCAAGAAAGTTAGTCACACGTACTAACCCAATTGTGCTCTTGAACATATGAATGATTCTTACTGGTGTTAGAGACTGACACAGAAAATAACAGCTTGAAAAGAAAAATCTACAAGTTTATTTTATTTGATATCTTTAATCTTTAAAAACAACTGTAAAAAATTAGTACAAACTAAAAATATAAACTAAGAAGGAAAAGAAAAAAGTCTTATATTTTATGCTTACCAATAGTTACTGGTTTATCAAGTAATTCACCACTATAATATGAATAATGCAAGATATCATAGAATCTCTGCAGTAGTAACACATATTGCTGTATCCTTTGCTTGGTAGAAAATAACATGTTAAAAAGAACTATCTACTGTATATTCAAAAGTGACCCTTTTATATTTCGGGTTGCCTAGTCATTACATTAAATGATAATGTGATTTGTTTAGCATTGTGAGAATGGAACTATTGTGAGTTATAAACTATGTTTTTATGGCGATTTATGGCAAAATATAATTAAAATAAAATTTGAAACATGTAGAAATCTCACTGTCAAGAAATGTGATGCTTGCATAAAGTAATGTGTTATTTTAAAAAATCCCACAGGATCATATCAAATGCATCCTGAAAATAACCCATCTGATTTATTTTATTTTAAACTAGGAGATGCACATCAGGCTGTAGTTTAAAGTTTAGATTTGATATGAGTCAGGCCATCATTACCTCAGTACAAATATTTCATATATTAGGGAAATCATTCTTTTTCAGTTTTCCAGAAGCTACTCACCCAGGAAACCAAAGCCAGTTAAAAAGAGCTTCAGTATGGCTTATTTGACATGAAAATAGCCCATCACCTCTTTTTCCAGAAGAAAATAATCTTTTCCAAAAAATAATAATAATGCTGGGACAACATATTCTCCAGTTAGAAACTACAGATTCATATCATTTTTGAAAATGCCATTGTACATGACAGAAACAATTACTTTGCCTACAATAAGCCAGACTAGTAAGCAAAATAATGACAAAGCCAACTGGGGAATTTCCCCTCAGGCCTAGATCATCTAGAGTTCTAGCAGTGACTTGGCTAGATATTTGCTATAGTTTATAGTATTTGTTGTGAAAATAGTGATATATTTAACATATTCCAAACATATCTTGACAATGTGGATATCTTCATTCAAAGATTATTTTTTGTTGTGGCTACTAGGAAGCTGTCACTAGGAAGCTGTCACTAGTTGTCATCACACAATCAGCCAGATGTTCAAACTGGATTTGGCATTTTTGCCCATTGATTCCTTCCCAACAACTTGGGATAGGTAAATGTGGATGATTGATGTGTTACAGATATTGTAGGATGTAAGTTTTTCCAAGAAAAGCTGCCTTTTGCAATTGACCAGTGGTAACTTTTGTCAATGCCAATGATGTTCAAGTGGTGCTCCAGTTGTTTTGGGATTACACCCAAGGTGCATATGACTTAGTACTACCTTTGCTTTCTTTTGCCACGATCATTCTATTTCTATTTTTCAGGTCTTTGTATTTTGTTATTTTCTCCAGTTCCTTCTCTTCTGCTGTCTCCAGGTACTGCCACTGCCATTTTCCTATCCAGACTTTTTTGTCTTATCGACAGTTGTTAAATCTAGGTTGTTATGTGATAGGTGACTGTCTGAATTCTAAAGTGCTAGATAACTTTAGCTTCTTCATTTTCTATGAATTTTTCTATTTTATGGTCCCAACAGCTCTTGCTTTCAGGCAAATGGTATTTCTTACAGATCTTCCAGTGCATCAGCAGCAGCAGCATTATTTTTTTATTGCTGTTGTTGTTGTTTGTGTTGCTGCTTCTGCTGCACATCCAAACAAGGAATGATTGGTAAAACTCCAGAAACTTTCCTGTTGACTAGTGATGATTGTGATATTTTCCCATCTTGGTTAGCAACAAACATTTAAGTCTCACTTCTGAGGATTAGGGTCATATGCTTGCTGTTTTCTTTGCAGCAATAAGGATATTGATTGCAATTTTATTTGAACTGAACAAATGCCCACGATACTTGTTAGCTTCATACAATACACTAAGGCCAAATAAATATTGTTGTGATTTAGCATTGTGTGTGGATACTGCTGTTGTAATTTGTAATCTTAGATGAATTCAGCTAATTTAGGGGCTGTTTGCACAATTTAGCCAATTCAGTGCATTCAACTCATTGTTAATTGCTTCTTTAAATAGGAGGCTATAATTTTTTTCTCGTAATCAAACTTCAACTTTATACACACACACACACACACACACACACACACACACACACGTGCATGAAGCAAAGGGGAGGCATACACACACACACACACACAGAGGGCTTTTTTTGTCATAGAATGCCCAGAACGGAGGTCCGGCACTTTTTTTGGGATGGAACCTTGTAGGGTAGGCAAGGCGGGTTGTATGACATGTATGAGTTCTGGCACCTTTTTTTTTTTTACAGAAAAAGCACTGTTTCCTTCCCTTCCTGACACAGCTGACAAAGTGAGAAAGAGCCTGTGGCGTAGAGGTTAACACAGCTGCCTAAAGTGCAAGCAGCCCAGGTTCGAATCTCAGAAGGGGTATGTTTGGCTGATGAGAGCTAATTAACTCGAAATAGCTATTCCATTCTCCCTTAATTCTTTGTTAGCAATCCAAATTTTTATATATATGTATGTATGTATGTATGTAGGTCTTTGGTTATTCGGGTTTTCTCCCGTGTAAAATTGGAAGTGTCTTGGCGACGTTTCAACGAAGTCTCATTCGTCATCCTCAGGCTGGTGTTTTCGGCTTCGTGCTTCTAGGAGCAATGTGTGATCGTAGCTGTTTCTTCCTTTTAACTGCCAGTGGGGGCAGTGGGGGTATGAACTGATTGGATGAGAGCTTGGCTGTGTTCTGATTGGATGGAGGTGTGTTCTGATTGATTAGGAGCTTGGCTGTGCTCTGATTGGATGGGGGGTTGGCTGTGCTCTGATTGGATGGGGGGGGGTTGGCTGTGCTCTGATTGGTTGGGGGAGTGTTCTCTTTGGGTGGGGGCTTTGTTGTGCTCAGGTTAGTCTGAGTTGCATGGGGATGTGAGATGGTGAGCTGCATTGCTATTCTTTGGCTTCGCGTTCGCATTCGTGCCTCATCTTCATGGTGGGTGTCAGTTTGCTTCATGTATGGATTGGAGGGGTTTAAAGTGGCTAATGATGCAGCTGTGGTCTGGCTTCTGGTTTGTGGTCATGTCTCATCATTGGTGTGGGTTTCGGTTTGCTTTTTGCGTGGACGTGTGGTGGTGACATCCTGTGTGGCTTTTGTGAGTGTGGGTCTGGTGTCATTCTTTGTGTTAGGGACTCGTTTGTCAATAAGGGTGGGTTTCCAAATGGCTGGTAGGCGGGAGGTATCATCTTGTTTGTTCATGCTGTGTGAGAAGGAGCCTGTGGCCTAGAGGTTAATACAGCTGCCTAACATGCACACAGCCCAGGTTCAAATCTCAGAAGAGTATGTTTGGCTGAAGAGAGTTAAGAAGCTTAAAATAGCTATTCTTTGTTAGCAATCTAAAAAAAGTGTGTGTGTGTGTGTGTGTGTGTGTGTGTGTGTGTGTATGTTCGATGAATAAAAGGCGATCACCAGGAAGTAAAACAGTGAAGTTTTAATAAATAAGAACTAAGAACTATAAAGAAGAGGGTGGCAACACAAGTGTAAAATGCAAAGGCGCATTATGCAGCACTATGAGTGATGTAAGGATCAGCCGGCTGGGACCTGTCACGAGGTCCATGAGCCGAATGCGGGCGCGGCTGTGCTCATAAGCAAGTTTCCCCACTCCCTGGTTTTACACCCTGATGATGATGGCAGGTCTGTAGCCATCGAAAGCTCGGTTATTTATTAAAACTTCACTGTTTTACTTCCTGGTGATCGCCTTTTATTCATCGAACATGTATGTACCCAGGAATCGTCATTCTTAGATTTTTAGCATAATTTTTAGTATATATATATATATATATATATATACACACACACACACACACACATACACACACACACACACACACACATACACACACACACATATTTTATATGCTATAATGCATTATTTTAAATAACTTGGACTGTTTTGTTATGTGGTGACTAAAACTGGATGCAATATTCCAGGTATGGCCTTACTTTGCAGCAGCCAAAAAAGCTAATAGAATCCTTGGTTGTATAAACAGAGGCATAGAATCAAAATCACATGAAGTATTAATACCATTTATAAAACATATGAAGAATGGTTGCAGGATTTGGGTTTAGCTAGTCTAGAGAAAAGAATGACTAAGGGGGACATGATATCAGTATTCCAGTATTTGAGAGGCTGATAGCAGTAGTCCAGTATTTGAGAGGCAGGACAAGAAGAAATGGGTGGAAACTAATCAAGGAGAGAAGCAACCTGGAATTAAGGAGAAACTTCCTAACAGTGAGGACAATTAACCAGTGGAACAGCTTGCTTTCAGAAGTTGTGGGTGCTTCATCACTGGATGTTTTAAAGAAGAGACAGGACAGTAACTTGTCTGAAATGGTATAGGTCTCCTGCTTCAGCAGAGGTTTGGACTAGAATACATCCAAGGTCTCTTCCAGCTCTAATTCTGATTGATTGATTGACTGTAAACAAATAAAAAGTTATAGTTACATAAACCATGGCTTACAAAGTTACATGAGCACAGTCACCGACTCACAGCCACAGGAACATGTAACTGCTAAACAGGTAACAGCTATTGAGCTCTGTTATTGATTTGATTTAGTTTCTCTGTTATTATTTATCATTAAGAAAAGGTCTTTGAATACTTTTCTTTGCCTTCTCTTCTTGAACTGAAATATAAGCCAACAGCTGCATAGATGAGAAGAAAAAAATATTTGAAAGTGACAATGGTTCTAGTAGGAAAATTAAGCTGAGAACCAAGCTAATGCTCCAAGATGCCAATTACTTATTCCTTTGGTCACAGCAAGAAACTAATTTTGTTAGCGATTTAATAGTCCTGAAAATACAGGAAACTAATCATTTTCGCCTTTTCCTTTGCAACTGGGTACAGCTGAAGTACAGGGGGAAAAATTGCCTACTTGATTTACATTTCCTTTGAAACTGTCAGCATCTGCTAGATTATTGTTTATATTTGTAGGAAATCACATCACCTCTGGCAATCATTGGCACTGTTCCATATAGAGAAATATTTAATTCTGAATCTTTCCTAATCATAATTGATTATGATAAACTGCTTTGAGTCACAAGCTATACTGGAATGCTATTTCTGTTACTGGTACAATTTCTCATTAAATTAACTAGAAAGGGCAAGGATGTCAGATATCCAGTTTCTAGCTAACCACTCGACACTGTATTCAGAAAGATATATACTTGTTGGGGCAATAATTTAATAGGTCGCCAGAAAAAATGTTTGTTTTTTCTCTGTTTTGTGATCTTAGGATTTCATGTACTTATATACCTCTAATATATATATTGCTGATTTTTTTTAATGTGGAAGGCTGGAATTTTTATCTTGTTTTTAACAGCTGGAATTGGGGCACTGGAATACAATATATCAGCCTATGTTGTTGCTGCAGTGACAAATAGTTCAATGAGAAAAACAGAATCAAGGACTACCTGTACTCAGAATGTACCACTTACAAATTAGACTAAATTGCCCTTTTGGTGTATTGAGTATTTCTACAGTAATCCAATCTTCCTTTTATAAATCATAGTCAGTAGCAATGGCCTTGAAAACATCTTTGAGTTTCGGGAACTGATAATTAATTACGTTAACATCACCCTGGCTAGATATCTGTATTTTGCCCCTGAGGTTACCAATTTTGAGTATATCATGGTGATTTTTGTATGCAGCAAAGTAGATGGGTGAAGTGGAACAACTATCTTGTGTAAAGCATTTTCTCTCTTTAATCCAGTGATTCATGATACACTATATCATTATCTGAACATGATAAAGGCAAACAAAAGTGCTGCCCAGAAATAGCAGTGGCAATGCCATCAGTAAAAAACGTGATAAGTAGATGTAGTTTTAAAAAACTCTCAAGCTATTTCTTTTTACAGAATTACAGGTAGTCCTCAAGATATAAATGGTCAAAGAATGTTCAAAGTTACAACAGATCCCAAAAGCTACATATGACCCTGTTTCAAAGCTACAATGGCTACAGCATGCCCACAGTCAGTCACCCTTAGGACTGACCAATGACAGGCTCCATTACAGTCATAGGTCGAGGACTACATGTATCAGTGCAGGATCACCGAGACAGCTTTATAATTGAATGAGAGTTCAGGAAGACAGTCATAAGTAATACAAACTAGACAAATAAGGAAGCATTCCAAAAATATAAACTCTTGCTCTGGTCAAGTTCATGGTCTGGCCTTAGTTTTTTTTTTTTTTTTTTGTCTGAAAAGAAATAGCTCCCTTGTCCTGGTTCTAGGACTTCTTATTGGTCTTCATCCCAGATCCTCCATCTTGGGGCAGCCTATTACTGAGGTGCAGAAGCTAGATCACATAGATCTGGCAGGAAGCTAGTGCTTTTTAGTAGGAAAATAGTACCTGCTCTGCTCTAAGTAAATACTCTGATAGCTATGGAGGAGGAACATGAAGGAAATCAGCAACCTATAGTGCTTCAATTGGGATAGTACATTCTCCAGCAGAATGGCTGTAGAGTCCAATGGATGGGTTCTATGACAGCCTTCCTGCCCGGCAGATTGGGTAAAAATTTTGGCCACACCCTTCCTTTGGGCGTCACCCCAGTTTTGACTCAGTCTCGAAGCCCGTTAGCAGCTAGAAATTTAGCTCCTGACAAAGGTTTACAATTAGGTCTAAAGCCCTCTTCTCTCTCTGCCAAATTCTCAATTTAACTAGAAAACTCATAGAGAGGCGTTTTTTCCTTTCAGCTTTGGCTCGGGGCTCCGAGCAGCCAACAGATCGCCGTTTCTGCAGGCATCGCTTTGAGGAAGTGGTGAGAGTATCGGAAAAAAAAAATCACCGAGAGAAGCTGCGAGAGGCAGCGGAGATATTAGGGAGCGCCGGCTGCCCTTATCTCCCGGATCAGGTGGGGCGTGCAAAACTCACAGCCCCAGGGCTAGTGAGGACAGCGGCGCCCAAAATTCAGAAGGTTGCCAGCAATGGCAACTCTTCCAGTGCTCAACGGCCGTGCTTATTTTAACCCGCGGCTCGCCAGATTGCCTGGGAAAGCGCGGTCCGTTTTGGAAGGATCATCAAAGTTTCTTGCACCTAGCTTCTGCCCCCCCCCAAAGCCTCCTCAGCCGACGGAGTGACCGTTGGAGCCAAATCCGCCATTTTGAGACTCGTAGTTCTCTTTGGCAGTTAACAGGAAGGCGTGGCCTTCACCCAGACTCCATTTTGGATATATCTCTTATAGCCTCCATTTTTGGTGTATTTCTTATAGCCTCCATCTTAGGTGGCTCATATACTTGAAGGTTTTTCCACAGGAGTGTGGGATAGAGAGACAGAGGGAGAGGTAGAAAGAGTGAAAGAGAGTTTCTCAGCACACCCGGTGGACTGTTTTTACAGCCACAGATTGGGGAATTCATACTCACAACATCAGCATACCATTTGCCCTCTAATCCGGGCCATTGCAATTGCCCTTGGTGAAGGAAAGGGAGGAAAAAAATTTGAATTGGTCCACTGTTCTTCAAAGTGGTCTTTAGTCACTGCCCCACAGGATCCTTCATTGCAAGGGACCTGTTTGTCCGGCCATTGTTCTCTCTTCCGTGCAGAATAAGCCGTTTAGGCTTCAACTACCTGCAACTGATCTGCATACAATTTATTCCCCACCCCAGGTATTGCCTACTCGGGATACCTGGCCACAATGGCAGACAATGTCTCGCATTCAGCTATGCAGGGCCCCCAATTGCCCCCCCCACAACAACAAAAACGCAGATCCTCAGAATCTGAGGTGGGGGGGAAGAAGAAGGCTAAAACAAAGCACCTTATCCAAAGGGGCCCATCCAAAACAGCTGAGCGAGAGGCCTTGAGGAGACATTTGGCTCTAGAAAGACAGTTTGCCAGGGCCCAGAAAACCAATTCCAATGGGACAAGCATGGTTTCCCCTGCCCCACTGGTGGCCCCTAATACAGAACCTACTCCCCAGGAAGTTCTCAGAACTTGGTCTCCTCTGGGGGAAACCGAACAGTTGGATTCCTCCCACTCCTCGTCACCACATACTCCCATTGTGGCTGCGTCCACGGACAAAGCCCAGGAGGACATATGGTCTGCCCAATTTCAGGCGTTCATGCAGGATGCCTTTTCCCAGTTTATGGCCTCCAAGGGCCAAGTAGCCTTTCAACCATCCCATAAGGGACGAAACAAGGCTCCGGCTACAAACATTTCTGAAACTTCCTCTCAAATAGGAGAGGGAGAATTACTAGACCTAGACATGTCGGACATGCCCCTTTCGGAGGATGAGGGGACCGCTCCTGAGCAGACAACAAGCTCTGGCCTCTTTGATCCAGCTCTTCTTAAATCACTTTTGATAAAGGCAGTCTCTACGGTCAATTTGACCTCAGTTCAGGAGGAAAATCCTTCCACAAGCAAGGAGGCAAACCCTCTCTTTGCCAAGAAAGTTCCACAGGACAAGTACATTCCTTGCCCTGAGGTTTTCCGCACCACGGTAGAGGAGCAGTGGGTTTCCCTAGCAACGCCACCTGCACCCAACAGCGTGGAAAGGAAGCTATTCAATGTGTCTCCTTCCTTTTCAGGCATGCTAGAGGTCCCCACAGTAGATAGTCCCCTGATCTCATTATTCTCTACTTCTGCGATTCCAGGAGACATGGCGGAGGCCTTGAAACCAAAGGAAAAGAAATTTGAACACTCCCTCCGTCGTTCACACATGGCCACAGCTTGGGCGGCCAAGGCGGCAACATCATCGTCATTCTTCGCCAGGGCCTGTATCATGTGGCTTTGCGAGCTACAAACCACTATACCTCCAGACCAGGTCAGATCTCACCAAACTTTGGCCAAGATACTGGCTGCCTCACAATTTATGGCTGACGCCTCACTTCACGCAACCAAGTATGCAGCAAGATCAATTGCGGCCACAGTAGCCTCTCGCAGATTACTGTGGCTTAAAAATTGGAAGACAGACCTAAAGGCCAAGTGGCGTCTATCCACATCTAAGTACAGTGGGTCACTCTTGTTTGGATCCATTTTGGATTCACATGTGAGTGAGAGTAGGGACAAAAGGAAAATTCTAGTCCATCCATCAAAGAAATTAGACAGGAGAGGTGCTCAGGAATTTTGGAGACAAGGTTTCCGTCCAGGCAGCTCCTGGGACTGGAGACAGTCCTTTCGATCAGGGCAATCCTGGGACTGGTCTAGAGGCTCACGATCCTTCGATTCAAGACAGGATCGCTCCCAGGATCGCCCAAACATGGGAGCCAGAGACCAATTCCAATCCAGGCGCCCCTTTAGAGGATTGGGAGGCCGACCCTTTAAACGCTCCAAGTGACGCCATGCAGGACACTCCCATAGGAGTTCAGTTAGGGAATTTCATTGAGGTCTGGGAGCAGACCACGACCGACGCCTGGGTATTGGAAACAATCAGACATGGCCTAACATTAGATTTTTCCTCTCCCCCACCAAACCGATTCATCAGATGTCCCATTTCCAGAAAGACACACAAGGCAAGGTTGGTAACCTCGGCCATTGCACACCTCTTGTCAATTCAGGCAATAGAAAGGGTACCAAAGGAAGAGGAAGGAAGAGGATTCTATTCCATCCTCTTCATGATCCCAAAGACATCAGGAGGGTGGAGAGTGATACTGGACCTAAAAGGCCTGAATTATTATGTAACCTACAGGAGGTTCAAAATGCAATCCCTAAAATCCATCCTCATTAGATCTCACGGAGGCGTACCTACATATTCCCATCCACCCCAAATACCGCAAATTCCTCAGATTTACCTACGCACACCGGCATTACCAGTACAGGGCCCTACCCTTCGGACTCTCCTCAGCCCCAAGGGTATTTACCAAAATCCTAGCAGCAATAGCGGCCCATCTCAGGTCGATGCCGGTGCGTGTTCAGTTTTATCTGGACGACATCTTGATTCAGTCCAGCTCACACGAGCAAGCAAAATTAGACCTTCAGACCACAATCCGCATTCTACAGGATCACGGATTCTCAGTCAATCTAGAAAAGAGCCATCTCCCTCCCACAAGGAAGCTCCAGCATTTGGGAGCGGTGATAGACTCATCCCAGTGCAGGGTATACCTTTCCCAGGAGCGTCGAAGCAGCATTTTGAAGCTGGTTCGTCAACTTCAGAGAGACAAGAGAGTACCTTTGATTCAGCTCTCGAAGCTCCTGGGGAAAATGATATCTTGCATGGGCATTGTCCCATGGGCAAGACTCCACTCAAGGGAGTTACAGTGGTTCCTCCTCCCCTATCAGAGGAGGAACCTCAGTACCTCCAGCAGGAAGGTCTTGGTACCAAATCAATTACTAAGATCACTAAATTGGTGGATATCGCCCATGATGCTCAAGGGAAGCATATTCAGGGAACCAAACCGGGTCACGCTCACGACAGATGCGAGCCTATTCGGATGGGGAGCCCATCTGGGAACCCAGATAGCGCAGGGCCAGTGGAATCAGTCGGACCTCACTCACAGCATCAATTGGCTGGAACTTCGGGCCATTCACCTGGCTCTACGTCAATTCTCCCACCTAGTAACGGGAAGGCACATTCTCGTTCTAACCGACAACGTAGCAGCAAAGGCCCATGTCAACAAGGAGAGAGGAACACGATCCATGGAACTGATGCAGGAGGCATCAGCTCTGGCTCGGTGGGCGGAAGCAAAATTGGGTTCCATCAGAGTGGAACACATCTCAGGGGAGGCAAATCTCCAGGCAGACTCCCTGAGCAGAGCCAAGGTGGATCAGTCGCAATGGCGTCTGGATCCGGCTCTGTTCGAGGAGATCTCCCGGAGGTTCGGGCGACCGCACCTGGACCTATTTGCCACTCCAAAGAACACGCAACTACCCAGGTTCTTCTCCAGATTCCCGACTCCGGGATCGGAGGGAACGGACGCTCTCAGGTGTCGGTGGCCAGCGCAACTCCTGTACGCTTTTCCACCACTCCCATTAATTCCGGCAACCATACACAAGTTGATCCTGGAAGGTGCAGAAGCACTCTTGATTGCTCCACACTGGCCACGGCGTCCGTGGTTTGCCGACCTTGTGGACCTCTCAATATCACCCCCATGGAAGATTCCCCCGGACCGAGTGAGATTCAGTCAGGGCAAGCTTCTACATCCAGACCCTCAATGGCTACAACTAGTCGCTTGGCATTTGAGCGGCAGAGTTTAGACATGCAATCCTATTCCTCAGGGGTGATATCGATCATTCAAGCATCAAGACGACCTTCCACAAACAGGATCTACGACGCTACATGGAAGGGGTTCTGCAGGTGGTGCTCTCTACATCACCTAGATCCAATTTCGGTGACTATTCCCCATATCTTAGACTACCTATTAGAAGGTCTTAATAAGGGCCTTTCAGTCAACACCATTCGTAGACAGGTAGCGGCCCTCTCAACTGTCCTTTCCTGTGACAATTCAACTTCTCTGTCGCAACATCCGGCGATTAGCGCCTTTTTAAAGGGAGCAGTCAATACTAAGCCTCCTGTTATACACAGATATCCTTCTTGGAACTTGACTAAAGTTCTTCAAGCCTTGACAGCTGCACCCTTTGAGCCTCTCGACTCATGCTCTCTCCATCACCTATCATTAAAGGTAGCCTTTCTAGTGGCTATCACTTCAGCGAGGAGAATCTCTGAACTAGCAGCACTATCAATCAGGAACGATCTCTGTACCTTCTTCAAGGACAAGGTGGTCCTCAGACCGGACCCTGCATTCATTCCGAAGGTAAACAGCATCTTCCACAGATCTCAGGAACTGACCCTTCCTGATTTCTGTCCGAATCCCAGACATAGGCTAGAACACAGATGGCACAAACTGGACGTGCGTAGAGCGCTGTGTTACTACGTAAAGCGCACTTCGTCTTTCCGTAAGACGGAAGCTCTATTTGTTTCCTTCCAACCATCAACTATGGGGAAGAAGGTATCTTCTTCTACCATAGGAAGGTGGATCAGAGCTTGTATAGCCCAAGCCTACGTCTCTCAGGCAATTTCAGTTCCACCACATGTAACTGCTCATTCAACGCGCAGCGCGGCCACATCAGCAGCCTGGTCCACACAAGCTTCAGTGGAAGAGATTTTTAAGGCCACAACTTGGTCTTCTCCTTCCGTGTTTGTTAAGCATTACCGTTTAGACTCCTTTGCGGCAGCGGATGCTGCCTTTGGTAGAAGAGTGCTACAGCAAGTTGTCTCTGCTCAGGATCCAGGGGCCTAGACATTCCCTCCCAGGGGGACATGAGGGCTTTGGTATGTCCCATCCATTGGACTCTACAGCCATCCTGCTGGAGAAGGGGCGTTGTCTTACCTGAACGCCTTTTCTCAGCAGGATGATGTAGAGTCCAAGCCCTCCCAGGTATTAGGTCTAGGCAGGCATTGGACAAGGAGCTACTATATTGAATTCAACAAACAGATCTCGCCTCAGTCAAAACTGGGGTCACGCCCAAGGGAAGGGTGTGGCCAAAGTTTTTACCCAGTCTGCCAGGCAGGAAGGCTGTCATAGAACCCATCCATTGGACTCTACATCATCCTGCTGAGAAAAGGCGTTCAGGTAAGACAACGCCCCTTTCACCCCGTTTCTGAGGAAATCCTATTGTATGTTTCTTGGGGACAGTTGGGTATATCAGAAATGTTATGGCATTTCAAGAACAGTATCAGTTTGGAGAGCTAACTTCCAGAGCAATCATTCCTTTCAGCATTTTTGCACACACTGGATTTTTTTAAAATTGAAATTGAATTTTCCATGTATCTGAAAAATGATTCACTTTCAGATCTGCAGAACTCCCTTAGAAGCTTACAAAAAGTTACTATCTGAATAATGCATCATTTATATCTTCAAAAAGAACATTTTCAGAGTGAAGAATGACCAGCCATTTGTTATATATGTGTATTATGAATTATTTGTACCTGCAGCATATAATTTCCTAGATGTTTATATGTCTAAAAATACAGATGCATAATTCAAGCTTCTTATTGACAATTATTAATTGTGGTTAAGCAATGCATCCAAAGCATAGATCAAAGAATTGGAGGCTAAAACGTATGATAAAAAGTTGTGGGAACTTGATATGACTAATCTAATTAAGAGAAGGACTAGCAGTGACATGATAGCAGTCTTCCAATATTTGAGGGGCTGTCAAAAAGAGGAGCAACTGAGGGCAAGACAAGAAGTAAGGTTTGGAAACTTATTAGGGAGAGATCCAACCTAGAATTAAGGAGAAACTTCCTGGCAGTGAGAAAAATTAATCAGTGGAATGGCTTGCCTCCAGAAGTTGTGGGTGCTCCATCACTGGAAGTTTTTAAGAAGGGATTGGACAGCCATTTGTTTAGAATCATATAGAATCTCTGGCTTAAATGGGGTTGGGCTAGAAGACCTCCAAGATCCCATCCAACTTTGTTATTCTGTAATTTTGTAAGCTTAAAAAGGATTAGATTGTAATTGCTATGAGAAATGTGGATCCATCTATCCAGATTTATAAATAAGAAAACAGTTCACATAACTCTGATAGGAATGAAGCATGAACTGAAAAGTAGATTGTTGATTAGATCTTGAGATACAGGTTAGAAAGCCCAAAGCAGTACTATAAATCCAGATTCATATATATAATTTGAAATATGAAGAATTGAGGCTCTATCCCTGGGAACATAAACAATTTTGTCTTTTGGAATTCAGGAAACCTTTAAATTGAAGTTTATTTTTTAATTCCCAATCTTCATTTCTTCCTCTTCTTTTCATCATTTGTTTTGTTCTCTTCACTGTTAAAAAAACTTTGTTGTTAAAGGCTGTAGAGATTACTTAAGGAAAAACATACAGGAATACCTGGAGACCAAATAAAAAAGATGAAATAAACATATAGGATTGCTTTACACTTTCCATTTCCTTTCCATTACCCTTCACACAGAGGCATGTTACTTCATCCTGTCATTATGTCCATTAACCTTGCTATACTTATTGTAATGGAATGTGAGGATGACCTTGGGGAATGAGAGGAAGAGAAGTTGTCTAATAAATAATCAGGCAAGAGAAGAGTTTTCCTAGTGATATAATGGTCAGAGAAAGAAATTAGAAAGGACTCACCCTAGCAGATGAAGCAGTTAGCATTTGGCAGATTCTGTTAATGTAGCTTTACAATAAAGTAGCATTAGTTTCCTGTCTGGTTTACCTGGGAGGGCTAAAATCAACTTTGCAGATTTGAAGGTGCAAACTTCCTGATGCTACTTTTAACTGCTTCATCCATTAGGCTGGGTTCTTCCTAAGTTTCTTTCTCTGACTATTAAGCCCCTGGGGGTTCCTGCCCCTCTGGTCTGAATGTTTCCTAAGTAGCATACCTTCCGTTCTTTCCCCAAGATCATCCACACATCTCATTACATCTATATTGCTCTGGAAGCCTAACCTAATATCCTAATATCAGTTAGACAAGAATTTTGTTTGACAATTGTCACTGTTCAAAACCTGTTTTGTTATCTGGCTTAATATTATTGATTACCTTTATATTGATTTCAGTGTGTCTCATGCTGCCAGTTGTGAATGGCAAAAATTAGGATAACCACAAGTCAGCAGTAGCAGCTACAGAATGGGAGGAAGGGAGAAAGAAAGAGAGGGAAGAGAGAGGGGGGGGCACCAATATTTGCTGCCATATAGTAAATAGAAGGGATTTGTGCAGCCCAGAGTAGGAATAAAAGCTATTTTGTACCAGATTGCTGATCTAGTGTTTGCTTCACATCATATCTACATTATAATCCTATAGACCAGGGATAGGCAATCTTGGCTCTTTTATGACTCGTGGACTTCAACTCCAAGAATTCCTGAGCCAGCTGGCTCAGGAATTCTGTGAGTTAAAGTCCACGAGTCATAAAAGAGCCAAGGTTGCCTACCCTTGCTATAGACTATATGTTCAGTCAGTTATGTCTCTCGATTAGTGTTATTTTGTGTTAACAAAAATAGCAAAGCACCCTATTGCATTTATCAATTACTACAGTTGGGTTAGATGGGAAGAAGGGGGAGGAAAATGGAAGGGAGAAAAAAAGTTTAGAAGCTTAATTGGTGTTTCAGATGTGTTAGTGAAGCATTTTATTTAAGATTATCAGGTTAAACCCATGCCAGAACCATGGTGTGAAAAGTCATTTAAAAATAAGAGGATTTATTTCCTTTCAAAAAGAGACTTGACAGTTTAAAACCAATAGACAAATTAGCAGATGAAGCAATTTTGCTTTTATATAAGATGAGCTTCAGAGTAGGAATTGATATTAAATATATATTTGGCTTATTGATTAATAACAAACTTTGTTTATAATAATTATTTATATCTCTTGGCTATTAGCTGATTCAGATCCATTTTATTAGGGCTTATTAAAATATGTGAAAAGAATATTGTTAGGTCAAAATAATGGTATCCTGAATTTTATTACTACAGTAAACAATTGAAGTAGGTTTTTAGTGATGGCAGTGATGTGCAACGTTTAGTATGGGTGACCTCTCCAATATATGTATGGCCATATTTTGAATTTTAAAAAAGGTATAATCCTGAGTGGCTTAGGTAGAACCACATAAGCACAAATTGCTATGTGTTTTAATTATCTGTCCATTTATATGGTTATCAGTAAATTATTTCTCTAAAACCTGAGAATAGCCATATCTCATAGTCATTATTTACTTCCTTCAGAACTTTCAGGTTCTTAATGTTGAAGTAATACATATACTGGTCCAATAACACCTGCAAGGATTTAATGATATCACTGAAGAAGGCTAATGGGTTTTTATTTATTTGAGTTATATCCAGTGGTGGGATTCAGCCAGTTCGTACCACTTTGGCAGAACCGGTAGTTAATTTTTTGTTGCCCAGGCCCAGAACAGACTTCCGGAAGCGGCGTCCACAGAGAACTGGTTGTTCACATATTTGAGTCCCACCACTGGTTATATCTATCTTTAATTTGTACAAATTAAAGCACCATATATTTTTACAGATTCCTAATTTCTAGCCCAGCATTATACCCTGAAGCATTATACCCAAGCTTTATATTAAGGACTTCTTCAGATATCAGTTTTAACATCAAAACTGAAATAGAAATTACTTCTTTCAGCAGAATTGTATGTCTTTTAAAAAGGAAGCCCCAAGAGATTGCAGGTAATTTGTCCCTGATAAATCTGCAAAAGTACAGATAGTAATAGACTACAACTGGTTGCTTAATAACTGATCAGATTTAGGACAGCCTCAGAATGGATACTTTACAGCCTTAAAGTACTTCTGACGGTTATAAAATATTGCACACTCCCATTCCACTCTCATGTGATTGCAATCTGGGCATATGGCAACCTATAACATTTTTTGTTGCCAAGTTCCCTTCAATCATTTGATTACCGCTTGTAATCTTCCCTGCCAGCTTCCCCAGAAAATCAAAGCTTTCCACTTGGATTTCTGCAGGGAGGATTTTCAGTACCATAGCGGAGAGGCACTTTGTGCATAGCCCTTGTTAGGCCTCCACCACTTACCTGAGGCAGCCTACATTTCTTCCATTACTGTTGCCTTTCCGCTCTGGAACCTGTAAAAATCCAAACATGCTCAACCCCAGGACTGATGGGAATTCACTGAAATAAAGTGAATTCTGCAAGGGGTGGCTTGTCTCCAAGGAAAGAAACAGTTGGGGGATTGCTTTTTCCAAACGCCTGGCTGCTGCTGCTACATGATGCCATTTTCTCCTACCCCCAGGAAAAATGTATGCATTTGGCCTGGGTGGCAGGAAAGGCATAGCGGAGTCGGCGGGATCAAGAGAAAGAAAGAGCAACAAATATGTTCCCTCCTCTTTTTCCTCCTGTCTTTGTCTCTTTGATCTCCAGTTGGTCTACCTTCCTCCTCTCCCACTTTTTTCTGCTCTTCTCACTCACTCTCAAACTCACCCCTCCTCTTTCTTTTACACACCCAGTACACAGACACCCACACCATGCACAAATACTTTCCTTCTCACAGTTCCTGTGCAGATTCCTAGAGGAGATTGGCTTCAGACTGGCTTCCTGAGGGTTAAATCATCAAGCAGGTTCCTAGAGAGGAAGAAGATCCATTAAGCAGAGAGGAAGCAAATCAGAATTGTGGTCATTGAGTGAATAAGTTACACGGGCATCTTTCTTAATGATTTTGATCCCAACTGGGGTTGTAAGTTGAGACCACTTGTACCTTTGCCAATTGAGCATTAGGATAATGACATGCTTGCTTAAGGTATGCTGCTCCCAACATGCATACTGCTGCATATGTGGCTGTTGCATAGTTTTATTGTACATCAGGAAAGTTTAGAATCCTGGCTTGCCTGAATTTCAGAAACCTCTTACTGCTTAAAAACTTAGAACTGCAGTTTAAAAAGGGATCATCTTCCTGCTGGGCATGCTAAAACACCTTTTGTATTTCAGCCAATATACAATATAAAACACACTATCATAGCATTAACAGTATTCCTCTTGTGCCATAAAATCTCATATACTGTATTTGGCATGAATAAACATTGCTTGCATGTGGCTAATTGAGCTAATGCTTTTGTAGTTTGTTATGAAATAAAAATGTTGTTAGATGCATTTTATTCTGATGTTTTACAAACATGAGTTTGAGCTGGTATCTTTATCAATCTTCCTTAGTAGCCATAATAAATTTACATGCCAAGATGGAATAATGAATAAAAACCCCATGCGCCAATTCTGAATGAGCTTAGATTTTTTTATTGGTAATTAATAGCACTACATAATAATGAGGGCTCTGTGCCAAAGTTGATATTGACTTTTTTTTCACAAGCAGTACCACTGAAGGGTGCTATGAATCTTGCACAATAATCAAAAAACAAGATATTTAATTTTTATATAATCAGGAGCACTTGAGTTTATTTTGCCTTCTGATTTCATTGCTATCTTGAACTACAAGGGAAAAATCTTCTGAAATGGAAATAATAAATGTGTCTTGATGTAATATGGGAGTCTATAACTTAAAGAGAAGAATTACATGTGCATGGGGAATCCTTTGAGCATGGCTATAAACACTCTTTTGATCCCTGACCATATAATTTATTTAATATATTTAATATTACAGTGTAACTCCTGAAAATGATGGATTTATAACTAATGCTAGGAATTAGTAAATTGATTTCCTGTATAAATTAGAGATGGATTTATTGAACTCTGTGAATGATTCTAGAATAAAATTTCAGTTTTTGTTCATAGAGCCTACTGTTAATACTAGATTTGTTCTCTTAGTCTATATGTCTACATTGACATTCTATGTCTGGCATTACTATCTACCATAAAATGTAATGATTAGAAATATTTGTACAGTCCATATTTGTCTTGCACTGAAATTAGTTCAGCTGATAAATTAAGCAAGAAAGATGGGACGTGATATTAGATTTGACTGTTGTATATACAGCTAAATATTAAATTCAAATTATGTATGCTTCAGAAAGGATGGATGGATGGATGCATGGATAGAATTTTTAAAGTGTCACTTAACATTTCTTCTGTATGAAATAATAATAATAATATTTCAACATTATGAACTGGGAGATCTGTTTAATAGATGAATTCAACTTTTTGATTTTAATCTGGACACTTCCATCAACCTATTACCAAATGTCAGATGTCAACATTCTCCAAATTCTGGCAAAATAGATCCAATTCTTCCCCTCTCCACTACAGAAGACATTTCCTAAATTTTTGTGCCTTTTCTTTACAGAATACTCTTCATTATTTCTGAGATAAAGAGCTGCAATTTAGTGAGTTTCTGTTTGTCATGTAAAAGATTATGAGTTTAAACCTTGAACTAGCAATATAAGAATGAAAACAACTCAGCAGTGAAAATCCGAAGAACTGCAACAATTCGCTACCTACAATTTGGACAATATGGATCAGTGCTATCAATTAAGAAGAATTGAAAAGTTGTTGCCAAAAATATCCAGCCTGCTCTATTTTGTTCCATTATGGGGAAAGACATAAAGCAGCAAATCTCACATACAAAAAAATGGCAAGTTTGTCACAACAGGATATACTACACAAATTTAAATCATAACTTCCATTCCAATTTAGTGCTTTCTCTTAAAAAATCTTCGGTGTACAAACAATTGAATTCTCTTGGGACACCTGATTAAGGTCCATACAAGTGGAGTCAAAAAGTGCCACTTCCAGATTTTCTGCTATCTCTTCTATCTTCTCCCCCTTTTCTACTTTTTTTTAACCACTGTATAGGGGGACATATTATACTGGTGATCTGAACTTATTTTTTGCAGGAAGTTTTGACAATAAGGCTAGAACATCCAAACAATTAAGATAAAACTGAGGATCAAATTTCTTCCCAAAATGATGTATTTTTAATTATAGATATATTACCATCACTTGCTTGGATAGCTTTACAATGAAGTGATCTGTCTGCCTTGCTTCAAAGCAGGCAAAAAAGAGAAGTGAACAGCCCAACCTAACAAGGAACTGGAAAAAAATAGTGGGATAATGGGCAATTTTAAACATTAAATTGAACCAGCTAATCATTTGTTTAACTTGTGACACAGCTTAGTATAAAGTGAGTGAAGTGTCTGTCTTGACACAACGGCAGTACAGTGATTAATGGACAAACAACTTCCAACCAACTATCCTTCTCTCCAGAATGTGCGCATAATTCTAAACAAAGACCAAGGCAAGTTCTAACCTTGAGCTGTCATTAGGAGATTACAGAAACAGGGATTTAAATCAAAAACTTGCCTTTCATATATCCAGAACTGTGTCTGCTCCAAATTGGATGATGATGGAAGCTTCAGTGTTATCAATCAATCAATGTTTTATTATGCTCACACAAAATTAATACATTAAAACAGAACAAGATATAATAGTATATTATGGTTAGTGGTGAGATCATCAATAGATGGTCAAAGTCTGTCTAATTTTATAGATAATACAGCAAAATTTAGTTACTTTCAAAGAAACTGCATCATACTGATCTGATGGTAACAGCTGTACATAAAGCATCAGAATTTTTGGGATATTTTACCAAGTGAGGAGTTTTATGAATCCATGAATCCTTAAGGGTAAAATGACAAGAATTTACCCTAAAATCTTTTTATAGCTGGCACAGCCTTAATCTTTCTGTGGTCTTTGGATAATCTTCTATCTCTAGAAAACTGTATAATGTAAAATATATTTCCTCCTTTGCCATTCTTCTCCTAGAGTAGCTAACTACTCATTGATCTTGAATTGTCCTGGAATCTGCTTCTCTTCAACAATCTCATTCTGTCTAATTCAATCTTAGCTTGCTAGCTGCTTTTCTTCTCTTGCTCTGTCAAACTCCAGTACTGCTAACTTTCTGTGAGTTCCTTAATCTATTTCAGTTTCCCCCTGAGAGAGATGATGTTTGTGAAATCCTTTATTTGTTCTTCTCTCAGCTATTTTGGAAACTCAAGTCATCAGCCACAAGTACAATTTGTATGTCTAGGAGATCATGTAGTAGAATGATTGATGTTCTTTATCTTCTCCATTCTGTCACACAAGACATACATGCTTATTAACTGGACTTTTTTAAATAACAAAATCTGGCAATGGCTAAGAGCAGAAAAATTGAATAAAGAGATGGAGAGGCTAATTCTGGCTGCACAAGACCAAGCCTTAAATACATTCAAAGTCAGAATTAAGAAAACAGTAACAGATAGCAAATGATGCCTCCTCAAAGAAACAGAGGACCACCTGGTTAGCTGCTTCAAGAAGATCACATAGACCAGTGGTTCTCAACCTATGAGTCGTGACCCCATTTGGGGTCGAACGACCATTTTACGGGGGTCGCCAAACAACGCGATCCGCCATGTTCCCCCTCAGGGGGCGGCGCCCGTGCATGCGCGCCACGCATGGGGGGCGGCGCCCGCGCATGCGCGCCACATCCATGTGACCGGGGGGCGCCGTATAAAAAGGTTGAGAACCACTGACATAGACTGACGATAAACAACAGCATGACAAAATAGCAACAATAGTGCACTGGAATATCTGCAACAAACACCATTTGCCTGCAAGCAAGAATGGTGGGGGGCAAAAATAGACAAAATAATAGAAAATGAAAAGGGTAAAGTGCTCTGGGACTTTAGGATTCAAACAAACAAAGACCTGCCATAAAATTTTTAGAGGATGAATATGGAAGTACCTGAAGACAGCACAATAGAAGAAAAGGAACTGGAGAAAATCACAAAATACAGAGACCTGCAAATAAAAATAGTATGACTGTGAGAAAAGAAAACTTTTGATAGTAAAAAAAACTAAGTAAAGATAATATCAATAATAATAAGCACCTTGGATACAATCCCATAATATCTACAGCACCTTTGAAACACCACCAGCATTAACAAAATCCCTATCAGTCAATTGCTAAATTTCTTGGAACAGCTTACATCCTGCAACAATCTCTTTAACACCATCAACCAACACCCTCTGCCTATACCAAGTTCTTGGGAAGGACTCAATAGGTGAATAAAAATGATAAATCCAGTCTAAACATCTGGCTGATTGTGCAATGAAGCATAATAATTATAAGTAGATCATACACTTAGAGTAGCTCTGCAAGAAGATCACACAAACTATGATTATAAACAAAAATAACAGTCACCAAATGGAACACCTGTAAAAATTACCACGTGCACTTGTCAAATCTACCTTCAAATCCAAAGAAGAGTTGGAATCAGAAGGAGGTATCTGTCAGTGGTTTACATATTTACAATTGAAAGAAAGGTTTAAAGAAGATAAGAAAGTTATTGATTTGACTTTGAAAAAATGAATTGGAAATTGTACTGTAGTAATGATCAACATATAAATGCCAAGATTTATAAACTACTATTGAGATCGAATTTGGAGAAAGAATATGTGAAGCATTGCATGGGCAAAGAATTTTAGGTATAATATAATGCTTGAACAATGGGAAAATATGTAGACAAAGGTTTAAAATTTACATGAAATTATATCTTAACATGTTTATAAAATGATATACCATGGATATTTAACACCAGATAGACTGTCAAAAATGTATAAAGATATTTCAAATGTATGTTGAAAATGTAAATGTAAATAAAGAACTTTTTATCATCTTTGGTGGACCTGAGATAAAGCAAAAAAAAAATAAAATACTGAGCTATGACTCATATTTTAATACATAAGACTTTTAAAGTTAATATAAAAATAAAATCAGAGACTTTTCTTTCAGAGTTAACGGACAAAGTTGAAAAAAATGGAAATTTGTTATATTTGTTGACAAGCAGCAATAATTATTTATGCACAGGAATGGAAAAATAGTTTAATTCGCACCATGGATACTTGTGTGAAAAAAAATGATGCAACTAGCAGAGAGGACTAAATTGGCTGCCTTAATCAAAGAAAAGAACACATTCAGTTTCATTTCTGCTTGGAAACCACTTCTGGATTTTGTGCTTGAGATGGGGGGAAAAAAATGGAATGTTGACTTTGGGTTTTCCTGATTAGATAGAAACCTCTGAGCAATGAGTTGTATTTCCAAGCTGAATTTTTATAAACATTTAAATTGCTTCTGGAAGAAGAGGTGATTGAAGCTATATTGTTTTCTCTATTTTTTAACATTTCTTTTTAAATATGAGCAAAAGTATAACAAAGAAAACCTTTTAAAAAAAAACAGAAGTTGAACAGACGGGTAAAACAGCATAACATTCTACTACATCTTCATAAGAACCTTAGCAATAGGGAAGTTTGCTTCCCGAAGCTCTGCCTCTTTATGCAACATTTAGTACCTATATTTCCCAAAATAATTTTGTTGATCCCCATGGGTACACATAGCTAGCTTGATCTCTCCCTCCAGTCCCAAGAGAAAATCTTCTCCCAAACTGCCTGCTTTTTACCAATTCAGATTTTGAACATGTAATAATGAGGTCTAATTAGCGGGAAAGAGTCCTGATAAAAATAGCTCAGTTAAAGTAGGAATCACAGGAGAGAATGTAAGAAGGAGAATAAAAGTGCAGTGGAGGTGAGGTTGAGATGTGATGGTTCAACTTCCTGCTCAAATGAAGGAGTTCTCACAAATCTTTGTTTGTCTCTGCAGTTAATAATTTCACAATTTATGAATGTGTACATATTGGCCCAGATGGGCAGGGCCCATTCTTAATCAGGCTCTCTGTTTCAGTAGTTACTGTATTTGACTACTGATCCATGGTAGCAACCACTGAGGTACTGGTGTTGATTAGAATGTTATACATTCGTATAAAACAGCTTAATTAAGAATATGGGACTATTGAGTTCTAATTCATAGGCCGTATCAGCCTTGTTGCCCATGCAATCATCAGATGGGGAGGCTGGGCAGCCAGTATAGTTAAGACATTGAGCTGGCAGCTTTGGAAATGCATGCATGAATTTAAACTAGATTGGTTAACTTAAGAACTTAACTATTTAAGGGAATATCCTTTATTTCAGATATTGTGAAAGAAGTGTATTAGTATATCATTACAGTAGTATAACAGAAACTACCATTAAATATTTCAGATCCAGCTGTAGTTTACAAGCATGTCTGTACATGTAACTGCCAGATTATACACACCAGATTGTTTTTTGTATTTTAATAATGAAAATATATTTCAAGAATTCATTCATAATATTTGTTATAAATGTTTTGTTCAGACCTACACACATATGGAAACAAACACCGGGCTCAAATCAAATGTTCTTCAGTAGAAACGCAGTGCTTTTCCAGTATCTTTGGTGCTATGAGGAAGAGATTATGTATAAAGCTCTTATGGCACTGACCTTAAAAGCAGTTAAATGTTATGTGATGAAAGAGATAATCCCTCGCCATATGGAACAGCTTCACCCCTGAGATAAGGGAAGCCCCAACTCTCTTAGATTTCCAGAAGACTGGGAAGGCCTGGTGCTTCCCCCCCCCCCCGTCAGGCATGGAGCCAGGATGTCTATTGAGCCCAGTATAGGTGAGATGTTATGATGCCTCACTTTACATATTATTATTGCATTTTGTGGGATTTAAATAAATATATACATTATTATGATTATATGTATATATAATAATGAGAGCCAGTTTGGTATTATGGTTAAGGCATCAGGCTAGAAACTGGGAAGTTTAATCCCATCTTAGGCACAAAGCTGGCTGGGTGACCTTGGGCCAGTCACTTTCTCTCCTGTCTCCCAGTTTCTAGCCTGACGCCTTAACCAAAATACCAAGCTAGCTCTCACTTTTACAGTTAAAAATCATTTAACAATAGGCTGGCAGATGATTTCAGTGCAAATCCTTTGAGGTCACTGAGTTTGTTGGCAGTGCCAGGGTGTAGACGAAGTATTGAAAGGCAGGCTCACGTGGATTAAAGGTATTTCATATAAATCTCTATTCAATGCAGTGTTACTCCTACGATAATAATATTATATGGTTAAACAACACTCTCCTGATTGTATTTGGAGGGTCACTTGCAATAATTTTACATTTTCTTTTGGAGTATAACTGGACTTTGAACCTCATTATGTCACATTCAGAGAATAGAGCTTTATTACATCAAAATTTCCTTTACAAATCTGAACTAAAAAAAAAATAGCTGACCATTTGATGGCAACAGAGAATAAACAGGTATCTGTTTGTTGCCATCGAGAGTTCATCCAGATCTGCAACTTGGATCTGTTACCACTATTTGAGAGGCCCCACTTCCTCCTCAGAGTCTTTCTGCTCCTGAAAAATAGAGGACATTTGAGAATGATAAGATAATCTGCAGATAGAGCAGAAGTTATCAGATGCCACCATTTCCTCAGAGAAACATAAGACTGATGTAGAATCCAAACCCATATACAATGTCAAGAAATAAAAGAGTACAGTAGTCATTGAAATAAATTTCAACTATTATAATCAACTATTTTATATAGTGTCTGAGGACTTCAATAAATGCTGGCAATTTAGTGTCAATTCAAACTTTAACCCAAAGTTTAAGAATACAGATAGTCCTCTACTTACAATCACAATTGAGCCCATGTTTTCTGTAGTGAAGCGAGTCATTTTTTAAAAGAGTTTTGCCCCATGTTATAACCTTTCCCGCCACAGTTGTTAAGTGAATCACTGCAGTTATTAAGCTAATAACATGGTTGTTAAGTGAATCTGACTTCCCCATTGACTTGGCTTGTCAGAAGGTCGAAAAAGATGAACACATGACCCCAGGACACTTCAACCATCATAAATATGAGTCAGTTGCCAAGGGTCTGAATTTTGATCACATGACTATAAGGATGCTGCAACAGTCATAAGTGTGAAAAACTGTCATAAGTCACTTTTTTCAGTGCTGTTGTAACTTTGAACGGTCACTAAACGAACTGTAGTAAATCAAGGGCTATCTGTACTCCAAATACTGCTATAATTTACACGTGATTCTAAGCCAAACTACTTCGGGTAAATCAAATGTTACAAAGTCAAATAATTTTGTCAAGTATTTTAACAATTTCACAGTTATAACATCTTGTGCTCCAAATATTGTTACCATTATCTGTTGTACAAACATTATTTTTTTTCTGACTTACTGCCAAATTTAGATTGCTAGGTAATTTCTGGGACACCTTGATAGTGTTTATCAGTTGATTACAATACTAAAGATTTGTGATAAAGCAGTTAAGTTTCAGATTCAGTGGTTTATAATCCTCCAAGATTTTTGTCAGTTTTAATGTATATTTTATGGTGTTTCTTTTTTTCTCTCTCTTTTTTTTCCAGTTCAGCTGAAGAACAATTTCACTGGCAAACACAAGGTAAAGTTTATTTTTTCTGACTTCTGTGCTGAATCTTGTTGCTAAGAGGCTCTTTTTCCATTACTTATTCTCTGATTGTGTTTTTTCATGGGGATACAATATCTTTGAACAGAAAAAGTTCAAAAAGTATTTTCAGTAGTGCTTAAATGTTGGTGAACCCTTTTGAATTTTTAATACATATGCATTAATATGAATTAAAACATGATCTGATATCTATACAAGCCCTAAAACTAAATAAAGAAAACCCACATGTTTATTTAACTCATTTGTTTAATTGACTTTTCTTTGTGTAGTTTTAGGATTTATATAGAGAATAGACAACATTTTAGATCTTATTTATTCAGACATACTGAAAATTCAAAAGGGTTCCTAAGCTTTTAAGCGCCATTGTATGTTAAGAATGACCTCTAGGTTCTGGTTTTTGTAGTGAACAACTTACCTATTCCTGTATGTGAACAGAATGCAAATCAATTATAACTGAAATAAATTGAAGAGCAAAATCTATTTATTGCACAACATCAATATGTTAGAGTGGGCAATCTGTAAACTAGCTTCATTTTTGTAGCAAAGATCACACTACTGAAATGCGATGGTGAACTGTTGATTTACAGCAGCAGTTTCAGTTGGTTTAAAAAAAATAGTAACAATATAGATTTGCTGTAACTTGCCGATAAGGTTAATGCAGATGTTTTTCAAATTCAAATACTTAATTAAAACATACAAGGAAAGTGGAATGAAAATTGTGCTCTTGAGCCCTCCAGTGACATTACTCAGTTATCAACATGTTTCCTAGTGAGGAAAAGAAAATTTTAATTCCAGTCCACTGAAATGATCCATCTTTAGTATTCTTAAATTACTATTAGCAGTTCAAGCAGTTATGGAAATGGTACTGAAGATATCTGATTGTTTAATAAATTTGGTTTTTTAAAGGTTCTTATCTTCAGTTTTCCAAATTTTTCTTTATGTCTTTCCAGATATTTGAAATATTTAAAATAGCATTTTGTTACAGATGGTCAAAAGGATATAGAAGATGAGCTTACAACTGGTCTTGAACTTGTGGACTCTTGTATTAGATCTCTACAAGAATCAGGAATACTTGATCCACAGGATTATTCAACTAGTGAAAGTAAGTTTCCCAAGAACTGTTGTTGTAGCCTACCCACAATTAAAACTGTTCAGTCTGTTCAGAAAAACATGATGCTTTTAAAATAAAAGGCCTTGGGGCTATTAAAGATCTTTTTTATATAATCTTGAATATTTAAAAGCTAGTGGTATTCGCTGAGCAATTGCTCATGTATATATGTACAATAATCACCACTCTGTTTTAGAGCTTTTTTATAAAGCACACAAAAAGCAGCATGGGATTTTTTTATGTACAGATAGTTTACAAGAGGAATGTGTAGAAAAAGAAAAGGCACCAAGGGTTTAGAAAAGTTATTTATTTTGGTAAATCAAGATGATTAGTCCAAAGATGCGTTTTCAAGAGAGAACTGAACTTTCTTGTTTTTCTTTGAAGACATTTCGCCTCTCACCCAAGAAGCTTCTTTAGCTAATCAAGATGATTAACTTTTCTACTCTATCAAAACATTGAATTAAGTTTTCAAAAGATTTTATTCCACATGGGTAATATGTGATCATCAAAGAGTTGGTTCCTTATTAAAGCATTAATTTATAATAAGAATTCATAAATAACCATTGTTTATTGCTTTTGAACTTCACTAATACCAGTTATAGTATATCTGGTAGTTCATTGCAATTGCCATGAGTTTACAACTGCAGTAGGGAGAATCTGAACATATGTTCCTTATCCTTCCTTCCTTCCTTCCTTCCTTCCTTCCTTCCTTCCTTCCTTCCTTCCCTTCCTAATACTTCTTTTTGATTGGAAAACAGAGCCTAAATATATAACTCCGATACAACTTTTTTTTTGTTAAGACCATTTCCCCCCGATTTTTCTGTTTTAACTATTATCTATTATTTTTCCTGCTGCCTGATTAGCAGAGTTTACAGAAAGATTAGCCAACCATATTTTATCATAGTGGGATCAATGTGATTTGTCTGTTGTTCAATGTGTCATGAAATCCAGAAAATTAACTGAGTAAATTATGGTCAAAATAATCATGCTAAGTGTGGCTTGCAAATGGAGCTACATAGGAGAAGGACAGAGGCTACTAATCAGACTTGGTATCCAAGTATAAACAGAAAAGAAGAGATGTTTGTTGAGATTTTGCTTTCCTCTACTCTATCTTCTCTTTTTAAATTTTATACATGTGTATTGTTTTGAATATATCGGTATTCTTTAAAAGTATAAAAGTAAGATGCTGCTGCTGAAGATAATATCCGGGTCTCTGAATCAGATATGAGCAGAAAACTGACCATATGACAATATACTCTGTTCTCTAATCTTTCTCCAATACATGCACAAGTTCCTAATAAAAGTTGGAGAGCAAGCAGCAATGTAACATTTCCCTGCGCTCCCTAATGCAATAAAGTGAGGCTGCACTTTACTGCTAACTACCTGACTTAATAGACTTATGTTCAGTTTTGCTTATGTTTTACATGTTGGACTATAGTTATTTAAAGCTTAGCAGGCCTGACCAATTAGCAGAGATGATGGGAACCAGTACAGTAATCAACATTGCTAGCTCTACAGAGCTAGCAAGCAGAGTAAAGCATAAATGCTTTCTAAGCAAGTTTCCGCAGACTGAGTGAGTTATCAACCACAATGCTCAGACTTTTCTTTTTTCTTTGACCTCTAGATATATACATGCGTATGTGTGCTTATACATATCTTTCTAAGTTTTAGCAGCCCAGCTTTATTAGTTTCATAGAAAATAAAAGATTTCAAAGGAGGCATGTAATATCATCTTACAATCTGAAGGGTTATTTATTTAGCAAGGCATTCTTTTTCACAAGAGAAGGAGAATTTAGGAATTGTTACAGGTATCAAAATTTTCATTTGACAATATTCAAAATGTAGCTGAACAAGAAACAAGTGGTCCAGAAGAATCTTTTTTTAATACTGTTGACTGTGTTTCAATAAATATGCTTCATTTATGTATTACTGTGGTCCTCTAAATTTCTTAAGTTATATTATATAGATGTTTTACTTATATGAATTCGTTAATTATGACTGGAATTTTTATCAGGTGTTAGAATCTTTATTCAGTTGAAATGCTACTCCACTGAATTTCCAGGTGGAAAAAAATGGTGAACTTGTATGTAACCAAACAGCAGATATGATGCTGAAGTGAAGATTGCTGACCAAGTGGTGACCCTATTTCATTAGAGCTTCTCTGGATAAGGAGAGGCCAAGAGATCACCAACATAGGCTCTTTGTGAGTAAACCCGCAGGATCCAGAGGAAACCTGCCAGTGACTCACAGGTAAGAGCATCTGGAGACTTAAGAATCATCAAGTTCACAGCTTCAAGTGGAGCTTGCTAAAGGACATTAGGTTCATCCAAACTCTGTTTTCTAAAACACATTTTCATTACAATCAATAATCCAAAGAAAATTTTGCCTGGGGTGTGACTAAAGTGAAATGCAAAGAAACAACTATAAGGATTTTAAAATAATTGAAAGCAAAAAGCTTACCAAGATTTTGAACTATGAAAATGTAAAACAATCAAATTTGGAAAATTGATTATTTTAAAGTTCTTTTGAATTAAATAACTTTGAAAAATGTTTAACAAATTTTGGGAAAAATAGAAATTTTGGAAACTGAGATAGAAACAATAAGCCAAGAAATGGAAAAAGAACTCCCTGGAGTTGTTGGTTTTAATAATTTTGGGAGAATAAGATGAAGAAGATATGGGTTCAGAAATGGATAAATACTGTACACTTTGTCAGGAAGAAGATAAGAGGCCAGGTGTGAGAGAAAAGAACACATCTCACTGACTGATAAACTCAAACAGAAAAAAACACCATTGCAATGGGACAAATTGGAAAGAGTGATTAGAACTACTATCTGTTGGGATGACTAGGGATACAACAAGAAGTACTTGTTTTAAAGAAGAAGACTGGAACTCTTTATGGACTTTTTGTTGAAATTGGATAAAAAGTGACTGTCAAGTTCCATCTGAGAAGTCCAATGAAGCAAAACATCAGAGACATTGCAATCTCTAATGTAAACTTTATTAGGCATTAGCAAACCAGTACGATAGAAGGAAAGCTAGCTTTGAGAATATGGCAGGAAGCAGATAATTAAAAGAGTAAAACTTTCTCTCCCCTCTTTGACAGTTCATGTCACATTGTTCAATTAATCTTCCAGCAATTGTTATGAGAAGAAACTTCAATTCGCCAAAATGGCTCTTTGGCAGCTTCGGCTCTCATGCTGATAGGGAGCACCTGTGGATCCCAAACTCTCCCCTGCCCCCCCCCCCGTAACTGTAGACAAGCTAGAAGTACTACAGCGATTCTAAAAACAGTAAATTTCGTAGCTTGACAGTGACTTGGTAATTTCTGGATTTGCTTATTAAAAATGATTGAATATGGGAAGAAGGTCTCAAAGAACATGAAGTATGTTTCTTACGATCTTAAAATGAGACTAATTCAACAAAATATTTGAATATTCACTTAGATCAGTGAAGATCCAATAAAATTTCAGTAATTTTAATGGTTGGCTATATAAATTAGTAGGATGGAAGTATTGGAAGTATAAGCTGGTGAGGTGACAATCATATGATATGGACTTTTACTATTTCTCCATTTGCATTTGCTGTGCAATGTTAGTTAATATGGTGCTATAGAGCTACATACAGTTTCAAAATATTGTTTCAGTGGAAGCTTGGAATCAACTTCCACTGGAGGTAGTGGGTCAGTCATCAATGACTGAGTTTAAACATGTTTGGGATAAGCATGTTTATCAACTAACAAAATAAACAAAACTATTTTATGTTGTTCAGAATAGCTTCATAACTAATTTGACTATATCTAGCTTAGATAAATGGCGATTAGTTATGATGACTTTGCATCAGCAATATGTCTCCTAATTTCATCACCATATTGCAGTGGTGGCGAACCTATGGCACGGGTGCCAGAGGCGGCACTCGGAGCCCTCTCTGTGGGCACACATGCCGTTGCCCAGCCTTGCCTCCTCCCGCAACCCCCTCTCCAGCAGACCCCTTGGAGGAGACTCGCCCCTGGGCGTGGCCCACGCGGAGCAGCGCAGCCAAGGACATGGCAGCCAGGCAGCATAGACAAGACTCTGCCCTCACACCCCATCGTGCACAGATGATGCTGCAGGGCACAGGCAGAGGCCATGACCGCCGTAGTGCTGCTGGGCTGCCTGGGCGATCTGTGAGTGGCCCTGAGGGCAAGCGGGGTGGGGGATGGGGGCAGGGCAGGGGGTGGAGAAGGGGCGGGGCCACTTTAGGGCACTCGGTCTCTAAAAGGTTTGCCATCACTGCCATATTGCATCACCAATATGTCTCTTAATTTCAGTTAAGAAGAGGACATACTATTAAAACATATAATCCAACAGAGCCCATTGTCATGTGTGTATTTGAGTGTATGTACATATAATGTATTTGTGTGATTGCATTTACTTAAGTAATTTGTTGAAACTGAGAAAACCTATAGATAAATACAGCTTTATGTAACAACTGCGTAAATATGGAGAACTGTTCCATTAAATTGTAGGATACAAGAAACAGTTTTTGTGGGCCATCTCTTTCAAACTGTAACTTTAAAATAAACACTGGGAATATGCATTTCTCTGCAGTTGCAGTTATAAACATCAAATGTGCCAGGTGTGTGTAATAATATGAGAATCTCCATTTATGCGATATGAAACATCATTAAGCTATTTTCACTTTGTTAACAGTCTGCTTTCTGCAATTCCCCAATGAAAAATACCAACTTTTTTGTAGAATCTACAACATAACTAGGCATTTGCTTATGAAAATATTAGGTTCTTGATTTTTCAGACCTGTTTCTTCTACTTGTCACTTCCTCTTAAAACATAATTAAAGTACATGACAAAGGACCTAAAGCTACTTTATTAGATGCATAAAAAGCCAATTCAATCAAATTCTCCATTTTGAAAAAAACATCTACCTATCAGATGGTTGAACAAATAAAATAAGATTAAATCTGGCATCCTAAACTAGCAGTTTGTTAATCAGTGACAGTTACTTCTTATATTCTAGCAAGGTAACTTTATTCTGCTGATCTTGACAGCATCTTGAAACCCAAGTGAGGAATATTTTAACCCCACTGAGAATAATCTGTCTGATTTCAAAAAAAACTGGAACCCTGAAGGTTGATTGGATAGAAAGATAAAAAGAAATTAATTAGAAGATTTAGCAATATGTTTAACTTGATATATTACAAGTGTTATATTGTAATGCAAACAACAATGCTAATGCTATTATCTTAATATTAACATTTATATGCCAGATACTATATGTTTGTACTTTACATATACCATTTTGCCTTAAGAAAAATTAAAATGCTCATGTAAAACTACCATACTTAACATGAAACATTAGAATAGCTACATAATAAATTATTTTATTGCTTGATTAATTGATTGCATTAATACAAAAGCATTTATTAAAATATCATTTTGACTGAAATTTCCAGTGATGTTCTGATTTTCCCTGTGAGATTTTCCCCAAGAGAATTTGGAAGCAAATTTTCGATTCCACAGTCCCAGTAATTCTTGTGAGTGAGAGCACTGTTTTGTGGTGATTCACCTCCTTTCTCAGTGACCAGTTGTAGTGAGTGGGGGAGGGAAGCAATGTTGACCCCTGGACCTCTACAGTGTGGGGTGCTTCAGCATTGCCCTTCCTCTTTAAAGTCTAACTGACATCATTAAGGGAGGTCATCCAGTGACACATTTTCAGCTCCAACCAGCCAAGTAATGCCATTACAATATTGGACTAGTGTCTGAAGGCTGTAAAGGTTAGATGGGAAGGAACCTAATAAGAAGTGATTCTGAGTTTTTGGTTTTTGCAGATCTGGTAAAGTGTCATTTCTGAGTCTTGCTAGGATAGCACTCCCCTGGATAGAGCTGGTATGCAACTGGGGGGATTCACCTTCACACAGATTCATCTTGTACACCAATTCCACCTACTTTGGGGTGGGTAAACCTTGCTTAGTCACTTATGTTCTGGTCATCTTCCACATGGATTATGTTAACATTCTGTACATGGAATTGCCCTTGAAGACCGTCCATAACAAAGTCTCTTGGAGAGCTGTGCAAATTTACCATATATTCTTGTCTGGTTCAGCATGTGGCAGCCCAGTTTAATTATAAGGATATACTACAGTATATTCATACTACACCAGTACTATAAAAGTCGCATTGACCATTATTTAATTTTGGTGCAATTCAAGTTTTTGTTTTTCATCTTTAAAGTGTATGTTCCATGGCCTGGATATCTCCAATCCAGGATTGAATATGGCTGCCTGATATGATAAGGAGAGTGCCTGCCAAGAAAAGGATGCCTCTGCAGATTATTTACACCAAGCCCACTATCAAGTCTTGGTGATGGCGCCTTCTGAACGTCTGAAACATAGGAAAAACATAGTTCTTAAAGGAGAGGGTTTGGAGACAATTGGGAATTGGGGACTAATGGCTGTATTGTTTTATTTGGGCTTTAAACTTATAATAGTTGTATAGGCTGCTCAGGGCCTATGAGAATTGAAAGCCATGGAAATTAAATGATCATTATTGTCATCATCTATATAGCACTTTAGTGTATCCAAATCTTTAGGATACTCTCAGAAATAGCAGTGTTCAAAGATAGATTTATGAATAGTGCTTATTTATGTGTCTATTTCAGCTGTTTCTATTTTTCCTGTTCCATCCTGTCCCTTTGCCATTTTTTTATCCTTTATAAGAATCTATAGAAAAAAAACTATAAACAGAAGCATATGTAACATGTAAAGAGAGAAACTATAAAGCAGTATCATGTAACAGTCAAGTAAATAACACGGAGTACTCAGATATATACAAGCATTAGCAGAGTGTTGTGTAATTATGCTTACTAGATCTAAAAGTAATTACTGCATGAGAGACAGTGCAATTTAGGGAACTGAATTAATTGTATTTATCTGGTAATTACATAGTATCTTGTAAATAACCTGACATTACATTATAATTACCATCTGAAAAAAGCTAACTTAAAAGAAAGGAAATAAAAAGGACAAAAATTTTAGTTCAAGGAAAAGAGAATATGTATTTATTGCTTTGAAATCTGTACATTCCCTTCAAAGCACCAATTTTTCCAGTCAACTTTTTGGAAGGGTACAAAATCAAAGGCAATCTAAACCAAAGAAAATGTAATTTCTTGGCAAGCTTGCCCAGCAAATGACCTTTTCTAGTGATCATAACTGGTACTGAGTTTAATGAATTATATGATTAATACTTAGTCTAATGATGTATATGATGTATATACAGTCCGTCTGAACACACAGGTGCATGGAAATATACCAGCATAATATAGTGGATTAAAGCAACGATATGCCAAAGACCAGAAGAAGATCAAAGTATGAAAGATGAATAAAAACACCAAGATTCAGGACATGAAATTCCATAATCAAGAACTGTCCAAGAACAGCTGACCCCTCTCCATTTTTTTCTAAAATGGTAACAATTTTACATGGCAACATTGATGAGAACCAGCTGTTCAGAATCAACATTTTGGGATTATAAAATAGAAGATGAAGGGGACCACTGGCCCTATGTGTGTAGTTGAATGAAGTATGTGAGTGTGAAAAATGTAAAAGTTTCTCATTCTATAGTTTTTTATGTGCTATTTCACCCATTACCATTTCTATACTTGAAATCATTCCAAAATCAAAGGGGCTACAGTACAAATTTTGGTAGCTTTTTGACTATTAATTTTTAAATTAGCTTTCTGATTACATTAGTTCAGAAAATTGTGTTGATTGGCAATGTATAACTTTTAAATAGTTGTGCTGGAATTGAAAAATGCACTAAACGGATAATTATATTCAAGCTTTGATTCCATAAATCTATGCATTCCTTATTGGGTAGTAAACATGATCTTATTCTTAAAATGTAATCAATAATTGTAATAAATTTTTCAAGCAGAATAAAAAAAGAGGAAGTTAATAAAATAATAACAATATTGCTTAGCATTTATGTAACTAATCGTATTTTTATTTCTATATAATAGATAATAGTGAAGATAAAATGATTGCTTCAGATAAACATATGGAAGAGACTCTCATACTCTACATTCTTAAGATGTCCTAAAGAAAAATAATGTATATTTTCCTAAGAATATTGTACTATTTTGTATCCCTAACAGAATCCTTGCAATGTGTTTCGGACACATTATATCTATTATTTATTATTTATTGATTTGCTAACTGTATATCCTACCTTCCCTCCAACTACTCAAGGCATTTTCATTTTATTCTTATAACAGCAATTCTATGAAGTAGATTGAGGAGAGGGAGGAAGGGAGAGAAAGGAAGAGAGGGATGGGGAGAGGGAGAGGGAGGGAGAGAGAAACGGCACCAAATTCATCCAGTGGCTTTAAAAGTGGCCTGGAACCTTGATTTTCCCAGTCATAATCCAACATTTTAACCACTAGACCACACTGGTTGCTGCTGGTTTATTTCTGGCCCAATTTAAATGACTGATGTTGTCTTTCAAATTTTTGAACCCAAACAGGTTATCTTACAAAGGAGCACTCTCCAAACACATTTTTAGATATTCTTGGAGATCGTTCTGCATCAAGTTGTATGGATGTTTGTTAAAAAGATAATCTTCTGGATTATGGCTCTTGGTTGCAATTGGGGGCATAATAGTAATCTGTGCAGGCAGATATTATAGCTACTTTTCGATGCATAATTTGAAAAAAATCTGTTGGTAAAATATTTTGAATGGTTATTATTGGAGTCATTACATCCAGTACTCTCTCTTAAAAATTCCCATCATTATCACACTTACATGGTTATTTCTACAATGTTTTAACATTGATTTCATCTTTGAAACCACATGAAAGCAAAAGTCATGCATTTAATTAAAAATAAGATGAAATTGCCATAAATGTAATTGAAGGAAGGAAGAAGGTCCAAAAGAACCTCCTCAATGTCGCATGATTCTGACGCTGCTCTTAACCTATTATGCTGTTTGATTAATACATAAACATTCAAATTGGCTAAAAGATGCCCCCAATTAATTGGGCAGAACATGTTAATCAAATTTGATTTTAGTATAAAAAATGAGATCTATCCTCTCATTAGAAAATGCTCCTAAGGCATGCTATTACGGCACAAATATATAGAGTTACATAACATAAATATGTTTTTATCAAATAGTGTTTTTATTAAGATACAGATTTAATAAAAACCGTCTCTGGTAGAACATGATTATAAAAATTACAAGTCTGTGTAGTTAACCTTCATTGATGATATATTGATGATTTACCATTGGTATCTTCTGAGGGGTTTTTTATTTGTTTTAGTTTTCTAATCTAGTTTTCCTGCTATAGGATTTCCTGGTGGATCTCCCATTCCACTGTTATTAAGATCCACAGCTTATTAATGCTCATAGCTTTCTATCAGATTAAACTAAGATTACTAGGTATTTTTACTTGCTGTAGCAAATTTAATTAATTAATTACAATAGCAAAATGACAGTATGGCCCCTTGCATGTACCTGCGTGTATTTTTCTACTTATCCATAGCATTTTCTCAGATTTCCCCTTCTGATATGTACTCATTTCTATAAACGAAACAATAAATTGCAAGCTTCTTTTCAGATATTTACTGAAATCAAACTAAAGCTGAATTTGATACTAAAGTTTTAAATTCTGTATTTTCCCTCTCCATATTTGTTAGCCTTCAAGATAATCCAGACAGAAAACACCACCAGGAATATTAGCACTGTCTTTTATTGTAAGGTTGCATTAAATAGAATGCAAGGCTAAAAGTAGTTCTTCCCTCCTCTCTTTTTGTAGTCTCTGGAAAACTAGGGAGGGTCCCTTCTGAAACACTTTGCAAGCTTTTTCTCTGCCTACAGACTGAGTAGCCTCTTATCAAAATGCTGTAGGTCTTCCTCATGTCACTAAAAGTCATTCCCACACATCTTGACAATATCTAAGTTATATTCTTACCAGAAATGTTCAATCAGGAAATTTTATGGAAATTTTGCCCAAAACTAAAATTATATTTCTATACAATTGTAAATTGAATAATAAATTGCATTAGTGTAGCATCCTCCCTGCTGTTTAGCAACCACCATCACTCCCCGCCTGAACTACTGGATGCCATCTTGGGGTTGGCTGTAGAACAGGGGTCTTGAAACTTGGCCCTTTTATGACTTGTGGACTTCAACTCCCAGAATTCCTCAGCCAGCATGCATGGCTGAGGAATTCTGAGAGTTAAAGTCCACAAGTCATAAAAGGGCCAAGTTTCAAGACCCCTGCTGTAGAATTTCTCAGGCTTGTTTTCTTGGGAAAGTTCAATTTGCTGTCCCTGGGACAGACTTGGAAGCAACTCAGGAGTTTATGGCCAGCAAAGTGGCCATGTGCCCATCCGAGGACATTTATTGCCCAATTCAAAACAGTGGTCACATACCAGACAATTGGCATGGGGCCCAAAAATGCCATGCAACCATGGGGTGGTTGGTGACTTGAGGGTTCCTCTTTGGAATTTATCTTTTAAATTTTAATTAAAATATTTTAATTCTGTTTTTTAACTTTGCTTTTAATTATGTCTCTTTTCATGTGGCTGTATGGCTCTTATTTATAAACCACCCAGAGTCACTTAGGTGAGATGGGCCATGTATAAATTTGATAAATAAATAAAATACTATTTTAGATTCACGTGACTGGAATTATGTTCTTTTTTTTAAAAAAAAAAATAGTATTTATGTGGGATCAAATTGGTATTCTAGTATAATGAAAAACAGGATTTAATGTTTCTTCTTCCAAAACTTACTTTCCTTGGAAACAGAGGTGGAAGGAGTAATTCAAGACTGCTTTTATTATATTTCTTCTCCTATTTGATTCTGCCCTACAACTATTTCATTTCCCAACTGGTGGTTTATTTTTGCCAATTAGATTTAGTAGAGCAACATATTTAAGCACCCAAGTATTCCATTATCTTCTGGAAAATAATAAAATGAAGATGTTTAAATTAAATATGCTGTAGTATAACGTTATTTCTGACATTACGTGATACAGAAATCAGAAAAAAGGTAATTGATCATTCCAATTGTTTTTGTGAACATACTTGCTTTTCCTTTTACTGATATCTGAAATTATTTTCAATACAGGGCCCAGCCTTCTATCCCAGAGTGCACTTCAGCTTAATTCCAAATCGGAAGGATCTTTCCAATATCCATCAAGCTACCACAGCAACCAGACCCTGGCCCTCGGAGAAGGAACAGCATCCCAGCTCCCAGCCCGCAGCAGTCAAGCTAGAGCTTTACAGAATTATGGTCAGGTATGTTTGGAGAAGCAATCATACTCATTTATATTTATTAATGTTAAGATTATTGAACATTATTTTGACTGTAAATAGTTTACATGCATACACAAACTTCACTTACATGTTAAAGAACGTGCTTCTAATTTAGCACAGCATAATTAATAAAATCAAGCAAACAAAGAAACAAAGCATTTGCTGAAGTGCATAGAGCTGTGGAAAAGGTGGAGGCTTTCTCTGAAGTAGCCCCTACTTTATGGAAATCTCTCCTTCCAGAAGTAAATGTAACTCACACCTGTCTCGCTTTTCAAAAGTACATCTTTATTTCATTGTGCTTCTGGACAAAGCTGAATGCTGGTGCTCTGATGCTTTTGTTTTTTCAATATAAATACTGTTATATTATTTGTGTGTTTAATTGGACTGGTGTTGTTTTTACTGGTCACAACCTTGGAAGGGAAGTAGCACAGAGAGATCCTAAAATAATTAAACATTTGTTTAGAAACTTGTGATTGTATAATTTTCCTTTAAGTTTATATAACTCTGAAATTCTTGGGGAGGAGGAGTTAAATACAGTTATACAAAACTCTGAAAATTAGAGCTACAGGTGAAACTCAAAAAATTAGAATATCGTGCAAAAGTTCATTTATTTCAGTAATGCAACTTAAAAGGTGAACCTAATATATGATAGACTCATTACATGCAAAGCAAGATAGTTCAAGCCATGATGTGTCATAAGTGAGATGATTATGGCTTACAGCTCATGAAAACCCCAAATCCACAATCTCGGAAAATTAGAATATTACATGCAATCAATAAAACAAGGATTGTACAAAGAACAATATCGGACCTCTGAAAAGTATAAGCATGCATATGTACTCAGTACTTGGTTTGGACCCCTTTTGCAGCAATTACTGCCTCAATGCGGCGTGGCATGGAAGCTATCAGCCTGTGGCACTGCTGAGGTGTTATGGAAGACCAGGATGCTTCAATAGCAGCCTTCAGCTCTTCTGCATTGTTCGGTCTCATGTCTCTCATCTTTCTCTTGGCAATGCCCCATAGATTCTCTATGGGGTTCAGGTCAGGTGAGTTTGCTGGCCAATCAAGCACAGGAATCCCACGGTCATTGAACCAGGTTTTGGTGCGTTTGGCAGTGTGTGCCTCTCCATTCTTCCTCCAGACTCTGGGTCCTTAGTTCCCAAATGAGATGCAAAAGTTGCTCTCATCAGAAAAGAGGACTTTGGACCACTGAGCAACAGACCAGTTCTGTTTTTCTTTAGCCCAGGTAAGACGCTTCCGACATTGTTGTTCAGGAGCAGCTTGACAAGAGGAATACGACATTTGAAGCCCATGTCCAGGATCCGTCTGTGTGTGGTGGCTCTTGATGCACTGACTCCAACCTCAGTCCACTCCTTGTGAAAGTCCCCAACACTTTTGAATGGCTTTTTCCTGACAATCCTCTCCAGGCTGCAGGTCATTCCTGCTGTTTGTGCACCTTTTTCTTCCACACTTTTCCCTTCCACATAATTTTCTATTAATGTGCTTTAATACAGCACTTTGGGAACATCAACTTCTTTTGCAATTACCTTTTGAGGCTTTCCCTCCTTATGGAGGGTGTCAGTAATGGTTTTCTGCACAACTGTCAGGTCAGCAGTCTTTCCCATGATTGTGATTCCTACTGAACCAGACTGAGAGACCATTTAAAGGCTCAGGAACCCTTTGCAGATGTTAGCTGATTAGAGTGGGACACTTTGAGCCTAAAATATTGAACCTTTTCACAATATTCTAATTTTCTGAGATTGCGGATTTGGGGTTTTCATGAGCTGTAAGCCATAATCATCTCACTTATGACACATCACGGCTTGAACTATCTTGCTTTGCATGTAATGAGTCTATCTCATATGTATATTAGATTCACCTTTTAAGTTGCATTACTGAAATAAATGAACTTTTGCATGATATTCTAATTTTTCGAGTTTCACCTGTATATAAAAGTTGTTTCATTTTTATGATTGGTTTGCACATCTACCTGTGAGCTTTACATCTTTCTGACATCCAGATGTGGCCAATACATGAATTTCAGAATGCAAACTCTTGGGTGCTGCATATGATTCATAATTGCCGCCATATATCATGCTTCCCACTAAATCATTAAAGAAATATATTGTAAGTCTGAATTATTACTCTACATATTCAGATATTTTAATTGTGGAATGGTTTAATTATGCAACAATTAAGCCGTGATGGTATCAGCATCCTTTGGATTTCTTTTCAATGTTGCCTTCTAAGATTGTATAGAAAGCTTGAGAATACTTTGGCAAAATAAAGATCCGTGAAAAATATGTAGAACACGTCCCAAGCATTTCCTAAATATTCTGGACGTAGTGGCACATTCTGCATTTTGAGAAACAACTATGAACATTATCATAAAACCACTGCAACAAAGAGTATGCCAATTCACAGAACAGCTGTATTTTAATGGTACAGGCAGTCACAATATACATATACACTTCACAGAAAACAAACTGATAATGATAAGAGAGGAATAACTTGCTCAAGAGCCTAATTACAAAGCAGTAGGGTCTGAATCACCAAAACACACATTTGTTGTTTAGGATAGTTATTTCATGGAAATAAATTTTGATTTCTCTGAAAGTAAGAAAATTTGATTTCTCTGAAAGTACAAAGGAGATCCCAAAGTCAGATTATATTTATTTGTGTTCTATAGTTAAGTGAAGACATTTTCAAATTTCAAATACAGATCTTACCTGGCAGTTCTTTAATTTTATTGTCCTTCTGATTCAGTGTTGTTTTTATCTTTTACCTTTGTTATTGATTGTCAATGTATATTGTTTTTATATAAACCACCATATTTTTGTAAGCCACTTTAACAATGATTTTTGCTGGAAGATAAAAATGGAAATTGTGTTTCTTAAAATACATAGATATACCGTGTTTCCCCAAAAGTAAAGCCTACACCAAAAATAAGCCCCAGCTTGATTTTTGGGGTGGGCCCAATATGAGCCTACCCCAAAACTAAACCCTAGTTTTGGGGCGAGACACATGCCTAAAAATCAAGCTAGGGTGGGGGTGGGGGTGTGGAACTACCCCACCCACCCTGCACCCACGTACCTTGCAGCCAGGCCTCTCCTTGCTGGCCCACTTCTTCTGAGGCCTCTTCTGCAGCCAGGCCTGCATTTCTCAGTCACAGGGCTTTCCGGAAGGCCTGTGCAGCCAAGAACCAAGCTATGGATTCAATCTGTAGCTTGGTTCTGCCAGACTTCAGCAGCCGAGCACTAAGCTATGGATTGAATCCATAGCTCGGTACTTGGCTGCTTAGGCCTTCTGGAAAGGCCTGACTGCAAAATGCAGGCCCGAATGCAGCTGCAGAATTTCGGCCCCAGGAGAAGTGGACTGGCTGGGTGGGGCTGTGGGTGCCGGAGGTGAGGTAAGGCCTACCCTGAAAATAAGACCTGGTGCCTCTTTTGGAGGAAAAAAAATAAGACCCGGTCTTATTTTTGGGGAAACACAGTAGTAAATGCACCTAATCCTATTTTTGTTGATAAATTTTGGTGATAGGTTTGTGTACTTGTAGTATTTCTAGATTTGGAGATGCTTCGTAAATAAGTATCTTTGTTAAGTTGATGAAGCTCTTAATTAATATACCTACATGCATTGCAGTTATAACAGACCACATTGATATATTGCAAAAGCTTTTATTATTCCAGTTAAAGTGATCATTGGAAATACACACATTCGGTCATATTTTTTAAAATTGTTCCTAATAGTTTTACTGCAGTCTCCAAGATGGAATTCAAAGCACTTCATATTTCTCATTTTGCAAAAGGGATGAAGTGAGGAAGGACCAAATACCTGACCATCTTAGCTAGTTGATTTAGTATGCAATGAAAGGGAAGAAAAGTCTTAGTCAAGTAATTGTATTTTTTACTGTCACAGTGAACTATTTCTAGACTTTTCTAGAAATTCTACAAAGTACCAATAACTCTTCTTGGTACTTTGTGGAGTTTGAGCTTGAATAATTATTTGCTGCCCCAACCATAGAAACTAATGTATTATATCTGTTAGATGAGGCTGTATAATAGTCAGAATAAATTGTAGTAGATTTTTCCTAGAAGTAAAATGATTGCACAAATCTCCATGTCACATTTGACTATGGTCTTTGATTCTTTATTCTCTTTCTCCACATTCGTATAGTGTTCTTTTCTTTTAAAAACAATTATGTTTTTTCTAGATCAGAATGCTGAAAACAAAATGTTGAAGTGAAAAAGTGTTAATTCACTGGATTTCTTAACATAACCTTTTTCACTTACTTAAGTAACAATCCTTCAGAAATGATGTACATGTTTATGGATCCAGACAAAAACGTTAGGGTTTCTGGCAGCTATTCACATATCCATTTAAGGGAGCTGATTTCAAAGAAAAAAATGTTACTGTAGTTCAGTCATGCAAATGGTTTTATGTGTGTACACAGAGAGAGAAAGACAGAGAGAGGGAGGAAGGGAGGGGGGAGAGAGAGAGAATTTTCTACCCTTGAGTATGGCTTTTTAAAGACTTGAGCCTTGCTGTCTAACACTAAAAGAAATCCCACAGTTCACACTAACATATCATAGAAACACAAAATCTCCTCCAAAAAAGGAAAGGCTCAAAAAGTATTTCACAATGATAACTTTACCATTCTGAAAATAACAACACTTTTTGAAACCCTAATTATATACACATTTATTGTGGCAGGAGTTTATCATGTACTTTGTCAGAAAAAAATATCTGGAATGCTGTCAGTATTTGCATACAACATTGTGATTTTTTTAATCAGTTCTTTTTTGTAAAGTTTATTTAATATGTTTCAGTTTGTTTCTGCTGAAGATATTTTAAAAGATATTTTAAAAGTAAAGGCAACGGTTATATAATGCATAATTAATCTAAATAGGAATATACAGAATTAATGGATAAAGCGACACGCATTTATTTTCTGCATCGATATAAATAGGATAAAAAGCTTAAGCTCATGAGCAAAACACAAAAATAAAGCACAAAGCACTATATATTGTGTGAGGGTTTTCAACCGAACAAATTTAAGCATGGCTACTGTATATCAGTACTATGCTGCTTATGGAACATTTTTAAAAACAGAGACTGTCCTGGGAAAATACTGAAAATGAATCAGTGTCTAAAAAGCTGTAAGAGCATACAAAAGATCAAGCCCTAGTCAGTCACAGCAGAAACCTGGCATCCTATTTAATCCCAGATGTCTCCAAGAAGCCTAGAAACAGATCATGAAGGTATGAATGTAGGTGAGCAGTTCTCTCCCTCTGATGGCAGGCCTCTGACATCAGATAAAGCTATGGGTCTCTGGATGTGCAGGATAGAGGTCTGGGCTGTTAGGCATCTGTCCACCCAGTGGAGATTCTCTTCTGCTCATATGGTGTATTTTAATGATACTAGAATTGGCTTAATCTGACAACATTAAATTTCACTGAATGTTGATGTTCCAAGAACATGAATCTCCACATTCTCCATGCCTTACCTAATTTTATAAATCCATAATATGCCTCCTTTTAGCTTTCTCACACTGAACTAAATGCTTTCAGTTTTCTTTATAAGTAAAAAGTGCTCAGATTCATTTACAATTGAGATTTACCAGCATTCACAGTTGTAAACGCTATCCTAAATGGGTTCATACCATAAATATTTATTACCAAGGAATAATTATAATTAATAATAAAATATTTGTATTTGTTTCTTTCCTAGTTATATAATACTAATAATAATAATAATAATAATAATAATAATAATAATAATAATAAACAGACAGTAAGTGCTGCCTATGCAAAGAAACTGAAGAAACAGTGGACCACCTGGTAAGCTGTTGCAAGAACATTGCACAGACTGACTACAAGCAGCAGCATGACAAAGTAGCAACAATGGTGCATTGGAAGATCTGCAAAAAATATCATTTGCCTGTAAGCAAAAACTGGTGGGATCATAAAATAGAGAAAGTCATAGAAAATGATAAAATTAAACTGCTCTGGGACTTCAGAATTCAAACAGACAAGCACCTGCAACATAACACCCCAGACTTAACAATTGTCGATAAGAAAGACAAAAAAGTCTGGATAGTGGATGTGGCAGTGCCTGGAGACAGCAGAATAGAAGAGAAAGAACTGGAGAAGATAACAAAATACAAAGACCTACAAATAGAAATAGAAAGACTGTGGCAAAAGCAAGCAAGGGTAGTACCAATAGTAATAGGCTCCTTGGGTGCAATCCCAAAACAACTGGAGCACCACTTGAACACCATTGGCATTGACAAATTCGCTATTAGTCAATTGCAAAAGGCGGCCTTACTAGGAACTGCTTCCATCCTGCGACGATATCTGTAATACCATCAAACATCCACACCTGCCTATCCCAGGTCTGGGGTAAGGACTCGACAGACAAAATGCCAAATCCAGTCTGAACATCTGGCTGACTGTGCAATGATCCATAATAATAATAAGGTTGGAAGGGACCTTTGCAGTCTTCTGGTCCAATCCCCTGCTCAGTCAGGAAACCCTATACCATTTCAGACAAATGGTTGTCTAGTCTCTTCTTAAAATCTTCCAGTGTTGAAGCATTCACAACTTCTGGAGACAGGTTGTTCCACTCATTAATTGTTCTGTCAGGAAATTTCTCCTTAGTTCTAGGTTGATTAGTTTCCATCCATTGCTTCTTGTCCTGCCTTCAGGTGGTTTGGAGAATAGCTTGACTCCCTCTTCTTTGTGGTAACCCCTGAGATATTGGAACACTGTTATCATGTCACCCCTAGTCCTTCTCTTCATTAAATTAGACATACAAAATTCCAGCAATCATTCTTTATATGTTTTACCTAATCATCTTTGTTACTCTTCTCTGTACTCTTTCTAGAGTCTCAACATCTTTTTTACATCATGGTGACCAAAACTGGATGCAGCATTCCAAGTGTGGCCTTACCAAGGCATTATAAAGTGGTATTAACACTTCACATGATCTTGACTCTATCCCTCTGTTAATGCAGTCTAGCACTGTGTTGGCTTTTTTGGCAGCTGCAGCACACTGCTGGCTCATATTTAAGTGATTGTCCACTAGGACTCCGAGATCTCTCTCAGTTGCTACTATTGAGCAAGGTACTACCTATGCTATACCTGTGCATTTGATTTTTCTTGCCTAAATGTAGAACCTTACTTTTTTCATCATTGAATTTCATTTTGTTAGATAGTGCCCAATGTTCAAGTCTGTCAAAATCTTCTGTATCTTAAGCCTATTTCCTAGGATGGCCCATATTACACTTCTGCTCCACCAACTTCACTGACTAGTAGTCTGCTTCCAAGTGCAGTTCAAGGTGTTGGTTATGATCTCTAAAGCCCTTTAGGGCATAAATCCAGGCTACCTGATGAATCACCTCATTCCGCTAGTATAAGCCTGTCCATTTGTGCTGGCAGAGAAGGCCTCCTTCGGATCCCAACAGTCAAACAACTGCAACTATTAGGATCCAGAAGAGTCTTCTCTGCTGCAATTCTCACCCTTTGGAACATCTTACCATCTAAGGTAAGATCCGCCCCCATCCTCCCATCCTTCCACAAGAGCCTGAAGACCTGGCCCTGCTGGTTGGCCTGGGGATGAAATGGGGGAATTCCACACTGGAGGTGGCTCCTGGATTGATGGAGATTCCACCTCCCCCCTTGCTTTCTGCTCTCCACCATTTATCTTTTTGGTTACCATATTGATGTATTATTCTCATGGTATTCTTTTTGTCATTTTTTATTTTATTCTATTACTTTATTTTTGTTCTATTTACACTCCTTTCATTTTTTTTTTATTATTATTACAAGCCATCTAGAGTAGCCTACAGCAATATCAAGATACCAGTAGGTGGCAAACAAATTTAACAAATAATAAATAATATCATTTAACTTTTTCATAGTAGCCATATGCTATGTTCACATTTTTATTTATCATATTATTTTCCTAATTAGATTATGTACTAGTTGTTATTCCTAGTTGGTCAGACATTCTGACCAAGTAAGGATAGACCTGGATCTCGTCTGTTGTTAAACTTAATTTCAAATATCTACTAGATTACCTGTGACCCAAGGAATCATCATTTCAGTACAGTCCAAAGTCATCACAATTAATGTCTCATGACATTTTGTATTATGTCATAACCTTTTATCTAGCTGTGAATAGATGCTAGAGGTGCACCCTCATATGCCCCACAGAGACAGGCATATCACAGTTCCAACATCAAAGGCAAATGTTTACCCTAAAATCCCTTTTGTTCCCCATATGTGTGGCAGTCTCATCTGCTTTTTGGCCAAGAGTCCCACCCCAGAAAGGGTTTCAATGATTTTGAATTTGATGGGTGATCCAAATTCATCCTGTTTCTGAAATCCCAGATCAATGAATCAGTGGACGGCTTGCCTTCAGAAGTTGTGCCTGCTCCATCTCTGGAAGTTTTTAAAAAGAGATTGGATAGCCAGTTATCCAGAATAAGAGTCTTCTGCTTGAGCAGGGGGCTGGACTAGAAGACTTTCAATGTCCCTTCCAACTCTGTTCTGTTAGTTAAACACTAGTTCTGAGTCCATCAATTTATATTTCAAGGTTTTTCTCTCTTACTTTCCACATCAATTCTTAGTTTGACTAAAATGTTGACTAAAACTTATAGGGTTAAGAGTCTAAGATGACACTAAACTTGTCAGAAGCATATTTAATTAAAGTAAGATAAAAATAATAATAATTGCCAGCAGACCAATAAATGAATCTGTGCAAATTGTATATTTCACATTGGATACATCTTTATGTATGGGTAGCAGTATGATTAGATAGATAGATAGATAGATAGATAGATAGATAGATAGATAGATAGATAGATAGATAGATAAGCATGCAAGCACACAGAAATGTCTACTTTTCCCCCAGATGCTTTATTATAATCCACACTTTTTAAAATACTCGTGATTAGAATAAGTTTCTTTTTATTATTTAATGTAAACCTCAAAATCTCTATTTTTTATATCTCTGCCATTCCTTAAACATATAGGCTTTGTAGATATGTCTGTAAATATCAGTCAAGTTCTCTTCATCTGCAAATACCTCTTCTCCCTAACAATAAGAATTAAACTAATGTAAATAATAGCAGTGTTACGGTTTTATGACAAAATCAGCTGATTTATTGAGTGAATACAGATAGCCCTCAACTTACAACTTGTCACTTGATAATTGTTCAAAATTACAACGGGACTAGAATGAGTACTTTGTGCCCTATAAAGCACTTCTGGCTGTGTAAAATATCATGCCCACCACACTTATACCAGAATTACATGACACAATTCAGGTGCTTTGCAGCCACCTTGCCTTTACGACGAGTTGCACCATCCAATAGTCACATGACTGTGATTTGCAAGTTTTTTTGCCAGTTTCTTGCTGCAGTCATGAATACAGCAAGCTGCATTTTGCAAATTCAGTTTATGGTTTGTATTTCAATCTGAACATTGAACCAGATATAGGGCATAGCAGCTGACATTATCACATTATAGAATAGTTTCTGAACCAGTTATTGTTAATGTGATTTATCTTTCAATCTCATTTCACATTCTTTCTCAGAAAATATACTTTTAGGGAATAATTTCTCTTTCTTAAAAAATACAAAAGCCCTTGATTCTGTTCTTACTTCATTTCCATTCTTTACGTATGAGGAATGAAACATTAATTTTCAATAGCCTCAGCCAACATATGAACTGTATCATAGGAATGGGATTTAGTTTTTTATACTAGCTGCCAGTTTCTTCAATCTATAAATTGCTTGCAACCTTGAAAATAAAAGTAGTGATTACAATATCTGCTGGCACAAAGCATATCTTCTCCATCACCAGTCTGTCCTATGTCCCAAGGAACTACTGTTTTTGTAAGAGTTTTTAGAGTTCTTTTTCTCTCTGTGATAACAATCATAGGAATTTTAGTTGTGACCTAAAATGCACCTCACATAATGTAACATTTCCATATGTTTATATGTAGTTCTTTTTTATCATAAAACAGTTTATTGTATAAATGACTTGAAAAAATACAAAAGATAATGTACAACTTACATAACTAAACAGTTAGCTTATCTGTTCACCATGTTAATTCACAAGGCATAATGTAATTGACTGTAGAAAGACTAACAACAGTAGTAAATCTTCAGAATGATATCTGAAATCATATATTTTACTCCTGAAGAATTAAATGATTGAGACACATTTTATCGCTGATTAACTGATCCAGTTATCTATTCTGAGGCTCACATTGTATTGCCTGGAAATTTTATTACATAAAATAGAATCTCCAGTTTAGATTTCTGATTACTTTCTATTACAGCAGGCAAAATTTTACTTGTGAAGCATGAACATAAAAATTTAATGCATGAATAAATATCTTTCTTTTAAATGTTTTTAAGAAGATAAAAATTAACCTAAATTAATATACGATAAGAAAAAGAGATCAATGAGAAAGCTAAAAGTACAAAAAAGTAAAAAAGTAAAGGAACAATAGAAAAGTAAGAAGTTGCAAAGAACTTCTCATTTCACATTCTTCCAATCTTTTTTACAGCAGTGGCAGTACAATTATAAGCTTACCTTTTACTCTACTGTTATAATGTAACTCTCTTCTTTCTGTAATAAGTCTATCTAATTACCAAAAACTATAGACCATACGTTCAATTTTTTCTGTTTATGCAAAAAGTACATAAGTTTCCAATCAACAGTAAACATAGATATTGTTTTTCTTTGATTAAAGAGAATTAGAGGATTTTAAAGATTAATTACAACTGAGACTAAAGGTCTTTTTGGGGGGATGGGATTGATGGACAAAGAGTTGAAAAATGTTGTGCAATTTAGCAGCAAGATTATTGTATACATAAGGCTAGAAAGATTCAGCACTATCTGCATGGAGGAATGGTTGGTGAAGATAATGGAACTTGCTGAGATGGCTAAATTGACCTTTTTTCTTAATTACACTTGAAATTGTTTCTTCCATACATTTTGTTGAGAGTTCATGCTGTTCTGGATTGCCAGGATGTTTATACTGGTTCTAACAGACTTAGGAAAGAAACCAGTAAATAATTACACTTGTTTTAGTGGAATTAAAACCTGCTATAAACCACACAGAATGGATTAAAACCCTGTCACTATCCCTCTGAAATCATAGGACAAAAGTTGTCTTCAGGTATTTTGCTAAGTTCATCTTTAAACAGACAACAGGTTGAATGCTTGGCACTTCCTCTTTACTTTCATTGAATTGTTCTCTTTAGTCTGAAGAATAACTGACCTAACATTTGCCTGATTCAGGAAAACACTCCACCCCCAAAATACATTCATACAAATATTACTGTTTAAAAATATATACCCCATCATTTTCTTTATAGAAACAGTCAAAGAAGATTACAACCATAAAATTAAAAATACAAAATTCAACAATAAAATCAGTGTAACACAATTAAAATCAAATGCTCGCAATTATAATCAGCTTAAAGCTTTTAAAAATTGGCAAAGGAGATAAATAATAGGAGAGTAGTACATCCCTGGAGAAAGCATCAATAATCTGGGGGGGGGGTCATATGGGGAAGATCTGTTTCCATCTTCCAAATGGCTGAACTTATGGTATCAGTGGCAACTTCAAAAGGGTCTCTCCTACTCATCTAAGTAATTATGCAGGTTCACAGTGAGAAAGAGGCCCCTCAGATACTACAGCTCTTCTTCATACTTTCAGTTGTCGGGGATAAAGAAAAAATGGGGCCAACATGTACTCCCCATTAAATACCAGTTCAAACTCCTCCATATATTCAGCTGAGCAGTTGAAAAGGCCAGATAAAAATAACTTCAGCATGTTCTATGATCTCCCCAGTGCCTGTGACATTTCTATGAATATATTGTTCCAAACAGTGGAAAAAAACATGAGATGTAGAGTTCCTTAATTTCTAGACTTCAGCTGTTATCCACTGGTAAAGAACTACTGCAACTAAAAGCCTATCAGCTTTCCACAGAACCAAGAGAGGGAAACCAGTGCAAAACTCTGAAAACTTTCTACTGAATACTTCAGGAGGTTTATCATTCATATCAAAATAAAATAACCAAAAAAACATGCCCAACATACTGTATTTGAAACATCTGAATAGATGCACTAAATCCATAGTAGAACAATCTTAATTGTTAAATACATTAATATAAAAATAAATATGCCTATTTTTTTTTAAAAAAAACCCCACTGTTTTGAAACATTTGCAAGCTCATTTAATAAAAAAAACATTTAAGAAGAACACATATAATAACTTATTTATAATTTACTTCCAAATGCACATCCTTAAGATTGCTGAAATCTTTTCAGGAGATCATATATGCTGACCCATAATCTGGTTTTACTGATTCACAAATAGCTTTGCATGTTGCACAAAGCCAAAAGCAACTGCAAACTTACCATTACAATAGTTATTTTTTGAACAAAATAAAGCAAAATTCATCTGGGATGAAAAGATATATTAAAGATATTTTGGAGTTTATTCATTTTCACTGAAAAAAACCCCTTATTTTTGCAAGAATGTAGCTGTTCTCTTTTATCATATTCTCTATTCAATCTTGAACAGAAAAACAATGATAGAAAAGTCATGTCAATTTTCAATATTTGGAGGCATTCTTCAGTGTTTCAAATGAAATGTCTCCATGTTGAAGAAAACAGAAAGGGGTGTTGGCAGAAAAATTATTTTTAAAAACAGTGTGTGCTTTTTGATGGAGTGCTCAGCTATCTCTCAGTCCAGTTGCCGTTATTAAGGGATTTTAATGTTACAAGATTAACAGCTCTGGTTGATCTCTTCAGCCTAAGATGTCTGATAGAAACTAAAATGCAGTCTACATTGAGAGATAAGAGATTTTATTCTTTAGAGTTTCAGAAGGAGTTTAGGCACATAATTGAAATTTATAACTGGAAACAACTGCTGAGAACTTTATTTTCCTTCTTCTTTTCTCTTTTACAAGATTTAAGGAAAATTCCATATATAACTGCTAAAGTCCTGTAATCTCATGCAGATATGTCTCACAAAATATTGTTTTTATTCAAACTGAAATTTTCTATTTGAATTGGATCCAAAATTGATTTCATAATTTTCCACAACTACATCTCAACACCCACTTTCTTATAGTCCTGGTAAATAAAAAATAACTACTTTTCAGTTTGGAAGGGATAGTTGCCTAGTATTCTTGTATACAAAAGATGTCTGTAAGCACACATGCATGCACAGACACATACCCATATTGATATATTTGTGTGAAACAAAAAATACAAGAGAATGCATTCCACAGAGATGAAGAACTAGATCAGAGGTCCCCAACCTTTTGGGCACCAGGGATCAGTTCTGTGCAGAAAGGTTTTTCTGCAGACTGGAAAGTGCATGGTTTTGTGTGCTGCCTGCATCCCACAAATGGGACTTTGCTTGTTTGTACAGACTGGTTGCAGGCATGCCGCGGCCCAGTACCGGTCCATGAACTGGGGGTTGGGGACCCCTGAACTAGACGGTTGTGTTCAAAGCCAATGGTTTTTTTAAAAAAAATTCTCCTTCATTCACTTTAGTTTTCACTGTAACACTTATTTCAAGTTAAAACAAAATCCCTCTACATTTTTAGGAATTGGACTTGAACCCAGCTACTACTTCAGACATGTCAAACACAAGGCCCGGGGGCCGGATGCGGCCCACGATGTGGTTTCATGTGGCTCATGAAGCCATCCTGGAAACAGTGAGGGAACAGCCCCTACCACCTTGGCCCCGGCCCAGGCCGCCCGAGAGCCAATGTACAATTTTGTGGTGGCCATCCATGCTGAAACACATTCAGTCTTAGCTCCACAAGGCCATCTGGAAACAGCAAGGGACCGGCCCCTGCCACGTCAGCCCTGCCCCCTGGGCGTGCGTTGGGGAGGTGTCACCCTTTGTGAGGAATGAAGAAATGCACCATCGCCTGGAAGTAGCCAGCAAATGGCCTCGTCTACTTCACATATCCGGCTTGATGGGCTCCAGGAGAGGGGTTTCAGCAGGCAGTGGGGTGCTGTCCTCACAGCGCCGAGAGGCTGAGCCAGGCAGCGTGAATCCAAAAAGGGTGCTGCCGCTCAGCCCCCAGCCTGCCCGATTTCGGCAGGCAGCGGGGCACTCTCCTCACAGCGCCGAGAGGCTGAACCAGGCGGCGCAAATTCAAAAAAAAAGCGTGCCGCTGCTCAGCCCCCAGCCTGCCCAATTTTAGCAGGCAGCAAGGTGCGAAGCTGGCGAGCTTCACACTGCCCGGCTCAGCCTCTCAGCATGTGAGGAGAGCACCCCGCTGCCTGCTGAAACCAGGCAGGCTGGGGGCTGGATGGCATTGCACAGGTAACATCGACTCTCACATTGCTCATGGCGTCCCCTTCCCAAAGCCCACCAAGCCAGATATGTGAAGTAGGCAAGGGTCATGTGCTGGCCACTTCCAGGAGATGGTGCATTTCTTCATTCCTCACGAAGGGTGACACCTCCCCAGCTGCGTTTCTTGCCTATTTTTCTCCCTTCCTCATCTCAAATATTTTCCCACCACTGTTCTTAGGAAGGAAGGAAGGAAGGAAGGAAGGAAGGAAGGAAGGAAGGAAGGAAGGAAGGAGAGGGAGGGTCTGAGGGAAGTCCTGCCTTAGTCCTGCCCTGCTGCCCTTTCACCATCCCCTTGCCCCCTCCTCCTGGCCTATCCTGGGGGTCTCCATCCTATTGCTAAGGAAGCTTTCGATACAAAGCCAGGTCTCCTCCCATGGAGAGGGAGTGGGCCTCCCTCTGACTTTGCCCTCATACCCATCATGAGTACCCTGGCTAAGGAGAGCAAGCACAGCAGCAGCAGCCTTGAGGAGGAGGTAAGTTCAGCTGTGCGCCCCCTTGGGGAAGTGGGGCTGAGCTTGGTGCCGCGGGTGCTCGAGGGCCAGGCTGGGCATTTGACCTCTGATATCCAGGGCTCCGAGAAGCCCACAGCACCATCCAGCCCCCCCCCTCGCATGGCCTGAGAGGAACAGTGAGGCCCAGTAGACCATGCCTTGGCGCTTGCCCTGGTCCCACCCCCTTCTGCCAGAGACCCTCAGATCTGTCCCACTCCTGCCCAGGCCCCCTTGATGCGAACGATGTAGAGCTGGCCATGCCCACCCAGTAGGCCACGCCCATTCCAGCCATGCCCACCCAGTAGGCCACACCCACCCTGGCCATACCTACCCGGCCCGAGGACAACCGCAATGCTGATGTGGCTCTCAATGAAATTGAGTTTGACACCCCTGTACTACTTTATAAAAATAATTATGTCCCTTGCAAATGTCAAAGAGGATGCCCACACCAGTTCCCGCTGCCTTGTATTCTTAGCTTTCTCAGAGTGGTTTTGTACATTGAAAGTTTCACAGATGTTTTTTTTTTTATTTTTAAAATGTATGAATGCAATCTCAGTGATTCTGCTCAATCTTAGAAATCAAACTGAAGTCATATATTTGGGTAACAGCAATGAAAATGACAAAACATTACCAAGAATCAGAAAAAAATATTTGTAGTCTAGCATCCTGTTACTAATGCCATCCATCCAGATAACGGTAATTTATATGATACACGTTGCTTGCTCCAATTAGTGTTAAAACACACCATTTTCTAAACTTAAGTGTGAGCTAATCTTACTACACTTAACTCATTTTCTAAATCTGGTCTCATCCAGTTGTATTATATGATTTTCATTCCCCAAATCTCCAGCCAATAACTATTGGCTGAGAATGGAACTCACGACACATTGGAGAATATCAGGTAGAAGACAAATGTTTTAACCCTTGCTAACCTTATCTACTGTAAACAAGGTCATCCATATATATTGTATGATATAAGCTGATATACTGATATAGCAGTATATAATATTTCTGTGGATACATTTCACAATCCCCACCCTCCTTTAAAAAGAAAGAAAACAATTTAGCTGACTCTCTTTTGCTTCTTAATATGACTGCATCCAGTTTCTCCTTGTATCTGTGCATGAATGGATGAAGAATGGACAAATAGATACTCACTTGAAATTCCTCAGTTTTCTTCCCAGAAGAGATTTCTCTATCTATTGATTCTAAGGCTGTCCACTTGATATACAGTTCTGGATAGTGAACAGCAATTTAAAACTAGCAATAACAACAAACAAAACAAAATCTTATTCCTGGGGTCCATAACAGCTTTTTAAAAAATTCTCCTGGTAAGTTTTTGAAAGTGCCACCACAGCAAGTTTTGTTGTTTCCTGTTACAACATCTTTCTCTCTCTTGTTACCATCATTTTCTATCTGAAATAGCCTTTTGGGATTTGGAGCATGGGGAGAAAGGGTAAACATTATACCTAGAAAGAGATGATAATCACATATACCTCTCAATTGTGCAAAGTCACTGTACTCCATAAGATTTGACAGAAATCCGCATTTCGAAAAGAAATTTAAAAAGCATATTTATCAAATTGAAAACCAGTAGGAAAAATCTTGGGTGATTTTTTTTTTCTAATGGCACTTAAACAATTAGATAAAATAAGTTTTGACCTGCGAGCTAGCCAGCTTTTTCTAATGCTAGGCTAAGGGAGAAGTTCTTAAGAAGTCAGATTCTCCATCTTGTTTCTGCTATGCAAAGGTTTGCACTTCAGCAACTGTTTTCACCAACAAGAATGTAGGGAATAGTATTCAAGGTGAGGTTCTGCCTAGGTATATCACAAGAAACACTGAGATTAATTAGTGATGCACTGATTAATACTCTAGAATTAATTCTATCCAAGAATTCAAAGTAGAACAAGGTGCCAATCATCCTATTGCTTGTCTTACGTACTGGGGAAAATGCTATTATAGAAATAATTATTGATTTTTTTCAAAAGGGACATTTAAATCAGTATTTGCTTTGCTTTTTTAATTGGTAAGTCAAAGAAAAAAGCTTCAGTTGTTTGAGGGTACAAATAATTTCTTTTACTACCTTATGTTATCGCTTTACAAAACTGAGTTTATTATACTCCTGTAAATTAGGATAATAAATATTTCTATTGCAGTTAGTGACAAACCCCAGGCTAGATCATTTCAGACATTCTGTTTCTTAACACATGCATGAAAAACTGTAAAAGTGACATTATATGCATACAACAGAACTGAAGGATTACTGGTAATTCTTTCTGTAGGCAATATATATAGGGCAGATGCTGCACAACCTGCAGTAAACTCCTTATAATATTTTAATGCCAGTGTATCAGCTAAGGCCCTCCAAAAAGTACCCTAAGAAGTGAGATTTACAATGAGGGCTATTATACTTTGACTATCCTAGTAGACTATTCTCAAGGCCCCCTTGAGGAAGAAAATTACTTTAGGCACACACTACATTTTGTGCCACTTATGGTGTTTTGCACAAATACAATTATTACTCACAGTATAAACTTTGCCGTGAAAGTCGTGTTCTTGCCCATTTCTCCAAGCGTCCTTCGGGTTAGAGAGAAAAAAACTTGACCGCTGAACCTTTTAAACATTAGACGACCTTATTTCGATTACGGGATGCTAAGGGACGCTAAGGATGTAAGCATAGTCACCATAAGCGACGGCCTTCGGGTAAACAGGACGAAGATGGGGTTTTCACCGAGTTTTATTTAACATCAAACCAGAATATTTATGCAAGATGCTCGAGACCCGCTTTAAGGAGAGAGCAAGGAGCCTCACCTCACCCTACACCAAGGGCATTTGCGCAGTATTAAGTGCTTATTTTCAAAGCTGGTGGGTCCAGCCGCGGTAAAGACTCAAAAATTTGCCGTGGGGCGCGTCTAATTCCTTTCCCGGATCTCTAGAAGGGGGGGCAGGGGGGGTGGGCTGGCCAATTGCCTCCTCCGTGGACCGCCTCTTGTCTGCCTGTTTACTTATTCGCTCTCCCCGCCCATCCCCCTCCTTCGCAGGGCACTACTGGCCGGACTGCCCACCTTGCCACTTCGGAGCCGCCGCCACCGCCGTCGCAGCCGCTACCCCGGGAGACCTTCGCGCCCAGCCATGGCAGCGCTTTCCACTTGCCAGACTCCTCCTCCTCCTCCTCACAGCAGCCCCATTCGCCGGCCCTCTACTACTCCAGCTCCACGCTGCCGGCGCAGAGAGTGAGCTCGCCCTTGTCCATGCAGCAGGTGGGCTCGCCTACCAAGCTCCAGCGGGCGGGCTCCGCCTCCGAGAGCGGCGGCGGCTACGGCACCACACAGCGGGTTTCCTCTCCCAAGCAGTCGCCCAGTCGCCTCGCCAAGTCCTACAGCACCAGCTCGCCCATCAACATCGTCGTCTCCTCGGCGGGGCTCTCGCCTTCCCCGATCCGGGTCACTTCCCCTCCCACCATCCAGTCCAACATCTCCTCTCCCATTCATCAGCTGAGCTCCACGATCGGCACCTACGCGACTCTCTCGCCCACCAAGAGGTTGGTCCACCCTTCCGAGCAGTACGGCAAACACTCCCAGGAACTATATGCCACGGCCACTTTGCAGAGACCCGGAAGCCTAGCAGGTGAGAGAAAGTTACGCTCGTTTTTCTTGTCGACGCCGTTGAAGTCGCGCCCTACGAGGTCCGCTGAACTAGATCTATAATCCTGATAGATTCGTAATTTTGAGGGCTCTTGTTCGGAAAGGAGGGAGGGGCGGAATGGTGTTGCTCACGTTTTCCTTCCTACCTCAAGTCCTGGCTTCAGCGATTCCTACTTATAAACTAATCTATTTTAACTAGTCAAATAACTGACGATCCCAATAGAAAATAAGTGCCGAATAACATTGTATTCTCCTGGCCATCCTTATAAGTAGAACTGAGGTAGTGCTGATTTCTTACTATAAAAGCAAGAGGTATATTTAAGTCTGTATCCTTTGCTGTTGACCCTTAACATTCCTTTCATTTCCACCATATTCTCCCTGCCAGATAAAAAAAGCCCCATGGAAGGAAGTTTTTCTTTTAAATTAGAACTCCACTGTATTACTTGAATAAATGTATGGTTTCTTATTTAGCTGGTATTACGTTCTTTGGTGCATAGTTATGCTACCAAACAGAATTTTGGAATGATTTCTTGTTTCCAGTAATATTAATGTGTTTGATAGGTGCTATGGTCCCCATTCCTTAGGAAACACCTGGTTGTTGTTTTTAAAAAACTTGCAATTAAAGAGCAGTTATTGATCCTCTTGGTAATCAGATAACTAAACTGTGTTCTTTTCAGTGGGGAATTTTTGCTGTTGTAAAAACCACTTGAAAGATATTGCTGTAACACCAGCTGTCATGCTCATGTGTTCTCTCATCTGATTTATGTGGCTAAACGTGGCATTTAAAAGAATTAGTTGGGAAGTGTTTTCACTAATACCTGGAAGATACTCAAGTATCTCCCCTAAAAAAAAAAAAAGCAAAAGGGTAGTAAGCTATCTATTTTAGCATTATGCTTTGTTATTGAAAAATGAGACAAAATTAAATAACAGGTTTGTTCTCTAAGTGTAGTTTTATAATATCCCACCCTTCAAAGGAAGGGACTGTAGGCTAGACTGAGAAGTGAGGAAATCCTGGAAGAAATTATTGACAAACACTTCCATAATTCTGTTTAAAAAAAACCCTATGTATTCAATCACTAGAAATCAGTCTTGATTTGAGAAGTTCCATTTTTAATTATTTACTTGTTTGCATTGCTAATGATTTACATTTGATGGTTCCAATCATGTGGCCTGTTCTTGAAAGGCCCACATAATAAAAGATACATAAGATTATGAAAGATATAGAATGATCTGTGGAGTAGTTGTGGTCATGGTTATGACCAGAGAATGGCAAATATTAAGTTGAGCAAATGGCATGTTGTTTCAATAGTACTAACACTTTCCTTTTCCAGAGAAGTGAAGAAAGTTGGAAGAAATGTGAATCAATGTTCAGTTTCTGTTCTCTACTACAGCTTATAGATGTAGGACTCCTCCTTGCTGGTGTTTCTTACCTGGAGTCCCTGCAGGCACTACCTTCTGGAGGTCTAAAAATAGTGTAATTAATCTTTTGTATCATACTGTTGACTACCCATTTTGTCTCTGTTTAGCAAACAAAGGTATTGTTTGCTAAGTCCAGCAACTGATCCACTCACTAAATTACTGTTAGCTAACCTGAGGCCACAAAACTAATTTTCATGCAGCCTTTGAACTAATCTTAAAGCCAAATACAGAAAATTGATTCAGGCCTCTGTTAAGAGTAGTGACCTTTTCTGCAGCCTGCAGTGTGGAATGGAGAGTACATAGAGAAAAAAGGGGTATTGGAGAAAAAGAGCATCTACAGCTAATTTTGGCTCTGGATCCAGCCCCTGCTTGCTTTAGTCTCACACAACAGACTACCCTGAGGGGCAGGAAAAAGATGGCCTGCATTGGCTGATAAGTGTCTTCTAGTATCTGAGATTTCAAGGACAGCTTCTATTTGAATAGCAGTGACTGATTGAACCTGAGATGATTTGCAGTAAGATTGCAATCTTTCAGTAAGCAGTGGGTCATTTATAATAGATTAGCCATATTAGCTCTTAAAAAGTATTTTCATGGTCCTTTTTGCAGTAATTAAACAAACAAAAGCTGAAACTGTAATGGTGGATTTGGCTCATCCCCCCTTTTTTGGTTCCTAGTCTACACTTTGGCTTCCATTCTTCCCTATATCTCTTCTTCTTCTGGTATTCCTTTTTTTGGCCAATGGAGGGGACTAGGTATGTCTCTCTCTTGTCCATGCAGTTCATTCTGGGACTACAAGGCTGAAGAGAAACCAAAGCAATTGGCAATCTAGACTAGACAGTACAGGGTAGTCCTAAACTTACAACAGTTCATTTAGTGACCGTTTGAAGTTACAACAGTACTGAAAAAAGGGATTTGGGGCCGTTTTTGACACTCATGACCATTGCAGCATCCCCATGGTCATGTAATCAAAATTGAGATGCCTGGCAACTGATTAATATTTATGACAGTTATAGTGTCCTGGGGTCAGGCAATCAATCATCTTAAGTGAATCGGGCTTCCTCACTCACTTTGCTTAACAGCTATATTGCTAACTTAACAACTGCAGTGATTCACTTAATAACTGTGGCATGAAAGGTCATAAAATGAGGCAAAACTCACTTAAATATCGCATTTAGCAATAGAAATTTTGGGCTCAGTTGTGATTGTAAGCAAACCTGTATTAAAAGTAGCAACCACATTTCTATATTTTCAAATTAGAAAAAACATGTTAGAAAAATATGACCATTTTAACTATTCATTTGGCCTACGTTGAACATTCTGGAGAGCAGAAGGTATGGGTTAGATGTATTTAAAAAATGTACAAATGTACTAGAGAAGTAAACAAGGGGCAAAGTTTAAATGAATACACGAAGTGGGTAATGTAAAAATGGCCCATGGATCATGAATTAATTGCCTAAAGATGCTCATCTTATAGAAAAGAAAAACTAATTCCAGAGTAGATGGTTATATAATTGAATCATCATCACCTGCATAGCAAGAATGTTATGGTTTTGTGTTTTTCTGGGACAGAGGAGTCTGCTAACTCAGCAGAGACATATGGGGAAAATGCAAATCATTTGTTTTTAAAACAACCATGTTTGTGTTTGATAAGCAAGAGAATTTACAACTTGGCTCTTATCCCTGCTGAAAAGTTAGTTTGTGTGCTTGGAATCAGAAGATCTGAGTGCCACTTATGCTTAAGTGGGCTGTTTAACTGAATAGCGTTTTTTCTGTTGTTTCTATCCACTGCAATGTATTTTGTTTTTTATTGGAGAGGGTTGAAAGTTTGTTTAGTGGGAGTAAATGTCATAGACTGCATCTAAGGGGCCAGTTTTTGTGGACATACTTTGTTGAAGTTACTAATGAAAAACAAAATTTTAAGCATTGAATAAATTAGCTGAAATCACATATCTTTTTGTGTTTGCTTAAAAAAAAACCTTGCAAACCTTTAGGAGTAAACAGTCCTTTTTACAATGTTTGAGAAATATGTTATATTTCTTCTCATCGTCTTTTTTTCACATGAATGGTTTCTTGGCTGGCTTGTTTGTTGGAAAGATCACTGAGAAGACCTCCTTCTACAGACTGGCGCCAATAAACACCCACAGTCTTTGTATAATTATGAATCTTTTCAAATTGGTAACTACGGCATTTTGACACATTACATGTTGAGTGAAAAAGCCTAAAAGTGACAATAGATGTTCTGTAGGTATAAATCAATTAAGAATAACTGAAGGTTTCTTGACTAGTGAATGACAAACTCACTATTTTATTGCTCTTTGAAAAGGTGAAGCGCGCTTGTTCCTCTTTTTAATTTTGAATTCAATATCATTTGATGACACCATTTACTTAGAATATCGATCTGAGTTACTGTCACGCATCCAGTTAATTTATTCTGCAATTCCAACATTACCTAATACTTTACTCAGTGTTTGAGGTGCTTTATTAAAAAAAAAAAAGATGTAATCCATTCATGCCATCAGAACCAAACTGCAAAAATCTAGAAAACTATCAGATGGGTGCAGAAAGATTTCTGTATCTTTTTCTTGCCCTCAGTTAGTCTTTTGGCTTCTTTGCAACTCAGATCTGGTAGTCCTACAGTATCATTACATTAAACATTATGTTGTTTGCTACAATTTTATTTCTTATTACTTATCTTATTACTTATTTCCTAAACAATCTTGAACATTGTGTATAAATTGGAAGACAAAATAATAGTAACCACAAAGGTAACTTTTTTCAAAATAAAAAAAATAGACTCATTCGTTTGATTTCTGTTGTCGAAAGTGGGGGTTTGGGGTTTATTATACACACTAGAAATTCAAGTCTTGTTCATGATAGATTATGACATCTCAGGAGAAGAAAACTGAATAAGTCTTTTGTTTTTTGTCTCTTGGTACTTTTTTTAATTCCACTGACTAATGAACTCTTGAATCAAAGGATGTCTTTGTTAAATGTAAACAAACCCTGCCAAATCTCTTCAATTAAACTCCTTAGAATCACAGTACTAGAACTTAAAGTGGTGGGATGGGGGATATATTTAAAAGAAGTATTGTAAAAAATATTATTTTGCCTTTTTACAAACAGGAACCGGATTTTTCACCACTCTTCTTTAAAAAGTGGTACAATAATGTTGTTCTTCATGTGAAAAATTAGATCTTCTGTTCCCTGCCCTGAAGGCAGTGATACAATTTAAATATTCAGTAACTGCTAACTGTTTAATCCCCTTAACTCTGAGCATCATATCTTTCTGGCTTTCCATTTAGTTCCATTTACTGCTTGTGTAAGTAATAGCTATGAGTATAATTTCACAGGTTGGCCTCTTTGAAAATGCTGCCTGATTAGAAATGTATACTGTTGTGTGTATATATCTTTAGGCCACTCTGATGTGAAAGAATTAGCCTTTTGTCACACAGAGAGCATATTTAAGTGTTGTGTTTGCATTTGTAATTTGTATATACATTTTATTTCATTTATCAGAATATGAAATACAAAGGAAAATAAAAAATAATGGGAAACCAGGGGGAGGAAAAAGAGAAGAAGAGAGAGTGTGGGGTAGAAGGGGATGGGAAAGGCATTCCAACTCTTTTTAGCATAGTAGAAATTAATAAGATTACAGCCTCAACATTTTACTTTTACACAGTAGTATATATAGTAGCCATTTCTATAATAACGTAATCTGTGGATGTTGGAAATTTGCACTGGATGGTGGATTCTCTGCATGTTGGAAATTTATGATGAGGTCCTCATCAGTATAAAAAAAGTATGCTATTTAATTGCAAACATTTTATTTGTATTTATTTGTTGTGATGATGAGATTATCTATGGTCCTGTCTCTCCCCAAGGGTATCTACCCATTCTGCTAGAACTGATAGTGTCGGGGCACGTTTAATGTTCCTTCCTTCAAATATTGCCAGTTGGAGGGACTTGGGTAGCTCTTTCTGCCTTTGGAACCCTCCCCCCCAGTTGTGGTAGGCAAGCCACGAAGACTCGACTTTTCCCATAGGCATTAGGATAGTGTGAGGCTGGAACCCAATCATGTTTTATTATGAAAGTGTAGAGATGCATGGCAATTTGGGGAGGCTTTCCTGTTTTTATTGTTTTTTTTATAGATTTATAGTTGTTTGTGATTGGCCTAAGGTTATGTTACATAAGATGGACGGCTATATAAACCTTTAAATAATTGCATACATAAAAATAAGTATAGTATTCATGGATCTTGGTAGAGAAAATCATGATTTATTGAATAAGGAATGAATGTTAAGTCTATGATCTATCCCCTTTCCTCAGACATGAGTTTTGATCATCTTAGTTTCATAAATCAGTTTTTCATTTTGTCTATAATAATATATTTACTGGTTGGTTTCCAATTTTACCTGGCAAGCTAACATTAAACTCCAGTCCTTTCTTTGTAGCAAAATGGAAAATTGGCTTATAGCAGGGGATGGCATTTCCATGATCTCAAACTAATATTTGCATTCCCCTCCCCCCCCACCGACATCTCTTGTTGTGTTGGTTGTAATGTTTGATGCTGACCTAAAACAATTATCAAGAATAGTTTTGAAATATATATGTAGTTTAAAAAAGCAAAACAAAACTGTAAATATGAAACCAGGAAACTGGAAATGTGTGTAATCATTATATTTCTTGAAATAAATATTTCATGTTATCTGAGCAAGGACTAGCTTTTAAAATATTTGTTTGATATTCCTGGGTTATACTTTTAGTGCTTGAAACTGCTGTCAGCTGAATAAAATATGGTATGTGATTTGGCTTTAAAATATTCATTATCTCAGTTTTACTGTCCTGTAAATAAGCTCTTTGTTGTCTTTCCTATTATCATTTTGGGACTCATTTCCACAAGTTTGTGAATGTTGTTTATTTTAAAGATGAACTAGATTTAATGTCCCATACTTTGTAATATTACTTGTCTGTGTTTCTTGTTTAAGATATATTTAGATTTTGTTTACACAGAGGAAAGTTTTTGTTTTCTTCTTTCTTTGCAATGTAAGACTTGGAAGTTTTCTTTCATCCCCACACAAGTTCAAAGAAACCTTGGTCATGTCTGGTACAAGAGCTGGTTTTGTAAAATTGTAATAATTGTGGTATTGCCCATTTTCACAAGGTTTTCCCTTTGTCTCTAAACCTTAGGTAGATTCATTTTTGTATAATTTAAGATTAGACTGTTATCAGTCAAAAGGAAAATATATTCTGAATTTTCTTCAATGGATTTGTACCAATTGATTAATCATACTTGGCTAAATATGATCTTGTCTCAGCGTATATGAGCTTTTCTAGAAAGCTTTCAGATACAACCAGTCTGCTTTGAGGGGACACATAAAGTTAACACATGCATGTTGATGATGTCATGACTTGTGCCTTACTTATTTTAACAGTGTATTTGTTCTCTTGGAGAGCTTTTGGAAATGTAATTGCTCTCCCCCTATACACAAACATGTCTAGTAACAAAACAGTCCATTAAATTTGGTTGCAGTTTAGATTTCAAGAAATAGTTAAGCAATTTGTCTCAATTATTGAAGACGTATTTGTCAGAGAAAAGATTACTTGGTTGGATAGTCTGTCATATAAGAGTTTAATTGAAAATATGGCTAATATTAAGGAACAATTGCACATGTCTTCTGTAAAGTAAATGATCATTCTAAATGGTAGTTTGGGGTGTACTAATCTTACTTTACATTGCAAACTGGGAAAGGACGCTAAAGTGTATTCACATTGAGTGAGGCAGGCAGTAAATTTCCTTGAATTTCCATCCTACAGTATCTATCAGGCAAAGAGGCAAATATTCAGTGGAGAAAGAGCCCAGTTGTAGACTATCTGGTTACCTGGAGCAAGACACTGACAACTTGTTCAACAATTATCAGGATTATAAGATTAGTTGCTATAGTTAATGCTTGGTTACTAGGTGAAGACTGCCGTTTCATAATGAGAAGACATAGCCAAATCTACAGTAACTGTTGGGCTTCTCACAGGAATGGCTGTACATAATCAAGACAACTCCTTATTCTGTAAGAACCTCACAGACACATCTAGGGCATATTAGTTTCTTTATTGCAGATCAGAATGAAGCTATATACCGTATTTTCCGGCGTATAAGACAACTTTCTAAACCCTGAAAATCTTCTCAAAAGTCGGGGGTCGTCTTATACGCCCAGTCGTCTTATACACCGGAATATACCATACTTGCGGAAAACCTCCACCACGCTGTGGCAAATCTAGAAGGACGCGAGACGGAGAGCAGAGGAGGAGGGGGGGAGAGGTTCGACTTCCACGGGAATGGAAAGAAGTAAAATTGTCTCTTTCTTTCCTTGCATGCTTCTTCCCCCTCCCCCCGTTTTGGGATAAAAACAGATCAGCTCGATGTTACACAGACGTAATGTACTCTTTCCACGCAGGTTCACATATTTTGTTGCATTTCAAGCACACTAATCTCTCTCTCCCTCTCCCCCCTTTCTCTCCCTCTCCCCACCTCTCTCTCTCCCTCTCTCTCTCTGTCTCACGCGGCCCACCAGAGTCTTCTTCTCCTCACCCACCCGTGGTAGCTATTTCATTAGAGGAGAGTTAGCGCACCCGCCTCCCTGCCGGTACGCTCTGCAAAAGAAAAAAAAATGCTCACTCACTTTGCCCGCGCAATGCCTCAAAGTTCTTTTCCTCCTCTCGTTGCCCGTTCTCTTTGCCTGAGCAGCCTGACCGTAGCAGCGCTACTGCCACTGTTCATACTTCTGATCTCTGTATACTTGGTGCTCTCTTTGGGAAAGCTTTTTTTTATCTGCCAGAAACAGATTTCCTACATTTCATCAGTCCACATAGACGGAACGGAAGTTTAATGCTGACTTGAGGGAGGGGAGTAGGGAGTGGGGTGAGGGGGATGGAGGGGAATAGAAAGAAGTGGCGAAACGGCAAATGCAGGTTTACCATAGGAAAGAGGGGTATTGAATTACAAACTCTGAGCAGAAACTTTGGACCGAGAACCAGCCAGTGCTTATTTATGTTGCTTCCAATGCGCTGAGAGGAGAGCTGACTTTGAAAAGAATGCTGGATGGGATTGATTGGGAACATTTAACGACACTTACATGCAGTAAAATGTTTCAGCAGGGGGACATCAGGAGCCAAGGTGAACTTTATTCCTTTAAGCTCACTGGGCAGAATCCATATCTTCTTGAAGCCAAGGACAGTGCTCCCACGGATGGAAAACTGGGGGGTGGGGGTGGGATTCATTTAATATATTCTGGCATAAACTTGCCTGGGTATACTTTTCTTCTTGCAGAGCTACAAGCAAATAGAATAGAATAGAATAGAATAGAATAGAATAGAATAGAATAGAATAGAATAGAATAGAATAGAATAGAATAGAATAGAACAGAACCTTGGAGGTCTACTTTTCTTCTTGCAGAGCTACAAGAGACTAGAATAGACTAGACTAGAATAGAATAGAATAGAACAGAACAGAACAGATAGAACAGAACCTTGGAGGTCTTCTAGTCCAGCCCCTGCTCATTTAGGAGAACTTACACCATCTCAGACAAGTGGATGTCCAGTCTTTTCTTTAAAATCTCCAGTGATGGAGTGCCCACGATTTCTGGAGGCAAGCTGTTCCACTGGTTGATTGTCCTCACTGTCAGGAAGTTTCTCCTTAATTCCAGGTTGCTTCTATCTTTCATCAGTTTCCAACTGTTGTTTCTTGTCCTTCCCTCTGGTGCTCTGGTGAACAACCTGACCCTCTCTTCCTTGTGGCAGCCCCTCAGATACTGAAATACTGCTATCATGTCTCCTCTGTTTCTTCTTTTCTTTAGACTAGCCAAACCTAAGTCCCACAGCTGTTCTTCACCTGTTTTAGTCTCCAGGCCTTTGATCATTTTAGTTGCTCTTCTCTGATTTTTTTCCAAACTCTCAACATCTTTTTTGTGATATGGTGACCAAAATTGGTTGCAATATTCCAGATGTGGTCTTACTAGGATTTTATAAAGTGGTGCCTCTGTTTATACAACCTAGGATTGTATTAGCTTTTTTGGTTGCAGCTGCACACTGCTGGCTCATAGTCAAGTGATTATCCACTAGGACTCCAAGGTCCCTCTCACAGGTATTGTTATTAAGCCAGGTCTCGCCCAATCTGTACTTGTACCTTTGTTTTTTTCTGCCTAAATGTAAGACTTTATTTTTCTCCACATTGAAACTCATTTTGTTGGATAGTGCCCGTTGTTAAAGTTTATCAAGATCTTTTTGGTTCCTGAATTTGTCTTCTGGGGTGTTGGCTACTCCTGTCAATTTGGTGTCATCTGTAAATTTGATGAGTTCCCCTTCAGTTCCCTCATCTAAATTATTGATGAAGATATTGAAGAGTACTGGGCCTAAGACAGAACCTTGTGTTACCCCACTGCTTACTTCTTTCCATGTGGATGTAGTGCCATTGAGGACCACTCATTGAGTACAGTTTGTCAGCCAGCTACAGATCCATCTAGTGGTAATGTTGTCTATTCCACCTTTTTCTAGCTTACCAAGGAGTAGGTTGTGGTCTATTTTGTCAAATGTCTTGCCGAAATCTAAGTACCATATTTTCCGGCGTATAGGACGACTTTCTAAACCCTGAAAATCTTCTCAAAAGTCGGGGGTCATCTTATATGCCCAGTCGTCTTATACGCCGGAATATACGGTATGTATAAATATTCTGCCTAGAAGTATATGGATAAGTATTTGTCCCAGAGTTTAAATTCTTAGTCTTTTCCTCTTACTTTTTCAAGTCAATGGAAATCTGATCATTCTTTTTATCAGCCTGAGATTGGACTGGCACTTGTTCAGTGTTTTTATATGATTCTGTCTGACCTAGAAACAACTGATATTTGCTATACCAGCTGTAATGGGCTGTGAGAATAACAGAAGAGGAGGAAGAGCCACAGCCATGGGAAGAGCAGGAATACAATTTGAGAAAGCATGTCAGACTAGAACCATCCCTAGTTCTCTATAGTATTAAGGTGAAGGGTGGGAGGCACATTCAGAATTGCAAGATTCTGTAACTATAACCCTATAATAAAAACAGTTTTAGTATTCATGGCTTTGGTGTTGGACTCCGATCCACCAAGAAAGGCTGATACCAGCTCTGTTCTAACATTATTTGTACTACACTGTCATTTTTCCCCTGATGTAGAATATTCAGGTACTCCGTTGACTGAAACTATTTTATTGGGTGCTAACAGAGTACATACATAAACACTGACGGAATCTTCTTGCATGAAAGATTACATTTCTGCAAGGAGCCTGATGGCTAAAGTGCAGTATTGCAGGCAAACTCTGCCCATGGCCTGGAGTTTAATCCTGATGGAGCTCAAGGTTGCCTCAGCCTTCCATCCTTCCAAGGTAAAATGAGGACCCAGATTGTTGGAAGCAATATGCAAATAATGCTTCTACAATGTAAACCACTCAGAGAGTGCTGTAGGGCGCTATAAGGCAGCACGTAAGTCCGAATAATATTGCTATTTTCAGATGTAATACTCTGATATTCCCTTGCATTACTAGCTTCTCTCCATTTTATGAGAAAAGTATATGATATAAGACTTTAAAAAAAACAGAATACAAGGTTATCTTCAGATTAGAGTAGCAACCATGAAGGATAACTTGCAGTTTAATTTGTATGTATACTGTTAACTTTTGGATCAAACTAATACATATATGAATAAAGAGACATTTTTCCTGCTTAAAATATTAAATTATCTGAATTACAATGCTGGTTCTAGATAAATCTTCATTTCATTACATGAGTATAGAATTATTACTATCTTTTACCCCCATTGACAACTCCATTTAAATCTGCCCAGAAGATAACTAGAGATTACACATCTTATTCCTGCATATACATCTTATTCCTGTAGCTATCTCTTGCTGCAAAAAAGGACAGCAGTTTATATTCTTTCTTTCATGATACTCCGAAATGAACATATTCCCTACTTTTAGCAACTTTTAACACCAAGCTGCCCTCTATATGAAGCAGAATAAAGTTTGACCATAAATTCTGTGTAATGTATCTGTTTTGTTAAGTTCAGTAAATGTTGTTCTTGGCAAAAGTGAAAGAAAAACGTATTGTCTTTTTGCATAGAGATATCTGTGCTATGTTACCTCACAACTTTTCTGAAAGCTGGATAGTATGGGGGTAAGCAGTTCTGGAATTCTTGCCTTTACTTTATTTGTCAATTTTATATGGCTGCCCATCTAACCCAGTGACCATGTGTGATGTACAATAAAATCAAGAACTAAAACATTTTTCAAGCCCATTCAAACAATAAGCATGGATAAAAGAAGACCATGAGAGGGAAGATATTTACATACGGTATAATCATGCATGCAGGCTCTCTGTTATCAGAGGATCCCCAGGCATGCAAGAAAAGAAAAATACATTTTGAGAGCTTTCTCCTGTGTTTACAGTTTTTATTACTTTATAATATAAAATACAAAAATACAAAGGCAAATAGTAGGAAAATAAAGGGAGAGAAAGGGGAAAAGAAAAGTGTAGAAAAGAAAGGATAAAAGAAAAAAAGGCATTGACTTCCAACTTCCTTTAGTATAGTAGAATAAGGCATTAATATCAAACCTCAACTTTTTACTTTTACATAATAGTATAAACTAGTCATTTCTATGGTGCAAGTCCCTTGGACTACAAGGCATTTAAACCGATCAGTCCTAGAAGAGATCAACCCCGACTGCTCTTTAGAAGGCCAGATCCTGAAGTTGAAACTCAAATACTTTGGTCACCTAATGAGAAGGAAGGACTCACTGGAGAAGGGCCTAATGCTGGGAAAGATTAAGGGCAACAGAAGAAGGGAATGACAGAGAATGAGGTGGCTTGATGGAGTCACTGAAGTAGGCATGAATTAAATGGACTCCAGAAGATGGTAGAGGACAGGAAGACCTGGAGGAACGTTGTCCATGGGGTCGCAATGGGTCAGACACGACTTGGCAATTAACAACAACAAGACATTTCTATAACAACAAATCTCTCTAGTCAGTAAAACACAAAATCAAAGTTTCATTTTTTTCCCCACCTCAAGCCCAAAGTCCAGAAGCAGTTTCCCAGTAGAAACAAAAGTACTTATATATTTTTTTCTTTAATCAAAGCAGTCAATTTAGCCATCTCTGCTAATTCCATCAACTTCTGCAGCCATTTGTCCATTGTGGGGATTGAAATGTCCTTCCATTTTGGGGCATAAAGTAGTCTTTCTGGCATCAATACATATAACATCAAAGTTCCAAATCTTTTTCCATTAAACCCAAAAGAAAAGTTTGTGGTTTTATCTTTACATTCACTTTAAGAATTTTCTGTATTAGAATATGAATCGTACTCGCATTATTTCTTTGCTTTAACACATGTCCACCATAAATTATAAAAGGTTCCTTCTTTACATTTACATTTCCAACATTCATTTAAAATACCTTTATACATTCTGGATAGCTTGTCTGGTATTAAATACTAGTGATACATCATCTTATAGAAATTTTCTTTTAAATTGTAGTTTAATGTAAATTTTAAACCTTTCATCCATATATTCTCCCCTTATTCAAGCATAACATTATATCCAAATTCCTTGCCCACTGAATCATACAATGCTTTACGTGTTCACTTTTCATATTCACTTACAGTAACATTTTATAGACCTTAGCAATAATATGTTCATCATTACACACAATAAGATTTCCAATTCATTTTTAACTAAATTCATAACTCTTTTTATTTAATTTATCTTTCTTTCAATTGTAAATATATAAGTCAATGGCAGACATGTCCTTCTGATTCTAATTCTTCTTTAGATTTGAGGGTAGAATCATCAAAATTAAAAGTTATTATTTTATCATAAGTCCACCAGTCCAGCTTTGCCACCATTTCTTTTCTGAAAAAGGTTTCCTGGGGGGAGGGAGACACACCCAAAAAGGCATCTTCATAGAAAAATCTTGTTTTATATATTCTAAACTCTGAGAATGACATGTCTAACAAAATGGTTGTTAAAATCAACATTTACTTTAACTTTGTCATACCATAAATAACTGTGCCATCCAAACCTTAGTCCATGACCTTCTAAATCAAGTAGCCTCTTATTCTGGAGGTTCACCCACTCTTTTAGCCATACCAAACAACAAGCATTGAAATACAGTTTCAAATCTGGTAAACTCAAACCCTCTCTTTCCTTAGCATCTTGTAATAGTTTATATCTAATTCTTGTTTTTTTCCCCTTGCCATATACACTTGGAAATATCCCTCTGCCATTGTTTAAATGAAATATCAATTGCAAGTATTGGTAATGTCTTAAACAGAAACATCATCTTTGGTAAGACATTCATCTTAATTACAGAAATTCTATCCAATAGTAATAAGTGCAGTTTGTCCCATCTTAGTGAGTCCTTTTTAATATCATTCCAGAGAGGCACATAATTATTTTGAAATAGTTCTGTGTTTATCGACATAACCCCCAAATATTTCACCTTTTTCTCGACCCTAAAATCAAGACTTTTTAGTCAATATATCAGAGTCCTGAGAGGACATATTCAGCATTGTTATTTTCTGTTTGTTTATTTTAAAACCTGCTAAAGCCCCAAACTCATTTCATTTCCTCATCAAATAATCTTATATTATTTTTTGGGTCTTGCAGGAATACAGCCAAATCATCAGCAAATGCCCTCAATTTATAAATTTCTTTCTTGATACTTATACTTGTTATTTTCTCATCTTGCCTAATATCTCTGTTCAAAACTTCCAACATCAAAATAAACAACAAAGGAGACAAGAGGCATCCTTGTCTTGTATCTTTTTGAATTTCACATGAATTAATTAAAACACCATTGATAACCAAAGGCCAGAAGGCTTAGGGCTAACCTCACCTCCAAAGAGTGGATGCCACCGCAGAAGAGGCTCTGAATTCATTTGAACTACCATTGAGTAACTTTTCCCTCTGCTTATAGTTTTGTGAAAGTAGCGTGCGATTTTTGAAAGTTAATATATGCATGCAAAAAGCTTTGGTACTATTGAATACTTAGTTGACAGCCTACTAAAACACTTGCTGTCCCTGCTGTCTGATTATTATTTTGTAATTTGCAGGCAAAGGCCTTATCTTGGTCCAATGCAAACATTTCTGCCATTTTATACAACCACTTTATATATTTATTACTTGTGACAGAATTGGAAACAAAGCACGATGGAGTTATGTGAGAATGACAGAATTCGTTTCTGGGACAGGGTTATATATACAAGTGGGGGTATATTATCACTCTATCCATATGATCTCACTGGTATATGTCACTTCAATTGTACACATTTATTAAAATGGTTATATTAGAGCAAATTATATGATGTACAGAAAAAATGTTTTTTTCTATACAAAAGATAATACAACTTTAGTAAATGTAACTATTCAGAAAAGATCTGTGATTGAGTTTATTCATAATATGTCATGGGACAAGATTGGGAGTTCTTTAAATGCTGAGAATTTAGTAGTAGATCTTTGGTAATTTGTTAAACTGATGTGCATTTTGTATTTTTCATAGTATTTCCATTTTCAAAAGGACTGTTACAGCTTTACCATGCCTTGCGCAATCATGTTTGCAGTTACTAACAATCCTCCCAATTGGATCTGGTGCCACATCAGATTCTCTTGTTACGGCTAGAACATTATTTTTTCCAATTTATGTGCAAGTAATTAAAATCAGGCCTTACTACACCAATTTTACCCTTAAATGTCTTTCTGATTTAATTCTGTATCCTTCATGGCACAATAGCTTATATGAAATTGATGTGTTTTGCTTTGGGGGGGAGGGTGTAGAATCTGCCACTAGTTTCTCTTTTGTATAAAGGTTTTTCTTCACCCTCCGTTACTTCTCCATTCCATCAGTTTTCCTGTATGTCTACTATGCCTTTTAAAACTAAGCATTCCACTTAACATATAGAATATAGTTGATTTGCTCTGCAGTAATACAATTTGTTGTACTCCTATTTATGTCTCATGAAATGACTTCTTTTTAGTTAGATTACTTAGTATATAAATAGGCAGGTAAGTAGACATTTTTTATCAAAGTTACATAACATTTTGGTAAATTATATTTATTGCTAAATGACCATTTAATACTGACTGTCCTTCACCTTTTTATTTAGATTGTGCTTTTTTTCAAACACAAAATATCTCTGTGTGTTTGTGTGTGTATGCAGTATTATACCTACAGTCATCAACATAACTAAATGTTTATGCCCAACCAAATATATGCTGGTATTTAAGCAGCATCCTACTGTGTCATATATTCTTTTAATCTGAGGAAACTGACAAAAACAGAATTGTCAGATTCAAAAAATAAAGAAAAAAATAGTTAAATTTTATATAAATATTAATGAGGCTGTATATTTGGAGGGAATTAACATATATGTTTAAATGTATTTTTCTTAGGATAATGGGATTTCATCCTGTATGTACAATAAGGAAGAGTAGGTTGCAAGCCTCATTTCAGCACTTTATTTATACTATATGCAACTGAAATGGCTGCTTTTAAGCTGTGGGATATTAAGGGATTTGAAGAGTCAAAAGAGGTGCCTTTAAAACAACTAGATTGCCAAATTGGGAAACTTTTTCTCATATAAGTGAAGAATTGGCTTTAGTGTGTTCATGGATAGCTGGTCTTTGGCCCTGTTTTAGGTGTCCAAGTCCCTTCTAGGTAAGAAGGGCCTAGTGGAACCTTGTAGGGTGACTGTGAAGGTTTTCTAGGCACTGGACTGGCCCTTAGTTGGCCTCCTGTCTTGTGAAATGAGGAATAGACAGGTATCCTTCACTTACAACAGTTCATTTAGTGACTGTTCAAAGTTACAAAAAGGGACTTATGACCATTTTTCAACTTACAACTATTGAAGCATCCCCATGGTTATCTGATCAAAATTCAAAGGCTTGGCAACTGACTCATATTTATGATGGTTGCAGTGTCCCAGGGTCATGTGATCCCCTTTTGTAACCTTCTGACAAGTAAAATCAATGAGGAAGCCAGATTCACTTAACAACCCTGTTACTAACTTAACAACTGCAGTGATTCACTTTACAACTGTGACAAGAAAGGTCGTAAAATGAGGCAAAATTTATTTAACAAATATTTCACTTAGCAACAGAAATGTTGGGCTCAATTGTGGTCGTAAGTTGAGGACTACCTGTATTAGCTTCATTTAAACTGGCTGATTCTGAAGAAGTGGGCAGATCCCTTGCTGCTCTATATTCTGCCACCTGTTGTTCTAGATCCATGCCTCTTCTGATTGGTTAAGGCCTCCCAGAAGTTTGCATGCAGTTGTATCTAAACAATGACTAATGCTGCCTTACGCGAGGGGGTAGTTCCACCTGCCTTGAAGGAAGCAGTAGTTTTCCTCCTTCCCAAGAGACCATTAATAAACACAATAGTCTTGGACAACTTTTAACTCAGTTTCCAATCTTTCCTTTCTAGGGAAGATTGTTCAGGAACTACTAAGTTGTCAGTTTCAAAGGGCTCTGGATGAAACAGATTACTGAACCCTTTTCAATCAGGGTTCAGTCTGGGAAATCTCATTCATATTCTAAAAGATTTAAAAGATAAATAAATGTAGCAGATTATCTTTTTTATACTATCTTAGTTGTTGTGACCATACATTGTATTACCTGTTTACAGAAAACCATTCATAACATGGCTGCAAGAGAATATTTATATTTTAATTCAGTCTACTAATAAGATGCATTTAGTTCTTTCTTGTGATAACAAAACATTATGACACTTTTTTGTGTATATATCCAGAAACAATTGTTGCAGAGTATAATGCAGCATTCTCTGAGTTATAAACTAGGGATATAAAGTAATGCTGTGTTCATTTGAGCTGGATATTATTTAATTGCTGCTACAGGCAGAAAATATAACTTTTGGAAGAAGAAAGATCTGATTAACTGCCACAAATTGATTAGATCGTCTATTTTAATCCCGTCTTGTTCATATTAATCCTTTAGCTAAATTTGGTTCATTTCATGTGTAATTTTCTAAGTAACAATATGTAGATATTGAGAGAAATATGCAAAGACTAGTTCTTGATTGAGTTTTCTGATTCTAATAGTCATAAAATTGTTTTTTTTAAAATACAAGGATAATTGGCTCATAACCAGTTTCAAATCATAAACATTTTTTATCATGTAAATAACTTATGGAGAAATCCAATTGACTGATGAATTATTTGTACATGCAGTTGAATCACTACTGGAAATATAACCTTTCCAAGCGTCTTGAAACAAAGTGGTGGTGGGGAACCCATATTGTAGAGGGGAAAAAAATATAATGTTGAGAAAATGTGAAATGTATGTGTTTCCTAACACAATCTTTACAACCTTACAGATATTCTGATCTTTTACGAATGATGCCATGTTTAAGTTTGGTTTGCTTATAAAATCACTGGTCAGTCTAGTACAAATCTGTACAATATGCAACCCACCGGTATTTTTTTAAAGCAATTGCAAGCTGCTTTAATTTCATAAAACTGAAACAAGTTATAAACAACTTATGAAGAGAACTACTGACTTTAGATGATTCGGCTTTGCAGAACAAATGTCTTTTGTGATCATTTGAAGATGGCTTCTTTTGGCTGCTAAAATGCCAAAGAAGTTTGGGTGCGTGTGTGTGTGCTTGTAGAAATATTGGAACTCTTTTGGTTTTGATACTGCTCCAAATCAAAGCAAACATACAAAAGATATTGCAAAAATACATTTATTTCTGTTTCTGCTTTTCACTCCCCCCCCCCCACATCTGGAACATCCTTTTCTTTCTGGTTTTTTGAAAAAGAAATACTGGGAACTCAAAGCTTGAGTTAATATTGCCTAACCCCAACAATATGTGTTGCTGTCACCTGACTTGCTGCCTGGAAACTTGGTGTCATACTGTTGGATTCAGTTTCAAATTAGTATCTAACATGGTGATTTATATTATACAGCAGACATGTCAAACTTGTGATGTCATGGGACGTCACGCGACGTATCAGAGCTTTTTATCCATTGCCAGCAATAGAATGGGCGTGGTTTCCTGGTGAGGCGTCTGGCCTGCGGGCTGGCAGTTTGACACCCCTGCTATACAGGCTCATGTCTGTGTCCTTTGGCTAATATAGTTACTTTTTAAATCCTATTTTTTTTCTCTAGAAATCATTTCAAAAACTTGATGAAAACATTAAATTGTTCTTTAGTAACGTAGAGTTTATTTTTATTTAATCTTTATTGTTTTTATAGCAATTATGGATCTGCTTGCTGGCTGAAAATTGCTAACTCTTTTTATCACTTAAATATAGCTCTGTTTTTTGTTTTTTGTTTTTTTAAAAAGAGTGAATTTTCAAGTGGTATCTTTGAATCTTACCATATTTTTAATTTGGTCACATTCCACACCACCTGTTCCTTAATTTATATTTTGGTAATGAGGTTTCAGAAACATGCTTCCAAATACAACGATAACAATTGCAAAATTAGAAAGGCAGTGGCCGAAAAGAAAAAACACACATAAAATGTGTTGTTGGCTTTGTGATAGTTTTCCTTGATTTGTTCCATAGCAAAACATAAAAGCATTAAAAGCATTAAAAGTCTTTAAAGGGTTTTTGGTTGCTTTAGCATCAGGTGACAGAACTATCATTTGTGGAGAAAAGCAGATTCGGAAAAAAAATAGCAAGATTTATTATCACTGAAAATTTAAAACATTTTGCAGTTTGGAAATTTATAATATTTGTGTTGTTTGGGGTTTATTTCTGCAATAACACCTTTTTCCCTCTCTCTTTTTAAACTGCTGGAATCTAGCTTCTCTTGAATCTCTTGGAGTCAAAGCTTGTTTTTAATCTTTCCTACAGATAAATAGGTGAAAGTCTTCACATTTTGCTGCTATGAAAACACAGCTCTAAGGACTATTGTAAAATCTTGTTAGAAGTTACTTTAGCAGAGGTGCTAACCACTTCCCCCTCGTTTCCAATGTCTTTCAATATGACTTGTTTACCTGGTTGTTCTAAGCACTGCATAGAAAGTTAAACAATTGAGCAGCAGTTCCTTCCTCCCACTGTTAATTATTGGGACTCCTTTTGAGTTCCCAAAAGAAGAGTGTTTCCTGGAGGGAATAAATGCCAGCTGTTGTTTGTTTCTCACATCAGCAGAGCACTCCAAATTCCAGCACACCCTCAAACCCCAGAAAAATTTCAGGACCCCTACTGTTACTTATTAGTAACAGTAATAGGGAAGGTTTTCTTAACTATTGACATATTCATTTTGGTTACAGTGAAAGTAATTAATGAATCAAGAATTCTATAGCAATTGTAACCACATAGAGTGTTGATAATTTAGAGTGACAACCAAAATAAAAATGATATTATTACATAGCCACCTGGTGGGGATCACTGCCTCCCTTCATAGCTGCAGCTGTGGCACTGAGATGCAACGGTAAAAAAGCCAGAATAATTGTTTGATTATTTGTAGCCATCCTGTTCATCAAAGAGGTTTCATGTGTAAGCTTTATAAGGCCTTAAAACTAACAGAATTAAGTGTATGTGTTGGGGGGGGGGAATAGCATCTTATTTCAAAGAATGTTAGCAAATGGGTTACACTGACAGGTGAAATACAATAGCTCCACCTTGTATATCTAAGCAAATCAGACAATGGAGCATTATCTAAAATAGCAACTTGGATTTTTTTTTTTTTTTGCTACAACGTTGGTTGCTCTTCAGTTTTTTTTCATCAAAAGATGACATATTTGAGAAATATGCTTGTAAGCCTCATTTCTATATTAAAAGTTAGTATTGCCAACATGGGGCCAAAAACAACAGATGACCATTATATGGCAGGAAAGATATACAGAAAACTTTTTGATACAATGTGGTGGCCATCCATATTTTTGCAACCAAGAGCTAGCAGTCCTATACAACTTTTAGTTATATTTTGCTTAAATAAAAGATGCTCATGGGGAAGGGGAGGCAAGGAGCATTACAGACAATGGTTGGAAACTGATCAAAGAGAGAAGCAACCTGGAATTAAGGAGAAACTTCCTGACAGTGAAGACAATCAACCAGTGGAACAGCTCACCCCCAGAAATCGTGGGCATTCCATCACTAGAGATTTTTCAGAAGAGACTAGACATTTACCTGTCTGAGATGGTATAGGTTCACCTGCTTGAGCAGGGGGCTGGACTAGAAGACCTCCAAGGTCCCTTCCAGCTCTATTCTATTCTATTCTATTCAGACAATTGTTACATTAACTTCATGACATTCTAAGATTTTGTGTGATGTTCTGGATACCCAAAACATTTTAAAATGCTGATTGAAAAGAAAACATTGTGAGATGTTATTATCTGGGCAGATATATATATATATATATATATATATATATATATATAGGTCTTTGGTTGTTCGGGTTTTCTCCCGCGTAAAATTGGAAGTGTCTTGGCAACGTTTCGACGAAGTCACATTCGTCATCTTCAGGCTGGTGTTTTTAGCTTCTTGCTTTGAGCAGCAATGTGTGGTTTTAGCTGTTTCTTCCTTTTAACTGCCAGTGAGGGTATGAACTGATTGGATGGGAGCTTGGCTGTGTTCTGATTGGGTGGAGGTGTGTTCTGAATGGTTAGGGGCTTGGCTGTGCTCTGATTGGCTGGGGGAGTGTTCTGTTTGGTTGTGCTCAGGTTAGTCTGAGTTGCAGAGGGGTTTAAGATTTTGGGGTTAGGGAGTCGTTTGTCAATAAGGGCAGGTTTCCAAATGGCTGGTAGGCGGGAGGTATCATCTCGCTTGTTCATGCTGTGTGGGCGTTTTTCTATCTCGATGGCTTCTCTGATTATTCTGTTATTAAAATGTTCACTTTTGGCAATGGTTCTGGTATTTTTAAAGTCAATTTCATGTCCTGTGGCTTTAAGGTGTTGGACCAGGGAAGATGTTGGTTCCTCTTTTTTGACTGAGTTCTTATGTTCTTCAATGCGTGCACTTATTCTTCTGTTGGTTTGTCCGATGTATGTGGTGGGACAAGTGGTGCATGGGATTTCGTATACTCCTTGATTTTCTAATTCAATTTTATCTTTGGGGTTTCTAAGGATGGTGGATATTTTTCTGTTTGTGCAGAATGCTGTTTTGATGTTGTGTTTATGGAGGATCTTACTGATTCTGTCTGTGGTGCCTTTTATGTATGGGAGGAGGGCTTTGCCGTTTTCTTGTTCTTTGTCTTGGATTTTAGTGGGGGTTTCTTTTTGGATTAGGTTTGTAATCTTATTTCTATGGAATCCATTGGATGTTAGTACATTGGTGAGAGTGTGTAGTTCGGGTTTTAGGTGTTGTTCGTCAGCTAAGCGTTTTGTTCTGGAGATGAGTGTCTTGGCTACAGAGTTGATCTGTGCTGGGTGGTGGTGTGAGAGAGCGTGCAGATAGCGGTTTGTGTGTGTTTTCTTCTGGTAGATGGTGTGTCCTAGGGAGCCATTGGATTTCTTGTAGACTAAGACATCCAGGAAGGGAAGTTGGTTGTTAGCTTCTGTTTCCATGGTGAACTGTATTTTGGGGTGTAGGCTGTTGAGGTGTGTGAGGAAGTTGTCCAGTTTTTCTTTCCCATGTGGCCAGATTATGAAGGTGTCGTCTACGTATCTGAGCCAGAGTTTGGGTTTGTGATCCGATTTTTCTAGAGCTTGGGTTTCAAAGTGTTCCATGTAGAGGTTGGCAATGACAGGTGAGAGGGGTGATCCCATGGGTGCTCCTTCTGTTTGTTTGTATTTTTGTCCGTTATAGATGAAGTATGTGTTGGATAGGCAGTGGTTGGTCAGATCTAAGATGTGTTTGGGGGGGTTATATTTGTTTTGAATAGCTGTCAAGGCTTCTTTGATAGGCACTTGGGTGAAGAGGGATATGACATCGAAGCTCACTAGTAGGTCGCTGGGCTGTAAGCTTTGTTTCTTTATGATCTCTATAAACTGGAATGAGTTTTTTACGTGTGAGGTGATGGATTCTGCATAGGGCTGTAGTTGTTTGGCGAGAAATTTGGCTAGGTTTTGTAGAGGTGAGCCTATGGAGCTGACTATAGGTCTGAGTGGGGTTCCTTCTTTGTGTATCTTGGGGAGACCATAGAGTTTAGGGCATCTGGATGATTTCTCTCTGGGAATGATTCTTTGCTGGATCTCTTCGCTAATGGGGGAGGCTTTTATCTTGGTTCTGGTGGTTTTTTCCAGGTAGGTGGTGGGATCTGTATTTAGGGGTTTGTATGTGGAGTCTTGGAGTAGGTTGGTTAATTTGGTTTGGTAGTCAGATGTGTTCATAACCACCGTGCGTTGCCCTTGTCTGCTGGTAGGATTATTATGCTGGTGTCTTCTTTCAGGTTACGTAGTGCTGTCTGTTCCTCTTTGGGTAAGTTGCTTTTGGGTGGCTTGCTGGTGCAGAGGATGTTGGTGATTTTGAGTCTGATTTTGTTAGCGTCATCGGGGTTGATTTTGGTCAGGCTGGTTTCAACTTCACATATAATGGTTTCAGTGGGGATGTGTTTGGGAGCGACTGCAAAGTTGAATCCTTTGGAAAGGACATTGGTTTTCGGCTTTGGTGAGGATCCTATCTGAGATGTTATGCACTGTTTGTTTCATGTGTGGCTGTGAGGGAGGAGGGGTTTTGTTTCTGGCGTTCTTGTAGTCTTCGGAGTTTGTTGGTGTGTGTATCTGTCTTGAGGGTGGTCTGTGTTTCGGCTCTCCAGACGGCGAGTTGTTTGGATTTGTCCCAAAGTGCGGGGTGGATCTTGTTGCTGAGTTTGAGTGGAGTGTGAGGAGATCTTTGTTAATTCGGTCTAGGAGGAATCTTTTTGTGTGAAGTTCATTTCTGATTAGGGCCAATTCTGTTTCTTTTCAGGATCCGTTTGGTGGCTGCAGAGTTGGAGTGGAATTTCAGTTGGAAACATGTGGGGATTAGATTTTGATCTCGGCAGTTACGTAGGAATGCGAGGTCACATAAAATGGAAGCTCTTTGGACTTCAAGTTTTTCATAGGTCCTGGTCAGATGGTGGATTTCCTCCCCGTAGAGGTTCGATATTTTGTTTTCTGAGGTTTTCGCGGGTATTTGTATATAGGTCTTTGGTTGTTCGGGTTTTTCCTCCCGCGTAAAATTGGAAGTGTCTTGGCAACGTTTCGACGAAGTCACATTCGTCATCTTCAGGCTGGTGTTTTTAGCTTCTTGCTTTGAGCAGCAATGTGTGGTTTTAGCTGTTTCTTCCTTTTAACTGCCAGTGAGGGTATGAACTGATTGGATGGGAGCTTGGCTGTGTTCTGATTGGGTGGAGGTGTGTTCTGAATGGTTAGGGGCTTGGCTGTGCTCTGATTGGCTGGGGGAGTGTTCTGTTTGGTTGTGCTCAGGTTAGTCTGAGTTGCAGAGGGGTTTAAGATTTTGGGGTTAGGGAGTCGTTTGTCAATAAGGGCAGGTTTCCAAATGGCTGGTAGGCGGGAGGTATCATCTCGCTTGTTCATGCTGTGTGGGCGTTTTTCTATCTCGATGGCTTCTCTGATTATTCTGTTATTAAAATGTTCACTTTTGGCAATGGTTCTGGTATTTTTAAAGTCAATTTCATGTCCTGTGGCTTTAAGGTGTTGGACCAGGGAAGATGTTGGTTCCTCTTTTTTGACTGAGTTCTTATGTTCTTCAATGCGTGCACTTATTCTTCTGTTGGTTTGTCCGATGTATGTGGTGGGACAAGTGGTGCATGGGATTTCGTATACTCCTTGATTTTCTAATTCAATTTTATCTTTGGGGTTTCTAAGGATGGTGGATATTTTTCTGTTTGTGCAGAATGCTGTTTTGATGTTGTGTTTATGGAGGATCTTACTGATTCTGTCTGTGGTGCCTTTTATGTATGGGAGGAGGGCTTTGCCGTTTTCTTGTTCTTTGTCTTGGATTTTAGTGGGGGTTTCTTTTTGGATTAGGTTTGTAATCTTATTTCTATGGAATCCATTGGATGTTAGTACATTGGTGAGAGTGTGTAGTTCGGGTTTTAGGTGTTGTTCGTCAGCTAAGCGTTTTGTTCTGGAGATGAGTGTCTTGGCTACAGAGTTGATCTGTGCTGGGTGGTGGTGTGAGAGAGCGTGCAGATAGCGGTTTGTGTGTGTTTTCTTCTGGTAGATGGTGTGTCCTAGGGAGCCATTGGATTTCTTGTAGACTAAGACATCCAGGAAGGGAAGTTGGTTGTTAGCTTCTGTTTCCATGGTGAACTGTATTTTGGGGTGTAGGCTGTTGAGGTGTGTGAGGAAGTTGTCCAGTTTTTCTTTCCCATGTGGCCAGATTATGAAGGTGTCGTCTACGTATCTGAGCCAGAGTTTGGGTTTGTGATCCGATTTTTCTAGAGCTTGGGTTTCAAAGTGTTCCATGTAGAGGTTGGCAATGACAGGTGAGAGGGGTGATCCCATGGGTGCTCCTTCTGTTTGTTTGTATTTTTGTCCATTATAGATGAAGTATGTGTTGGATAGGCAGTGGTTGGTCAGATCTAAGATGTGTTTGGGGGGGGTTATATTTGTTTTGAATAGCTGTCAAGGCTTCTTTGATAGGCACTTGGGTGAAGAGGGATATGACATCGAAGCTCACTAGTAGGTCGCTGGGCTGTAAGTTTTGTTTCTTTATGATCTCTATAAACTGGAATGAGTTTTTTACGTGTGAGGTGATGGATTCTGCATAGGGCTGTAGTTGTTTGGCGAGAAATTTGGCTAGGTTTTGTAGAGGTGAGCCTATGGAGCTGACTATAGGTCTGAGTGGGGTTCCTTCTTTGTGTATCTTGGGGAGACCATAGAGTTTAGGGCATCTGGATGATTTCTCTCTGGGAATGATTCTTTGCTGGATCTCTTCGCTAATGGGGGAGGCTTTTATCTTGGTTCTGGTGGTTTTTTCCAGGTAGGTGGTGGGATCTGTATTTAGGGGTTTGTATGTGGAGTCTTGGAGTAGGTTGGTTAATTTGGTTTGGTAGTCAGATGTGTTCATAACCACCGTGGCGTTGCCCTTGTCTGCTGGTAGGATTATTATGCTGGTGTCTTCTTTCAGGTTACGTAGTGCTGTCTGTTCCTCTTTGGGTAAGTTGCTTTTGGGTGGCTTGCTGGTGCAGAGGATGTTGGTGATTTTGAGTCTGATTTTGTTAGCGTCATCGGGGTTGATTTTGGTCAGGCTGGTTTCAACTTCACATATAATGGTTTCAGTGGGGATGTGTTTGGGAGCGACTGCAAAGTTGAATCCTTTGGAAAGGACATTGGTTTCGGCTTTGGTGAGGATCCTATCTGAGATGTTATGCACTGTTTGTTTCATGTGTGGCTGTGAGGGAGGAGGGGTTTGTTTCTGGCGTTCTTGTAGTCTTCGGAGTTTGTTGGTGTGTGTATCTGTCTTGAGGGTGGTCTGTGTTTCGGCTCTCCAGACGGCGAGTTGTTTGGATTTGTCCCAAAGTGCGGGGTGGATCTTGTTGCTGAGTTTGAGGTGGAGTGTGAGGAGATCTTTGTTAATTCGGTCTAGGAGGAATCTTTTTGTGTGAAGTTCATTTCTGATTAGGGCCAATTCTGTTCTTTTTCAGGATCCGTTGGTGGCTGCAGAGTTGGAGTGGAATTTCAGTTGGAAACATGTGGGGATTAGATTTTGATCTCGGCAGTTACGTAGGAATGCGAGGTCACATAAAATGGAAGCTCTTTGGACTTCAAGTTTTTCATAGGTCCTGGTCAGATGGTGGATTTCCTCCCCGTAGAGGTTCGATATTTGTTTTCTGAGGTTTTCGCGGGTATTTGTATATAGGTCTTTGGTTGTTCGGGTTTTCTCCCGCGTAAAATTGGAAGTGTCTTGGCAACGTTTCGACGAAGTCACATTCGTCATCTTCAGGCTGGTGTTTTTAGCTTCTTGCTTTGAGCAGCAATGTGTGGTTTTAGCTGTTTCTTCCTTTTAACTGCCAGTGAGGGTATGAACTGATTGGATGGGAGCTTGGCTGTGTTCTGATTGGGTGGAGGTGTGTTCTGAATGGTTAGGGGCTTGGCTGTGCTCTGATTGGCTGGGGGAGTGTTCTGTTTGGTTGTGCTCAGGTTAGTCTGAGTTGCAGAGGGGTTTAAGATTTTGGGGTTAGGGAGTCGTTTGTCAATAAGGGCAGGTTTCCAAATGGCTGGTAGGCGGGAGGTATCATCTCGCTTGTTCATGCTGTGTGGGCGTTTTTCTATCTCGATGGCTTCTCTGATTATTCTGTTATTAAAATGTTCACTTTTGGCAATGGTTCTGGTATTTTTAAAGTCAATTTCATGTCCTGTGGCTTTAAGGTGTTGGACCAGGGAAGATGTTGGTTCCTCTTTTTTGACTGAGTTCTTATGTTCTTCAATGCGTGCACTTATTCTTCTGTTGGTTTGTCCGATGTATGTGGTGGGACAAGTGGTGCATGGGATTTCGTATACTCCTTGATTTTCTAATTCAATTTTATCTTTGGGGTTTCTAAGGATGGTGGATATTTTTCTGTTTGTGCAGAATGCTGTTTTGATGTTGTGTTTATGGAGGATCTTACTGATTCTGTCTGTGGTGCCTTTTATGTATGGGAGGAGGGCTTTGCCGTTTTCTTGTTCTTTGTCTTGGATTTTAGTGGGGGTTTCTTTTTGGATTAGGTTTGTAATCTTATTTCTATGGAATCCATTGGATGTTAGTACATTGGTGAGAGTGTGTAGTTCGGGTTTTAGGTGTTGTTCGTCAGCTAAGCGTTTTGTTCTGGAGATGAGTGTCTTGGCTACAGAGTTGATCTGTGCTGGGTGGTGGTGTGAGAGAGCGTGCAGATAGCGGTTTGTGTGTGTTTTCTTCTGGTAGATGGTGTGTCCTAGGGAGCCATTGGATTTCTTGTAGACTAAGACATCCAGGAAGGGAAGTTGGTTGTTAGCTTCTGTTTCCATGGTGAACTGTATTTTGGGGTGTAGGCTGTTGAGGTGTGTGAGGAAGTTGTCCAGTTTTTCTTTCCCATGTGGCCAGATTATGAAGGTGTCGTCTACGTATCTGAGCCAGAGTTTGGGTTTGTGATCCGATTTTTCTAGAGCTTGGGTTTCAAAGTGTTCCATGTAGAGGTTGGCAATGACAGGTGAGAGGGGTGATCCCATGGGTGCTCCTTCTGTTTGTTTGTATTTTTGTCCATTATAGATGAAGTATGTGTTGGATAGGCAGTGGTTGGTCAGATCTAAGATGTGTTTGGGGGGGTTATATTTGTTTTGAATAGCTGTCAAGGCTTCTTTGATAGGCACTTGGGTGAAGAGGGATATGACATCGAAGCTCACTAGTAGGTCGCTGGGCTGTAAGCTTTGTTTCTTTATGATCTCTATAAACTGGAATGAGTTTTTTACGTGTGAGGTGATGGATTCTGCATAGGGCTGTAGTTGTTTGGCGAGAAATTTGGCTAGGTTTTGTAGAGGTGAGCCTATGGAGCTGACTATAGGTCTGAGTGGGGTTCCTTCTTTGTGTATCTTGGGGAGACCATAGAGTTTGGGGCATCTGGATGATTTCTCTCTGGGAATGATTCTTTGCTGGATCTCTTCGCTAATGGGGGAGGCTTTTATTTTGGATCTGGTGGTTTTTTCCAGGTAGGTGGTGGGATCTGTATTTAGGGGTTTGTATGTGGAGTCTTGGAGTAGGTTGGTTAATTTGGTTTGGTAGTCAGATGTGTTCATAACCACCGTGGCGTTGCCCTTGTCTGCTGGTAGGATTATTATGCTGGTGTCTTCTTTCAGGTTACGTAGTGCTGTCTGTTCCTCTTTGGGTAAGTTGCTTTTGGGTGGCTTGCTGGTGCAGAGGATGTTGGTGATTTTGAGTCTGATTTTGTTAGCGTCATCGGGGTTGATTTTGGTCAGGCTGGTTTCAACTCCACATATAATGGTTTCAGTGGGGATGTGTTTGGGAGCGACTGCAAAGTTGAATCCTTTGGAAAGGACATTGGTTTCGGCTTTGGTGAGGATCCTATCTGAGATGTTATGCACTGTTTGTTTCATGTGTGGCTGTGAGGGAGGAGGGGTTTGTTTCTGGCGTTCTTGTAGTCTTCGGAGTTTGTTGGTGTGTGTATCTGTCTTGAGGGTGGTCTGTGTTTCGGCTCTCCAGACGGCGAGTTGTTTGGATTTGTCCCAAAGTGCGGGGTGGATCTTGTTGCTGAGTTTGAGGTGGAGTGTGAGGAGATCTTTGTTAATTCGGTCTAGGAGGAATCTTTTTGTGTGAAGTTCATTTCTGATTAGGGCACACACACACACACAACATATACATATACATAACATAACAGTTGTGGAAGTCAGCAAGTTTCACCTAGATGTATTGCCTCAGCATGCTGGAAGCTTAACAGAAGGAGCTCTCTTTATTTCTTGACAAGTAGGGCAGGGCTGTTCAATCTTTTTATAGCCCTGTGTACATATTGAGGAACATCTAGAAAGAGAGCGAGCAAAACTGTTCTGTAGCAGGTGCCAGTTTTGACTACTTTGGGGAAATTATGATGGCAATGGAGGGGTTGATTTGCAAGCCGTTTCACTGCAGTAATTCATTTTCAAAATCAAAAATATATATCCTTAATTTAGCAGTAGGAAAGCATTTGTGATATGTACAGAACAGGTTCTTCTTTGTTGTCTTTTTTGGCATTAGTAATACAGTATTTTTAACAAGGCATTGTACAACATATGATTAATATTTTATTACCACAAGCTTGGGATGGATTGAGGCTAAAGGTGATAATATTCAAGGTGTGTATCAGTTTTTACCATATGGCCTGATGCATTTTAGAGCTTCAGTTAGCCATCTGTCACATTAACATTTTTACAATATAACTACATTTTTGTGTACTTGAGTTTAGTACTGTGTGTGTTCAGATGTTAGCACTCTAGGGTGTTAACATATTGTAGACATTATTCTGTCATCTACTTAAATAATGACATCAAGAAATTATAGATGTGTACTAGAGATTAATTCTTCATCTTAAAATGAAATGGCTCTGTTAATATAACTACAGTTCATAGCTTTAGACCCTTGTTAAGTTTATTTGCTCAAAATAACTGATTCAGTACAAGGTTCCGTTATAACTGGAAAAATATGATTATTTCAACATAATTTTAGCTCATTTTCTAACATACATACTGTAATTGTTAGACATAAATCTTTGTTTGCCTTGCTGTGACTAAAATGTGTGGCAATACAGTGAAAAAAATAATACATTTTTTCTCTTATTCCATATTGATCACATTTTCTTATGTTCTCTCTAGCTTGGCTAGAGAGAAGACATGTCTTATCTGGTAGAAATGGATGGCCCAGATCCCTTCCTGTCAGGATTCAGGCCTAGTCATGAATCAAAAATACCATAGATTGCTCTGAATCCTTTCATCAGAGTTGAGAGAGGGAGTGTATCCTTTTCATCATTGTAGATGTCTTGGTGGAATTCATTGGAATCAGTTGTGGTATCCTGGTGAACCATCTAAAAAAGGAGTCAGAGACACTATGCTTCAGTGATTCTATTTCTACCTGAGGGGAGGAAAAATTAAAGTTTCCTTTCTTTTATTATGAAAAACCATAGCACTTGAAGCCATAACTGTTCCAGTGTCTTATGCCACAAGATTTGATGTTCTTTCCTATGTTATTTAACATTTTGAGAGGACACACTAAAAGTTCCTTCATGTGAGACTTAGGGGAAATGGACTATTTGGCAAGTTTTCTCTGTTGTGATTTCCAACCTTTGAACTCTGCCTTGGAGAGTCATGCAGTCCCTTCATTCTTGGTGCTTTGTAATGTGGTCAAAACAACTCTTTCTCACTAGGCTTTTAACATAGTTGGTTGCTTAATGACTTCCATCTTAGGGTGGGTTATTTTTTATTATTATATGCTGTTTTTATGAATTTATTCTATTGTACAGTTCCCAAAATTTCCAGATTGAATTAGGTTACAAAGACAGTAAATAAATGAAATACTTTTATATATTTTATCAGAAAAGATAAATAAGATATTATAAGCTATATAAAATATCTGTTCTTTCACATACATGGATAGAAATCTTTTAAATGCTTACATATATATAAGTTCATGTTTGTGTGCATACCATGAAACATTTAACAATTGTATATTTGTGCATGAAGAAAACAATATTAACCTTTTAATTTCAATAGTTTAATTGTTTTCTAACATAAGATACACCCTGTATAATCATTTGCATGTATAGTCTTAATTTTTTTTTTCCTTCATGAAATTTTACCATGTCAGTCCACACACTGACCATCCCAAGTTCATCACAGTAAATTGTTGGATGCGTTTCTGGATCTGCACTCATTTCACAAAAGGTTCTTACAAGTCTATGGAACCTCACTATTAAGCTGTTAATCTACTTGAAAAAATAAATCCACTACTGTCCATGACATTTGACATAGTCCAATATACATTTCATGAAATTTACTCTTAAAAAACTGTACATAAAAATTGCAGAATACAATTTGAAATCACATTAGTGAAGCACCTTTCTGCCAGGCAACTGCTTTCAACCTTATCCATTACTGAGCCTCATAACATGATCTATGGCACCAGCAGGGTACATAGTTTACATTGTTGGGTCCTGATCCAAAGTTACATTGAACTTAAATAAGTACCTAATCATGGGCATTAAAATAATGACAAGTACACGGCTTTAATTTTTCTTTTCTTTTTTTATAAATTTACAGAAGTTCCATTTGCTTACTGGGGACTGTTTTGGAAGCATGCAAAGCTGTATCAAAGCTGTATAGGCAGAAAGAGAGAAGACTGTATTGCCTTTTTTGTTTTGCATGTATGAACCACCAGTTCCTGTTGGTTTGATGAAGGGATGAAAACAGAAAGGAGCAACAGTAAAAAGAGATCAGCTACTCTTCCCAAACTCTTGAAATTTGGAAGCATTTCCTTGCTTGATGCAATTGATCAATCAGGAGTTTTGTATCAATTGCGGTTTATGGGTCATCTCCAAAGGCAAATTTACATAGAACAAATTGTAATAGTCTAGTTGGGCAATGATCAGGACAGGAGTTACTATCTTGATCCAGATACGGTTGTAGCTACTATGTTAGCCAAGCTGAGCAAAGCCTGCTCTGGTTCCCATGTGCTGTTTAAGATTCACAAATCACAAACTAACTCTTTCAGGAGAATCTTTGTATGATTTAATCTGAGCTTGTTTTCCCCCATTCAAATTCCAATAAGTTTTAGATACTCATTTCATTCAGAACTTCAGTGGCATCTCTGGTTTATGCCAGGGTTGGGATGAATGACTCAATATTGTAGGTATATTGATAAAAATTCACCCTGAAGTAGCAAATGATCTTCCCCAGTACTTTCAATTGAATGTTAAATAATGTAGGGAGAACACTGAATCCCGAGGAAGTTCATTTTAGAGTTCTAAGGAATTCAACATCAAGAAGAAATGGCTGTTAGGCTAAGAAGGGAACCACCATAAAACAATATCCCCAATCCCAACATCTGCAGGTGATGCAGAAGACAATGGGGTTGAATACTGCTGAAAGATCTAGATACTACTACTAATTCCTTTTTAATAGCTAAGTATTGTTAGCCAACAAAAGTGCATAAACACCATTTTTCTTTCCCTTAAGAAATTGCAGCTTGCCCTATCCTTATCTGTAGACTGTCAAGAAGGGCTGTTACCCTTGTATTATATCTCAGGGTATTTCTTTATCTCTCTCATGTAAGTTTATTATTTATAACCACAGAATACAGATCCTGTCTCCAAAAATGCAACTTAAAACAAATTGGGAAAACTTTCTTGATGAGAGATTATAGCCAAGAGTTCTGTTTGCTGCACAAGTCTTAAGTCTTCAATTGAAGGACAGCCTTTCCCTTTATCATGAGTGGAATGGAATTCCTTGCCCTTAAGTGATTCTTTTATGGACGAAAGATTGTTTCTCCTAGATTATGGTAACAGATGATCATATAATTAGTTGTGTTAAAGTCCACTGATTTCATTTACATCAAAGCATTTCCCAGCAGAAATCTCTTCTCCCTGTTCTTTATCTACTGTGGAAGATATTCTTAAACGTGTTCTGCTAGCCCCATGTCCCTGCAGTAGCTCCATTTCATCATTGTTTAATGACTTGGATCCAGACTTTCTATAAGTGGAATTTCATTCACAAAGCACTTCCCCTGGAGGAAAGAGAACCTAATGTTTGCTTTGTTCCGGCTCCTGCAACTATCTGTGCTAAATGAGAAGCTTCTACAGAGGGCTGGGGAACCATATTAAATGAAACTGTATGTAATGAAAGAGAAATAAATGAGAATTGCCTTTGTTCTTTTTCGTTTATTCTTTATGCAAATAGAACTGGAGATGTCTTGCTTTCTGGAGGGAACTTGCTTTCAGAGTTTAACTTAAGGTATAGGTATTAATTTTGATATTCATTGGAATGTTTGGTCCTTCATCTTCTAGAAGGTTTTATTGATATAAAGCTATTCTGTTTCGGAGACGGAAAAAATAAGCCTAAATGTAAAAAGCCAGATTTATGCAACAAATGGTAGAATGAAAAGGGCTGTGTCCTTGCTGATCATGATTAATTCTTTTTTATCAGTTCCCAGTATCCTTTACATTGAGTGGCACTTCCAGTTTTTGATCATTTTTTAAAAACAGAAAGATAAATCCATAGACTTGATTAAAGTTAAATCCACCACATGAATGATGCTGAAAGCCAGGGATTTTTTTCTCATAGAACACCAAGAACGGAGTTCCGGCACCTTTTGGGGATGGAAACTTGTAGGCAAGGCGGGTTGGCAAGGCGGGTTGTATGATGTGTGTGAGTTCCGGCACCTTTAAAAAAAAAAAAAAAAAAAAAAAGCACTGCTGAAAGCTAAACTTTCTCCCAACTAACTTTTCAAGAAAAAGTTCTTAAGCATATGTGCAATTGATGAAAAACAGAGAAGCTGCCGCTGTACAATATAGGAAAAAAACTCTTAATGTGTAGCCACTCTTGAACTGCTTTGTTTCCTTGAAAGTTTAGGTCTGCTTAACTATAAGCTAATAACCCTGAATTATTACTGCCTTTTGTGTTATTTTTTTTCTTCTTGTATGGAAAGTACCAAATTTTATTGTTTTAATTGGTTTGGTTTCTTGAATTCTTTACTTTACTTACCAAACGTTTTTAATATAAATTTTTACTATTAAGAATATTTTAAGTGAAATAGAAATAAGTGTAATTGAGTAATTGAACTAAATAGAAGTGGAAAAGTAATCATAGCATAGCAGAGAAATATAAACAGGCGACCATTCAAGTAAGAGTGATAGTGAATGAAATCAAGAGTGGTGACAATACTTAGAGAATAGTATATGTATCGTGTATAGTGTTATAGAAATATATATATATATATATAATAGATGTTAAGAATATTATAAAATGTACTAGATAAATAGTGGGATAAGGAAAGGTACAACTTTACTTGTAATTTTAGTTAACGTTAATGTTATACCATGATATTATAGTCATATATATTGATTTATAGTTAGAAGTATTATATATATTCTTTATGCAAAAGTGGAGAAATATTATTCAAGTAATAAAAATGACAAGTACTGTAACTACAACTAAAGTTAGCAAAAAAACAGTTACAAATCCCACAATTACAACGGCCTCTCCTTCAGGCCAAAGAATCATGTTGGAGAAAGAAAAAGAAAAAGTAGAATTGGCAATGAACCCACAGAGTTTGCAGATAACACTACAAACGATTCAAGAAACAATGATGATGACCCAAGAGGCAATAGCAAATAATCATGAAGAAATGAAAATACATCATAAAGAAATTAAGAATGATATTGGGAAATGAAATTAAAGAGATGAAATTAAAAATATGAATGATAAAATAGGTAATATACAACAAACAATGATGGAAAATGAACAAAGAATTCAAAAAGTCGAAACAAAAATGGAGCTTGTTGATAGTAAAATAGAAGGGATGATACAGAAATCTGAGCAGGCAAATAGGGAGTTGACTGAATCTATTGCTTTTCTGGAAATGAACAAAGCTTCGTTCTTTCTAAGATTTCAAAATATTGTAGAGGAAAAGGAGGAAGATTTGGGAGAAAAGATGGCAGAGATGTTGGCGGAGTTTTTAGGCAAAAAAAAAACCTGGAAGTAAAAAGAGACATAGATGAAATATATAGAGTATATACAAATTATGCACGAAGGCATAGATTGGCGAGAGAGGTCCATATAAGGTTTACTAGAAGATCAATAAGGGATGAAATACGTAAAAAAAAAGAGATGAACCAATAATATATAAGGGTAAAGAAATAATTGTATTAAAACAAATACCACGTAGTATACGAAATCAGAGACGAGAATACCAATTTTTAACGACCCAATTAATTAAATATAAAGTCATGTTTCGTTGGTTAATACCTGAAGGCATACTTTTAACTTGGCAGGAAAAAAATACAAGATAGATACACTTGAGAAAGCACAAGACTTTTATGAGAGTTACTTTTCACAAGGAGAAGAACAAGAAAGTAGGGAAGAGCCGGAGAGTAAAAGTTATGATGAAGATTTATTAGAGGAAGTTGATCGAGAGTGAGAAATACAAAAGTTACAAGAAAGAGAAAGGTTAGAAAGAGAAGCAAAAAAAAGGAAGACTTATAGAGACAAGAAGTATAAAACAAAATAAAAACAAAAAAATAGATCAAGTTAAAAATGGGAGACATAATTAAGCTCTTTTCTGTAAACATTAATGGTTTAAATATATCAAGAAAAAGAGTTTAAATGTTTAACAATTTAAGGAAATTGGATATAGATGTGATCTTTAGGAAGTTTATATAAAATAGGATTATAGAAAATTACTAGAGAAAGTAAAAATTTAGAAACATTATACACAACATTAGCATAAAACAAGAAAGGAGGAATTATTATATATGTCAAAGAAAAAATCAAATCAATATACCGTAAATGCCGGCGTATAAGGCGACTTCCGTGAGCGCTGAAATCGGCGCCAAAGACGGGGGTCGTCTTATACGCCGAGTCGTCTTATACGCCGGAAATACTGGTAGTTTCCGGCGTATAAGACGACATTCTAGGAATGCGGCCCGGCTATAAAGACGGGGGTCGTCTTATACGCCGGGTCGCCTTGTACGCCGGCATTTACGGTACTTGGATGAAAAGGGGTGAATTTTAATGTTGGAAATAGTATTAGAGTAAAAACAGTATATGCACTAAATAATAATTAATGTGAATCTTTTTTAAAAAATAAGGTATATAAGAAGCTAGTGGATTTGGACTATGAGAATATTTGTATGGTCACCAGGCCTAGATAGAATCCAGGTCGAGTCTTATAAAAAATACGAGAGTTACTACAATGAATAATGTTGGAAATTTAAAATGAGGTGTTGGTAGAGGCGATATGTGTATAATAATGTATAATAATAATAATATGAATTATTCCTAGTAAGTAGTAGAATATGAAAGAAGGAAAATGTAAATAAGAAACAATGGGGCAATAAGGACAAATATTTCAAAGAAGAATGAGGGGGGAAATGTAAATAATAGAAGAGTACTGTTACAAATTGCTGTTAACAAAAAAGGATATATTACGTGTGTATGTGTGTAATGTTTTGTTGTGTTTTGTTCTGTTTAGTTGGTCTAAAATAAAATTTAAAAAAAGAATATTTTAAGAATATCTCTCTTTATAGGTGCTTTTATTTATTTATTTATTTCTCATAAAGTTTCTGATATTGCTTTATTTTGCAGCTGGATCCCGGGCTTCATACACAAGTCAGCACAGCCACCTGGGCTCAGAACTAAGGGCACTACAATCTCCAGAGCATCACATAGATCCTATTTATGAGGACAGAGTGTATCAGAAGCCCCCTATGAGGAGTCTCAGCCAGAGTCAGGGAGACCCTCTTCAACCAGCACATACAGGCACATATCGCACTAGCACAGGTAAGTGGAAATGCAGGTTGTCTTGCTTCTTGCCTGGGTAGGTACATTGCTTTAAATGATAATTAGCTGTTACAAATAAAGTGACTGAATTCACATGTGGAAAATTTTGAAATTGTAAATTCATCAATAATTCCAACAAAGTGCTCTATTTATCTTTACCTTGCTGTCTAGCATTCTTCCCTTGATTGTTAATTTGCTGAAGATGCATAGAACATGACTTTGTCATGTCATTAATACTGTAGATCATTTACAATGGGATTGTTTAATAATTTGGAGAATGGGCAAATTAATGAGGCGTTGAGCATTGAGCAATAAATTTCTTTCTCACTTCATATATATACATATATGCATGTGCTCATCCATTTATTTATTTTTTCTGTCACTCCATGTAAAGTAACAGTGTATTACAGTCAAACTTACAGTACCATTGGTTCATTTGTAATGTAGAAATGCATGATCTTATATCAAACATGCTGGTATACCTTTCTTAATTGGGAACTGTTCACTTTAGTCAAGTAAAATAACTATATGTAAAAAAGGCATAAAATGTTATAAGTCTATATGTAAAAACAGTAACTAAATCAGTAATGGTCCTAAAAATGTGAAAGAATCTTACATTCACACCAGTCAAAAGCAAAATTGTTTTTATGTTAACATAAAAAGGATTAAAGCTAGATGTTATTGTCCTATTATTCATTTTTATTTTATGTTTCCTTTATAAGGATGAAATTTGCTCTGAGTTCAAAGGAGAGCATTTGTAATACCAGAAAATTGATTTGATTCTACTAAATTCCAAACAGTCTTCTCTGTTGGAGACACATCTCTATGCTTTCATTTTTCTAATCTTGGTCTTCATGCTTCCTACATATGGCAGTTCAGTAGGTGGATGCAATTAATGCCATTCCTATTTTAGGCAGGCTTGGATATCTTAGAAATTTCTTCCTTGAGGTTGTTAGTTTAGGTACAATTTATAGTTCTTCCATGATTTTCAGTCTCATGTTTTTTCACAAACACTTAAACCATCTCCCCAGAATTGTACCCTTAGTATCATACTGAGTATTAATATTCCAACCACCCCATTGTACAATATTTGACATTCATATTTTTAACATGCAGGGAAATAGCCTTTTTGTTTTTCGTGATTCCTAACGTTAGAGTAACTATTAAAGTCTCCTTCTTACATTATATCTTAATATCCTAAACATGTATCTCAAAAGTAAAAGGCACTGTACTAGGAGAGATGAAACACATTACAACATCCGGTTGGAAAGTCAATAAACTTGTTTTGAGCAGTAAGAAATTCACGAGTGTGGGTTTTTTAACGTCTAAATGTTTGCTAGTTTAGGCAGATGTAACAATTAAGACACTCTTCAGTCAGAGATATCATTGGGTCCCAGGACATAACCAGAACTATTCCTAATGGGTGGAGGGGCCTTTTAAGATGGAATGGCCAGGGGCCAGGTATCTAAATAAATCTCTCCTTCTGAATATACATGTTTGTAAGTCAAAATCTTAAGCCATTGTTAATGAAGTTGGAGAGGGACGGAGGTAAAACAAGGGCCTCCAGTTATCTTTCTAACGCAAAGCAAAGGCTTTTAAATCTCACGTTTTCTAAGAATATTACAGTTGATGTTGGATGTTCTTTTCTCTGTTTTCTTTTGGATTTTATTATGCTTTTGTTCTCTAATGTGCATAAAGATAGTTATGGGAGAAATTAAAAGAATAATAACTTGATCTTGCTAATGTTGTCTTTATACTTAAACCAGCAATTATCTTCACTGATGATAAACTTATTGAGCAATTTATTTGTTATGCCTGAAATATCTTAATGTCTGGTTTCAGGCAAAAATGTATCATGTAATACAATCTTTATTATTCCAAAAACATAATTTGAAAAGAATAACTGTTACGGCTTTTCATAGCATTCCTCTCAAATTGCTACAAATTTGGTATTGCTGACAATAAAGAATTAATGTATTATGAGTGTTGTATTTTGATGACTAAGCAGTTGAAACAGAAATATCTATTTAACTTCAATATTATGGATTCTTCTGTTGAGAAATTGATGGCTTAGTTCACATGTCTGATTTGTGTCAGTAAATAAAGATTAATGGCTGATTTTAATCTTTTAACAAAATTAAAGTTACTTGGACCCAATATGATGATTTACACTCTATTAAAGTTTATTCTGCCTCAGCAAATCATTTGATGCAAATAACAGAGAAAGATATACGTGATACATAATTTCAAACTGTGATGATTTTTGCCCTGCTGTATAATATATAGTCAATGATGTACTATATGAAAAGACTATTAAGCATTGCCCAAGCTGACTTTTCAGTTTAAGTGGACAGCGATAATAATGAAGGGAAGGAAATCTACTATATTAGCTAAACTTTCCTATATTTCTGTTATCCATTTATTACTGGTAGCAAGATAAATAGAACATACATTGCTTACAGAGAATAACAAATATCCTATAGTAGGGCTCCCTAACCTCTGGGCCACAGCCCACTGGTGGGCTGTGAGCTATTTGCTGTGAAAATGGCAGGTGAGCGCATGCATGCGCAACCACAGTTGCATGAGCAGCAGGCAAGCATGTGCACATGAACTCCAGTTGCATGACCAACAGGCGCACGTGCATGTCATTCGCGCAAATGGAGCTGCATGTGTGCTTGCTGACAGGTCACACGGAACCATCCCCTCTTCCCCCTCCCCCCACAAGCTGGAAAGATTGGGGTTCTCTGTTCTATAGGATGAATAAACTGCATCTCTGTTTCAGTAATGATTGAAACTGCCCCTTATATTACGTTTAAAAATTCCTGACTTTTTCTTAGCATATTCCAATGTGGCATTCAATAAGTAATAATTTGGTTCATTGCTGCTTTAAGTATTCAAAAATAAATGTAGACAAAACTGCTGATTGTAAAATATGTGGATCTTCAAAATAAAGCTGGGGGATTCTTACTGTCTTTTTTAAAGTAGCTACCTAATATGATGTTATATTCATTGTGAATGAGCTAAATTTAATTTGGTGCTCTGAGTTCTCACTTTTTGAGAACTGGTGATTTGAAGATGAAACTCAGTTTGCTAAGCTTTCCCAATCCTATGCAGTTCCTAAATGCAAGGTTATTATATTTGGAAAGGGAAGATAACAGAACCATTAATCATAAAAGTGAAATTTATCAGACTAAAATCATCAGCTCCATATCAAATGTGTTACATCAAAAAAGTTCTTTTACAATGGTTTTTAGTTATAAATTAAAAACATATATCGTAAATTTGTCTTTTGATGATTTGTAGCAGGCAGGAGAAAGTGTCTCACTGATGCTCACCTGCACTGCTGGGACCTCCACCCTCACACTCTCTCTGCCTAAGTCCTGGGTTGTCCACATGGCTAAATCCCCAGGTGAAAGAGTTATACCAATGCAAGTAATGATTTTGTCACCAATTGTTCTCCAGTTTTCTTCTTTTAAGGTTATTAAGCTGAAGTAATTTAGCATGTATGTTGCTACGGTAAGAACCCCATATTGAAGTAAAAAGAAGGATTAAGATAATTAAGTAAGGATTTGTGAGAAGTGTTTGTTATATTAGGCTGACATCTGTGTATCAGAGCCAGCAATCAATAATCTGTAGAGTCTAAGCAAAGGGAGATAAAGTAGCAGCTTCTGCCCTCTGAAATCAGGTTTCTCCTTAAGCCCTCACACTTCTGGTATTTCAAAGGACCTTAAAGACCTGGCTCTCTGCCCAAACATTTGGTGAGAATGATTGAAGCACCTCTTTCTTTGTTCCCAGAAAGGTTTTGGCCTTTATCTTTATGCCTTTATTGTTATTTGATTGTTTCCTTGTTTTAAAGTGTTACATAACAACAACAACAACAACAACAACAACAACAACAACAATAATAATAATAATAATAATAATAATAAAGTTGGAAGGGACCTTGGAGGTCATCGGGTCCAACCCCCTGCTCAGGCAGGAAACCCTACACCATTTCCGACAAATGGCTGTCCAGTCTCTTCTTAAAAACTTCCTGTGTTGGATCATTCATCGCTTCTGGAGGCAAGTTGTTCCACTGGTTAATTGTTCTAACTGTCAGGAAGTTTCTCCTTAGTTCTAGGTTGCTTCTCTCCTTGGTTAATTTCCATCCATTGCTTCTTATCCTGCCTTCAGGCACTTTGGAGAATAGCTTGACTCCCTCTTCTTTGTGGTGACTCCTGAGATATTGGAACACTGCTATCATGTCACCCTTCGTCAACATGCATAATATACCTATATATTTAAAATTATTATTTGTTTCTTCCGGGTACCCAACCTACATCGAGTACTGGGGCTCCACCCAAAGCACCCAGGGTCATCCCTTCAGTCTGGTTGGAATCCCACACCACAAAGTCCCTAATGTGGCAATGTGGAGCCATATAGACCAGCCCCCCCCCTTTTGTGGGAACTGGCCTGGTCTCTCAAGAGCTGCCCACAGAACAGGTCCTGGAGGATTCCAACTCTTCTGGGTATCTGCCCACTGGGAATGATCCTTTAGCCGCCAACTGCCCCTCTCCCCCAACAGAATGTCAGACAGCACAGATGGCATGCCCTGGGACCAAGCCCTGAGCAGCTCCCATTCGACCTGCTGTTTTCGCGGCAGTTGCAGTGACTCCATGCAAGGCGGAGCCTGGAGCTCAGCCTCTCTGTGTGGATCCGCAGACCAGGGGGCCCTCTGAGGCTAGTCATAATTCCTAGGTCTGATGTGGCTGGAATGCCAGGTCAGGTGGGGCGATCTGTTCCTCATTGGAACCTCATATTTAAAATTATTATTACAGAATAGAAGTAGATACAAAACTTTGGATAGCAGTGTTAGTCTATTGCAGACAACTCAGAAGGAGTTTGGTAGTATCCTTTTGACTATTGTATTTTATTAAAAAGCATAAATTTTCATAAGCTTTAAAATCTGTATCAGTTTAACCACTCCATGCATCTCATTTCCCTTCAGATCATGAAAATGTTTTGCCTTTTATTGATAAAGTTAACCACAGCTTACAAAGCTTTTGCTTTTCAATAAAATGTCTTAGTTGAAAATGGACTACCATACTCATATTTTGTCAGCACACTGCAAAGAAATAAAGAATCCTTCATGACAGTAGTCTGAACATTTCCTGCTAATTTCCCCCTAGTACTGGTTTTAATTGCCCTATAGCTTTGAGGATGTTGGCTTTGACCGCCTATGACTAATTGCATAAAATTTGTTTCCTTATGTTTCTTTGTTCTATTAGGGGCCATTAAAAGCCATCAAAGAAGACATAAATCCTTACTTCCTTTTTCCTGAATCCCCCATCTCTCACTGAAGCGCTCAGGGGATAGAGTCAGAGGATATTGAAAATGAGAGGCTACTCACTTAAGCATTCCAAGGCTACTGGATCAACTCTGTAACCCAAGAATTTGACAAGACAATACAAGTAGTCATGGTTAACTGTCTTTCCCCAACACAAGGGCAGGGCAAGGATTTCTTAACTATAATGTGTGAATATAACAACAGGTCTGTTCTGAACTTTGCAATCAGGACAGCTGTTTTCCATCAGCTCTAAATCTAGCAATTAAAGTTGTAACATCTTCATGCAGGATAATTCCCCCTAGTATTTTCATAAATAAGCTACATTTTGAAGATAGAGTGGGACTTCCCCTTTGTAGAAAAAAAAGTATCCATGAACTAGCTGCTAAGGGGAACTGAATACTGAGTGTATTATAAACTGAAAAATTATTCAAAGAGGTAATCTAAATATCTGTTGTGTTTTTCTACGAACTTACTGCAGATGATTGAGACTACTTTTGGTTTTAACAGTAACAGAGGGGGGTTGTTCCCTAATCATTAAAGGAATGAACAACAATAACAGTACGTGCTCTGTTTTCATTCTTAATATAATAGGAGTTTTTTAAAAAATCACTGTTGAAAGTAGAATTATTTTTCTCTGAGATGCCTGCTCTAATGGTTCCAAAAATTTATAATCTGGACAATAATAGGTTTATAAGTGATATAACAAATTTAAAACTTATCTGATAAACCAGATATTATTGAGACATATATCATACAGTCACCAAACGAGGGGTGGAGATTATTCCTCCCACACAGTCTATTCACTCTTCTTTCTTAAGTGATATTATGCATGTTACTACATTTTTACATTCAGTTTACTAACCATGAGAATTACAAACCTGGGAAAAAATAAAGATCCATTTTAATCAGATTTGAGTAAAGTCCAGTTTCCATAGTATAATTGATCTACTTTCAAGAGTTAGATGCTATTTTTAACAATTAGTATTTTTATTCAATTCCTACTGCATTACATGTTGTGACACACAGACACACACACACAATAAGAGCCTTATTTATTCATTCATGCCTGGTTTCCACTTTTTCTCTTGGATTGCAAATTTTCTCCATATTCATAACATATTCCTCCTGTCTTGGTAGAAGAAGAGTCTGAGGTGAAGTGCCTTCAGTATTCTTGGTGCCCGACTGCTGTAGTTCTATAACAAAGACAATTATTTTGGCTCAGAAAAGGAAGGGCCTTAGGGGGCTGAGGGGTGCAGGGCTTTGAGAATTTAGAATGGAGGTACGTGGACAGAACAGTTTTACTGCCTTTTTCTCCCCAGACTGGAATATATATGATGTAAATGAGAGAGGGAGAGATCCAAATTGTTGCTGGTTTCAACCAAAGACGAAGCTTTGGTGTGGATGCCTAGGAGAGGAGTGGAAGCATTACCCATTCCTGCTGCACTAATCTCAACTGTGTGGGAGGGGCACCCATTCTCTTATGAACATGGCATTTATTTAAAATACATAAATAAAATATTTTAATTTTTGTCAATCGCATTTCATTCTGTCCCTCCTTTTACAGCTTTTCTTTAATGATTCTATTCCATCATTTCTTTGTTATTAATTTAATTTTTGTCCAGCAACGAGTTGTCCTGGGGCAAGTTGGCCATGGCGAGTTGGCCATGACAAGTTGGCCATGGTGAATTGTCATAGAACCTTTGGAGTGGGGGCAGAGCACCTTCCAGTCGTTCTCAACCTGGAGAAAGATGAGAAGAATGATTCTTCATCCTTCCAGACCTATGGGAAGGTTTGGTAAAAGATGAGCAGTGCATAGCATGAAAAATAAAATAACAGCTTCTGAAGGCAGGAATGCTAATTCTATCAATATCCAGCTGTCTGAGTAGTTTCATACCAAGGTTAAGAAACATGAAGCTGGTTATCAGCAGGAAAGGTGGGGGGAAAGTATTAGATTTAAGTATTTATGAGAAGAAAGCAATCAAATAAAAATACAATTTTTTGTTGATCATAGATCAGCATAAGGAAAATTCAGTGCAGTCATTAAAAAAGATAAAAAATACATCAAGAATATAATAAAAATCTAAATCTAAAATAGTTATGATAAATCTGGAAATATAAAAGATACATGAACTAAAAAAACTAAACTTATATATAAAAAGCAAGAACTAAAGGAATCTAAAAGTAGTGGTAGGAGCAACTAAAGGAATCTAAAAGTAGTGGTAGGATGAGTATGTGGAGCATAAATGGTTATGTGGAAGTATATCATATTACAAAACCACTCTATTATGTCAAACTAGGTACTCATTAGATTTAGTTTATAGCAGGGGCCCCAACCTGTGGGCCGTGGCCCAGTAGTGGGCCGCAGGACAGGTTGGCCAGTGCACACGCACACACACATACGCAGTAGCACCGTGGCCACATGGTGCAAAAACAGGCCAATGCCACATCTTGGGGCGCAAAAATGGGACGCCTCTGTGCCGCGGAGAGCAAAAATGGGAAGCTGCCACACTGCGAGGCGCAAAACTGGCATGCTGCAATGTTGCACTATGCGAAAATGAGCCAACGCCACACCTCGGGGTGCAGAAACAAGGCGTTGTGCATAAGAATGGGGCAGGGCTAGCAAGTATCACACAAGCACTAGCCCCGCCCCATTTTCATCTGACGCATGCTCATGAAATGCTTCCCCCTCTCTTTCCTTCTGGTCTGCCAACCAAGAAAGATTGGTGACCTCTGGTTTATAGGATAGGTTTTCCAATGAATTTTGAGCATTGCTGCAACAAACATTGGATGGCAACAATGTAAGTTGTAGCAGGATTGGTATCTGAAATCAATAGGATATTTATGCATAATGGCAACATGAGGCTAATACAAATGTCTGTAGCACAAGCACTAGAGAAGCTTTTTGTTTCTGTGTGCCCAGAGTCATAGGGATCTTGTCTGTCTATAAGGAATCTTCCTGCATCAGCTTTCAAGGACAGCTGAGGGGAAAGTATGACATTGTGCCAGAGTAAAGGCTCTTCATTGTTTCATTGTTAAACTCGTGACGTTGTGCGACATATCGGGACTGTTTTGCCATTGCCGGCAATGGGGTGGGCGCAGCTTCGACATGATGCGTCCAGCCCATGGGCCGGCAGTTTGACACCCCTGGTTTAAGTGGTACTTTGAGTTTAGTTAGGAATTCTATAGAGGAGGCAGAATACTTGTTGGATTCACTGGTAATAAAGTTTGAAATCATTTGGTTCCCTGTATTTGTTATGTGCACTTTAATAATTGCTTTGGCCTGTCATACTCCGTGCTGAGTAGAAATCCTGGAGAGAAGCCTAAGGATATTTTAGTTGTCATTGCCTATTTCCATCTGGACTGAAAAATCATCATTCATACTTAATGGGGCAAGAACGGGAGAGGGGGAAATAGTTTGAGCAAAGTTAAGTATGGCCAGCCACACTCTAGCCTCCACTTCCATGAAACCCATTTATAGTCAGAGTGACAACAATAGAGACACATTAAGGATTTGAGGGGCTGGTCTTTAAAAATTGGATTGTACAAATCCTAATGGTGCAAAACTGGAGAAGGGGCCAGCTGGGGATTATAGAGACATTGTGTTACTGAGTTGGCCTTAAATAATTTGAGAATTATGGCTATGTAGTGATCACTTCTTGTCTTAAGGAATTTAAGGCTGACATAGTCCCCATGGAGTTTCCTACTGCTGACAAATTGAAAGACTATTTCAGCTATTTAAAACAAAAATATTGTGGGCTGCCGTCTATGTACCAAGAATGACTCTTGAGTTTTGGGACAAATCCCATGATTTTGATTTTCTGATAATTGAATTCTAGCTGGTCTTCCTTGCAGTGCTCTGCTAGTACTCTCACTGCTCTTTTAAGGCCAATCAACGTTTTTGAAAGTTTTGCTGCATTATCTGTGTAGATTAGAAGAAATATATGTCTTCCAGCAAGTGGTTGGTAGTAAAAAAAAGTCTGTTGTGGAAACGGCCCTCTATGGAGTTGATATAGAACTTAAATAAGGGAGGGGCCAATATGCAACCTTGGTTGACACCTTTCTTGGTTTCAGTTGCAATGGTGAGATAGCTTTAGGGGCTACACTTTACTTTCAGTAAGGTCCCTTCCTATAGCAGATATTTTAAATGAAATAAACTTTGCTCAGGTGAGGAGGCCTCCAGTTTTCCCCAAATTTAAGTCAGGATATCAAATCAGTGCTGCTTTGAAGTCTATGAAAATAGCACAGAGGAAGTTTGTGTTGTGGAGAGAGTATTTTTCAGTGAGATAGAGTACTAAGCATTGATCAGTGGTGAATCAGCCTTCCTTAAAGCCAGCTTGCTCTTCTGCAAGTGTGGTGGTTTTTTTATTTTTTTTTAAATCAGTCCTAGAATTTCCATTGTAGAGAAAAGCAGTCAGCTGCTTCTTTGAGTTCATTCTGTTGTGCAATAAGGATTCTCATCTATCAGTGCTATATTGTGCTCGGGTGATTTCTGCTCAGTTTGAACAGAATAACTAAAGCCACCAGAATCACTTTCAGAAACAAAGTAACGGGTTTTCAAAAAAAAAAACTGAATTATTAGCATCTGGCAGTACATCCAGCATCCTGTTCAGGAAGAGTTAAAATATTCTAGCCCATGGTCTTAATGCAAGTCAGGAAAAGCTGGAAAAATAATATATTCTTTAAAATTGCCCAGTTGGAGCCTACCAACTGCTGAAGCATTGTCAGCTGTGCTCTATGACAGACAGTTCCCCTGCTAACTTGAATAACTTTAACTCTCTTGGCAGAGCTGGGAGGAACAGAACACGATGTAGATATGTGTTCTTATTTTGCTTGAAAGTACTAAAAGAATACTAATAGAATTTTAAAAAAATCTGATTTAAATATATTTCAAATGTCATGCTTATATGATATTTTCCACAAGTGACAACCCTCCTTCGTAATTGATATCAAAGTAAATAAAACATTGATGATTTCCAGTCTAATGTAATTTCCTGTTAATCTCCTATAGTTAAAATAATCATATTTTATATAATGTAAAAAGAATCACTAGTAGTCATTAATTAGGCACTATTGTTATTACTGCCATGTGATTTTGCAGCTTCATTGAAGTTAATTAGTTTTACATATGTAATGTAAGCTTCCTACTGTTTATTATTATTTATACATTAATTCATCTTTTTAACAATAAAAAGAGAAATGGAAAAGTATATAAAAGTATATAAAACCTAAAAGATATTTTTAAAGACTGATCCTCAGTCTCTTGACCAAGCTACAATGCAGAATCTTCTTTCCTTTTACATATTAGTTTATTTCTTGTTTCATTGTCTCTAAACTTAAACCAATTTCTTTAATGTCTAGTGGTTTATCTGCTATTTAATATAAAGAACTAGGAAATATTTCATCTTTTTTTGGTGAAAACTGAAACAGAAAAAACTATGGAATAGTTCTTTTTTCCTTCATAATTTCTTTTTTTTCCATATTAGTCTTCACATCTCTATCTCAAACTACAGCAAAACAAAATATAGTGATTTGGGGGGGGGCACCCAGGTCAACCATTCTTAATGCTTCTATTTCTAAATCTTTCAGCAATACCATTTTTCAGCCAGTTGTCTAATGTATTTACTAATAGGGTGCTGTAGATCTCTGCTACCAAGTTGCATAAACATTGGAAGATTTTAAAACTACATTTTCAAAGCTTACAGTACATCTGCAATAAAACAGCAGAAGCAAAATGCAGTACTGGATTAATTTATAATTTACAATGTGAAGCCCTCCTGTTGCTTTTCTTTATATTGAGATCTTGAAAGTGTCTTTTTTCTTTTGCACATAGCTCTGACACTTAACGCAGCTATTTAGTTGCCCCACAGTGAAGATGCTTATCAGAATTATAAACTAAGCAATCTAGGAAATATAAAAATAAAAAAAAACAACAAGGGGCTACTCTTGGAAAGCCATCTTGTAAAATGGGATTTGCAATCTCATTAACGTTCACATTTAGGTTGGTAAAACAGCACAGCTCTCCCACTTCAAAATGGGCACTGCTCTCTTGTCACATATCATTGGTTAATTCTTGAAAGAACTGCTGTTAGCTGTCTCAGCTGAAAGGCCACATAAGATAATTGAAACTTGGTAGTACTTGTCTCTCCAGTCTTTTCCAGTTTCCACTTGCATTAGCAGCAGAGAAAGAGTTCTCCAGCTGAGAAATAGGTAAGATTTGCAATGGAGAAAGGAGGCAGGCTCTAGACCAGTGTTTCTTAACTTTTGGCAACTTTAAGATATGTGGATTTCAATCCCTAGAATTTCCTGAAGTCCACACATCTCAACTTTGGCAACTTTGAGAAACACCATTCTGTATGAACATCAGGAGCTGCAGAATACAGGCAAGTGTTCAAGAAGCGAGTGTTACCTGTTCATGTCATTCTGTACAAATACTTTAATCATTTTCTACTATTTTAATTAGGCAAGAGGACAAATTATTTAATTAAAAAATTATTTAATGATATTCTATTAAAGCAGATTTCCCCAACCCAAAAAATTACACTTAATTTCAATTTTAAATCTGTTTTCTGAAGATCAAATTTTAATTAATTTTATAAAAGTTAGTAAAATAAAATGTATTTACTTGTTTTGCTCTGTGAATACTTAAGTATATGGAAGCTAATTATGCTGGAATTATTGTTTATATATTTTATTTGGTTTCGTTTGTGACAGTACAATTAATTTTGAGGTGTAATAATCTGCTGTACAGCCTTCTATCATCTTGGGACACTTTGGATTCAAATGTTTAAACACAATTATTCTATTTCTATTAATATAGCTTCAACAGATATAAAAACAAAAATGGGGAGGAGATATCACTGTCTAAGTCAGTGGTTCTCAACCTTTTTAATGCCGCGACCCCCAACCGGTCGTAAGTTAAGGACTACTCAACCGGTCGTAAGTCGAGGATTACTCAACTGGTGCAGCACCATTTGCAGAATAGGACTTTTGGCGGGCTCAGCAGGGCAGAGATAGTCTGGACAATTCCTATTGGCTTTTGAAAGCCAATAGAATTAGATTCTATTCAAGAGAGTCTATTATATTGGCTTTCAAAAGCCAATAGAATAAAAGGGAGTAGCACAGTTAAGGAAAAGGGGGGAAAAATGGCGGACTGCATTGTTTGGCGACCCCCGTGAAATGGTCATTCGATCCCAAATGGGGTCCCGACCCACAGGTTGAGAACCACTGGTCTAAGTACTGTCATTATGGCAAGAAGTCTGACATAATTGAGGATGTTTGTTAAGCGAACCCTCTGTAACTGATAAGTGTGTATAAGTACAGATAATCCTCAACATATGACCTCAGTTGAGCCCAAAATTTCTGTTGCTAAGCAAGGCAGTTGTTAAGAGAGCTCTGACCCATTTTATGACCTTTTTTGCCACAGTTGTTAAGTGAATTACTGCAGTTGTGAATCATGCAGTTCTTAAGCAAATCTGGCTTTCCCCATTAATTTTGCTTGTCTGAAGCCAGCTGGGAAGGATTACAAATGGTGATCACAGTGCAGTTATCATAAATATATGCCAATTCTCAAGCAGCCAAATTTTGATCATGTGACCATGAGGTTGCTGCAACAGTCATAAGTGTGAAGGTCACTTTTCTTTTTTCTTTTTATTTCTTGTGAATTTTTTTCCACTTGGGTTAAATCATACTTCTTTGTTTTGTTAGGTTCCATCTTTAAGTCTCTATCCTCAAATTTGTATTCAGTTATCTGTTTTATCTGCTCCTTCTCTATTGTTGTTTTCTGGGATTTTTTTTTTTTTTTTGTAAAGTTAAATTGTAGATGAATTGGTTTATATTTTCAAAGTTATTTTGGATTTCTTTGTGGTTTGAAATCATTGTTGTTTGAATTAGTTGCAGCATATCATATAGTCCCTCTTGAAAGGTATTTATTTTTTCTTGATAAGTTCTTTCTGCAAGTCTCTGATTTTCCATGATGGCCAAGAATCAAGGTTTTCTTTTCTCTGCCAATAGCTTTGGAGTCATAGCTAAGTAGGTATTTGTAATCCAGAAAGTTCAAAAAGGTTTTTTTTTCTTCTGAAGTTTATCATTCTCTCTTTCTCTGCAGCCCATTGTATTTTTTTTGTCACAGCTGTTCTCTGTTGTTAGAGCTTTGAAGATCACAAGCACAGATTAGTTTTTTTCAGGTTTTGCCAAATCTTATATGAAAGCCGTAGCTGTCATAGTCTTCATCCACCACTAGATGTCAGCACCAGTTTATTTTTCAATTTTCAAAATAAACAGTTGCCTTTAAAATGAAAATCTTAACCATTCATCAATTTCAAACTTATCCAAATTTAGGTTTTATATTCATTTCATTTCTATGTGTTTTGGTCCCCCATAAAAGGTTTAATTTGCTGCTTCTGTTAGTAAAAGGATGGGGCCAAGATCCCCCTCCTTCACTTTCAGAGGTTTTTTGTTTCTTGGGATTTTTTTTTTCTTCAGGAAAGTTAATAAGTAGGATAGAGAAATTTGATGTTCTTACCCAGATTCAAACGTGCTGTTTACAATCAGCTTAAAGTAGTACTTTTTGACTTCGGTTGCTTGTAGCTTGGGCTAGATGCTGAAGTTAGGCTAGCCTTTCTCCTGTTGGTTTCTGGAAGGCTTCTCCTGGCCCAATCGGGTCGACCGCCATCTCTCCGTGGTCCATGAGACTTTCTTCCTTCTTTGCCGCCTCTTCAGGGCGACCTCTGGCCCATTTAGGGTCCCCTAAAAGGAAGAAAATCAGCCAAAGGGCACAAAGCCCCGAAATCCCTTGGCTGCTGTGATACTGCACAAGACTGGAAGTCCCGCTTTTCTCAGTGCTCTTCTAATTTGAATGGTCACTAAATGAATGGTTCTAGGTTGAGGACTACTTAAATACTACATCTGCTTCCTAATTAATGGATAAAGGCAATGGTAGTCCTATTAACGATCATAGCTTAGTATAACTGAAATGAGCTTAGAGTAAAACACCTTTATTTCCATTTATGACATACTGAATAGAATTGGATTGAAATGGCTGATTTCTTGCTGTTAGGGAATGCTTCATGCAGCACATTGCAATGAAAACTGGTATCCTGACCAGTATTTTGCTTCTGAGGGTCTTTGAAAAATATACGAATGTGAGAAAGTTATTTTCTATTTGTTGATTAAACTAAAGTATATGATTAAAGTGAATAGTTTTGAATTGTGCAATATTTTGCATGAATACAGAACTGAAAGTTGTTTACTGAATGTGATAAAAATGTACGATGTAAGTAAAGCATGAAAGAGAATACATGAATGCTGTAATTTTTCACTATTTAAAAGTATGATAAATATGTGTGGTGTGATGGGTCTTTGATTATTTAATGAATTTATGGATAATTATGTAAAAATGCTTTGATATTAGAAATATGTTGGTGGGGGTCTGAAGATAAAGCCATATGATGGACTGAGAACCAGAATGACAATAAATGTTAGATAAATTATATGATGCAAGCAAGAACATGGATCTGGAACCTAATCTATCTAAAACCAAAGTAGTTGTGATTGACAAAGACGAAGGAGTGAACGATTAAATGCTATATATGTATGGAGAAAAACTAAAGCAAGTATATGAATTTGTGAAGATGGGGGAAATAAATTAATTTAAGATATGCAAATACTGGCAGAAAAGATAGTAGGTAGCATATGGTCTGCTCCAAGGAAATGATCTTTATTAACAGAAGTGAATATATGCTTGTGTAGCATGCTTTTGCTCACTTTGATATAAATATATAAGTAAAACTAGATGCATCATAAAAACACAAAAATAACCATTGATGCGAATATTTCTTTTTTGTATATATACAAATCTAAAACTAAACTACAGAAGTAATTAAGGATTTATCAGATATAGATCTTCCATATTTCTGGCTTATACTATGTTTCTATATATTTCTCACCACAAAAAAACAAAAAAAACACACCATAGTTTCCATTTATGCCACCCAAATCTGACCAGAGAACATCTTGGAAGGCTGTGCATGACTTTATTATTCAAAATCACCTATCCTTGATGACAAACACATTCTCTGCAAATCTGCTAAGCCATGTTTATTAAAGCCAAAGGGTAATATATATTTAATATCATAAGTGATTAAAAGAAACAAATGAAGCATAAATATTATTGTCAGTAAATAAATAAAGCATGAAATACTTTTGAGTTTCTGAATAACCATTTTCATTAAAGAAACTGGAATATTTACACTTCATTATAACAGACAGTTCCCAGAGCTTTTGCTTTGTTGTGTTTCTTGATTTCTTCTTGGAGAGCAAAAACATATAATTTTTATATTTGAAAAAAGTCAAATAATACATTAATAATGATTACAGTTCAACAATATTTGTACAATCATGTAATTTCAGTATTGTTGGATGGAGTTATACACTTATTTATTTATTTATTTATGAGACTTATATACCGCTTTAAGTGCAAGCAGTCTCTAAGCGGTGTACACCAGTAAGCAATGTATATATATATATATATATTTACATTGCCCCCAACAATCTGGGTCCTCATTTTACCTACCTTGGAAGGATGGAAGTCTGAGTCAACCTTGAGCCGGTGAGATTTGAACCGCTGACCTGCTGAACACAGTCAGCTAAAGTGGCCTGCAGTACTGCACCCTAACTGCTGCGCCACCTCGGCTTATACATTGCCAATTTAAAGTAAAAAAAAATAAAGGTTTAATAATGTAATATATTTTGTTCAGTGCAAATAAAGGAAAAAATACACTAGAAAAAGGGAAAAACAAAGAAATGTTTTTCTTCTTCAACTTTTGATGGTGTTGCAGGTTTTAAATATTAGTTGACAGGAAATAAAATTTCCAACAATCATATGCTAGTCACTTCACGATTGAACTACTGCAATGTGTTCTATGTGGGGCTGCCCTTGAAAACCACTCTGAAATCACAGTCAGTCCAAGAATACTCTGGCCCAAGCAGTGATATAACTATTACTTTGTGAGCCACAGTCATTGCTAGTTGGCTAGTTGCAGTTCACAGTGCTGTTTCTAATCTATAAAGGCTTTCATGGCATAGGCCTTGATTACTTAAGGGACCACTTGTGTCAGTAGTTTCTGCCATGCAATCAGATCAGGCGGTGAGTAAGTTCCAAGTTCCATCAATTAAATTATGCCAGGTTCGAGAAGGATTCCTCTTTTGCAGTGCCTGGAATCAGACCCCCCCCCCAGAGATACATGTCACTCCCACCCTGATGATGTCTTTAAACATTTGGTTTTGCTCCCAAAGACAATAATTTGCAGTAAAATGTTGCTGAGCTGCTTTGACCTGCTTTTTTCATTCCTTTTGGACTTTCGTGATTTTGCTCTCTCGTTTTGCTGTTCTTATTTTTAAAATGTAAACCAGGAAGCTTGTAAATTTAATAAACAAACTGTCCACATCCAAGTTAGTTGGAATTCCTTTTCCATAAATAATGAGTGATATCAACTCATCCAAGAGATCACATACTGTAGTATATGCTTTCTCCCTAGAATGCTCAGATTAGATACCAGATCCCAAAATCTGGGATCCATTATTCTTGTGTAATTGAAATTTTATGGATCTTCATACCAGTTATATTCATGAAGTTGTGGCTGCAGCAGTGTCACTACAGTTAGCCGTGGTCACATAATCATGATTTCCAACTACACTTCCCTGAAATTCTCTGGCTCTTGCATCCAGTTGACAGGCAGCAAGACCTGAAGGGCAACACAAAATTGGCTGCTTTGGAACCAAGTCTGACATTTGAAATCCTTGAAGGAAAGATGAGGGAGTGGCTTGGAAAACTTGCTGGTGAGGTTTGGTTGGCTAGGGTGTACTGGTGATTGACAGGTGCTGATAGACTAACTCAACGCAGGGTTGTCACAAATCTTCACTTTGTAAAAAAAATGTAATATCTGTGGAGCACAATAAAGCAAAGAACAATAAAATGAGGTATGCCTATAGTCCTGTAGTCAGTAGTTTTTATTTAAGGAAAATATGCATAGTTAATTATAGAGGAGAATGCATCTGTTTAGCTTCATTTTGTTTTGTTTTTCATTTAGTTTGGATGTGAGAAATGTGAATTCATTGAGCTGGGCTTTCAATATAAGGAAATGCAGACATATTCTGTCTTGAGTACTATTGCGTTCAGGTGAATATGCTTAGGACTTCAAGTCCTGTTCAGTCAGTGTACAGCCCCTTGTGGTCCATATGTAGAAGCAGAATGTCCACTATGGAGAATCTCTAAGTGGGAGTGTTCCACCAACTGTAGAAACTGATATTCAAGAAAGCCTTGGTGGGTAGAAGAGGTTCTTGGTGGCAGAGATAAAACCTCTACATGAGGGGAGAGGGATTCATCCATTTTCAGGTAAATATATACTGTCTGTAAATGCTCAACTTTAAAAAATAAATACTGTAAATCTAAGTTAAATATGTGACAGGATAAGGCAGTGGTGGCGAACCTATGGCATGCGTGCCAGAGGCGGCACTCAGAGCACTCTCTGTGGGCACGCGTGCCATGCCCAGAACATGGCAACCGTCCCTCTTCAACCAGCCGCCCACTAATTCACTGAGGTCCCACATGGCCGGATGCATCCCAACACCCATGCGCTCGCTGGCCTCTGTGTCCCCAGCCTCACCTTGCCCTGTGACAATGGCACCCCTGCCCTGCCTCACCTTGCCTCGCCTCACCCAGCAAGACGAGCCTCCTGCCCACCGCCCACCTGCCAGAGACCCCTGGATCTCCCCCAACCCTACCCAGCCCCCACAGGCATCCCTCCCCACAAACAACATCGAGGTGATCACACCCACCTTGTCCACACCCACTCAATCTGCCATGACCACCACAGCCATGCCCACGCAGTGAGCCACGCCCACCTGGCACTCGGCGATAAATAAGTGGATTTTGGGTTGCAGTTTGGGCACTCGGTCTCTAAAAGGTTCGCCATCACTGGGATAAGGGATCTGAGAAACCAAAGAAGAATTAGACTAGGAAACAACTTTAAATACATTCTCTAAGTCTGATCATAGGAACCCAAATCTAGTACTTATTTTTAACTAGTTTATTTATTTTATTCATTTAGCATGTTTATTACTGCTTCCTATGCAGTTATCTCTGAAAGAGTTCACAAAATATAAAATACAAGGATTGAACAATATATTACTAACAGTATATTTAGACATAATTTTGACTTGGATGCAAGAATACCAGAAAATACTTAAGGTTAGACTGGGAACTCAGATTGGATAGTTGAAAAAAATATCCTGGAAAAAAATCTTTAATAAACTATATCCACATCATTGCCAAGAATACTATGTACAACCAGGATGTAAGTTCTAGTCCTGGGCCATTCACTCACTCTCAGCCCAGCTCACCTCAGAGATTTGCTGTGGGGAAAATAGAAGGAGGAAAGAGTAGTAGTATTTTTACTATTTTAAGTAGAATATGAAAAAATGGGATAAAAATCTTTTTAAAAAGTTGAAATTGAGTTTAATTCAAAGGAGACTTACATAACAACAACAATGATGATGGTATAGTGTGGGTAAAAAGCATACATACTGACTCTACATAGAAATATAAAGAATAGTTCCAGTGGTACTGAAGTTACCAGCATACTCTTGTCCCTGCTCACTTTGCAACATATGCTCCATTAATGATGTGTAACTTTCTAGATACATTCTTCACTTCTGAAGAACTCAGTGGTGAATGAAATCAAAGAATATAACCACAAAAGAATATAACCGCCAAAGGAAACTGTGCCAAAAAAGTATTTGATCATTAAGAAGTTAATTTTTTAATTGCACTTTGTGTATCTGACAGCTGTAATTTCAATCCTATTCTAGACTCAGTGTGTGGTATGTCTGTATTTTGTTTTGTTCGTTTATACCTTCCCTTTCTTCCATCATGAAGCCACCCCTGGAGCCTCTCTTATTCGGAATTCTCATTTGAAGGATTCTCCCTCCCTCTTCTTTATTCTCCCCCTCTTTTCCTTTCATGTGCATAATGTGAAGTCAGTTTAGATCACCGTGCTTTATTTTTGCTTTTTAGAATCCAGTATTTAAGTATGTTTTTGGAATGACCAATCCTTGAATATTTTTTTCTTCTTTTTAAAATTATATGACTTTTAAAACATACGTTACCTGATCTTTTATAAGGTTTTTTTTTCTTAAAAAAGTGTTAGTCACTATGATACATAGAATGACGCTGTAATGAAAAGGACAGGCGATCTTTATTTTAAACAAATATATTTGTGCTAGAATAGTAGCTGGCAACTCTTTCTCTGTCAGTTCTAAAGAATCAGTTACATCACATAGGGCAGAGGTAGGCAACCTTGGCTCTTTTATGACTTGTGGAATTCTGGGAATTGAAGTCCACGAGTCATAAAAGAGCCAAGGTTGCCTACCCCTGACACAGGGGAAGGCTGCTATAAACTCTTAAGTATTTAATTTTAATTAAGTCTTACTTAAGGCATAATTTTGCCTCTTTTCATTCTTCCTGAACTTCAAGTATTTTTACATGTTGAGCAGAGAACATTTTTATTACTCATAAGATTTTTTTTCTCTGTGTTTACCTTTAATTTATGAACTAATGATTTTCAGCATGCATGTGGAATAACATTAGAATATAGATATTTGCAGGTTATATATGAGTAATATTTCTTTGTTACTCTACCAGTCTAGATGAGAAATAAGTTATTAAAATGTTTGTGAAGCAACTAATAACTCAAATTTTATCTTGATATATGTTAAGGCTGATACATCTGTTTTCATGCATGTGGGCTACTATAACTTGATCATCCCATTATTTTTAAATGTCTACTAACTAAAAAATTTTCAATATTGAACCATCATTACCATTGCCATAATTAACAATTACATTTTGTAGTCCAGCTTGCTGTATCATATACATCAATGAAAACTATACACAAACATACATAAAAAGAAATGCTGACGTCCTAACTCAGATTGCATTTGTCTTTCTTTTAAAATGAAGCATACAGTGGAAGTGTTTATTTCCTAATTTATCTATGAAATTTTCGGAAGTTATAATGGAACAATTAAGATCCAAATGTAAGCTCATTCTAGATTATAGCATTACAGCACTTGGTGAAAACCCACATCAATCTATTACAACTATATAATGAATGTGTAATTCATGTGGTAAGAAGGATAGGTAAAGCAATTTCTAGAATATCTCCTAAGTGTTTATTTTCAGGTTGTAAAAGTTTAGTATGACAATTAAACAGTGATTAATTATATTCCCAAACTCTGTGAACATTGACAGAAAAGTCATTTTGCATATTATTTTTGTCATTGGTCCTAATTTATTTCTAGTGATCAAATATTTGTCATTAATGTGATGGAAGTTTTTTCCTAAATTTTTACAGATGTCACAATCATCAAGTAATACAAGTATTCTCTCTGTAATCGTATAAGAAAAAAAATCCATTTATGTTACCTTGGATACATAACCTGGAATGAATGTTAATTAAAGATAAAAATAGAAGTTTGGCTGGAGCTGAAACTTGCTAAATAATTAAATTAGAATATAGAAATTATTTCATTATTTTCTTTACCTATCCTAAATTTGAATTCCCAGATCTGGATGCTTTATCAAAGTTCTTAGTTGCATCAGAAATTGATAACATTGTAAGAAGAGGGAAACTGGAAAACATCTACAGAATTTAGTCAGACATTTTTGAGAACTAAGAGAAATGATATTCTCTTTCCTCTTTCCTTCCATTTTATTTGTGATTGGGCGTAAATTGGTCTTCAAAGAGAAGAAAGCTAGAGGATAATATATAATAAATAATATAGACAATGGAGAAAATTGTATTTTAGCACAAGTCTGCACATATAAACTGAAAATACTATTTGTAGCATTCAACATAATTAATTTCAAGGTAAATGTGAACAAGTTTGTGACCTGGTTAATATTGCTTTTGTCTAATTTTAAAACTAAGTCTAAAGAAAACAGCAAAAAATGAATATAAACTTATTTAATGATCCCATAATAAACCAGCTAATAACTGGAATGCTTATTTCATTCAATGTTCACTATTTTATAACAGATTAATTATACTTATGGTTAAGTGCTTCTGATTTTAAGGAAAATCAGTAGCAGCATCATTGGCAAATTGTTCCATGTTGATTCGGATTAATTTATAATGACAAAGTAGAACCAGGCTTTCATTGAAAAACCCATCAAGTAGCTCTATGAATTGGTTTCTAATAACATACTGTTCTAATAGCTTACTGTTTACCCGGAGTATCTTTATTTAGAAGTCAGGCACTATTTGAATAACTTAAAATTACTTACATTGATGCTGTTAATATCCAAAATGGATCATACTTCATTTCTTCTACATGCAGGTTTAATTCTAATTATGGTTATGGAATGTACAAAGGTTTTTTTATTGAAATTTACAAATGAAATTCATATCCATTGTCACGATTACTCTTGGGTAATATTAATATGCAGACTGGAGATGATTGGATATTAATTGTTTAAAGTATTTTAAAGCAGGCCCACATTTAATAGGCAACATTCTTTAATGTTTTTTTTCTAAGAAAATTCCAAATTGAATACAAAGGGAACATCAGTATCAGAGGGTTTAGTTCTCATTTTTATGTTTATTGATGACTAGTGTTTTTTCATAAAGAAATTACTTATATCTCATTATGTTTCCAGGGATTATAATGTTCTTTTTTCTCATTTTTTTCAAACCCCTGTTTATATGTGTGTATTTTTTTTCCTCTGCCTAGACCTGGTTAACCATTTCTGTGAACAGGTCCTCAATTTTTTACTTTGTCCCTACTTTCCTGTCGTAGCCCCATCTTCCCCTGGTGTCGACTCCGTACCCTTACAGCGCACAGGCAGTCAACTCGCCACACAGAATGCATCAGCGACCTTCCAGAGGGCCAGCTATGCTGCCGCCCCTGCCTCCAATTACGCAGATCCCTACCGACAGCTGCAGTATTGTCCTTCTGTTGAATCACCATACAGCAAATCTGGACCAGCCATCCCACCTGAGGGAACCTTGGCTAGGTCACCTTCTATTGATAGCATTCAGAAAGATCCCAGGTGGGTGAAACTTTTATTTTTTCTATTATTAATTCATAAAGAGATTTACAACTCCAACCATGGGTGTCAAGGTGATAGATTATTGCATAAACAAATAACCCATTTCCATATTTTTAATGTAGTTCTATTTCATAAACCAAAGCAATTGGCCAGCAAGACTATTACAAAAATGGAGTTTTATTAGCATTTTTAATCTATTTGCATTTTTAACAACAAAAATAAGAAAACGGCACACATAAGTGCATATTATAGTGTCCTTCTGTTCTGTTTTCATGAAACTTCCTCTACAAATGTCTTGTATGTAATTGATATATATTAGTGTTTTTAATTACTTTCCTGTTAGTAAGGATTGTTTTTAGTAAAGTATTTTTAAAATGCCACTCAATTTCCTAAGCTAGGAAGCTGGTATTAAATGTTTCCAAGAATATTTTCATATGAATTTTGATTTCAATATAAAATGGAATCAAGCAGGAGTTATTAAAATGCACAAACTTAATTAAAATATGCAACTAATTTTTACAAGACTTCTGTTGCCAAATACTGTGATTTTTATGGCATTTAAATAGGACAGACACAAATGCAAAGTGTATTCAGACATCAATGTTAGGCTGGGAGTTTTAAGCCTGTTAGGCTTTTGCCTGTTTTTAAAAATCATACTTAATGAATTCTTCGGGTTTTTTTTTCCTTGTTTCTGTTATATTTTCTTTAACTGCTTTCTATTTCACTTTTTCCTAACAATTAAAATATTTTAGTCAATTATTTTGTAAATATTAATAAGATAACATCTATAAAACATATAGAAATACTTGCTCAGATAAGTACCTTATTTTTTTAACGAACGATTAAACTATTTAAAAACCATATATAATAAAGGGCTCTTATTTGTTTTTACACATGTGGTTAGAGGGGGACAGTATTTGAAAGTTGCTCAGTCTAACTAATGAAAGTTGTACATCGTCTCTTTGCTAGGACATTTTTGTTCTAAAACATATATGTGATAAAATTTAGAAGTCATTGTGTCACAAAAGTGGTTAGATTTTAAATGTTTCTTTTGAAAAATATATGGTTGTCATTGCTTAACATGCCACTATTTAGCATGTTTCTGTGTGAAAACTTTATTAGAATTACAGAATGCCTCATAGCCTCATTTGCTGGATGGCTCCCTGTTGCATTATAATTTCAAATTTGAATCAAAGGGCAATCCATGTGCACAAATGTAGCCGATAGATGGGCCACTAGGATGGAAAGCTACAGAACCTCTTCCAAAAATTCTGGGGATTTTCGCACCTGAACTGCCTCCTGCTTTGCAGTAGTGGCTTGATAGTTCCCTGCCATTATCACCTATATTCCCAGGGGCCTTATCTGGTGTGATGTATAAGCACGTGGATAGAGAATTCATCTGTTCCTCATGCATTGGAAAGACAGGCCAATCTCACAGGAGATAAATTTTGTCAAACTTTATTAAAATGGGAAGTGTAAATTGTAAAAAAAAAATCAAAAGGTTTTGATATTAAAAGGCAAACTGTGCAGTGTTGGAGGAGGTGAATTACAGAGCTGTTAGATCACAGGAAAACAACAGCTGACAAATTAAAGAAGAAAAGATCAAAAGGAAATAAAGACCGTACGATGATGCTGGGTTTCTACCAGTCATAAAAAGATTGAAGTGGGAATCAAATGATTTCAGATAAAAAAAAATCTAAATAATGTCTTCCTACTCAGACTGTGGTATGAATACAGACTGAGATTAGACACACTTCACTAGCTTATACTGAGAAATAACAGCACAGTTCCTGGCTAGACTCATTACCTATAGCAGTTTCTGAAGCAAAGTTCCCTCTGCTTTACTTACTTGGAGTTAACTAGGGGTTTTTTTGGGGGGGGGAGGAAGGGGGATACAAGTTTTAATCCAAGACAGTGGAAAATGAATTTAGAACATGCTTTTTACCCCAGGGTTGTTTTAGTTTCTTGGTCTCTCCAGCAGGAGGAAGTAACTGACTCTCAGAGTATGTGATAAAAAATACCTTTATCTCAGGATGAATATTCTGTGTCTGGCCCAAACTGTTGTGAATGTCTGCCACTTAAGCAGCATTCAGAACGAGAACTACAGAGTAAGTGTTTAAAAAAGTTCTGAAAAATGAAAATCCAACTCTTCTGCTCTGGAAAGCCTTTAATTATTTTAGCAATGGTTTGCTCTCCAAGGTTGTTTCAATTTATTTTTTGAACGTTTCAGTATCAGACTAGGTAACATCATCAGCAGGATTTCTTTCCTAAAGGAAAATAGGACAAGAAAATCTGCTGATGATGTTACCTAGTCTGGTAATGAAACATTCAGAAAATAAATTGAAACAAGCTTGGAGAGCAAACCACTGCCAAAATCTAAAACCTGAGCTATAGGTATTTTCTATTGTTTCAAAACCTTTAACTATGTCTAAAAGTTTGCCTCTATGTAATTGCTCAATTTTTGGCCACTTGCCTTTCTTTCTCATATTTCCCAGTTATTTCCCAATTTATGTTTTATGGGTCTATTTGAAATCCAAGGTTTTGTTTTCTACTAATTGTTTTGCAATAACAATTTCTGAACCTCCTTTGTATCTGCATTGCAGTGGGAATTCTGATAAGATCATAGAAACCTCTGTTAGAAAAAGTGGAAAAATTAGGAACTCCACTTTAGACAAGATGTAGCACTGTTTCCGGCACTGTGCAACATTTATTATTATTTTTAATGAAACCATTGACCACAGAATTCGTTTCCCATACCAGTGACTTATAGTGCCTATCCCTACCCTGACAGTTTCCTATTAAAGTGCAAGTTAGACTTTCTAGTTCTCGCAAATTATAATTGTGCTTCAAATGCTTAATTAAACCCAGGGATTTGGAATATGTGTCTGTGAACATGTATTAGAGTTGGACAGTACTTTCATTTCGATTACACAAAGATGATTCAGAGCACATGGGAGCAGAAGTGAAGCACTTGTCTGCAAATCTTTAAAATAGTTATTTCTTTCCCCAGGATTGCATTTAATCCCAAGAAAAGGCATGGTTGCTTTAAAAAGTGCAAGAAGGAGCTATGTTTAGGTGCCTTTCTGGATCAGAATTGAAACACTGCACAAACCTGTCACATAAACACATACAGTACATATATTCTGTAAAGACAAGATTAGGAATTTACCAAAAATATAACTTATAGAGTTTGTGTTTGAAAGACTCAATTTATTGAGAAGGGGATTATGGCAATGCCCAATGGAATTCTGCAGAGATGATCCCAATTGTTGGGCATACACAAAAAAGAGCATAAATGAGAAAATATCTGAAAGATAGATATATTCACATAAGTCATCGAGCCAGGTTAACATTAGTTACAATTGAAAGGTTTAAATGTGTTCCAGGCAACATAGCAAACCATAATCAATCATTTGGATGCTAGTTTTTCTTGGTAACCCAGTGAGCTTTGCATTGGCTAGTCAGAGGAACACTTCCCAAGAATTTAGTTTTGCTGAGGTAATAATTGGGTTACAAGCGTACTCTACAGTTCTCGGTCTGCAGCTACAATCTCCTCATCCTTCCATTTAAGACTGATGTTTTTCAGCTCTTCCTGAAATGTGTGGCACCAGGTTTTCTTTGGCCTTCCTCTTTTTCTCTTTTTCTTCAATCATCTAGTGGCATCCAATTGATTACAGTCTTTGCTGAATGTTGCTCATTCATACACTTGTAGCCCAATGTGGTTAGCACAGGAAATAATTGATGTAGTAATTACAACACTATTGTCAAGCTAGTCTGATCATAGTTGGAGTCACCAAACAAATGAGGAAAGGCAGATGATTTCCTCACTGTGTCTTAGTTCCTTGAAAGGTCAAAAACAAAGTAAGAACAACAGTTGCAGAAGTGATTTGAGTTTGTGGTTACTCTTTCACCCCATTTTCCTGAAGGGTTAACATTATATAACAATACTAATTGTTAGCTATTAGAGCTATCAGACCTGGATTGCAGAAATGAAGACAATCATTAGATGGCAGGAGAAACTTAACCATGTTCTGTATCTCTTTAACACCATCTAGCAATGTTCCAGATTTTTGCAATTCCAATCTGTTGGCCTTGATCAATTTTCTGGATCTGTACAACATGCTAATCTGTGGTTAATAATGTTATCTTAAAACAACTAGTTAATAACCGGTCACTTATATCTAATGGGTTTTGCAGCTCAGAAACAGGATGCCATCTTTAAGCTATGGCCTGTCTTTGGATGATATGATAAAAGGACTACCAATATTTGGGCTGCAAATATTAGAACAACCATTAGAAGGCAGCAAGGAGTTACAGTTTTCTGTATTCTTTGCTTTCATCTAATTATTTTTCAAACTTTTGCAGACATAGTGATTTTGCAGGTATAGTAGCCGTACTATCTTAATACTTCAAAATACAACATAATCAATGGGCCTCAACGTAACATCAGTTTATTATAATTGCTTCACTTTACAGGAATACTAGATGGTGAAAAATTAAAATAAAAAATTAAATGCAAAATATATTTAGGCTTTATTCAACTATTATATGGGAGGAAACCTTACTGCAGTTTTGGTATTTCCTATAGAGAGTTTTACAATATAGTTGTTATGGAAATGCACCACAGGCCTTGTTTCTGACTAATGGAAATGTTCCTGTTAATATTCAGAGGCTTTCCTCCTCTGGCTCTTGCTTTGAAAGTTCCATTTCATTCCCTCTGCTGAGTTTAATTTCCTATCATGCGGAGAAGGAAAGTTACTGGCTTAGTGTCTTCAAAGACTCTATATCAATAGGCCTTCTTGTATCCCTTGCTTTGTTCTCTTTTCAAGGGGAACAGAGCTTAATATCCCATATTCTTTGTGGACCATTGACATTCATATTTGCCTCACTATCTAGGAAGAACACTGTGCTCTTTTCACAAGCAGTTTATTCATTCATTTTTTCATCAGGAAAATCAACTGATAATGAAAAGTACTAATTAGAATTCTTACAAATCTTATTGTGAAAATATCATGAGAGTAAAATATGGAGGGCAGAGTATAGATTTAAAATATTGATCCCCCCCCCCCCCGGGAAGAGTTCTTGCAATAAATCTGACTTATTTGTTAGGATTTGTTTTCATGCAACACAGAATAAAAGATCAACCACAGCATAAATTCCAGTATTGTGCAGCTTTACAAGCATTTCTTTTGTCTGCATTCAAGTGGTACAGATTCACATAAAACCAAACCAAAATTCACTGTAAGATTCTGTTATCTTGTGCCACCTTTGTGTCTTTGTGCCATACACATGCAGATAGATTGATGTGTATGTGCGTGCGTGTACTGTGGTGGATAAGAATAAGGTGCCGAAATAGGAGTGGGAGGATTCAGGTTCTAGACTAGCATGAATTCCAGTTGGTTGAATTGGGCCAGTCATTCACTCTCAGACCTAGACTGGGAAGTTAAAAATAATTCTCTATATCAAACTGTACCGGGACAGTATGGTAGATTACAGCCCTTAATCATTAATAAAGTGGCTTTCAGTGAATTCATTTATATTGATAACACACATACACACACATACCTAAACACATACAAACACATTCTTCAAGGACTAACAGATCTGACAGAATGAGGCAAAATAACACAAGTGGGGAGAACATTGCAATTAACAGCTGCATGCCAAATTTTTCTTATTTCAGATACATCTTATGTACTTTGTTATATAAATTTTACAATGTTTCCACAGATATAATCCATATTCATCAATTTAATTGTTTAAAAAATTATGCCATGATCCTACCATTTGTAGTAAGATGCCACCTCTATAAATATGCAATATTCTGCTGGCATAAGAAGTTGTTTATGCTAACCAAAAGCACTGAGTAGGTAGCACTACAAATTTATGATGATGAAAGGAACTGGAAGGGGAAACAATACAACTCTTTGAGACTTGAACAAGACCTTCAGACTGAAAGTTGAGAGCATACAAATTTTAACTGTATTGGACTCATACTGTTATTATGTCCTTGGCTGTAATTACTTTAGCCAATTTATTTTTTTTATATATTTTCATATTATCTTTCCATCTTCATGGCAAAAGGGACTCTGGAGTTCTGTAGTGCTAAATACACTGACTACTTTGTTTAGTTTGATATTTAACTTTTGTTTTCCTGTGTAGTAGGTACACAGACAATTGTGGCATATTCAGAAAATCACATTTACATAAATTGTTTCTTAATATATTGAGTGAATCTAATCTGTGTGGTCTCATTTTTAATATATTTAATATATATTTAATATATTTGGCACCCTGAATATAGTCCAGACAGGAATTATATTCAGATTATATTCAGTGTGCTTTCCCTCCCCCCTTCCCTCGCCCCCCACTTGAAAGGAAGCCACATATGAGCCATCATCATGAAACACCCAAACCACCTTGTCAAATGAAAAAAGCCAGTGTGATGTAGCAGTTAAGATGATGGACTGGACTGGTTAGTCCATCCTCAGCCAGGGAAGCACACTGAGTATCTTGGGCAAAAAAACTAAAAGACAGTAAATCATTAAAATCTTAACAATGAATTCTCTAATTTTAAAAGTTGGAGGGAAAGTGGGTTTGTTGTGTATGATGAATGAGTCTGATGTTCTTATATTATCATAATTTTAACCACTGGTTCAGGATTGCATTCAAAGTTATTTACAGGCTAAAATGCCAAGAAAATAAAATGCTGATTCAAGAATCGTTTCCTGATTATTTGTTCCATGATAGTTAAAGTAGTAATAGTCATTCAAGGCAGCATATGCAAAATATGGGGGGGATCTTCCATATGAATACAGAGAGTCCTCAACTTACAACCACAATTGAGCCCAAAATTTCTGTTGTTAAGTGAGACATTTGCGTTTTGCTCCATTTTATGACCTTTCTTGCCACAGCTGTTAAATGAATAATTGCAGTTGTTAAATTAATACCATGATTGTTAACAGAATCTGGCTTCCCCATTGACTTTGCTTGTGAAAAGGTTACAAAAGGTGATCACATGACCTTGGGACACAGCAACAGTCCTAAGTATGAACCAGTTGCCAAGCATCTGAATTTTGATCACATGCTGCAATGGTTGTAAGTGTGAAAAATGGTCATAAATCATTTTTTTCAGTGCCCTTGTAACTTTGAACGGTCACTAAATGAACTGTTGTAAGTCAAGGTCTACCTGTATTATTCATTGGTTTTTGCATTTTTATTTTATAAAAAAATTAAAAATTCACCAGCGATTTTATCTGTGTAATAATTATATTTGTAGATCCATTATTTGAAAACAATTAATCCTTATTTATGCTTCTTTTCTGAAAGTAATTTAACAAATAGTTGAATATTACCAGGATTAAAAAAGGGTAGAACTTAACAGTCAGCCTGAAATAGAAGAAGGTATAAAATGTAAAAACAGCCTTTATTTTCTTCTTCTTCTTTATATTTGTCTCACTTAATCGGAGAGTCCATTTGTTCTTTTTCACATAGTTCTTAAACTGAAATTTATCTACGCATTGTGCGACAAAGGATTTTGTTTCTCAGCCAGACTGTTGCAGAGTTTGTTGCTGTTTACTGCTGAGAAGGAGTGGTGGACCACAGTTACCCAGCTAACTTCCATGCCTAAAAGAGGACTAATTATCTGAAACTTCCTGCTCCAATTCCAGCACTTTAACAACTATACCACTTGGGCCCTTCATTTGTCCTCCGTCTTTTTACCGGTATTTTAAAAAGTTGAAAGAGAAGTCTTACATAAATAAGGACAGATGCACAAAAGTGTCCTATTAAGATTCATGCATTATATTTGCATCTTACATAATTTTGCTTTGTTTTTTAAGTGTTCTCAAATGTTGTTCAAATGTTCTCCCCTTAGGTACTATACATCTCATCCTTATTTCCATGCTTTTTCTCACTGCAGTTCATCATTGCAGCTTTTAAAATACCATTAATTCCAGTATAGATTCTAAAACTTTGCATTAAAGAAATCTAGCATGTAATGGTTTTATGTTGTAGATCGACAGATCTAGATTAAAAATCCGTTTTATATAAATTAGATTATTTATTATTTAGTCCAGATGACTTGTAGAATCGGGCTTCTTGAATTCTTCCTCCTTACAACTACTTTCCTGGGATTCTTAAATGAAACTACTAGCAACTCAACAAAGGACCTTTTTATGTTCTATATTCAACATTTGTGGACTAATCAGTCAATAGATATATACACTCAGCTTTGAACCTGATATAACTTAAAGTCCCCAAAAGTCATCTATAAACCTAAATTCATTAAATGCTTGCTTTAGTAGCTGCTTATAAAAGTAGTGGAAATAATTATAATAATGTTCTGTTCATTAATTGTTAATTAAGAAAGTTTTATTGAGAAGGGAATAATTACAAAACAACAGATGTTTTGCTGAGGATAAAGAAAAAATCTGGCAGAAACAAAAAATACATTTTTAATCAGAATTGTTTTTTTTTTCTCATAAGTACAGAACAGAACAGAACAGAACAGAACAGAACAACAGAGTTGCAAGAGAAGTCTTCTAGTCCCAACTCCCTGCTCAGGCAGGAAACCCTATACCGTTTCAGACAAATGGTTGTCCAATTTCTTCTTTAAATACCTCCAGTGTTGGAGTGTTCACAACTTCTGGAAGAAAGTTGTTCCACTGATTAATTGTTCTAATTGTCAGGAAATTTCTCCTTAGTTCTAGGTTGATTCTCACCTTGATTAGTTTCTATCCATTGCTTGACTCCCTCTTCTTTGTGGCAACCCCTGAGATATTGGAACACTGCTATTATGTCACCCCTAGTCCTTTTCATTAAACTAGACATACCCAATTTCAGCAACCATTCTTTATATGTTTTAGCCTCCAATCCCCTTTGTTTTTATTTTGTTTATCAAATCCTTTGTATACAATTTCACATTTTCTAAATTTCTACATCTAAACATTTAGATTTTTTTGCCTAATATAATTTTTGGATTTAATGTCAACTTGGCAAAAGATATTATGAGTTACAATTCCCCCAAATATCTAATAAAGTATTTTAAGTATTTGTTTATTTCTGAACAAAGATTTAAAATAAAAAATAGTGTTAAATTATTAATACAAATAGTGTTAAAAACAAACATGTTTATGGAAGATTCACTTTTAATCAATGCTATCTAATACCATATATCTGGCATATTGTGTGGTTTCATGAGTAACTGTGGTTGCATAATTTCACACTTTGAAAAAGGGAATATAGTTTATAGATTTCTATTTCATCCTATAACAGTTTCAGATTATGTTGAATCACAAATATTTCAATAGAAGTTCTCATAAAATCTCAAATCAAGAGAAACAAATGTATATGAGATCTGTTCCATGTATTACACAATATGAGAAAACATACCTAGAAAAGTCATTTCTTCAAAATAGATTGAATGAATCAAAAATTACTGATTATAAAATATGACAACTCTGCAATCGTAACAGTTAGCTACTGTTTATAAAGTATAAAAATTAAAAAAATAAATTTATTCTATTTCAGGATTAGACTTCTCCACTTTAGATTTCTAGAATTACAGTATTTACTAGTGAAATCAGTGTCATTTATTTCTTTATGAATACTTCACAATTTGATTGACATGTGGGAAAATAAATATTATGTAACTTATGTGAAGTTCAATATTGGCAATTGTACTTGCTCTATACTAAGCAATCACGTCTCTAGAATCATTGGAATTCACAATAGGGAAGAATTTTACCACTAACTGGATCTGATTGTCAACAGACTGAAATGTTTCACAAAGAAAGAACTTTAATATATTATAATTTGTAGCAGAGATGTACTGCTAACAAAGATGAAGGTTTACTGAGAATAGTTTAGGAATCTGAAATTGCTGTCAGTATAGTTTGATGCATGCTGGATCTTTTTCAAGTGCTAAAGATTCTGTACCTCATCCATGTATTTGTGCTATTCTTTAAAGCCTTTTTGTTGTTCTACCAAAATTAATGTAAAATGTGTTTTTGTGCTGTATTACATTACTGTTCAGAGAAGTCTTATTCATCATAATCTACGGTAACAAGACTGTGGCATATATGGTCTCCATATTTTGTCAGATCATATTCTGGGTGTACATTCTCATCCACATCACAGTGTTTTGGAGTTTTTTAGGTAGGTAGGTAGGTAGGTAGGTAGGTAGGTAGATAGATAGATAGATAGATAGATAGATAGATAGATAGATAGATAGATAAACTTTAGATAATAAACTCAAGGTCATCCTTGTGTCTCATTGCTTACATGAATTTGCAAATAACTGATATTCAGGGGATATTCAGAAAAATGATAATATGGAGTTAGATCTATAAATGGATATCTGTTCACACAGTTGGAATTTCCTCCTATTGCTCTCCATTTCATCTTAAAAGCCTTGTATAAAAGTGAAAAGAATCTGTTCTCTTTGTTGTAAAGTAGGTAGGATAGGCTAGAACGTCATTAGCCGCAGGGGAGGAGAAAGTCCCTTTGTGTGCATAAATAGATGCACCTACCCAGATTCAACCAGGGGTGGCTGTTGGGGTAATGAAATACAATATACCATTACAAATTCCTCTTCTACTGTTGCCAAGTGAAACAAATTAACTTTTTTTCTGACAGTATGTTAATGTACCATATAGAATGGGTTAAATTCAATCTGACAGCATGCATAAAGTAAACTGAATTTATATTTATTGTCACAGCATTACATATCATGAACCCAAATCAGCAGTACATTAGTATTATAGTGGCACTAGTAGTCAAGCCTCTGCAGTCATGTTTTAAACGGAGATCAAAATGTTAGTGTGCATTCATGTTTTTCCTGTTGCTCTCAAAAATTGTTCTCACTAGTTCCCCTACTTCAGATATGTAATTCCTTAAGTAGAAGCTAAATATAAAATCTTTGACAGTCCTTAGCAGTTGAAGAAGATGGGGACAGCGGGAGGCAAGACGGAATTAATATTGTTGATAAAATATAGCTAAATAAGTAGGTGATTCTCTATAATTTAGAATGTAATAGTATATAAAGGTGGCCAGAAAAGAAGATTCAACAATTGACTTGTTACAAGATGAATGGTGAAAGGCCTTGAAACTTGACATTTCATATGAAATAGAACAGAACAGAACAGAACAGAACAGAATAGAATAGAATAGGAAAGGACCTTAGAGGTCTTCTAGTCCAGCCCAAGCAGAAGAACCTATACCATTTCAGACAAATGGTTGTCCAATCTCTTCTTAAAAATTTCCAGTGTTGGAGCATTCACAACTTCTGGAGACAGGTTGTTCCACTGATTAATTGTTCTGTCAGGAAATTTCTCCTTAGTTCTAGGTTGCTTCTCTCTTTGATTAGTATTAATATCATGGAACAGTTAAAATTGAATAGCTTAGAAAATAGGATTCTTATATTGTACTATAGGTTTCATAAAGCAAAGCAAGGATTCTCATCATTAAGATGGATAGTCAGATTCCCTATGTCTGTTTTTTTTGTTGTTGTTGTTATCTTTCAATGACAACCTAGAAAGTGCCTTAAAAAGTCAGCTAAAATTAGTTTATGGCTTGTTATGTTTGAAAGCTGAAAGAAAAAAAATAAAATAGCTTAATGCTTACATTTTAGCAAATATTTCAAAAGTTCAAGTATTTAAGCAACAGAATTTATAAATTTATTGATGTAACTTATAAAGAGGTGACCAAATTCAGATTAAAGTACTGAATTCTGAAAATTATAGAAATTTTGCATTAAGTATTTGTTTAGAATAAATTCTCCTAAATCCAACAAATATTACCAAAGCCCTATTCAATTTCATTAAATGAATTCACATCCATATATTTGTGGTGACAGTACCTTCCCATATTTTTTTTAATGTAAATGGGTTTTATAATAAAACTCACAAGTGGTCTGTAAAATTCCAAAGTACAAAAAAACAAAATTAACTACAGATGATGATATGCTTTTACTGAGTGATAAGAACAGAGCTAAAGCATTAAAACCTCTCAGCTTGGGATTGGGATTCCTTACAAAAAAAGGGGTCCTGATCATGCCTTGAATATTCACTTTTGCAATTTTCAGATGAAACTATTATCAATATGGGTTGAAGCCTACATGCAGTCCAGGTTATTTATTTTCCATGTAGGACAACCCCTTGACAAGATTTGTCAGGCAGAAAATATTGTATTCTTTTTCATTTTTAGCAGTGCTCACAGGGAGCCTGAATAGCAGGTGTGCAAATCATTCATAGAACTACTTGTGGTTATAGATTTATGTGTGAACAGAGACTTTTATTTGCCTCCTCCAGCATACATATGTTTAACCTTACATCATCATTCAAAATTCATGCAGCTTCCTGTGGGTAAAAGCTCTAGTTTTTCATTCATTTGCAGAATTGTGAAAAGCAGATTTGTGTAAGTTACTAGTACTTCTGATTGTCACTTTTTATTATAACTGTGAAGATGTGTTTTGATTACAGATCTCTGGATCTAAACAGATCTAAACAGAATTATTTTCTTTCCACGGGTTTGACATCGGCATCTTCATCAGTCTACTTGCTTTCCACTCGAGAGATTTCTTTAAACAAAAAATATTTTTTGATAACTACATTCGGTAGATTTTACTTGGTGTCCTTATGTGTAGATGCACTGACATCTTCATTACTACAACATTTTCAAAACCATGCTTAAGTTTGAAGCAAGACTGACAATAAATTTGGATTACTTTCATACTGAAAGATTTATATTTGTCTTATGTCTTTGTATATATAAACCTCTTATCCATAAGATTTGACACATCATGTCAAGTTTAACTACCTCCTATAAGTATTTTATCTATTTTTACTCATTTGTTATTTATTGTTATGTATGTGTTAAAATCTAAAATGCATATGATATGATATATGTCAGAGCTTAATTACTTCTTATATGGCGCTAGGGTTATGCCGTTGTTATTAGGTAGCAAAAGGAAATTGTAAAGCTTTTTGGAAATGAGTTTTTAGCTTCAAGAACCCAAGCTGTGTGTGTGACTGATTGCAGATAGGGAATAGATGGTTGTCTCAACTAGATTTTTTTTACAAAAACCGCAACTGAGGAATCATATGTATAAAATGCCTGAAACATAACAGCAGAATTTGTTACTCTTTGGCATTTTAATTCACAAATTGCTTTAAATTCTTTACTGCATTTAGAACAATTCTTAAAGACAAATTCTACCCTGGTACACTATATACTTTGTATATTACAATCTAAGTTTTAATATTCATGAAGCAAATTACATTTTGGGAGTATTTTTTTAATAAAATTCATTCCCCCATTTTTTTCCCACACAATTGACTTCCAGGTGTTCCTATTTTTATGGATCACTGCAGTGAAAAGACATGCCCTAATATTCATTTATAATGCATCCAGCTAGTAACATGATCTGCTTTTGAGTCTCCTCATAGCCCCCTGGCAAATAAACTTAATACATAAATAACGTTTTTCATTCAGTCTGGGTCAGAGATATATCATCAATACATTAATGATATCTCTCCCAGTAACTTCATACTGATATTACACAAATTACGGGAAACCAGCAAGTCCTGGGACATCCCATATTAGAATGCCTGTAGATTCAGTCTCTTCCCTGCACTCTCACTGACTGGATTTGGCCACTCAGCAGAACAGTACTTCCCACTTAGCAGTTCTTGTAGATGGCTCAGAACAATTCTGTAGTCAATGGTACAATGCTGCTGAGGGATACTTAACGACCATCTATGCCTTACAGAATTCATCAATGAGAATGCATGCATGCAATGAGCATGCAGTTTCTATCCCTCAGAAAGCAAATGAGTGGTCCTTTTCTCTCTCCTACATTATTAGAATAAGCAGACAAATATCTTTTTAATGTAAGACATGTGGACTTGCTTAAAAAGGCATTTCTCATAATCTATGACCTAGTTAGCTAAAAGTAGCTGACCAGCAATTTATTCATTCAATGCTTCACATATTCATACACATATTTGAAAATTGCCACCCCAACAGAAATAACAAATTTTCATGCAAGACTGTTGAGTTACATTCACCTTAGTACATCAAAATGAATGTCTGTGTTCCCATATGAAAGGGTGAAAATATGCTTTAGTATATGTGTGTACATGCACGATGCAAACAAACATCTTTTCTATGCAAGACAGGGGTTCTGGATGAGAAGCAAGCAAATCTGGGCATAGAAAACTAACATATCAAGCCTTACTATTTTGGAAACTAATATTTCTCAGGTCTAGTTTATTGAGAACTTTCCATTTACTATTTTTTAGTTGCTGCATAAAAATGTTTTAGATTTTTTTTCCATTTGGGGATATAGAATTTCTGAAATAAGATTATAGATATATTTTTTCATGATAAATTTAAGATTTTTGCTTTATCAATAAAGGAGAATATTTGTAGCTGAGGGTTGAAATGAGGGGTCCTTGGTGCTCTCTGAGCTTGGTTGTTTTCTTGCAGACATTTCATTATCCAAACTAGGTAACAATATCAGTGCTGATGTTATCTAGTTTGGGTAATGAAACGTCTGCAAGAAAACAATCAAGCTCAGAGAGCACCAAGGACTCCTCACTTATTTATTTGTTTGTTATGATTTAGCATAAATAGCAATGGCACTTACTTATATACCACTTCATAGTGATTTACAGCCCTCCCAAGCAGTTTACATAGTCAGCATATTGTCCCCAACAATCTGGGTCCTCATTTTTTAAGATGAAAGGCTGAGTCAACCTTGAGCTAGCCAGGATCGAACTCCTGGCAGTTGGCAGAATTAGCCTGCAAAACTGCATTCTAACCACTGTGCCACCACAGTTCCCAAATGTTCCACTTTTAAGTATTAGAAAACCAGTCTTAGCTGATTTTGTCATTGAACCCCTCACTCTCTTGCTGTGTGAGCCATCTACTTACTTTATGAATACTCTCTTGGAAGGAGAAAATAAGCCTGTGTTGCTGTCCTTTAAGTTATTTGTGTTAATCTCCCCTGGAAATATGACAAAAGTGAAATATTTTCTTTGATTAGCATAAAACCCTGCCACCTTAACAAAATGTCCTTCCAAATGTATTACTGCAACTGTTAGCAGAAATAATTTAAACTATAAACACACAGCATGAGTATATCCTTTTAGTTCACTCATTTAGTCCCTCTGAATGTCATAGAACAAGAGCATAAATATGCTTCTGAAATGTTTTGATAGCTAGAACAGTGTTTCTCAACCTTTGCAACCCTAAGATGTGTAAACTTCAACTCTAGAATTCTCCCCCAATCTCCACAGCATGCTGGCTGAGGAATTCTGGAAGTTGAAGTACATACGATTTAAAGTTTATAAGCATTGAGAAGCACTGGCATAGAAATTAATGGATGCTCTCTTTTTGGCATTGAGCAAACTGAAAATATTATAGGTAATATTAAAGAGAGAAATGATTTCTTAAAAGTTATTTTTGGTTTCATGCTATACAAAGTATTATGCAATTTTCTGAGCAAGATAGTACTGCTTATAGACAAATGTGTTTGTTATTATAGGTCTGGTGCAGAAGGTTTGAGTAAATATTCATCCCATAAAACGTAAATACTTGATAAAATCACATATATGCATGGCTTCATGCTAGTATTCTTCCATATCCATATCTTTTCATGCTAAATATGTCAAACATAGAATGGATTTTCTTGTATTGAGAATATGTATACATCTGTCCATATCTACAACTTTCCAAACTCAAGATTTAAAGAGAAATATAATGAACATTATGATGAAAATTGCTTCTCTTCATATTCATAGCAATCAGTGTTTGAAAAAAAATCTCTTTGCATACAGTACATTTTTTTCATAGGCCTGCTATTATTTAAGAGCCTTGTGAAGTGGACCAAGAGAATGAAATAAAAGAGAGAAGGAAAAAAATATTTAGTGATTCACCTTTGATTCCCAACTCACCCATTGGATAATCCAACTCCTGATAAAAATAGCCTTCAGTATAAACAAATGAAAATCCTTACCTCACTTTATTTATTATTTACCTTAGATGACCATTTTTTCCCTGCAGTCTTCTAATACGCTTTCTTTTACCTAAAAGAATTTAACCTTTCTTGGTTCTTTAATGTATACATCTTGGTTTATGCATGCATTGTCCAGCTCTGACATAATCTGTTCAGTTTAATTCTGATCTCTACTCCTAAACTTTTTATGGTAAAATACATTCATTTGTGGAGATTCTCACTCATTTCAGGTCATAGTTGTCTCAAATGTGCTTTTTCAAAAGGCAATTGGACTACCTTTTCCTTGAGGAGCAAGAAGAAAATGTTTCATTTCTCATCCAAGAAGCTTCATCAGTTGTGATGGTGGGCGATGGAAGGATAGGTACTGACAGTTGAGACTGGAAGGTGGGGGGATAGAATCCAGTCTCAACTGTCACTACTTATCCTTCCATCGCCCACTATCACAACCGTCGAAGCTTCTTGGATGAGAAATGAAACATTTTCTTCTTCTTCCTCAAGGAAAAAGCAGTCCAGTTACCTTTTGAAAAAGCACCTTTGAGGTAAAATACGTTGTTTTGACTCCATTTGTTTTTTTCCCTTTACATTTACACCTGCTGCCTTTTGAATTTCATTCCAGTATAACAGTACTTGTATTCAGCTTCTTTCCCCTCACCCCTAAGTTGAGAACAATGCGATCAGCACTAGTACCATCAATACCATAAATAGAATCGATAATATGAAGTTTACTTTATACTGAAAACAAAAAAGGAACTTTCTGCCCCCAGGAGTTTGCAATGCAAAGCCTGACAATTGAGAAAATAGAGATATGTGTGAAATAGTAATGGGGAGTAATACAGTGCTCCAAGTTGTAAATAAAATCCAGACATTATATTTGGAGTTTGAACAGATTCCTTTCTTCTTTTTCATGAATTTCCAAGCAACAGTTTACATTTGAAATTTGACCAGGCAACAGCAACCATTTAAGATAATAACAATAAGGGTAACTCCACACATCTCTATCATTCAGTCATATCAAGAATTTGCAACTATTAACATTATTCTTAATAGTATCCCAATTATATCTTTTTTCAACTTAGCAGCTGGTTTGCTATCAGTTTCCTATAACACTTATATTAAGAGTTGATTAGAGAGCCCTGTAATTTATTAGGACATAGTAATAAAATTTTCTTTAGTAATCCTGGGGAAAAAATCCATGTAACAGCTGTACAGCTTTATTAGTAGGACCATATCAGTGTAATGTTCCCTTGATAAATAAAATATAATGCAATATTTTCCTCCAGAAACTCTATTAAAAAGGAAATTACAAGCCTTTATCTTTCATTTTGGAATAGAAAGATTTAATTGTACATGCAAGCACAAAAAAGAAATTTACTTTCATCTTGCAAAACTGTTTATGTACTTTATTTTTAAAAAAGCATTCTAATGCTTTCTTACATCAGAATGCTCTTTTTTAAAATATTTTTAAAAAAGTGTTTTTGTAGCAGAGGGAGAAAATTGAACTGCTAACATCTACTCTTTGTGAAAGTAATATATTCTTGATCATAATGGATTAGGGTTGTGATTTGGCTCTGCTTGACTATTTAGAAACTACAGTGTTATTACTGCAGTAGTAATTTCATGTATAACTATGTAGTTGTCAGGGCTGCCTCTGGTCAATCCCTAGGAAAGAAAAACCCTTGACCCCACAGAAGTAGAGAAAAGGTACTTTTACTAGGAAATTAAAGCTAAGTCAAGCAAGATCTGAAGCAAAAATAAACGAAGCACCAAACTGAAACAAATCCTAGAGCCCACACCCCCCCCCCTTGTAGCCAGGCAACCAGAGTTCAGTCATCGGCCAAGAAGATGTTTTGGGAAAGTCTCTGATTCCAGTGCATTGTGCTTCCCTTCTGCATACCGAAGCTTTGAGGATGATAAACAAATTTCAAGCTGGCAATCTCATCACTTCTTGAAAATTTTGCCCTTTTACCTCCTGCATGCTTCCCTCCCAAGTGCCAATTGCTCCCCCTCCCACCATTTCCAAGGTAGTTGGCAGCAAGCTGGCAAGACAGCAAAGATGGAGGCTGACAGTAGTTTTGTGTTACAATTTATTTTCTTTAAAAATACTAATATTTATTTCTGCTTTTCAAAAAGCCTGGCTAATAACCAATGAGGCAAGTGACATAGTTTCTTTTGCTGAGTATTAGTTTTAAATGTTTGAACATTGATGTACCTGTTAGCAACTAACCCTTTTATTTAATTCTTCTCTGAATAACTGAGTAACTTCAAAAATAACTTAAAAAAAGCAAAAAGCAAATAACTTAATGCTAAATGTTGACAACAATAAATTTGTAAAAACCTTACAATAAGCATTACATAAAAGAATGTTTGAATCTTTTTTTATTAAAAGTTTTAAAGATTTTATACAATATGTACCCCAAATCCCTCCCACCCCTCCCCCACTTCCCAGAGCTGATTACAGGGTTACAAATAAACAATCATAATCTAACTAACATTACCCAACTATACAAACAATCAAATCCATAACATACTTTAACTCCTTTTCAAAATAAATATTAACAAATTAAATACGAAAATAATAATATAATTAAACCATAAAACTAATATAAATTCTCATATTAAACTATTAATAATAATCTAAAATTTACTCATAAGCTAGATAATACTTTTTAGTCTCATATTTATTCTGAATATAATCTATCCATCTTCTCCAAACCGAGACATATCTTTCTTGTGAATAGTCCTTCAAATAAGCGGAAATTTTTGCCATTTCTGCTAAATTAGACACCTTGAGTATCCATTCTTCCATAGTAGGGAAAGAATCTTTCTTCCAATATTGCCCCACCAATAATCTTGCAGCTGTTATAAGATTCAACATCAAATTAATTTCTTTAACATCAAAATCTACAATAACACCTAACAAAAATAATTGTGGCGTAAACTTTACCTTTCTCTTAAAAATCTTTTGAATGTTCCACCAAATCTTAATCCAAAAAGCTTTTATATTTCTACAAGTCCACCAAATATGAAAATAAGTTGCATCTAAGCTTTCACAACTCCAACATTTGGGCTGTAAATTAGGATACATACAGGACAGCTGTTGAGGATCCAAATGCCACCTATAAAACATTTTATAAAAATTTTCTCTTAAATTTTGAGCTTGAGTAAATTTTACATTTCTAATCCAAATTGTCTCCCATGTGTCCAATAGAATTGGCTCTTGAATATTTTGAGCCCATTTTACCATACAATCTTTAACTAACTCCATTTCAGAATCCAACTCTATTAAAACATTATAAATTCTCTTTATATGGGCTCGAGTTTGATCTTTAATCTGTTTTACCAAATTCATGTCCTCTAAGGTAATACCGACCTTTTGATCTAAACTCCACCTAACTAACAATTGATTATACTGAAACCAAGAGTGTACAATATTTTCTTGCTTCAACTCAACTAAAGATTTTAATTGCCAATCCTTCAAGAATGTTTGAATCTTAAGTGATAGATATTTTATTTTCTAATTTGCTAAAACTTCTCGTTCCCTCTTAATTGCCTGCAGCTATTATTTGCAACTGTTCCATTTTTTAAAGAAAAATGAAGTTATGTTTTGGTTCCTTTCCAATAGAAATCAACTAATTTTAATGGAAAGATACAGCCATTTGGGCCTATGATTACATTTTTTAACTTGCAAAGCTGTGCTGTAAACCATACTCAAAAAAGTGAGTAGGTTGAGCACAAGAATGAAATGTAATGTATGTTCATTTTAATTACATCTGAATTAAGCTAAACGCCTTAAATGTTTCATCAGTTTTCTGTCACATTAAATTTTACAATTAGGCAGTAATCTTTAAAGGGTCTCTAGGAGCCACACAAAAAATGGGGAAGGCCGGGGAGAAGCTCTTTCCTAGGACTACAGGCTGTGTGGTTGATTGGATATATGTCAATATCTGAAATAGCATCAGTTAGTTAAGGGAGATGTGTTTACTTAAGACATAAAACCTGCAGTGACTAATTTGAAGAGTTTGGCAAGGTTCTTAATGTAAAATTAATGCATTGGATTAACGCTGTTCTTATTTCAGTACTTTTTTTTGTTGGGGGTTGTATATGTGTGGGAATATATCTGAGAGGTGATCTTTCAGAAAAAAGAATATTAACATCTTAAGCAATCTTTTCATATGGAGGTATTTTTCATTTGGGAAAAATTAAGTTTCCCTTGAATTTGTCTGAGTAGATGTGCTGCTTAGAAAGAATTAGCCTATTCTATTTGTTATTTCTGAGCCTGCATTTCAAATCCAAGATCAGAGAATTGTAGGAATCAGTTAAAATAGAGAGGCTAGGTCCCTAAACCTTGTCAGTTAACTCTTAATGGGCTCTTTTATAGATAACAGTATATATTGGCTAAATTCAGGTCACCTGTAATCAAATCTGATTACTTAATGACAAGAATAGCTGAGCATTTTCAATTTTTTTACACAGAGAACAAAGGGTCCCAACAGCTTATAGGTGTCTGGTCCCAATAGCTTATAGATATCAAATTTAGGATTAGTCATCATTAATTATTAGAAATATCTAGAATCCAAGGAAAGCAGGTGGACCTCAGCCTCTACAAGAGTTTCCTTATATACAGGCATTATTGCTGTCATTAGAGCGGCATGGTAGCCTAGAGTGAAGACATTTGCCTCACAATCAGGAGATTGAGAGTTCAATCCTAGGCAGCGACAAATGTTTCTCTATCAGGACACAAAGAGAACATATCTGCTGTGAACTCCGGAAGACATCAGGAAGAGCTGGTTGTCAGTAAATGTTCAGCTCCTTTCAGTCACCCTGACTCCACCCTGATAAAAAGGGATCACAGTGTCATAAAAAAAGGAAAAAAATGCTGTTATCTCACATTAAAGAAAGTGGTGCTAGATTGGAGTTTTGTCTCAAAATGGAAGATGAGAAAATGGAAGTCTTTCCTATTATAGTGGTTTTGTCATGAAATGAAGGTTCACACTTCAGTTCAGAGACACTATTCATATTATAAACTTTATATCTTATCTAATTGAAACAAATATATGTGTCCATTAAGTATCAGTATAATATTGATTGTGTTATCTACATGATGTAAGATAACCTTCACTAAACTGAATTGGATTTCAGTTAGTGATGCTGGATTGCAGTTAAAAAGTTTGCAGGAGGCACCAAAGCTGCTTCTAAAACAAACTCCAGATATTAGAAATATTTTTGAAAGAAAATACAGAAAAAATGATATTAAACTTTACTTTCGCCATGTTTCAATGATTGATTCAATATAAAATATTCCACAAATATATATTTTCTGTTTCTATTGTAAAAAAATAAAACCTGACTGTTTTATTTTAATACAAGCTTCTGCTTTTTCCTGGTTGAAAATATGAAATTATCTGCAGCAGCCAACTGCTCAAGAAGATACTGGGCTAAGTTTCACAATAAAAAATGGATTTCCCTTCCCCCAGAGGTCTCCATTTGCAACTTTTCCATACCCCTTCCCATAAGCATTTACCATCAGAAAAGTCTTTGTATTCTAATTGTGTCATGATGGTAAATTCTTAGATTTGCGGATGAAGTAGAAAACTCAGACGATGGGCTTCAGAAACAGGTTAATCATATTCAGAACCTTCTAGCCAGAGGATCAGCCTTATGGTTATCCTCAAAGTTGGAGAATATATTCCCACCAAAATGTCTCTCTCTTCTCAGTTTTGAGACTGAAATAGTAGATACAGATTCCTTAATGGCCCACATAATTCCCTCAAAGATGTGGGATTGACTATTGTATAGAACTACTACAGGTAGTCCTCAGCTTACAAACACAATTGAGACCAGAATTCCCATAGTTATGTTAGTGTATTTGTAAGTTGAATCATCGTGTGACCAGACCCAATTTTGCAATCATTTTTTTGCTTTTTGTAAAGCAAATCACCACAATTGTTAAATGAATCATGTAGTTCTTAAGCAAATCACATGATCCTTAAGTGAATCCATCTCACCAAATTGATAGCTTTGCAGGAAACCAGTTGGGAAGCTCACAAATCACAATCATGAGACTGCAGGATGCTGCAACTGGTCATAAGTACCCAAATAGTGATCATGTGACTGGTGGGGTGGTATGACAGTCATTTGCAAGGACAGATTATAAATCATTTTTTTCTGAAGCCACTATAACTTTGAATCAAATTAAACAGTCATATGTCAAGGGCTACTCATATTACAGTACTCATCAATATGGGATTTGAAACATTGCAATTATCTTTTTTTTAATGAGAAGATAAATTCAATAATCTAGCCCAATTTTTTTTCAGCAACTTTAAGGTAGGTAGACTTCAACTTCCAGAGTTGAAATCCACACATCTCACTGTTGCTGAGATTGAACAAAATTGATGTAGTATAATTTGGAGTTTTCCCCAATATTCTATATTACTGTCCTTTCCCCTAGAACAGTGGTTCTCAACCTGTGGGTCAAGACCCCATTTGGGGTCAAACGACCATTTCACAGGGGTCGCCAAACAATGCAGTACGCCATTTTTTCCCCCTTTTCCTTAGCTGTGCTACTCCCTTTTATTCTATTGGCTTTTGAAAGCCAATAGAATAGACTCTCTTGAATAGAGTCTAATTCTATTGGCTTTCAAAAGCCAATAGGAATTGTCCAGGCTGTCTCTGCCCTGCTGAGCCCGCCAAAAGTCCCATTCTGCAAATGGTGCTGCACCAGTTGAGTAGTCCTCGACTTACGACCGGTTGAGTAGTCCTTGACTTACGACCAGTTGGGGGTCGCGGCATTAAAAAGGTTGAAAACCACTGCCCTAGAAATTTTTTTCTTTATATTGTTTGATTTTTCTCTGTGTCAGAGTCTTTGCCTTTACTAGACCTGACGTCCTCTACAAGTCTTAGGTACAGATTGAGGAAATCTGTAACAGCTAGCAAAATGATTGTCCCTATTATTTCTATGGTTCTGGCAGTCACAGCAATAGCAAATAGCCAAGTCTAGCTTTGCTTAGATTCTGGGTAAATCTAAGCAAAGATCTATCAGATTTGTGCCTGAAAGTGAGGTCAGTACTGAGTTTGCAAACAAGTATTTCATTGATCTTTATTATAAGAGTAAAGAGGCAAATATGTTTGTGAAATATGTTTTTTCCAGCTTTCTTTTCCATTGTCATAGTATTCTAAAGATGACGTATCATCTTGGAGGGAAAAATGAATTATTTTAGTAATTATTAGATGAATACACCTGTGCTGATAATTCAAATAAAGAAACTACAAATTCCAATATATTTATTTTGGAAAAAGTGTACTTGCTAATGAAAACTTTCTAGAGCCCTTGCTTTCTCATTTGTGGTTTTAAGAGTGTAGTTTATATAATATTATTCAACAACAGATTATGTTTCAAACAAGGCTGAACAACACTGTTTGTTTAGTCATAATCTTAACTCATTGCATGTAATTTTAATGCGACACATATTCTTGAATTGTATGTCCTTACCTTTCTTATTGACTGATTGAAACATGTGTATTTGCTTTTTTCTGCTAACTTCCACAATTCTGTTCCTCTCCAGATCTTTCATGAACACTTTTTCCTGGATGAAGGTTGCCTCCAATAAGATTTCAAATACGCATTCAAATGTGTATGTACTTGAATGATTGATTCATTTCTAGCAAATTTTAAATGGGCAGATTTCCATAGTATCCCAGCCATAATGCATTGAATCAATGCTGATATGTGCATGTTATCATATTTTCTTAACACATACCCCATTCCTACACTAATATTTTCCAAATAGTTGTAGAATGCCTATTATGCTGTTGAGGCTTTTCAAATTTCTAGTTAAAGAAATCTCTTGTATTCTTGTTTATTTTTCCCCACAATCCTGATTTGCTTCTGAATAATTTACTGTATCAACTCAGTGAGGTTTGCCTATGCTTTGCAAACTACTCTCCTAAGTAGTACTGGGTTCATATTTCTGCTTAATAGTAGCAGATTTTTTATTTTGTGTTGGACTGCTACATTTTTAACAAGACTTATATTACGATGTACATTGTAAACCATAGAGCAGCCTCCTTAAAATGATACTGCCATAGATACTTAAAACTGTGAGTATAAAATCATATATGGCACTATATGGAGCACTGATTTTTTAAAAATGAAAATTACGTATGCTTGCTAATTATTATATTTCTGTTTATGCTTCATCAGCCGTGTCTGTTGTATGCCTGGGATCAAAGTCATTTGTCACCTTAAATTTCAGTATATACCATAAAGTTGAATAAGAGCAGAGATATGTAAAGTTGAAGGGAAAAAATCTAGCTACATAAAGTTAATGTACATATCTTTAATGCATGTATTTTTTAGATTTCAGTGCTTGGTTATTATTATTTCTAAATCTATTCCAACTACAGTGGAAGACTTTCAAGCAGATGAAACCTATGACAACCTTCTCCAATCTGGTTTTATCCAGATATGCTACTAGTGAAATTCCCAGAAATCTCCAGGATTATCTAAAACAGATATCTCAGCATAAAATAATAAGGGAAATTGTTTTAAAGTAAAAGTGTTAGACTGCTGGGAGTTTAAGACACAGTTTACTCTGTAAAGTACCTTACAACACAGCTGTGCCATAAAAGGATATAACAATCATATATCACTTAGCTTTATGCCCCAAAAATCCTAATTCTAGATATTTAGAGCCAGAAATAGACTTAGTTGGTGATTAGTTTTGAATAATTTTCTAAAAATAAAAAACCTCTGTCCAAATGGGATCACGTAGATATGCATACTTTAGCAAACAGGGTCAATGGTCATTTTTTTCCAGGGAAAATAGCACTTTACAAGACATAGACACACCTCGTTTTTCTTCAATAATTGCAAGAAAACGGTTAAATAACTTCCTTCTTGCCATCTTCCCTCTTAGTCACTGTCATTTTAAAAAGTGTGATCTAATAACTTGATTAATTTTTCATTCAATTTATACTACCAAGAGACTTTGAAAGCAATATATTTATGTATTTTAGCCAAAAAGAAAAAAAAATAGCTATTTTGTAAAAGAGTTGACTGAAGACCAACCTGCCAAATTCTTGGTGGCCACCAAATCAAAGTCCAATATTATAAATGGTAGCACTGCTTTTTATTATATAAGTGCTAAGAGAATCAAGGAGCTAAGATATATTCAGATAGAATGCTATGTAGAAACACATACTCAGTAAGTTGTATTTACAGTCCCTGGGTTGGCAACACTGATAACTGACTTCACCAAAAGTGATGATGCTGAAGATGAGTGCCAAACCTGAATGTAAATGTAGTAGTCTAAGCTGTTCAGTTCACATGAACAAGGAAGTTGGCACAAAATACAATAATTACAAATATTTTTATAAGCCACAAACTGAGTACATCTTTGCAGCACCTTCATTAGAGCAAACATCTTCATTTAAACAAAGTAGTCACTTAATGAAACTGCTACCATGCTTATGATCAGCTTTCCTTTGATTTACAGATTTGCAAAGGTCATAAATGTGAGGATTAGTCACAAAGTTATTTTTCATCACTGTAACTGCAAATGATCACTGTATGAGACTGTGATTAAGTGAGGACTAGCTGTAATTTTGAAGCAGAAGTCTAAAGGCCAATTGGATCTATTTTGCTAAAATACTGAATACCCTTTAGAGACTAAAATATTTTCTTTTCACACTAATTTTTGAGTTAAGACAATGTTCTTTGTGTGTTTTAAGGAAAGCTGTGGTGTTTTGCCTTTCTAAGTTAGGCCAATACTTTTAATCTGTCATTTAGTGTATATTAAGATGTGCTGAATTGTTATTGAGAAATTCTTGCTTGTTCTGTATTTTCATGTTAAAAACACAAATCTGATTATTCGTTAGTCAGGTCACAGTAATAAACAAATACACTACTTCAGAGAGACAGATAATAAAGGCAGCAAATGCATTAATATTTTTTCTGTCACATTAAAAAAATTCCAGTTGAGTAACAATTTTGATAGGCCTCTAGTCAAAATATTTTGGGATCCAGATGCAATCCTGGAGGCTCGGATTATCTATTCCTGGTGGGGACAAAATTACATGCACTTTCCCCTCTCCTATTTAATTAAGGGTTGGTGATAGTGACATGTAATTTCAGATATACTAAGACTTTATGTTGTTTCTCATAGTTAAATTAATTAGCAAACCTTTTACTTAGAAAATTCAGTGTCAAAGAGAAGATTGCATTTTCTGTCCCATATATAGGAGAATTTTTCAAGAAAAGCATTTTATCATATATATGCCTACCTGGAGAATTAAAGACATGCAACTGAGAGAGAAGGATGTGACTTTGGAACAAATAACTCCTTATAAGAGAAAAATGTTGCAGAACAGAAAATAATGTGAACTATTATTGATACCTCCGTTCTGGCAAACCTAATTTAAGTTACAAAAAAAAGCATACTTACTACATTACATTAATTCTTACTAATCAAAATCACTTTTGATTAGTAAATGATGATTTTGATCATTGCCACAAATGTGAGCAGCTTGTATATGTATAAAATACACGTAATACATTCCCACATGCCATTACAACTACGGATCTTTAACAACAAGCTAGGGTGTCTGTCATATAATTGAAATGTTTCAGGATTAAGGTTGCAATTGTAGTTGAAACTATGACTGCTAGAAGGGATTAGAATGAGATATACAGCAAGTCACTTCTCTTGACTGAAATCCCCCTTTCCTGTCTGGAAAGCTCTATCTGCTGATCTAAACCTGTAGGAACAAAGAGGGGTCGGAAGTGGGGCAAGGGAGGAGCAAAGCATGGCATTTCCAAATTCTAGCCAATGGAGATATGGTTTTACTGCCAACAGAAAGCTAAATCAGACTGAGAGCAGTCACTATATGGAATCAAACATACTGGTTTCAATGGGATTTTCAAAATGAAAAGCAAAACATTCACCCCCATTCTCCCCTATTCTGTTCTGAGAGAGATGGTTGTTCACTAATTCTACCACCCTATGTAGTCTCATCTTAGCTGCAACTTGCCCATTTCAATTAGTTAGAAGTTGGCTACTTATCTGCAACTGTATGATACTACTTCACTTTTATATTCCTGTACATCATATGGTTCTCTACATTTTACAGACATTTCAGGTTTACTTTCTATTTTAATAATAAAACTCCCGTATTGACTGCACTATCTTTAAAATTGGGTAACTTCAGTAGAAACATATAAAAATTCTTTACAGAATGAGAGAGTTTGGAAGGGACCTTGGAGGTCTTCTAGTCTTTGTCTGTTATAGCTACCTTTCATTCATAAAATAGATGACATGAATAATCATCTTACCAACAAGTTTCTACCTAGTCTAGATCTAGAAGATAATTAATCTTCAGGAAAACTAACTCAGCTTCTTAGTACCATATCCATAAAAATTACTCATTTGGGGGTATATATGAGGCAAGTTATAGCTTTGAACTTTTCTTTAAACAGATATAAATTCAGCAAAGTCAGCTAGGACTGCTGTATGGATTTCCTTAGTTCAGCAACAAAAAGCAGCCAAGTTAATTCTGCTTTAAAGTAGACATCTTAATAATCTGCTTATGACATTAAATAGTATTTTTTATGAAGGTAGTATTTTATGGACAATTGTTTCTGTACAAAATATTTTTTTTAATTAGGTGCTGGCCTTTTCTAGAAGACCTAATATTAGAATATATAATAAAAGTAGTTCTCGGTTAACTCATTCAGCAACTGTTTGCAGTTACAATGGTCCTGAACAAGTAGTGGATATGACCATTGATACTACATCAATCAATGTATCTGGAGCTCAATTGTAATATGTAGTTTAGAAATTATACAAAATTATTGGGGGGTCTCTGCTCCCTATGTCTTGTGTGTGATAGGCAAATAGGATCTATTTGTTGGCATCATTGCTTTAAGTAGTGAATTTATCTACATGTACAAAGTACAAAAAGTAGGTAATGGGCAATTCCCTTTTCTTTGTCTTTCTTTGTAAATTATCTGCGCAATTTCTCTTAAAGTTAATCAGATGTTAAGCAGCTTTTTATTTTCTAAAGTGTTATTCTCTGACACAAAATTTAAATCCCAAAACACAGTTCTAAAGTCGCTGGTTTTTCCATAGGTTTTCCATAAATTAAATCTTCTAACTATAATATTACTAATCAGATTTTGTGTAACACATAATATTAGTTTATACCATTTTCTGCTTGCTAGTTTTCTTAGAAAGTATCGGCTGAATGTAAATTCAATTAGATTTTTTTTGCCTTCAGCTTCATTATTGCTTTATGGGACTATGGAGAGTCATGCAATGGACAATTTATATCTGTTTAATTCACTTAGTATACTAGTGGTTTGATCTTATTAAAGAAAAACATATTTTGAATTGTGTTAGAACAGTATTTCTATAGTGAATATTATTTGAGAAAGACTTGTTTTATAAACTGCATGTTGTAAATAATGAACAGTATTGTTCTAGTCTTCTAAAATCAATTGAAAATGTCATGTTTAGGGCTCAGTTACAATCAGTAAGAGCATTGTTGAATGAAGAAAAGAAAGTGTTAGTTATATGTTATTAAAGGAGGAAAAATTGTATTAAGGTGTCTGATATTCTCATATAAGAAGACCCAAAAAGGAAATAGCATCACTTTTTCACTTCAGACAGATGCAAAAGTGCTATTAATTGCTTTTAAAAAGATTTATATAAACTATGCATGAAAAATTAAAAGATTCAGCCCCTTTTTCAGTAGAAAATATTCAGAGCATCTTAAAATATCAGTTACTTGATGCAATAGTACGTGTTAAGAATATTTTTATCTTTTTTTGCCCACAATACAGATCAGAACTTTATAACTTACAAAAATATAATTGAAATAATTTTCAGTCATAAGGGCATTAAATACATTATTTTTATTTGTTGGAGATGTGTTAATAAATATATTGATAAACCTCTCAATTGCATGCCGGTAAGAACTCTACTAAAAAGCTACAGAAATCCCAAAGCAGCCATCTCCCGCTTGATACTTCCATATCTGTGTCTGTGATGATTCTCAGTCATCCAGGTCATGGTTGTCCCAGAGATGCTTTTTCAAGAGGCAACTGGACTTTCCTTATTTTTCCTTGAAGAGGTTTCACTTCTCATCCAAGAAGCTTCTTCAGTTCTGACTGAATGGGGGGAATAGAAGGATTTTGAAAGATAAAGGCCGCTCTTTTGAAGACAGCAAAGTCCACATTCTGGACAGAGAGGACCACTGGTTTGAAAGAGGCAATCTACGTTAAAATTGAACAGCCCTCTCTGAACAGAGGGGGAGGGATACAACACCACTATCTTCTGTTTACAACAAATCCTTTCACCAGTTCCAAAAAAGATTCCACACCCATTTGCACTATTCAGATGAACCTGGGGATACAGATAAACCTCCAAGTGTTCTCAACGACTGTCAGAAAGAGTACTAATGACCAGATGACTACAATGAATATAAATCCTTTCATTCTCTACCATTCAGTCAGAACTGAAGAAGCTTCTTGGATGAGAAGCAAAATTTCTTCAAGGAAAAACAAAAAGTCCAGCTGCAGCTTCCTGATCTGTGGTACAGTATTTTAAGGTGTTGGATTAGGGCTAGAGAATAAGGCCCTGTCCAGCAATGAAAATCCTCTGGCTGACTGATCCCTCAGTCTCGACTAAACTTACTTCAAGGAATATTTTAGATATAAGGTGAAGAAAACTCTAGGAGACCAACAGCTTTTGGGAAAAGTTGAGATATAAATCATATAATTACATAAAATCTGTGAATGTTGGCCTCTAGAATTCTCAGGTATGGCTATTTTGCCTGAGAAGATGTCCAAGTTGAGTATGGTTGCTCCATATTTTAGATATATTTAACTGCTTATGCATAAAGAACTTCAGCCTCAATTCTTTCCATGATATATCAGTCAGAATGAAATATATTTACATGGAGTTATGAATCATTAGTTATTTTATATGAAGATTTAATACTGTATATCTGCCAAAAGAATTGTCAGTCATTTTAAAACATTAGAAACATAATGTTTGTAGATTATTGTCATTTAGGCTGTGAAATGCCATTCTTGCAAAAGATTTTTTTTTAGACATTCCAGGGAGAAGAAAAGTACAGAAGGCAGAGAACCCAAATAAAAATTATTGGCCATAGTATGTTAAAGTTTCTAAAAAAACAAAATTATAAAATAAAAGCAGTCCAAATGATTGAATTCTTTAGAATTCTGATTCCGCATGACATGAGGAGAAATATGTAGCATTAAAAGCAAATGTTAAAGTAGCTAAGCTTTTGAGTAGTATAACTATTTGGAAAGTTGAAATGCCCAATTAAGTTAATATTGTTCTAGGTTCAAATATCTATTTGCATGTTTTAACTATGCCATTAGTGTCATACTTAATCAGACATGATTAAACTTTAAATCACATCTGAGACAAAAAGAATCATGTTCTCTTTTTTACTAATACAATTCTTCTACAAGTTAAAACAGGCAACACTTGCATCAAATTAGTTCACATAATCCTTCAGTCACACAATCAAATAATTAACAAAATTTTGTGTCAAAGCTTGATAATTTATCTAAACCATACATAGGAGGGTGTCTATTTTGAATAGGTGGCTTCTCTAAGAATTCCCTTTTTATATCCCTCCTGATTTTATATATATTTAAATCATATTTCATATTTGAGAGATATTGATGAGAATATAATGTTTCTCAAAACATCCGTTCTCTCCCAAATAATTAGAAAGAGCCTTTAACGTGTATTTTCTGAAATAGATTTACATAGGTGCACCACCACCAATAATTGGACTAGCTATGTGGTTCTGTCTTTAGCAACTTGTCTGAATCTAATTTACCATGACTTTTTATTAATAATCCTCATTTTGTTATCCTTCCTGGCTCTAAATCCATCTGATCCCACGTTCAGAGGTAGGTTAAGAAATATAGGATGTTTTCTCCAAAACTAACCGTCTAGTTAATTAACAATTTTTAAGTGTTCTTTTCATTTCATTGACCAGTGAGATAATGCTTTTCTTGGATATTTTCTGTCTGTTTCATCAGTATTTCTCATCCAAATTAAATTGTGCAGGTTGTTTTGTCCTCTATCACAAAAAATTACTGGTCCTTCATTTGTTTCCAAAGGTATATTTTTAGCATCCATAATCTGGACTAGTTTTCCCACCTTTGAATATTATAATTCATATTTGATAAATAAACTAGTATAATTCTATCCCATTTGAAAATTTGCATTATGCTCTAAATTGCTGCATATATCTCTGCAGTACCTGGATTTAAACGCGATATTTAGCTTGTTGCACTGAAAAGCTACAGAAAACTGATGGTAAATATGAACAGTTAGTCAAGCTACGTTCTAAATCAGTGATAAATACAAATGTTTTCATACTTTCAGTACTAAAATCCATTACTCGAAATCAGGATTGTGTACTTTATTATCTGCAGAGATTACATCTGAACTGTTTTGTGGGAGATGCTATGTTTTCTTAACTAAAAGTTTTTTTAAAAAAAATCTAATAAAAATAGAATGAAATGGATCAATAGTGCAGTCAATTATCATTACATATATACTCTGTATATATTTTATGTTTAGCCCAGTAAATCCTTCTAGTTAATTGTCACTGATTACAAATCAATGTGACAACAGTGCAAATAGTAAATAAATAACAAAACGCAATAGTATGTTTTTTTTAAAAAAAAACTTCAGATTGAATATGAAATGCATAGTTCATTTAACCAGAAGAACTGAAAAATTAATAGAAAATATTTATATTGGGTTTGGAACTGGACACCAGCAAATATTAATTTTCATTAATAAAATTCTGTTGTATGTATTTAATATTACCTAAAAATTGGGTATATTTAGGGTTGATTAAATTTAGGGTTGACTTTCATACTTATAGGAAATTTATCCTTTAGATCAAGGGTCCCCAACCCCCACTCTGTGGATCAGCACCGATCCACGGCATGCCAGAAGCCGGGCTGTGCAAACAAGTGAAGCCCCATGCAGAGGATGCAGGTAGCATGTGAAATCACGCCTCCTCTGGGCTGCAGAAAAACCTTTCTCCAAGGAACCGGTCCCTGGTGCCCAAAAGGTTGGGGGGGAGCTGCTTTAGATTACGTGAGGAATGCGATAAGTCAGAAGAATCATATATTATTTTTGCATTTTAAATTTTTCAATTGGAACTTTTACAAAATACCCTAAGGTGTTTCATGATTGCATCAGTTTTTTATTTTCCTACAGTCACTGATACAAACTATCAGCAACTGCTTTTGTTTGATAGTAGTAGTAGTTTAGAATGGATTTGAGAACAGCTAATTTTAGAATTACTTATACTCTCACCCTGAGATCTGCAGCAGTTGCTAGATTTTCCTGGATTCGAGTTTCTAGGAAAGGAGTATCATTGTTGCTAATACAGTTTTCGTCTGATAACTGATGTTGACAAAAGGTATTAATTTAGTAAAGAATGCCATTATACCCGATCCTGGTTATACATAGGCTAATTAATTCTTTAGGGTTGAAATGATTTTTGTAATTAAAACCCTGAAAGAACAGGAAAAGAAAGGGAAAAATCAAATACTATTGGTACTCTTAAAATTAACCAGAAAATGGAATGCCTCTGTTGTTCAGTTAAGAACTTTCAGTGTTCCTCCTATTTTCCTCTTTTATCTTCACCTTGCTTTGGTACACACAGGTATTTAAAAATATATAAAGAACGTGGTGCAAGAAATAATTATACAATATAAACTATCATAGGTCCATTTTGCTGAGAGCAAGTGGTATATAAATGTGTTAAAATATAATAGCCTCCATTGGATCATTTATTTCGATAAGCAAGATAGTAAAATTAATGAATTAAAGCCGTATAGCTGACATAAACTATCAGTAATAGATTTTGTGTAACTGTATATAATGGGATCAGATTATTCTGAGCAAGTAGGGGTACGTAATAGGAATTCAGAATAGTGACTTGCTTCCAGTAATTCATCAGTCACACAATGAAAAGAGGCGACTTCTGAATGACAACCAGCATGCTTTTTGAAGCCATCTGTTGTGAGTGGTCACACACACTCTAGGGATGCTAAAATTTCATCATGCCAGTACATTATATCTATTACTAAGAGTTTATCCTCTGAAAATAGGTCTGAATCCTTTATCTGTTAGAGAAATATAAATGCTAATGTGTATCTTCACATCATTTTCTGCTGTTTGTATCTCCTTTACAATTTACATTCTCTGCAGAATTTTGAAAAGAAATTAGTTAGAGGATGTTGGTAATTCTGAGGATATATTCTCAGTAAGTGGGTCCAAATTTCAAGCTTGAGACAAATCAGCCTCACTTAAAATGTTCCGGTGACGCATTTAAAATTGCTTATGTGAATTACATTTCAGCAGATAATACTGAACTCGTTTTGAATGTCATGCCATAGGAACAACAGAAATTCCTCCTGGTCTTTAATATGTCAAAAAACTAGAATTATCCATAGTGTATCTAAATAATGTACTTTTTTTTAAATGAAAACTTTTGTTTTAAATCATTGTGGATGGATTTCAAACTATCCTAAGTAATCTTAGTTGAAAAGAAAAAATGTGGCAGCCTTCTTGATGATACAATATAAATGTGTTGACGAGATTGAGAAAATTTTAAATTTCTTTCTTTTTTTCTTTCTTTCTTTCATCTTTTCTTTCTGAATTTCATCCCAGGTATGCGGAGGATATTTATTTTCCATATTTGAATGCAGGATGTATGTGTACAGACCAAGCCAAGCTTAATAGACTCATCTCCCCCTCCACCCCTTCATGATTTTTGCCTGAAATAGCCTTGGTACTTAAAATCAGACCTAATATCTACTTTTTTTATTAAGGATGTGCTGTGGAAATTATGCTAATTAAGCTAGACTGTAATTATAGACTAGAAAGATTATTTCACAGTCAGAATTGAATTGTTGTAGATAAATGTGCATTAACTTAATCGTGTGCAGATAATTAGTTTTTCTATTTACTGAGGGAGGGTAAAAAGAGATGTAATCAGTTACACAAAGCTTGCTCACTCAACTGAACGTATATCTTTTGGGATTCCAATAATGAGCACTTTTCTGACATCTGTCTCCATTTTTTTCTCTTGTAATTAAAATGGTCAGTAGTGACTAATTAACCCATTTAACTTTATTTCCATTTATGACATTTCTTGTACAACAGAGTTAAATCTGTTCTATATACAGGACATATTTGCAATCATATTTGTACTTTCAGATAAATAAAGGTATTATCAGGTAAAAGGATGAAATGTACAGCATTGTCAGTACATATACATCACTCTTATCTTCTACTGAGGAAAAAAGGGAGTTACGAATATTGATAGAGTATAATTGATCTTTTATTTATTTTGCACTTCATACCTCATTCATGTCATGTCAGAATTTTGAATTTAATGCTTTTTTAAGGGAAGGGAAGAAAGGAAAGCATCTTGCATGTTGTCAGTACACCACATGTATCTTTGGGTGGATAGGATACAGGCAAGAAGATTGTAGTTTATCAAATATTCTAGATGAGAAATCCTAGCTTGCATAGAATACAGTGAGCACACTTCAGGTAAAAGTGGCCCTTGCAGGTGGTTGTGGAAACAAATCAAAATGAGTTAAAGATTATATGTAGTGTCTTCATTGTTAAAAGGAAAACATGTAGTGGTGTGGGTGTAAATAAGGTTAGATATCTAGTCTCCATATTCTCTATGTTACTGACAAAATATGAAAGCCTTGACTGACGAACTCATGTTGAGTGTTGTAGAGCTGTATCGGTGGTGATACTGGTGTCAATAGCATATAGAAGTGTGACTTGAAATGGAAGACAAATTGTAATGAATATGAAATAAAATAAATGAAATAAACTAGTGAAAATTGTGAAGAGAGAGGGAATGATGTAATAATGCTGAATGAAGCTGGTTTTAATCTTATGAAATGGAGTCAATGAATGTATGCAGGGAAGTAAAGCTGTACTTAATAAGGATGGTTTCTTCCAGATTGCTGGGTGTATGTATGAAAGTAGGAATCTATAGTTTGGTGATTTTCTAATGTTATGCTCGATGAGCCAGACATGATTTTGATAGAAAAATTTGCAACTGTTGGAACAAATTAACCCAGAGAACAGAAAAAACAACTGGGCCTTTTAGAGACCCAAGAATGAGTAAAAAAAGTGACTTTTAATGAGTATCTGCTTATTGAAAGATCTGTTTGTTTTGAATGTGTGGTTTAGACACACAAGTATACAAGTGTTTGCAGACATGCTGAAGGAATTAATACACACACACACACACACACACACAATATTTTCAACAAGCCCAAAGGTGATGTAAAATTCTGGATGTGGGATAGTCCGTTTTGGGGATCCTGTCAAATGTGGTCTTGGGAAGAATGGTTAGGGAAGAAGAGAAAAGATGTGAAGCAAACTGGAGTGAAAATAGAACCACTGCAGGAAGAGAAAATATATAAACAAGTATTAGATTATTTTTCTAAAGAAATTGTTACCTATAGAAATGATGATTTATCTGCATGGACATCATGTGTTTGATAACTTTGTTTATGAAATATGCAAGCAACAAACTTCAGCATTCTGTGTTCATTCAAACTCCCTTTATATGTCAGTAAAATCTAAATGAGGTTTTTAAAATATTCAGTGCAAAGATGCAAAAATTTAGAAAATCCAAAATGGAGGAAATACTGACTGCATATAACCAATGTAATGAAGATTTTACCATAAATCTGCCTATATACTTATTAATATGTTATTAATATAGTATATTAATATATTATCTCAAAAAGGTATCAGTGATCACATGATCATATCATATGGATCTGTGAACCCTCAAATCTTTTACACCTTCACTATGGAAAGTCTGATATCTACCCTTTTGAATACATTCTATTTTGGGGGAGTTCAGTACAGGTAGTCCTTAATTTACAACTGGTTGCTTAGCAAAACAATTTTGATAGATCTTCTCGGGAGTACTTAGGACCTGGTTCCAAACTTTCAATGGAGATCCCCCTCTCCCTAGTCACCCTTATTTATGGCCATTTGCAATTTTCCACAGTCATGTGACCACATTTTAATACATTTTTGCTAAAAAAAAAACCTATGTTTACTTCCTGTTTTCATCAAAAGCTACCCGTAGCAAACAATTGGTTTGCTTAGCAATCTTGACATTCACTTAACAATGACTGCAAAATTGATTTTGGGGAAGTCCATTAAAGTCATAAGTCAAGGACTACCTGTATACCCTAAATATAGCAAACTGAGATTTGTTGATAACATTTTAATATTTTTAAGGGCATGAATCGATTGATGGTTCCAGTTTTTTAACGTATGTTTAAAATGTTTCAAAAATGTCTACTTTAAGAAATATTCTTGACCTTTCGATAGAGATGTGTCATAGGTTTTGATTCTGTTATGGAGTGTTAAGAAGTGCCTCTGAGATGGCCAAAGCATATGCCCATGAAGCAGATATTTTCTCACAGAATTTTATTACAGGCAAGTGTTTGAATTAAAGCTAATTTCAAATTATGCTGTGCAATTTCTTCTTGAAGAATAGAACAAAGTAATCACAGTTAAAAGATTATTACATTTCTGTTTACATCTTTACTGTCACTTATATTTTAGCATTTTAGTGATTGAATCACAGAATTTTACTCCCAGTGAATCCACTATAGTTAGCAGTACAATAGTGTTAAAGAGAATATGAACATCTTGGAAACTAAATGAAAACAATAGGGAAGAGCAATAATGCCAATCTATGTTCAGACGGTCTTCCATGTTAAGATCATGTGCAACTTTACTGCTCTTCCAAATGTCAAGCTGCTATTCACTACATATTTGTCTTTTATATTTTATTCTTGCACTTTTTCTCATAAAGTTCTAACGGAGTAAATAAGAAAGTAAGAATGTTCATTATTCTACACTAAATTTACACAAATAGTATAGCAGTTACTGAAGGGCCATATTTCACAGCAGTTTAATATACCTTTGTGAAGACAAATGATTAGGAGAGCAACTTAGCAAATACATGACAGCTGAATTGCCCACAACAATTACACCTGCATCTGGAATGAGTGGAGCAGAGGTGGCGAACCTATGGCACGGGCGCCAGAGGCGACACTCAGAGCCCTCTCTGTGGGCACATGTGCCGTTGCCCCAGAATTGCCTCCCCCCACAACCCCCTCCACCAGCAGCCCCCCTGGAGCATGGCCCACACCGAGCAGTGCAGCCAAGGACATGGCAGCCAGACAACATGGACAGGACTCTGCCCTCATGCCCCATCATGCACAGTTGATGCTGCGGGGTGCGGGCAGAGGGCGTGGCCGCCATGGCGCTGCTGGGTGATCTGCGGTGGGCCCTGGAGGTGGTGAGTGGCCCTGCAGGCAGGCGGGGGGAGAGTGGAACGGGGAACGCAGGCAGGGGGTGGAGCGGGGGTGGGGCCAGTTTTTGGGCACTCAGTCTCTAAAAGGTTCACCATCACTGGAGTAGAGTGTAACAAAGCAGGAAAGGAAGGATTAAACACACAAACCCTATGTTTCTGACAAATCAGATGTTCACTTCAGCTCTCTGAGTTCATTTTTGAATAAGTGTTTTTAAACAGTCATGATTTTTAAATTTTTCCATGCTTTAGTATTTTCTATGTCATCATAATCAGAATTACCATGTTCTATTTTGTATTCGGTGATAATATGGACTAGTCCCATTCAACCCCTAGATTTATTCCCTCTAACAGCAACATAGTCGCTACAGTGCTAGGTTGCAAAGAGACATATCATTTTATACATGAAGATTACATCATAGATCTAAATTAGGGATGACATTGTCTTATTTTATTAGTGATTGACTTAAACCCTCCCTCCTTAAGGAATTGTTTAATGAGGATTTTCAAATATTGATATGCTGAGTGCTTCAATTAATCGTGTTTGCTTCCATATTCCTGTGTAGAAAGAAACTTGCTAGTTCTGTAAAGAGAGCCCAATTTATCCATCTTTTCTTTTTTCCTCCTCCACCTCTGAATAATCTCTGTAGAAGGTGTGCTATCAGACATGTCTCCTCTTTGAAATCAGGAAGTTGGAATGGAATTGGAACTGATTTGGGGTGACTTTTTGAAAGTCTCTCTTGTATACAGTATGAGAGATGATCTCAAAAAGGTGGGGCAAAATGTTACTTGATTAGTACTTAGATGGGACTCCACCAGATATCTCAGGATTGTAAACTAAACTAAAAAACAAAAAATGGAAGAAAGCAGTGCAAAATTCTTGCAGTATCAATGTGCCATGTAGTTACTATTAATTAAATTCAGCTCAAACCAGTGTGTATGTGTGTGTATTTGTGTGTATAATACAGATGCAGTATAATAGTCAAAAAGAAAGCAAGCAGTTGAAGAGTCCTGACAAGCAGTAATGATTTCTGTCATTGGTGGCTGCATTTAGTAGTAAAGCAATTTAATCTCCAGTCTTTATTACAGCCCCTTTCTCCCTCACTACTTTATAATAATTGGCAGGTTAACTATCTCAATTGTTAATGTAGTAATATTCTGAGCAACATACCATAAGATATAATGAGATAATTAGGGCTAATTTTTCAAACATGTTATATCAGTTGAAGGAGTTCAAGTGCTTATGGGACTTTTGCCATTCTATCTAAGCACTTTAAATTTCTTGCAAACATTTTCTAATAGCATATTGTAAGTTCAGGATTTTTTATGTCTTTCTTTTGCTTTTCACTAGAGAGATGCATGTTAGAAGCAGTTCATCTCAGAGAACCAAGGCAACAATATACGTATTTTGAATTATTTTAGACCAACGCATCTATCTGGGTCTCAGATTTTCCACAATTCTTAGTGCCTATTTTACATAACAGAAAACAGAGAATCTTACATTAATTCAATAGGACTTCTAATAGCAAAACAGGAGGATAATGAATTTTCATAATGCAGTAGTAAATGGATAGCAGAACAAAATCCTTAAAGGAAAACCAAAAGCCTCCAATGTATTGTTGGAGATGAGGCTGTTGATCTAGAAAGTCTCTAGTTATACAATGACCTCTGTGGGAAATACATCCAGTGCTACAAAGTTTAATCATGTTCATCCCTCCTGTCTTTCCTCCTCCTTAACCTATTTTGTGAGGATAAAGCTGAAATCCTGCAAAGATAAGGGATGAAGTGTGCATTATGCTATTGTAAGATATGTGGCTCTTTTTTCCTGTGTTATGTTTTTTGAGCCCCATTCTAAATTATTACCTTCCCAGTGTTGACAAGGTAAAGGGGCTTCAATAGAAAAAGGACAGGGCAAAATTTCTTCTCTTTTAGTCTAATGTTCAGGTATGCTGGATGGCAATTTCTTTCACTAGCAGTCAGCTTAAGTAATGGGATGTAAAACATAGCACATCTGGGGGTCACCAGGGTGGCAATATAGCTTGAACACAGATCCTTCAAACATGATTCAGTAATGCTTTAAACCTGGTATTCACTAGTACAGCCCATTTTTTGTGGCTTCTATGTGAACTTGTAAAAAGTTACAACTGACTTGATTTTAATGAATCAGTTCCTAAACAGTTACACTTTTTAAAGCTCTTCTAGAAGCCTGAAAAAGCATAGCTACCTTGTATTAAAAGCAGAGAGGTATGCTTGCCCAAGGTCCGAAGCATTTCTGCAGAATCATGTTCAAAACATGCACAAACCTGGCAGTTAGGGGGCATTTTAGTTCAAGTTTTTGTTTGTTTGTTGGGGTGGTGGTGGTATCACCTGGCTCTTATAGAATAGATACTTGTTGCTAAACAGCTGCACTTGTAATAATTACTAAAATGATTTTAAGAGCGTTTTATATTTTAAAACTTCAGAGTTATGGTATGATTTGCCATCTACTTAAGAGGAAATTAAAATTTACTTTGTGTATTGGTAATATATCATTCCTACTTTGTAGTTTGGTAATAACCGCCACTGTCTGCATGATTTGGTGCAAAGTGCATCCATTAAAAAAAAGGTAGCTTAACAAGATTACTTACATTTTATTAAGATTTTGCGGCCTTAAACTATATCATGGATGTCTTCTAATAAAGCAAAATTTAAAAGACTGAACTATAGTATCCAAACATTGATCTAATTCTGTGAGATGTTGAGCCTATTTCATTTTCTACTGGGGATTAAAAGGCCCAGACCTTGCAGGCTTTTCATCTGAAATTAGATTTTTAAAAATGCTGTGAAAACAAATGCTAATTTAAACTATTAATCCATATACTACTGTTCCTTTCTCTGTGCTAATTGCTTTCCATCTGATTTGATTGCCTTTTCTTGATTTGTTGTTTGCTTTATGACAGTTAAAGAGCTAACTTTGTCTATTCAAACTTTGGAAATCTCTTGATGTAAATTGTTTGTAAATAAATAAGAATAAATATTTCATGAATCCATAGCAAGCAAAAGAGTCTATTATTGTCCAATTCGCTGTCTTAGCTATTCATACGTACAGTATCCTCTCCCTGGAAATAACTCATCGCAGCTTTGTTAAATACTTCATGTTTAGAGTCAATATATCTTTGTATATAATATGTTGGAGGGTAAAATGGAATAGTTCCTATCTTAACTTTTTTCATTTTTGGCCTTTCAAAAACATCTGGCTGGCCGTGATTGGAAACAATGCTGAATTAAATGGATTTCATTGCCTCAGTCAGCAATGAAACAAATTGATGAAAAATAGTGAAAAAAAGAATACCAAGGGCATGAAAAACTATAATTACAACATCAGCCTCAAAAATTTGCTTTTTTCTTTTAAATGACTGATGCCATTTTTATTAAATGGTTCCTACTGAAATTTTGTTGTACAGTTCTGCAGGAAAAGTTTTTCCGAACAGAAATGATTAGAAATGCCTGGGCTTCTATATTTTAACTGCTTGATTAGTACAGTATCCTGTTGCATAACAAATTATGGCTAATGTTGAAGGAAAAGTCTTCATCATGGTTCAGTCCAAGCCGGGAATAAACAACATGGCAACTGCTTTAGAAAGAGGGTTGCAGTTTATTGAAGAGGAGAGCCAGACAGAAAGATGGCTCTGGAAGAAAAGAGAGTGAGCACATGTAGGGAGAGGTTTTTTATACCCTCTGGAGCCTTTTGTTTGGAGTTGTTCCTGTGGCATGAACTTTGACCTGAGTCTGAGCGTGCCTTTCTGGTATTCTGATGGTGGTGAATTAATCCTATTATGTCCCAAAGGTCATAGCCTGCTTCCCTGGAGCTGTGGCTGATGACTCTTAGATTTTTGGTGTGAGGGATTGTTGATTCTAGGGATCTTTCTTCCTAATCCCAGTTTCCTGACTCAAGTCTTTCTGACAAGATTATCACATCTGCATTTCTGCAGACTTGGTTTTTGTTTCGGACAGAGAGATTGGGGGGGGGGGTTGGTTTCTGCCTTTAAAATCTTTAGGCAAATATATTCTCCTTTTAAATATTTCCAAGAATATTTCTTTCTCTGGAGGGGGGCTAACTTCCCACACTAGAAATTAATATACTAAACCTTGGAAATTTGCTATAACTAAGGGATATTTGTCATACTGCCCAGAGTCTCATGGTAAAACAGTGTTAATGGTGAGATATGTAACAGTGTCTATATTCTCCACTCAGCACACATATGTTTGTTTGCAGCACCTTTTCTCCAAACAGAAAGTGACGTAAATCTGCAAATGAAGACAAATGATTTTCTATAGCACAACAAACAATAAATAATGGCTGATGGAGGGGAGAAAGCTCTTATACTTTATTGATGTTTAATCTTTCTTTTGAATACCTTACACTACCCTGCCAAAATCTAAATAGGCAAGTGGCATGTTTGCTAGGCTAAGATTTAGTTGCAAATTTTCACAATTATCATTTTAGTAACTCTAGAATTACATTCTCAATCTCTGCTAGTATTCAGTTATCAATCAACTTTCTTTTGGTAGGCATGTTATGTAGATTAAAATTAAAATAGCATTGAGAAGCTGACACAAGCTAGCCACAAGACGGGGATAGCCAAACCATGGTTTGCTGAATATAGTCAAGTTGTTTGGATTCACATGTGACCATGGTGCACAAATCATAAAAGCTGGTTCATATCAGATGCATAATGTGGTAACCCAATCTGTGTCTTGGTGCAAAAATAAATTTTAAAGGCTCACAGAATATGTTAAGAACTATTAACTGAAGGGTTCTTCAGATTCAGCATTAAGGCAAACATTAGGATTTTCTCTGACATACCATGAGAGAAAAGAGTTCCTGTAGAAGCCTGAAAAAAAGATGATTGTTTTAAAGACATGCAGCATTATTGCTGCCACATATTCCAGAGTCTTTTATTTTATTTTTTTAAAATAAATGCTGCCTCACTAAACATGTCCAATTCCCCTTTTATGCCATGATAAGATTTAGTATCGAGTTGCTCGATCATCCTCATCTTTCATGATACCTATTCAGGTTTCTTTTAAGATTTTGTAAAATACAGTCCAATAATTAGATCTAATACTTAAACGCTACTTTGATGTAGAGACAAACTGTGAAGGTTTGCAGAATATAAACATATTACAAATTAGTACAATTTAAGTAATGAAAAAGTGGAGTCTAGGCAATGAAAAATCCAGAAGTACTGTATTATACATGATCAGCTTCTTTTCAAAATCTGTTTCACCTTTTAATTTATATTCACTTTGGTGCTGAAGTTGTCAGACATGACCAAATCAGATATTCCCCATCTTATATCTATATATTACATTTCTTTAACCTTTTGCTAATGGGTTGAATTTTTATTTATTTTTTTATTCTCCTTTGACAAGCTAGTACAGATAAATGTAATATCAATAAAATAAAAATAGAGTCAGGTCCAAAAAAACACCAATATAATAGCATTATAAAACATTGGGGCCTAGTTTGGCCTCCCTTCAGCAGCTTTTCCTAATAATCTGAACAGAGAAAATCTCTCTAACCAGCTGTCCCTCCACTCTGATCTGCCTCCAAAGTATCAGTTGCCTAGTGTTTATTGCAGTGATGGCGAACCTTTTAGAGACCAAGTGCCCAAACTACAACCCAAAACCCACTTATGTATCATCGGGTGCCGGGTGGGTGTGGCCCATTGGGTGGGTGTGGCCCATTGGGTGGGCATGGCTGCAGTGGTAATGGCAGACTAGGTGGGACTAAAAAGTTCAATCAATCAATTCCAACTTTGTGAGATCTTTTTTTTTCCGCGAATAGTTGAAATTGATTGATTGATTGAACCCCCCCCCCTTTTTTTTTTTTGCACACGGCAGCAGAGGCCTAAAGTGAAAAGGTTTTATAAAACCCAGCTGAAGGCCTAGGACTGGGGCGATGGCATGCATGCCCACAGAGAGGGCTCTGTGTGCCACCTGTGGCACACATACCATAGGTTCGCCACCATGGGTCTATTGTCTTGATGGCACACAAATTGAAGTGGACAAGAATATGATTTTCTTGAGACTGAAGAATGAAAGAACCAGGATGCATTCATTTTCAGATCATTATATGTATGCTTCCTATTAGTTCTAAATCATTTCTGTGAAGTTTATAGATATTCAAGTATGCAAAATGAAGAAATGTAATTGGTTTTCATGGAAGCCAAAAGGAATTTATACTATTTTAGGTTTCTGAAATAATATGGACTAAATGCCCACATTACCTACAATGCTTTATTGATTGAAAATACATTATTATTTGGCGTGTTAAGTTTATTCTCCACTGCAGAGTGCTAGGATTATTTTATCTTTTAAAATACACTTTTTTGTAGAAATGAATTAGTCCACTCTTGAGATCCAATTATTGCACAACTAGAACAACTGTTACCTATAATATACAAGTGCTGTGTTTACTTGCTTTTAACAGATGCTGTTGAGAATGTAACAGATTTATCCCAGTTAATACTGTACTCATTTAAATTAATATACACTCTGATCACTATTATCAGCCAATCTTGCAAAGCAGATATATTCTATTACATAGCTGGTTTATACCCATTTGTTGTGCATTTATTTCCATGTGCAGACAGTCAGTGTTCTAAACAGTATATTGGGAAAATTGGCAATGTCTAGCATTGCTCTTTTAGAAAAGTATCTGTTTTAACGTTTGAATTTAAGTCGGGGGATTTAAAAATTGATTCTCATTTTAAGCTTGGGACTCCAAAAACATTGTGTAAAGTCAAATATATCTTTTATAAATGTACATTTGGTTTTAAGACTTTGAAATGTGCATTGTTGCGGTTTATCGTGAAAACAGTTGTAAATGTAGATCATGCTGGAGTTCATTATTAATATGATACAGTTGTAGAGACTTAAGGAAAGCAAAGAAAAATACAAAAATAAGGTTTCACTGAACTGATTCAATAAAGCCTTGTTTTCAGAATTTAATACAATAGAAATCATTTGTCCAACAGTGATACATACATACATACCTCCGTACAACGACTGAAATCATGTACAATGCTAAGCTGTACATAGTTCAGATTCTGGTTAAAAGTAATAAAACTTCCTGAGTCTGTTAATTTTCACACATGCCAGCATTTTTCCAAGCCTGATGAAAGGTGCAGAAAATAATATAAAGTACAGAAGTGATAGATAAACAGAACAATGTCTTCTATGTGCATTTCTGTTTCTCAAGCTCTATGGACTTGCATGGAAGAAACAAAGATAACAAAGATTAGCCTTTCTCTCCCTGCATTTGAGAGTACCAATCCTGACTGGATTTCCACATTTTTGTTTAAAATAAGAATAAATAGAAAAACATATATTACTTCAAATAGAAATATGTACCACTGAGAGTAGAGTAGTGTAGTGTAGGAATGGAATAGAATAGAATAGAATAGAATAGAATAGAATAGAATAGAATAGAATAGAATAGAATAAGAATTGCATTTTCAAAATGAATAAGTAGTATTCTGTTCATTCTGAAAAAATCACCTGCATTTTTTGATTCATATAAAAATTCATTTACCAGTTAATCTTTGCAAAACTATTCCTGTTGTCAGAATTCTTTTGTTTCTCAACTGGTCTATAAAAGATTAGTGAAGGAAAAGATTTGTTTTTGCCTTTTAAAAAGTAATGTTATAATATTAACTTTACATTAGACACAGATTACATGACATCTTGATTTTTATTAATTGAGAACATCAGTGGAACAGGGAGTAATATAAAATAAAAGAACGTATCTTTATTTCTGCTCTATGACAAGTTTAAATTCTAGGTCACAGGATAAAAGGTTTAAACATATCTATAATCAGTGATAATTGAATTGTGCATATTGTGTTCTATAACAATTATTAATTTGTTCCAAACATCTTGCTTCTGTATATGATGAAATATTCTGGAGTATAATCTTAAAATATAATAAAACTATTTTTGTGGGTGATTACATTAATTTTGAGTCAATTTAATTTAGTTTTCTAGCTTCTTGTAGCAGTTCCACAGAATGATTGCCATGGGCTGGTTGTTCATAAAATGATTAGCACTGTGGACATTAATAATCATAAAATGTGCATTTATCCAAAGCCTGATAGTTGGATTGCTGTCTCTCATGATGGTGCCAACATCCAGCTTACCTTACCAGATGGACACAGTTTTAAACAAACACTGAACTATGGGCAATTGCTACTTTTGTGTATAAAATGACAATATGCATTTTTTTAATGATTACAAATATTGCAGAAAAAAAATCCTTACTGCATCTTTACAGAAAAGGCAGTTGAGTAGGTGACTCAGAATATTGGCTCCATTTTAAATTCACTTTCTCCTAAACACATGATCTGGACCAAATGCAATATTTAAACAACCACAGAGACAACATGAGAGAATAGAAATATTCAGAGATGTACCATGTTACTTTGTTATACAGAAGGGAGAAAAAATGGTTTCTTCCTAAGCATTCTTTTTCAGTAAGAAATCTTTATTTTTTCATCTCTCCAAGAATTGTTCCAAAGCTAAAGTGCCTTAGATAAACAATAGTATGAAATGATAATAAAGTAAAATATATTCCTTGGAAATAAACATAAACATCATAAAACTAATTGCATAGGTCTATGTGCTTGTGAATGGTGCATATTCTGGTTTAGTGACCAAGGATCAGTCTTTAGCTTAGCATGAGATACAAATGCATGAAATAAATACAAGAGAGTTAAATTAATGTCATGAACCTAGCAATGAATTTTATCTCGTAGGAGTATAATATGCACCCGCCAAAAGAAAGGAGAATTAAATTCTTCATTTTTCAGAAGTATTGAGTTGTTTAGTACAAAACATATATACGTGGCAGTTGCCAGAAGTCTAGATTGATTTGAAGGCAGAAAAAAAAAGAAATTATTTATAATTTATAAAAGCAAATATCATGGTTATATTTATACACTCTACGCATATGTACATATATCTTTATTTGTGTACATATACACACAGAGAGAGAGAAAGAGAGAGATGTGTACAGATAGTCATATAAGTATATATACCTGCATGCATGTACACATATACATGTTGATAATTTTGCTGGAACATTAAGAGAAGCTATTTAGGGGAAGGCTTTGATTTGGAAATAGCAGAGGTAGTATAAAACAAACTGAAGTAAAGAAAGGAATCTCCTGCCTTCATAAAAGTAGTGCATTGGTCCTGTCTGTTGAAGAGAATGGGCTAAAGATTGCATATTTGAGGGAATAGTGGCTGCTTTAAGAGAAGATAGGAAACTACTTGTATTTGCATCTTATACTACCTTTTCTTACTGCACTAAGTGACCATTCAGGGCATTAACCTCCAATGTCTCCTCTTGTGAGAAAGCTGTTTCCCCCCCCCCCAGTCTTATCCTTGGATTGGTATTGTTCCACATCAGTGAGATGGCATGTCTGTGCATATTGGCTGTGGTTTTTGTGTATTTTATTTTCTTAATCTTTATCAGGGCTTCCTATAGTGCATTCTATTTCTATTATTTTAGAATAATAGAACTCCAAGAACCTAATCAAATGAAAGCTATTTTCTATAATTATTATTTTTTTAATTAGGGGTAGTAATGGCAGTAATTACCTTTTCATATACATTCCAGAGGTAATATCCCCCCTCACCCCCAAACAATTTCCTGTTAATACATTAAACCGTTCAGCATTTCAACCCCATGGATCTTTTCTTGTTTCTTTGTATGCAGAGAGTTTGGATGGCGAGATCCGGAACTACCGGAAGTTATTCAGATGTTACAGCATCAGTTCCCCTCTGTACAGTCTAATGCTGCTGCTTATTTACAACATTTATGCTTTGGAGATAATAAGATAAAAGCTGAGGTAAGAAAACCATCTAATAGGAGGGGTGTGTTTGTGCATGTGTTCGCATCGATGTTGCAATTCTGAAGTCGCTTTATCAGACTGGTATTAAGTACATTTGAGGGCTAGCTTCATGGATTATGTTTTGGGGGAATAAAGCAAATTGTCCTTTTTATTGTAAAGGTATGTGCAACGTTCAGTGCTCTCTGTGTTATGAAAAATGTGTACATCAATTTTGATACTACTTTTTGCTTATTTTTTTCCTTACAGCTATGTCTTGATGAGAGGGGAAATACAATTTCATCTGGTTTAGTTAGGTTAAAGAGAAATAATTGGTTCTCTAAAATATCAATTTTCAAAAGCTTCTCAATATAAAATCGAAGTATTACTACTTTATATTAGCCTGATTTAAGCATCCTTGTTTAAAAAAAAAGCAAGTACCTCTGATTTTTGTGGAATATGACAGTTGACTGATCCAGACAATTTTGTCTTCAGTTGGTCTTGAAAGCAAATGAAGGACTTTTATTATTTCTTCTCAGAAATACGTGAGGGCATGTAGCATTACTCTACACCTCTTTCTACAAGGGACTGTTCTAAGAATAGATGATTTATTTAGTTCACATAGGGCAATGGGAGCTAAATGGGAGAAATCATATCAATGGGGGTGCTTATAAAATTTTCACCAAAAACTGTACAGGTAGTCCTTGTTTATTGACCATTCTGTCAATGACTAGTCAAAGGTATAATCGCTCTGAAAAACAAGACTTTAAAATGGTCTTCAAAGTTACAGCCATCACAGTGTTCCTGTGTTCATATGGTTATGTATTTGGCACTTGGCAAGTGGCTCACATTTATGACAGTCACAGTATCCTGCTGTCATGTGATCTCCATAGGCAACTTCACAGGCAGCTTCCGATAAACAAAGTCAATGAGGAAACCAGCAGGAAATCACAAGCCACAGTCACGTTGCAATTATCGACCTGTGGTAATTTGCTTAACTGTATCCAGAGCTAACAAAACTGCCATTGTAATTTGGTGCTTAATGACCATGCTGCTTAGTGATGAGTTGTGAATCCCTGTTGCAGCTGGTAAATGAATATATGTGGTCAGTAAATGAGGACACCTGTAGTTGTAATTTTGTTTTAAAAAGATTTTGCATTTCAGAAAGATTATTATTCTCATATGTATAGTTTCCCAATATGTTTTCATTTTCACGATCAGTTTCTAGTTAATCTTTCATTAAGATGATTATTCATCTCTTGACTTGGAAAAGAAGCTAGTAGGAATAGTATCTTTAAAATGTACACTGGCAGGTCCTTCCCATTGACAACAAACTGTTCACTTTTAGGCTGCTTATGTATGGTGTTCTTTTGCCATTAACTTCAGGAAGTCCTTTGGGAGCCTTAATGATTGAACAGCTGATCAGCCCTTTCTGCACATTAGCTTTTCTGATTAGGTCTTATAGATTGCTCTTCTGTTCAGTCAGAAACTGTGCTTTTTCTGACTTCTTGCTAGAGTTGCAGTAACTCGGCATCACAAAACTTATTTTTCCATATTGTGAGCAAACAAGATTTAAGCTATGAAATGAGAACTTGATACAAGTGGCATACTTCCATTTCAGACCTCAAGCAATCCTGGAGTGCTTGATTTGGAATCATAAAATAAAAAGGATCTTAGAGATCATCTAGTTCTGGGCATTATTATAACATCTCTGACAGATGGCCATCTAGCCTCTGTTTATACACCTCCAGCAAAGGAATCCACCTCTTCCTGAAGCAATCTATTATATTGTTAAACAGTCCTTATCAGTAAGAAATTCTTCCTAATATCCAAACTGCTTTCTTATAATTAAACTCAAAGTTTCCTCTCTCGTCTTCTGGAACAACACTAAACAGAAATGCTTCCTGTCTCCTACATGACAGCACTTAAGCTACTTTAAGACAGCTGTCATGTTTCTCTGCAATCCTCCGTTATCAGGCTAAACATAGCTAACAATTTCTAATGTTCTTTGTATTTCTATTATAATGATGGCTGCTCTCCTCTGGACATAGTCCAGTTTTCCAGTGTGCTTCCTAAACATAGTGCCCAGAACTGGATGCTATATTACTGGTGCGGTTTAACCAGTACAGAATAGAGAGGAAAGATTACTTCTTTTGATCTTTAAACCAAAGCTCAGTTAATGCAACTTAGAATTGCTTTTGCTTTTTTTACTTTTCAAGTGGATCACAGTGTTGGCTAATGTTCAGTACGTGAATCATTAAAATATCCTGATAGTTTGCATGCACATTTTTACCCAGTATATGGTGTCCTCCGTCATATCTTTGATTTTTTCCCCGTTTGGAGAAGGACTTTCCTTTTGTTTCTGTTTATTATTCCAGCTTGCCAAGATCTTTCTGAACCTTCATATTGTCCTCTAACATGTTTGCTACAGTTTATCTTTTTGTTATCCACAAATCTCATAATCTTATTTTGTAACCCCCTATCCAAATCACTTATAACTATTTGAATAGTACAGGAGCTAGAACAGAGTATTGTGGTACATTATTTAATTACGCCTACCATCTGGATGTGGAACCATTAACATATGCTTGTTGGGTACAATTGTTTAGGTAGTATGCATATAATAGTAGCAAAGACCAATTCATATATTACCATTTTCTCAACTAGGATCTCACCTTTGCTGAAGTCAAGACTTATTTTTCTCATGATCAACTAAACCAGCCACTCTAACAAAAGAGAAGATCAGATTGATTTAGGAATCCTTTACTTCAGATCTAGCTCTGACATTAGCTAACTACAGCAGCTGCTTCAGGCATAAACCTTAAAAGATGACAAATGACAGCAAGATTTTGAAAAATAAAATTTGTTGCCCTGCCATCTACGTTGCTGCAATCAGATATGGTAAAATATGCTGTTTCATTACAAGTGCTAAAATAAAGTTCTAATACCAGTTCAGTTCACTTCTGAATATGAAATAGAAGGAAGAAGGGTTGTCATTCATTGTGGGAACAAAATGTTTGAGGCAACCCTGATTTAGCCTCACTTCAGATAGTATAACTGTGATACTTATATTGTAGATTATAGCTTTTTTGTTTTGACAGTATTTTCTCACATTAAATTCTTTCCTCTACTGAGCTCCTTTGTACAATTTGCAGAAAGTGCCTGCTTCAGAATCACAATTAGAGATACAGGTAGTCCTTGTTTACTGATTGCTCATTCTGCAACCGTTCAAAGTTACAACGGTGCTGAAAAACTAACTTTATGGCCAATTTACGCCACTTACTACCTTCACAGCATCCTATCAGTACTTGTTCTGTGCCTAACCTATTCACAAAACACTGTCAGTTTGCTTTTATTGATTTCATTAAGAAGGCATTTAAATTTTTCTTTTCCAAATTTATATAAGTGGATTAAATGATTCTGACTAGGAATGGCTGTATTAAAAAGCTCCGGATGATTATTCTGGTATTATTCAACTTTGCCATGTCTCTTTTTTAAAAATATTTTCTTTCTGAACTGGATTACATATTTCAGCTTCTAGCTAAGAATTGAAACCACAATGAATGAAGGTAGAAAGGCATAGCAAAAGTCCAAACTAAGAATGCATTGTTTGTCTGAATAATTTTTAAGCACAGAATTAATACAGGGCCAAAATATGTCAGAAATTACCCCGACTGAGCCAAGGGGGAAAAAAAAAGTAAATTTAGTTTGGGATCAGACCAAAGACTATTCTAGACTAACAATCTTTTTTGCATCCTTGCCAACCAGCAGCTGGCCTATAAGGCCAGGTTACCTTTGCTAGTATGAAAAAAAATATATAGTATAGTACAATCATATGTCCATTCTTAGATTAAGTAATAAATCATTTTCATTTAATATGTAATAAAACATAACAATTTATGTTGCTAATCACATAAAATTCACTTCCTACCCTTCTGCAAAAAATTCAAGGCAATTCTATATTTTGGGTGTTGTTGTTTTTTTTTAAACCACACAAATTATAACAAATATATTAGATTAAAAGGATAGTTTTGAAGACAAGCCCTGATTTTCACCAATCTCATTCATTATTGCACTACACTTCATCTTAAAACCTTAGCAACATTTTGAATAGTTCATTTATTAAATGTTTGCTAGTGGCATTAGTTAGTATTATTTAGCAATTCATTTCAGAGCATGCCATCAACAGATGGGATTAGATTTTACAAAAGTCCCAACAGCTAATGATTTGTTGGTCCACATAAGTTCTTGTGACAATAGTAATTAAAATGAAGCCTATGCTTTCTTTGAATTTGGTAATTCTGCAAACGTGAAGAATTAATGACAAGTTCTTTGCAAAACAGTGGCCAGACAAGAAGGCATTAAAAGACACGTACTAGCCCTTGTGCTTCTTATTTTTCACTCATTTTTTAAAAAAGAATTCAATTTCCTGAAGAGGTGTATATTCCTGCCCTTTAACTCCCATATCACTACTTTAAAGAAGGACAATACAGGTAGTCCTCGACTTACAACAATTCACTTAGTGACCATTCAAAGTTACAATGGTACTGAAAAAAGTGACTTATGACCATTTTTCACACTTATGACTGTTGCGGCATCCCCATAGTCATGTGATTTACATTCAGATGCTTGACATCTGTTTCATATTTATGACAATTGCAGTGTCCTAGGGTCTTGTGACCTTCTTCTGCGACCATATGACAAGCAAAATCAATGGGGAATCCAGATTCACTTAACAACCATGTTACTTATTTAACAACGGCAATGATTCGCTTAACAAATGTGGCAAGGAAAATCGTAAAATGGAACAAAATTCACTTAACAAATTTCTCACTTAGCAACATAAATTCTGGGCTCAATTTGGCTGTAAGTCAAGGACTACCTGTATGTGCTTATGATAATCACATTTTGGTTGTCCGAGAAATGTTAATCCTTAGATAGTAATTGTAGCTTTAATTTCATTTGAACTCATTTCTTAGCTTAATTACATCCACTCCAGGACCTATTTTGTCTAACTCAGTGGTTCTCAACCTGTGGATCGGGACCCCATTTGGGGTCAAACGACCATTTCATGGGGGTCACCAAACAACGCAGCCCGCCATTTTTTTCCCTTTTCCTTAGCTGTGCTACTCCCTTTTATTCTATTGGCTTTTGAAAACCAATAGAATAGTCTCTCTTGAATAGAGTCTAATTCTGTTGGCTTTCAAAAGCCAATAGGAATTGTCCAGGCTGTCTCTGCCCTGCTGAGCCCGCCAAAAGTCCCATTCTGCAAACGGTGCTACAAGTTGTCTGCAGTGAAGGCGAGCTGTCTGGAAGTTTCCACCCCTCCCTGCTGAGCAATTACTAAAAATGTAAGTAAAAGAGGGCCAGGGGTGGGAGGTGGGAGGCCAGCGGGCGCAGGGAGGGTTTCTGGCGCACGTGGGGCCCGGCGGGTGCCTTACCTCCCTTGGGCTGGGCCAGCTGGTGGCCCAGCCGGTGGTCGGCCTGCGCCATCTGCCGCTTGCCAGCTACGCCTCGGCCGGCGCAGGGGGCAGCACCACACATGCGCGGTGCTCCCGGGCAGGGAAAGTCCTCGACTTACAACCGGTTGGGTAGTCCTCGACTTACGACCAGTTGGGTAGTCTTCGACTTATGACCGGTTGGGGGTCACAGCATTAAAAAGGTTGAGAACCACTGGTCTAACTGGTGGTGTTGCTTTTTTATTTATACATAAAATAATGGGCAGGCTTGAGGCTTAGGTTTGGGGTGAGGATTCTCGATTAACTCCAAATGTTTATCCTGAATTGTTAACTTTAATGCAAGAGCAGTAATAATATTGTTTTTTGTTAATCTAATTGAAATCAAATCAAATTTAGCATTAGTTCTTGCCTTAATTCTTCGCTCCGCCTTTGACTAAACTTTCACTCATGATTGAAAATCCATATACTCTAAGAAAGGTCCTGAAATCTGGAAAAAAAATGCATACTTTTTCAAGTGCAAAATAATGTAGTTCATCTTGAACAAGAAAAGCCAAGTAAAATTCCCTCCTCATTTATAAAATGTACATGTTAGCGTGTTTCAGATGGACTTTGTCATACAGTTGTGAGAATACAATCGAGTTGCATCTTATGCTGGCTGAAAACAGCTAAATTGGTGTGATAGAAATGAGATGCCATGTGAACTGGTAATAGACAACAATAGGAAAATCTCCAGCTTAGAAGTCTTTTAAATAGATAAAATTGACGGATAGATCTTACACTATATTACTAAGGAAGAAAACAAGGAGAAGAGCAATGAAAAAGGGTACAGGTTTAGTTGCAAACTTTTTTTAAAAAGGGACTTGTTAAACACAAAGGTCATTCTTCTGAAGTAATTTCTCACAGTTTTAAAGTAATCTAGCTCTTCTGTATGAGATCACTTCACAAAAGAATTGTATTGCATGGTTTCACATGCCAGCATTATTTTGTCCTGATGGAAAATGGCAGCAGGCCATCAGTGGCAATGATATAACAGGTCACAAAGGTTTCTGGCATCAGTGACTTTTTCTGTATGCTAGGAAATTAATTTCACCCATGAAAGCCATAGTAGCTGCAGACTGGTTAGGGAGGCGAAATAAGGGGGCAGTGACTAGTGAACTATCCATTCTATTTCTCTATCTGCCTTCCATCCTTAACAAACACTTTTGTAAGTAAGAATATTGCCCTCATTCACTTCATGCATCTTTGCCCATCATTTTATTATAACAAAAGTAATTAAAATGAATGCAGGACAGTCGCTAGGAATATTTTCTTCCATTTCTTTTCTGCTGATTTCTATATAGCAGGGCAACCTAATTTTTGTCCACAGGCTAATTTTCACCAGCAGGGCATGGTCTGTCAACCTCCCATTTATCTCACTTGGAGGCAGTTAGTAAAAGATGAGAGCCACAGATGGGTGATGATCAGCTTAAGACAATTACAAACTAGCTGTTCAAGCCTTCTGTAAATTGTAAGTAAAACCAGGATTTATGTTGTTGGATTTTTGTAAGGATAGGGGAAGGGAAATCACAGTTACAGTACCATCACATTTAATCACTGTTAAAAAGTTAGCCTTGTTTCTCAGTTGATTGCCTCTACTCTTGATCTGTATTGATCTGTATTTCTATGTTCCTGACCCCTTAACTATCTTTATACATTTATAAAGGAGCTTTTATTTAATTTTGTTCTTTATTGAATTATGCTATATATGCATCTAAATAAACTGCAATAATCCATTACAAGAACTTGCTGAATTTGCAAAGTTTGCATTCTCTACTTCATGTATTTATCCAGAATAAATGTCCTAAATAGTTTTAATTATAGCACAATCATCATTTTAATTATAATCTTTGTTATACCAGCTGAGATTTTTATTACCTTTTCATTGAAAAGACATAACTAAATTTCCATTACTTTGCCATCAGTCAAGTCCATTGAAATTAGCATGTTGTTCTTTCCCCTAATTTTTTTAAAAAAAGAAGTAATCTATTTTTTAACAAGCATTTCATATCTTTGTTTTGATTTCTGAAACCATCTTTACACCGTCTCACTCAAGATGTAATGCAGGGGTGTCAAACTCGCAACATCATATGACATGTCACAATGTATTGCAACTTTTTTCCCATTGCTGGCAATGGGGTGGGCGTGATTTTCCTATGATGCATCCGGCCTTTGGGCTGTCAGTTTGACAACTGTACTATAGAGTCATGAGCATTTATACAGATTTACTCATTTCCTTCTTCCCCTTTCTTGCTTACCTTCTTCCCTTTGGGGAAGTGGGGATTGGGGTGAGGACTGGGATGGAATAGGGTTAAATTTGTATCAATTTTAATGCTGATTGAGACAATAAACCCAGTTTGATTTTTTTTAGAAAAAAGAACTATCTTCTCTTCCTCTTACCTTTTTGGGTACTGAGGGATTTAAAACTATGCTTAATATATTAATTGTATCATGACTATATTGCCCAGTATGATACATAACAACCAAACCTAATACATGTACTAATAGTTTAGCTTTCCCCTATTTATTCCCTGCATTTTGCTTTTTCTTTCAGATTTAACTTGCAGGCCCTTTTGGTTTTTGTACACCAGGTAGATACATAGTGTTATGTAATTAATGAGGATAATGATGATGAATGTTGAAGTGAGAAGATTCAGGATTTGTTATATTAGCGCTAGATCATAATTTATCTGTAATGGAAAAACCAGCTCAACTTGCCTAATTCAGTTAAGCATGCTGATGTCACACAATTCAAGAGACACCTCTGCCTCTATTGAGTATATCTCCAGTGGCATCGGGTAGGAGAGTGCATGGGATTGAAAGAGAAGGAGGAAACCTCTTGAGCATACGTGGAAATAAAGTTGCAGTTTTCTCTCATTGCATTCCAACATCAAGAAATTTTGTTATTTACAATCAGAGGTCAACTGGATAAAATGCTTAACAATAGTGAACAATAATGAAAAAATAATAAATCAGCTATAAGAGCATAATGTCTCATTGCATCTTTACCCCAACCATTCCTTTTGATGAGATGAGCAGGGAATGTACCATTGTTTCGCTTCAGTGAAGCAGTCAACAACCCTGTATTGATTCACTGTAATTCATTCAGCTTCCCTGTAGCTATCCTTTTTAGTAACACATCTGGAAGATGCCAAGTTAGCAATCTTAATCACACTTTATAAAACATTTTCAGCATTCATGATTACTCTGTTAGAATTATTGTGGTTTTCCTTTTATATTATTTTTAATTTCATATGTTGAGATTTTAAAAACCAGTCAAGATGTTCGCACTAACATCATTTTCACTGCATAACTATTGATGGTAAAATGTTCTACAGTTCTCAGAGGCAGTTTAAATTGGATTTATATTCTGTTATTCTACGTGTTTGCTTACTTAAATATTTTATGCCATGCTTCATTTATACAGATTCTGAAGTGGTTTACAACAGTTTAATAAAGCAGAGCCATAAAATGAAACTGTCCAATTAAATGGCCAAGAATATTACTGGAATTAATGGCTGGGAAAAACCATCAGAGAAAGACATTCTTAAAATATACTTAGATTGAGGTCTGGTATATTATAGGGGGAAGCAAACTATATGCAGGCGAGCTATTAATTTTCATTCTATATCCCACTTTGCTAAAGGGGTTAACCTCTGTGATAATATAGCATGTTTCAATGTATACTTGAGAATTATATATGACACAGCAAGCCATATATAAATATCTAGAGCATGGGTGTCAAACTCGCCGCGTCACATGACGTGTTGCGATGTATCACAACTTTTTTTGCATTGCCGGAGCTGAGGTGGGTGCAGCCTCCGCATGATGCAACCGGCCTGTGGGCCGGCAGTTTGACACCCCTGATCTAGAGTGTGCTTTTTAAAGGGAAAAAGAACTGACAGTAGAAATGAAATCAGAGATACCCCCAACAATTTAAACGTCTATAAATACTGTACACTATATTAACAAGTATGAAAAAGAAGTTAGAATCTAATATTTATAATGATTTTTCCTTCATTTTTCTTCCTTTTTTGTATTTTTAAATAGCACATAGTAGAGATTTTTGCACTTGGCTCAGAGATTTCAATTCTTACTTACATTGCTAAAATAATGTAATGTATTTAATGTAATGTAATGTTTTCTGTGGCTAATTTGTAATCAAAGATCTACTTCACTAGTTGCACATTCTTGATAATTTGTCCACATATATTTCTATATTATTTTTTCTTTTTTCTCTGCTTTTGCTTTTCTCTTTTTTATTTTAAAAATGATTAATAAATAAGTTTCAAAAAAAATTTTTAAAATCCAGAGGGAGGAGATTTATGCATATCTCAGTTACTGAATATATTCTGTACCTAGAAGTACCAATAGGCTAGTATTTCATTTAGGAAATCTTTTAAGGGTTCCAGTCAGCTTGATTAGAAATAGAGTAGGAGAAGATGGTTAGTTTTATTTACGGATTTTTGATTTGGGTATTTATTGTCATTTTTCCTGCTGTTTTTCACATGTCACAGTGTTACAATATAGTTATTTTTTTACCATTTTTGATCATATGTTGGACATTTTGAAGAACTGTTTTTTTTTTTGTGGGAAGGGGAAAGTGCTCAAATCAGAAAAAATTTAATATTTGCATGTTTTTATATTAGGTATATACTGAATTCTGAATTAAATTTTGTATTCTGTAAATAACTAGTTTTAGGGTTGGAAAAGTGAGTTGGGGAAACACGAGAATAGAGAGATCAAAGCCTTGTGCTGTATCTCTTCCTCAGTTCTTTGATATTAAGTTAGTTCCACTTTCTGATTAAACATCACTGGAACTTTTGGTTCTGCTGATGTTTGCAGGTCAAATGTCAAATCCCATATGGTCTAAATTCAGTTAGATTTTGTCAGTTTATTTCTGTGATGTAAGATATGTGTGATGGGAGTATTCTAAAAATATTTTAGGTTATGACTTTAGTTTGAAAAGTTTAATTTTGCTAGGTGCAATCAAAGCAGACTTCATTCCTGGTAATTGTATGCACAAACATGACTTCTTTCTCGTAATAGTCTCTAGCATTTCCAGGGGCATTCTGTTAATCTCTTTAATTCCATCCATCTACCTTACTCATTGTTTTCTGTTTCCTTCAGTCTTGCTAAATATAATCTTTTTGCTAATTCATCCTCCACTGACCTCCTACACATAAGTTTCTTCTTCCATTGCCTCAAGGCAGTAGTCAGCTTTTTTGTTGTTGTTGTTCAGGAGTGATTAATTTTTCTTATAATCCATGGTGCTCTTAGTAAGTGTCCCTCAATCCATAATTTCAACCTATAAGTCATCATTCTCTTGTTCTTTCTTGGTATTCAGCATTTACAACTATAAAGTACTTATCAAAATCTGATTTGTCCAAACTCAAGCCTCATTTTCCAATGCTTTCTCAAACTTACATTATACATGCAGTTTCACCCAAATTATCAGGTATATTTATAATATTGAAGCACATTCATCTTTATCTTTTGCCAATGTTTTCTCAAGATAAATCTAAAGTCTAGTTGTGAAATTCAGCATTAAACACAACACCTTAAAGTGTATCTTTTAGCAATGCTTCCAAAAGACTGAAGTATAATTTCTTATCCATCTTTGTGAGTTCATGCAGCAATTATGTGACATTTGGATCTTTAGATGATGATGATAAAGTGCATACTTCATTTCACGAGCGACCTTTACATTTTTCAACTTAAGGAACTAATAAATGTCATCATGTGCAATGTAGTATTTAGGCTAAAGTTAAATATCTCAAAAGGGAAAGGATATTTTATTTTTTGTTCTGGGTTATTAGTTATCATTTTGTAAATTAAAACTTGAGAAAGTCATTAGAACAGAAGTAATATCAACTCCACATACTGTAGATCCTTTTGAATGAAAATTACTATTTAGTATAATGAGTTGTTTAAGTAATGAAGTGCCGTTGTGAAATAATGCAGTGACATTCACTTCAAATACTGTATAACATCATAAGAGAAGATAAGCATTATGTAAGTCAGACGGGTAAAGCAGCCATGAAAAATTAGTATTAGAATATCAGGGTTAGCTATAAACATATACTGTAAATATCCCTGCTCAAAGATACTAGATTGTATCTATATTTTCATTATATCTATACTGCCCCAAAACAGTTCATGAAACTGCTTTTATGTTTAAAGAAATACAAATGGAACAGTTCATTCAGCAACATTCAGTGTTTGGAAGGCTAGAAAGAGCCTTCTGAACAATTGCAAGAAAAAATGCTAGAAAGAGCTTAGAATGAAGGCTCTTTTGTTTCCAGAAAGAGTCTCTAGAAGAGCCTAGAATGATCATGGAAGGCCCTCCCTTATTTTCCCCTTATTTTCATTTTTGATATTTTGATAAAGTAATAAAATAGTAAAATGTCAAGAGGAAAAGGAGAGGAAAAATACTTTCAATCTTGCAAGATTCTATTAGTGTTACAATAAAAACAGAACAAGACTTCTGGTTGTGCTACTTGTCTGGACTACTTTGAAGGGCTAAAAATGGCTTGCAGGTGCCGATTAAGAAACAAGAAAGCATATGCCATAAGGCTGGGTGCCAGCTGATTTGAAAATAAATGTGTCACATATTCTGTTTAAGAATTCTTCTTATCAGAGCCTAATAAGCAAAAGATATCCACCAAGAATTTAGGAGAACTTGCTAGTATTGTTTTAAACCAGATTGATTTAAAGTAGACTCTGAGGATCAGGGTAACTACATCTGCAGGGAAAGAAGATTAACCAAAGATTATAAAGATGATACCAGGTTGTGGCCTCCAAGAAGATAAAATCGATCCCTAAAGAAGCATAGCTCCTTGTGTATCCTGGAACTTCAGGAGTAATTCTAAGGAATTACAGAATTCAGTCTGCTAGTCTATTGTTTCAAGGCTTGCAGAATTAGACATTATAGCATGGCTGGGGGATTACCTTGGCTACGAAAACCTTACAAACTGCTGGGATAAAATGGGCTCTTTTCAAGTGGAAAAATCTAAAGATACCTGAGGAGCAATACTGAGTGATATTTGCCAGGTATGAAAATGTTCTCTCCAGCACCATGAGACTTGGAACGGCACTGCAAAAGTATTTATTTGTATGGGCACAGCTACTGTACAGTATTTCCATTGATTTGCCAATTATAAATTTTATGGAGCTTTTTTTTTAAAAAACTAGGACTTTAGTTTTCTGATAATTTATTTTTATTCTAGACAGAAAGAGGCCAAAGACCTTGGTTATCTTTTCTTTTTTTCCTGAGTGATAGAGAAGAGCTGAAACCACTCAGCCAGATACCATGGGGGATGATAAATGGGGACAAAAATGGATTGGTATACAAATTAAATAGAAGAGGGACTAGAATACAGTATATACTTGTCTCACGCTCCTCTGGAGAATTTGATTCTCAAAATGATGTTGGCTTAGAGGGAATAGAATAATATTTTTATCTTCTAAGGATCCCCTTGTTTTTTTCCTCACAGCCTATCCCTGGAATTAAATCAAAAACAAATTTAAAATCAGTGAAGGCTGAGAAAAGAGAACCTCTGGTTTGGGAAAAGTATTTCTTTGTTAAATGGTGAAGAACTAAAGATTGCTCAAGAATTGATTGATCCCTTCTGAAACCCGCCTATTCTTCAGCAAGAATATTTTCCGTTTCAACCCAATAGCTTTAAATAGAGATATTTGACATATAGCTTGCTAATTATTTTTAGGAAGCTGATACTTTTGTTTTTATAGAATGGAATAACAATGACACAGCTTTAATCAATAGGGAAATGTGCTCAGCTGTTAATATCCTTGAGTAGGTCAGCCAATACTGGCATCCTCCAGACCTTGTTTTCTTGTAATAATCATGGTGGCAGTGCATAAATTAATCATTCAAACAACTGTATAATGAGAATCTGGATGGAATATATAAAATTGCCCAAGGCCCACATGGTAGCCCATATACCACCAATTATTCATCTCCGAAAAACAGACCTGAATCACACATAAAGTCCCTACATGTTTTTGTTTGTTTGTTTTGTTTTGGACATAGTAAGATCTATGAATCCAATTGTTATGGTTTATTACACCTATTAAGCCACTGTGCGCGTTAAACTAATATGTTGAATTCAACAAAATATTATGACATAGTTTTAACGCTATTAAACCAGCTACTGATTGTGTTCATCTGTCATACATAGTTGTAAAGCTGGATTTGTAGTAAATGAATTCATATACCGTATAACAGCTAGCTTTGTTGGTATAATTTATCCAGCTAGCTATAGCTTAGTTGGCCCAATTCAACAAGCTGTGAGAATGTAGAAAAAAGCAATAGTTTTGTCTAATTCTCTAGCTTCCCACAGTCATAGGAAAGAGAATCCCAAGGGGCAGAAGGACCCCTTGGGTAGCCGGATGGGAAGTAGGCCCCAGCTACAGACTGTAATTGTCTCAGTGTGCTGGTCATTTCTCCTGACCAGCTTTAGGCTCACTTACCTAGCTGAGTAGCCAGCCTGAAAGCAGGCCAAGGCCTAGGGGTGATACCAAGAGACAGGGAGCAGAGTATCAAATGCCTTGGGGGTAAAGGGAGGCCCAGGACAGGCAGGCCTGGGCCTATGCTAGGCATCCAAGAGCCTCCCCGCACCCTTGAGGAACCTCATCCTCCACTTAACAACCTGCACATTCATTTAAAAATTGCATTGGGGAGAGCACAGATTGGAGGTCATTAATTGAGACACTTCAGGCTCCATTACATAAGTTGAGGACTACCTTTAAAGCATTCAGCCATCCTCTCTCCTCTCTAAATAGCTCTTTTAAGCGATTATTGTCTTTGTTTCATTGTATTTTCGACATGCCTTTCATTCTGATAGCTTTCATTCTGGGTTGAAGGCTCTAGAGAGTACATGCAATAATGGTTACAACTGATTTGATTTGGTTTCTTCCTGGCTAGTGGGAAAAAGCAGACGATTCAATAAACCCTTCCTTTTTTTATTTCATCATATTGCTTTGATGGGGAAAAAAGAATTTCCAAGATATTTTTCTCTTGATATAGTTCTGCATGGGGAAGCAATGCTTTTCTTTCTGTGCTTCTTCCCAAGGTACCTTGTAAATAAGGGTAGTGCCTATGATCTACCAATATTGTAGAAACAAACACAGTACAGAATTTGTGAATATTTCAAACTGAGAGTCTTTGCACTTTCCTCATTGTTCATTATTGAAGAGATACTTCTGAAGCAATGTGTGTTGGCAAAGTAAACACTGCAGGATTGCAGTCCTTTATGTGAACTATCACTTTCTGTTCAAAAATCCCTTTGTGTATCTCTAGTTAAATTGAGCAATAAGCATGCTTTAAAAATTCCTTTTCCATTATGAAATTTCCCAGGAACCTGAATCTTTCTGAAGCTCTGGCTGGACTATACTTATCTTTAAATTATTAAGCAAAAAGTCTGTTTTTTTTAATAGACACAACTTTGACTTTAAAATAGGCAAAAAAGTAGTATCAAAAGATGTGGCAGTCAAATTCCCTATACCAGTGGTGGCGAACCTTTTAGAGACCGAGTGCCCAAACTGCAACCTGAAACCTACTTATACATCGCCGGGTGCCGGGGGCGTGGCCAAGTGGGTGTAACCAAGTGGACGTGGCCAGCAAATGGGCATGGCCAGCAAATGGGCGTGGCAAGAAAGACAACCCTAGCCACCATTAATGCTGTGCCGCCGCTGCATGTATTTTAATGGATGTTTACCCTGCCTTTAAATGTGGGACCAAAATTTACAGAAAGTTAGTAAATAATAAATAAGAACAGGCTGCTATCATTTGAACTATAGATTATAGTGGGGACCTGGAGGGATTTTCTTTCAGTGAAGATGAAAGAAAGTATATGAAAGAAAGGGAATAAAAAGCGGTAGACTTCCGGTGGATTTTGCGCGCGCGATGGCGGCTACTTTGTAGCCATCTCTCCTGGGTAAGTGTAAGAACCGCTATGAACAGCAGACATCAGCTGTTCAGCGGTTCAAAATCCCCCTCCCGGGCAAAGGGGGGGGTAGAGAGTGTCTGAATAGTGGTAGAGCCTCTTTTGCACCCCCCAAGTTTTTTTGGGGGGGGGTGAAAGGAGTGCTCCCACGGAGTTCAGACTTGTCTCCGCTTCCCAGCTGTTTTTGTCCTCAGGGACAAAACGAGCCGCTGCAAACACCTCCGTGCTTAAAGAGAACTGGTGAGTTTTTTTATAAACGGACAGAGCTGAGTAGAGGATTTAGTTTTTGCTTTCTTTGATTTATTTGGATTTTAAGTTTTAAGACTTGCTTCTATTTTTATTCTCTCTTTTTATTTTTTTTTCTTTGTTGAAAGGGAAAGTAAAATGGCGATCGGCAAATCTCTCGGTGTTTTTTTTTCTGAAGTTAGAATGCTGACCGGCAGGCTTTTTGGTGTTTCTCTTTCTTTCCTTTCCCTTTCCCTTTTTATTTTCTTATGATTGGAATGGTTGTTTTTGGTATCTCTAAGTATTTTTTTGGAACGGACTTTTTCTATTTAATTATTTTTTTTTCTTCTCCCTTTTTTTTTTCTTTGAACTCCCTTCTTTTTATTGTAATGACCCTTTTTTGAAGGACTTTTTTCTGTTTAATTTTTTGCAATTTTTAAGAAGGAGTAAAGCTTTTTTTTAATTCTTTTTCTCTTCCTTTTTTTTCCCTTTTTTCTTTTTATTATAATGACCTTCTTTGGAGGGAGTTATGATTTTTGAAGGAATTTTTATAATTTTTTAAGAAGGACTAAAGGTTTTTCTTTAAGATGGCTCCAAAGCGTCCAGGGATTTCTACAGCTTCTAAATCAACAGTTTCACCCTCTTCTGGGGGTCAGCTAATAACTATGAAGGATTTGCAAGACATGATGGGAGATGTTATAATTCAAATTAGGGCAGAAATGAAAAAGATTTTAGAGGAAAATAATAAGATCTTGAGACAAGATTTTGTTTTGGCTTTAGAAGGAGTTGCTTCTGTTCTTGAAAAGGTGAACTCCCATGTGGAAGAGGTAGCTGAAAAAGTGGACATAATGGAGGGGAAAATTGAAAGTATGGAAAAAGAAATGGAAAATGAGATTCTTATGCTTCAATATGGACAAATGGAATATGCCTTAAGAATCAGAGGCCTGGGAGAGTCTTTGCAAGGAGATCTGAAAGAGATGGTTGCAAAGGACTTTGCATTGATTTTGAATAAAGAAAAAGAGGGAATACTTAGTGAAATTGAAAAATTATTTAGGGTTAACTCTGTGGTGGCAGCACAGAAGAATCTGCCAAGAAATGTGGTAATTTACTTTGGTAAAAGATCTTTACACAATGAAATTGTGCAAGCCTATTATAAGAAGAGATTTCAAATTGCTTCACAAGATGTTATAATTTTTAAGGAGATCCCATCTAAAATTTTAAGAAGAAGAAAGGAGTTTGCTTTTTTAGCAAATGAACTTAAAAAGAGAAAAATTCTATTCAGATGGGATGTTCCGACTGGAATGGTGGTGAACTACCTGGGGACATGTCATAGACTTAATAGTGTTTCTCAAGCAAAAGATTTTTATACTTCGGTCCTGTGCATCGCCATCTATTAGGTCTCAACAAGTTTAGATTGAGGAGCAGAAGACAACTTGTGTAGCATACAATTCCAAAGAAAAGCAGCAACAGAAGAAGGTTAAGGAAGTTTCATATTCAGTGGTCTCTGAATCTCTGGGAGATGTTAGACCTGCAAAGTCTTTGGAGCAATCTTCAAGGGTGGAATTGCTGCCTGAAATGGAAATTGGGAAATCTCAGTTTGAGGGGCATCAGCAAGAGAGGAACAGGCAGAGGATAACTTGTACAACTTACAATTGTAAAGATCAACACAAGGAGGAATTTAAGGAACCCTTACCTGTATTGGCTTCGGAGTCGATGGGAGATTCAGGAATTTTGGAGCAGTCTCCTAAGGCAGAACTTGCAGCATTTCTTACGAGTTCGATACAAGAATGGAGAATGGAAATGGAAGAATGGAAGAATGGAGAATGGAAAAAACTGGAATGTGAATAATTAATAATAATACTAATATAATTGAGACTGATAAGGATGCAGTTTCTTACGGATGGAATTTGTTATTGGTGAAGATTGAAATGTTTAATGTGTTTATTATGGATAGGCGTATAAGGGAATTTTGTTGTTTTAAGTTTTGAACCTTTAATGATAATATTGTTTAAATTTGTGTTTTGAAGGGATTATAATTTGTTCATTTTAGTGAGGGGATTCTAATGTTTTAAATTTTAAGTAATGTTTAAATTCGTGTTTTGAAGGGAGTACAACTTGTTCAAGTTTTAAGTATGCTTAAATTTGGTTTTTAAATATTAATATTTTTAAGAGAAAATAATTTGTTTAATTAAATGTTTAGATTTGTTTAGGAAAGAAAGTAATGTTTAAATTTGTGTTCTTGGAGGGAGTTTATACAGAATGATGATTGTATTTAGATTTGTTTAGGATTTAAAAGTGTTTCTAGTTTTTAAATATTATTATTAATATTTTTAAGAGAAAATAATTTGTTTAATTAAATGTGCTTAGATTTGTTTAGGACTTATAAGTTTTTTAAGTTTTTTCTTTTTGGATAGGAGAGAAGATTATGAAGATTGAAGGAAATATGTATTTACTTTAAGTTTTTTAAGAGTATTTAGTTTTAATGGTATAACAAAGGTTTATATGTTTATTTTTTTGTTTTAGGATAAAGAAAGAGGGAGAAATTAGATTTTACACTATAGATATAGATATTCAAAGAAAGTAATGTTTAAATTTGTGTTTTTGGAGGGAGTTTATATAGAATGATGATTGTATTTAAACTTGTTTAGGTTTTAAAAGTGTTTTAAGGTTTTTTTTTTTTTAATTAAGCCTGTACTCAGCTCTGGGAAGTCCAGGGGAGGGTTTGGGAGGTTGGGAAGGGGGGGGTGAGGTAGGGTTGGGGGGGTATGGGAAGGGGATTTGTTTTTGTAAAATTTTAAAAATTTTCAATAAAAAAAAAAAAGCAAAGCAGAAAGGAATAAAAAGAGTGAAAAATGGCATGGAGGTTATAGGTTTCGTGGATCAGAAATAAACAAAACAATTAAATCAGTTTTCAGACAATAAATGGCAACAAATGGAAGATTCAAACTAGTTTTAAGGGAATAAAAGGAAATAAATGGAAGTATTAAACCACTTTAAACAATAAATGGAAGAATCAAAGCAGTTTATAAAAGAAAATAAATATCAGCAAACACGAATGCTTTAACCAAATTTTTGTAGCCCAGATGTGATAACCTCCTCAGAGATTACATGCATATTTGTGCAGTTGTGCATTAGAATAGCACAAAATGTTAGTTTCAAATAATTTTATTGTGCAATAAATGAATAAATAAATGAAGCAACTTTGATCAAACCCCTGACCCTCCCATTTGCTAACAAAGTTAATAGCACGTGGGAGTCCACCCACTCTCCGCTATCAGGTTGGCTTCTCTTAACCTGCCTAACCCACAATCAAAAGCTGCAGCGGCTCCTCCTTTCCCCTTCCCCGCCTCAACCAGGAGGAGGTGGGCAGTGCTTGGCACCGGAGCCTTGGCTAAGCTGACGGCTCTACTTCGCTGGAAGCAAAAGCACGGTAAAATAAGTGAGTTCGACCTCTCTATGCACCAGGCTCCACAGCAACATAGCTCCGCCCCCTTCTCTGGCTTCGGGGGTCTCTTGCTGAAGAGAGAGAGAGAAACGGTGGAGAGGCGACCGGCTCGCTTATCGGAAGAGGACGGACGGATGGACGGCAGGCAGCCAGCCTGGCTCGCCTGGGCTGTCGCGTGTTGCCTGCAACATTCAGAAAGCTCTTCTTCCCTCGCACGCGCCACTTCTCCTTACTCCCTGCGTGGCTGAGGATGCGAGACTCCTGCCTGGTCGGCTGCCTGGCTCTGGTTTCCTTGTTCGCCGTGACCTCTCGCCCCAGCCCGCCATGCCAGCTGCTGGGCTGGGCGGGAGGTTGCTGAACCCTTTGCATGGGGTGGCCGCCGCCACCTCTGGCCTCAGCCTGTCTCTCCGCTGCTGCGCCTGCTGCCGGGAAAAATGCCCCGGCAGGAGCTGCCTTTGCCCAAAGGCTGGGAGGAAGCTCACGCACCAGCTGGGTCGACCCGCGGGACAGGTGAGGAAGGACGGACCGGAGGAAGCTGAGCCAGTCGGCTGGGGAGAAGCCTGCACTCTAAGGGCGACAGGTGCCTGGAGCAGGTTATGCCTTGGTAGGGATAGGAAGGGAAGAACTTGGCCGCGGAAAGTACGTGGGCCCGGGAACACGTGTGCATGTTTGTCCACTTGTCAGGTCACTCTCTCCCTCCCCCTAGTATTGTTCCTGGCAGGTCAGGATGGTTTGAGAGCGATCTCTGAAGATTTGGGCCAGTATTAGGCGGAGAGGGCGCAGGGCAGGCTGCACGAGGGGAAGCTGGCTGCAAATTTACGGGAAGTGCCAGCGGCTGCAGGGTGTTTTCTAGCCGCTGGGCCAGGCTCTTTGGCCTCGACCTTCCCCGGTGGCCCCCGGCTTGTCCACTGCGATCAGTGGCAGGCGGAGAGGGTGCAGGGCAGGCTGCACGAGGGGAGGCCGGCTTCAAAATTACGAGAAGTGCCACCGGCCGCGGGGTGTTTTTTAGCCGCTGGGCCAGCTGCGAAATTACAGGAAATGTGGGCAGGGTGTTCTGGGACCACTGGGGTGTCCGTTGGCCAAGCAGAGGAAGCTCAGCGGCAGGCCAGAGACGAAACTTACCGCTTTTGCTTGTTCTCTGTCTCGCTTTCTGCCACTTGTTCTCTGTCTCGCTTTCTGCCACGTGCTCCAAAACCAAAACTTCCTTAGTTTATATAGAAAAAAGCTGTGCATGCGCAAAGAGGAGGGAGGCAGGAATGGCTCTGCATGCCATCAGGAATGGCTTCAGCGTGCCACCTGTGGCACACATGCCATAGTTTCGCCACCACGGCCCTATACTTTTCTTCATCAGAGCTTCTAAAATATTTGTCTAACAGATATATCTCAACCAAACATGATCAAAAGCCCCTAAGTTTTACATTTCAGGGGTTGGCTTCAGCATATGTTCTACTTTTTGTTTTTACTCTTTCTAAACTATATTTTACTGTTACGGCCTATGTTTGCTATTTCTGATTGGATAACATGAAGATACTTTTCACAACCTTTGCATCACTTTCTAGAGATTGGCTTTCTGTCAAGGAATATAGATCTGATCTTGGGAATAGTGAAAGAATGAGCAAGCCATTCAGAAGAAACTTTTGGAAAAAAAGTTACCCAGCCTTGAGAAAGTGGAAAGCATGAAAAAGAAACCCCAACTGACCCATTTTTTTGTAGAGAGAAATGTGGACGGGGGTTTCATGAGTCTATTATTTAATTCTAGTTTACCAATCCAAACAGCATCCCTGGAATCATTTCCATGGCTGATTCTTGGCCTTGCCTATTTCAGATGACTTAAACTAAGATTCAACCAGGAATTTACAAGTTTAATACCCTAATTTTATCATGTTTCCAATCCACTGATACAGTCTGCAAATATTAGGGACAGAATTAAGGTAAAGAATGTAGGACACTTGCTATCAAATTAGCTTGTCAGTCTTTCCCCAAGAGTATTCTTCTGTATGTCATTGACCTGTGTGACCAAATGCTTTGTCTTGACAATTTTCTATACTTGATTCAGTAATAATCTCATCCAATTAAATCATGCAGGTGGTGTTTTCTATGATGAAATTAAACCCCAGTACATATTTAACTTGGGGAGGATTGGAGTACTTCAGAACAAATTTTGTTTCATGGAAGGCAAAGTAGACAGGTTTAACCAACCTTGTTCCAATTTAATTGTTCCAACTGAATTGTTCCAATTCAGAGCTGTCTATGAAGTTGCAGTCCCAATATGTTTCTCTGGGTATCCGGCATGACACAGCTGCATATCCTTGCCAAAAAAGGAGGGGTCAATTATGTAAAATATTAAATTCAGTTATTATGCTTAAACCAGAATGATCCTTGCAAGTGACTATTAGTCACCTGAATCAAGACATTTTAGAAGGATTAAATTATCTTATGGATAAATCATATATTTTACCATTCTCCCCCTCCACTCCCACCCACCCCCATTCTTGCTGTTCTCTCATTGTGATCCGTTGGTGTTTGCAGTGTTTAACGAGCTGTTAGTCTTAATAGTTGCTTTATTTTATGGAGAAGACCAGTGAATTAATTTTTTATACTTCACTGAATTAATCTCTAATACTTCTGCTTCAGTGCTGGATATTAGTTCCATCTCATTCAAGAATGTTTATTTTATTTACAGTCCCAGACCAATAAAACACAAATGCAATACTTCAAAGTACAGCAAAGTCAAATCTGAAACAGTAGTGAAAAAGAGTTGCCAGTTGATTCTGACAAGCCACTGCTATTGTTAAGAACCTGGCAACATTTTTATCTTGTAGAATAAGTTTGGTAAACTCTTGGTCAGAAAAACAACAAACATTTCTGACAATTGGATTTATGAATAGCATGTGCCATGAGTGATGCAATGAACAGTTTGGCAATACATGAGTTATTGACTTGAATTTTCTGGATTACAATTTGATATAGAAAATCCTGCCACATTCAAAATTGGGTTTCAAAGTCCATATTTTAATATTATGTGCTATTTGTAGTATTGGTGAAATGCATTATTCACTACCTATAGTTTTTTTTTTAAAAGATTTAAAGAAAGTAATGATATATTAGAATGTATTTGTTTATTGTTTATGAATTAGTCAAATGATCATATCAGGTAAAATAAGATAACACAGCATATTGGGATATAAAAATATTCAACAAAATAAGCCAGTAGCATCGTCCCTTGGCAACTGACCTCAGTCTGAACTGGATTGGAAACTCTCATTTGAATAATTTCAACTACAAACAGTCTGTCTTAACTATACTTGTGTCTGTACCTTGAAGAAAGTAAGATAAATTATTGATGAGGTCCCAGTGGTGTATTCTGTCAATTAGTGACTATACTGTGCTCTATATGTTGTGCTCTGGATGAAGTATATAATTAACAATCAAAGAGAACGTGAGTGATGTCCTGTATTAATGGTGTGCCACATGTACATATCCTCTTTGGATAAAGTACTTGATGAAATCACCCATGTTTTACCAGGTGTTCAAAATTTATTCTGGTTAGAGTTCTTCTTAGTTCAGTGTCAGGTTCATAGTTCGTTTTCTAATTGAAAGGTCTCTTTCTTCTGGGCAGCCATTTTAAGGCTTTGCTGTTACAAGTGTCTCTATGTCAACTTGAGAATCCTCTGTTTGAACATATCCTTGGTTTGGTGGCTGACTGAAATGAAATGCGAAAGTGAAAATCCAAATTTTCTTAATGGAGAGAGATGGCCTTTTGGTAAACTGATTATTTAGCCATGAGATAGTATGAGACATGTCAGACTATTCAACAAGACATTTGTTAAGTAACCTGTCATGGTCCATTGAAAGTACCTTTCACCAATAGTTGAAAGCTCAAATTATGGTACAGCTATGGATGGAGTGAATGCCTGTTTTAACTCCATCTGCAGAGCCTAGAATGCTTTTGGCTATTCCCAGAATGGATCTTGGGAAGCAAGCTTGTTCAGGTAATCTTGACAGTTATAGTCTACACATAAGTCATTATAGGTGTTCCTTTAGCCTTAAAGACCTTTAGTATAGGGACTAGGGGACCTGGATAGTTATAATTAAATAATTACAGAAGTGTTGTAAAGTTGGCTAAGGCCCCTATCACATTTCTTTTAAGATGGCTTATCTATTACCCTGTGTTGATGAAAACTACTCCTAGATATGAGAAAGAGTTGACTTCTTGTATAAGTTCCCTGTCCAAGTACATTTACTTTGATCTTGGCCTTATTGTTTTTCAAAGAATTAATGGCATAATGGAATGGAATGTGCGAATGACCTTGGGGAAAGAGAGAGAAGTGATGCTGCCTGAGAAACAATCAAACAAGAGAGGCAGAAGCCCCTGTGGCTTAATGGCCAGAAAAAGAAATTTAAGAAAGACTTGCCCTAAGGGATCAAGCAATTAAAAGCAGTGATGGGAGGTTTGTACCTTTAGATTTATAAGATTCTGTTAATGTAGTCTTACAATCTAGTCATGTTTCCTATCTGGTTTACCTGGGAGAATTGACACATAGTAAGCATCCATCTTCTGGGGTTCTCCTTAGGCCAATTTGAGATTGTACAATTAGGATTATATCATCCCCCTACAAAAGAAACATTGATGGACGTATTAAGTTTATTTGGCATATGGATATACTGAGAACAGAGGAATCTTGGGATGCCATTGTCACACAGATTAAATAGCATTGCAGCCAGAATGAATTAATTTAATCGTATTTCACGTTTGCTCCTTATCTCCCTAAATTTCCGTGTACCTCATTTTCTTATTTTAACTGCTTTTATATTCTTTCAAAATGCATAATTAAGAAATGAAATATTCTTGGAAAAAATAAAATGATATAAAATGAAAGAATTCACTTGAGTTAACAGATAGGATGACCACATTATCTGCATACAGAAGAGTGAAAGTGATTGATGGGCAAGAAAGAGTTGGAAGATGAAACTCTGGCTTAGAAAGAGCCATGACAATATCATTAATACAGAAGTAAAGGAACACGAATACAACCCTGTTTAATTCGTTCTATGATAAAAATGGGGCAGTTAGATTCCCAGTACAATTACCTCTGATTTGCGTAACAGTATTTTGGCATAACAAATGGATGTTGTGGCAAATTTCTTCCAAAGTCTTTCATGAGGAATAGAGTTAACAATTACTTTTAAATCAATAGCGATATAAAAGGCTGGAATATTCCTTAACTAACTAGTTTAAGATTGAACATTGATTCATAATTGAATATCCTGATCTAAATCAGTGTTTCTCAACCTTGACAATTTTAAGGCATGTGGACTTCAACTCCCAGAATTCCACAGCCAGCATTACTGGCTGTGGAATTCTGGGAGTTGAAGTCCACATGCCTTAAAATTGTCAAGGTTGAGAAACACTGATCTAAATCCTACCACTTCACAGGCCTATGTAGTCTCTAGATTCATCTAATCTAAAAGTTTATGATAGAGAAATCTAGTATAGAACCTACTAATAATTACTGCCAATAAATAATTAGAAGGCAGTTAGAAGGATTTTACCTATCGCTTTTCTTATAGTTTGAAAACATGATTAAGTTACTATTTAAGAAGTGATAAAGAATTGTTAATATCAGTAAATATGGAGACTAGCCCAGAAGCCCAGCAATCAGGACATATTTTCAGTAATTGTGGCAAAATCATATCTTTACCTGGTGATTTATAATTTTTTAACTGAGAAATTATTGTTTTTTTCCCCTCAAAGTAACTGGACTGTTTTTTCCTTGAAGAAGAACGTTTCGCTTCTCATCCAAGAAACTTCATCAGTTGTGATGGCAGGGTGAATGAAAGGATAGTACTGACAGTTGGGACTGGATGGTGGTGAGATGAAAGGATAGGTTCTGATCGGATGGGTGGAGGGGGAATGGATGGATTGTATTTCTTTGCAGTCAGGGTCTCCTGAATTAGAGTGCAATTTATTGTGATTCAGATGACCCCCTGAGGGCAAAGATAAACCCCCAAGTGGCCTGAAGAACTCTCAGGGAGAGTGCTAACAACCAAATGCCTGCAAAGAAATATAATCCTTCCATTCCCCCCTCTCCACCATCTGGTCCCCCTCTCCATCATCCGGTCAGAACCTATCCTTCCATCCCTAGGAGAAAGAGAAATATTCAGTGACATTAGATCAGTGGTTCTCAACCTGTGGGTCGGGACCCCATTTGGGGTCGAACGACCATTTCACGGGGGTCGCCAAACAACGCAGTCTGCCATTTTTTCCCCTTTTCCTTAGCTGTGCTACTCCCTTTTATTCTATTGGCTGTTGAAAGCCAATAGAATAGACTCTCTTGAATAGAGTCTAATTCTATTGGCTTTCAAAAGCCAATAGGAATTGTCCAGGCTGTCTCTGCCCTGCTGAGCTCGCCAAAAGTCCCATTCTGCAAACGGTGCTGCACCAGTTGAGTAGTCCTTGACTTACAACCGGTTGAGTAGTCCTCGACTTACGACCAGTTGGGGGTCGCGGCAATAAAAAGGTTGAGAACCACTGCATTAGATCTTGGTTATCAGGTCAGATCTGTATGGGGGAGAGGCAGGAACTTGGTCAAGGACCTGTTCCTAAATTGCCAAGCCAATTTTGGATGACCTTCTCCTGATGAGAATGTTCCTGTTGCAAGTGTGTATCCATATTCCTCACAGGGATATCAGTCAGTTGGACTGGTAAACTAAAAGGTAAAAACTTTTTACAATTGCCCAGAAGTTGATATGCTAAAATTTTAATTGAAACAAGAGCAAGCAGTAGAATGTACATGTCAACTAGGAAGTAATTTTATCAGCATTTAATAAGTTGCAAGAAGGAAGGGCTAAGTTGCCATCGGAGTTGCAATGTAAATCAGATGACTTTTCAGTCTCTTTAATAAGCGGATTGGACTCTTCAGACAAAAAAGTTATATGGCTATTTGTAATTAGACAGGAAGGTTCATAGACCCACAATTATATATATATAAAACCTTGTTTTCTAGTTTGTTGATTGTTAGTTTGTGGATAGGAGAGGAAAAGAGTTCCTGACTTTAATTTCTTCTATCAGAGTGGGAGAAAGAAAAGAGGTTAAGACATCTAAGCAAGAATCTTTGCAGTGCTTCTCAAGGTTAGCTTCTCAAAGTTTGTTGTCATACTATTTAATAGGTTTTTGTTTTGCTTTGTTTTGTTTTTAGTTCTGCTATTGGCAAAGTGCCCAGATTCAGTGGAAGTCTCTAAAGGTTTAATTGTCAGATTTCTGAAGATCCGATTAGCATAGAACTGAAAGGATGCCAAATTATTTTGCTTTCTAATTCATATAAGTGGAATTGTAAAAGAATTAAGTAAAGTCCTACAGATCCTTTGAATTTGGAAAAAACCCCTCCCCATGGACACTACATTCCCTTGCAAGGAATGAGTGGCTTTTTTGTAGAATCCCATCAGTGAATACTTACACAATTATTTTGAATAGCAAGCATGATTTCAACAGCCTATAACAGTGGTGGCGAACCTATGGCACGCGTGCCACAGGGGGGCACACAGAGCCCTCTGTGGGCACGTGCACTGTCGCCCCAGTCCTAGACCTTCAGCTAGGTTTTATAAACCTTTTCACTTTAGGCCTCCACCACCATGTGCAAAAAAAAAAAAAAAAGTTCAATCAATCAACCAATTTCAACTTCTCGCTGGAAAAAGATCTCACAAAGTTGAAATTGATTGATTGAACTTTTTAGTCCCACCCAGTCTGCCGTTACCACTGCAGCCATGCCCACTCAATGGGCCACACCCACCTAATGGGCCACACCCACCCAATGGGCCACACCTACCCAGCACCCAATGATACATAAGTGGGTTCTGGATTGCAGTTTGGGCACTCGGTTCGCCATCACTGGCTTATAAAATAGAGAATGATGTTAAAGAACCATCTATCTGTTGAGGTTGCTTTTTGGAAACACCTTTTCTAAAATATTTATTTCTTTTATTCAGAGAGTTGAGATGAGATACAAGTTCCAAAAAAAAGGAAAAAAAGAAACATTACCAAAACAAAAATAAGACAAAACTTTAAAAACATAAGAAAAAATGTGCATTAAAAGGACAAAAGACAGAAACACATATACATATACTATCTCCACTAGTTGAATACTGATAAATATATTGCAACGATATTAGTTTCTTCCCCTTGTGAAGCAGGCCTAAAATTTATAAACTGCTACATCTATTCACAATATCTATCTACTATAAAAACAAAGTAGTTAACAGGTGAACCAATAGCAAAGTTAAACTTCAAAGCCCTCTGTTAACGATCTATTATTTTATTTAACTTGTAGAAAGTATACAGTGGCTTTTTATCAACCATAAATCATCACAGTCATTATCTCTGATCAGTCCAGGAGCAAATTTGATTCTTAATAGAAATTTTTTTCTTTATATTGGTTGAGAATTTTCTTATTCCTCACAAACATAAACTTCTGTTGTCAAACTATCTTCCCCAAAAGTCTAGTCCAAATTGTTTTCCAGTTAGATATAATAAGTTCATTCTCCAATCACCATCCACTTTCTTTAAGAAGTTCAGTTCATTACTCATCAATTCTGTTCACTCTAATCTGTAGAATCCATATTTCTCTCGGCCTTCTCTATCAAATATATAGTTTCCAAACCAAGTTCTTTCCTATAGATAGGCTATATTTAGATGCTATCAAAGAGGAACAAATTACCTAATATGATTAACATTGATTTCAAAATGGATTTAAAAATGGCATTGAAAAAGTTGTTTCATTGGACTAACAAAAGAAACTGACTGTTGTCTTAATAATTAAAAAGTCTACACAAATAACAAACTAAGACAGTGATGTGGATAATTTTCTTATATTGGATTTACAAAAGAAGCTTATTAAAGCTTTGAATAATTTTGTGAGAAGGGACAAAGAAAAAATGAAGATAAAATGGCTAAGATATTATTTGAGGGAACTAAAGATCAAGACTGTTGCTAGTAAAAGCAACACAAATTTGGCTTATTGAAGGTTAATAGGTACGTTGTTATCACTTAATGGACTTTTGCTGAGATCAGGACTGAAATGACTATTTTTATGGATTTATTATAGATAAGAGATGGGATATGACAAGAAGAGAACATTTGTTGTATTTTAAGAGAAAATGATGTTACTAAAATTGTAGTGGTGAAGAGGAAAAATACTTCATTTCTTTTATTCTTTATTATATTATTTTTTCTATTCCTATTTTTCTTTTTTCTCTAGTTTATATTGTAAAATAATAACAGTAACAATAACAACAAAAACAATAACAATAATAATAATAGGCACCTTGGGTGCAATCCCAAAACAACTAGAGCACTACTTGAACACCATTGGCATTGACAAATTCGCCATTAGTCAATTGCAAAAGGCGGCCTTACTAGGAATTGCTTCCATCCTGCGATGATATCTGTAATCCATCAAGCATCCACATCTGCCTATCCCAAGTTCTTGGGAAGGACTCAATAGGTAGACAAAAATGCCAAATCCAGTCTGAACATCTGGCTGACTGTGTGATGAATAATAATAATAATAATAATAATAATAATAATAATAATAATAATAATAATAATGATAATAATAATAATAATTGGAAAAACATCATCTGAAATAGAATCGCTGCTCAACACTGTCCGTATATATAGCCAAGATATTGTAATGGAGTTTGGCTTGGACAAATGTGCCACACTTACTATCAAACAAGGAAAAATAGTGAAAACTGAAGGAATCAAGATGCCCCACGAAAATAACATTAAGAGTCTGGATGAGGAAGAGTACTACAAATACTTGGGTATCCTTCAAGCTGACAATATCAAGCACACTGAAATCAAGAAAAAGATTAGAGGTGAATACATCAAGAGAGTGAAGAAGATCTTAAAGTCTAAACTCAATGGAGGAAATACCATAAAGGCAATCAACACCTGGGCAGTCCCAGTCATTAGGTACACAGCTGGAATAGTGGACTGGACTCAAGCAGAACTAAAAGCAATGGATAGGCAGACCAGAAAAATAATGACAATGAATCATGCCCTTCATCCACGCAGTGACATTGATAGACTTTATCTACCAAGGCAAATAGGTGGGCGTGGAATGCTACAAGTACATCAGATGGTTGAAGAAGAAAAAATGGCTTTGGAAGAATATCTGAAGAACAATGATGAAGATGCACTGAAATTAGTATATGAGGAAGGCTTACTAACCACTGGAGAGACCAAACTGGCCTACAAGAAAGACCAAATGAAGAACAGAATAGAGGCATGGGAAGACAAAGCACTACATGGCCAATACATGAAAAAAATAGCTGGGAAAGCAGATAATAATAAAACCTGGCAATGGCTAAGAGCAGGAAAATTGAAGAAAGAGACCGAGGGACTAATTCTGGCTGCACAAGACCAAGCCTTAAGGACAAATGCATATAAAGTCAAAATTGAGAAGACAGCAACAGACAGTAAGTGCCGCCTATGCAAAGAAGCTGAAGAAACAGTGGACCACCTGGTAAGCTGTTGCAAGAAGATTGCACAGACTGATTACAAGCAGTGGCATGACAAAGTAGCAACAATGGTGCATTGGAAGATCTGCAAAAAATATCATTTGCCTGTAAGCAAAAACTGGTGGGATCATAAAATAGAGAAAGTCATAGAAAATGATAAAATTAAACTGCTCTGGGACTTCAGAATTCAAACAGACAAGCACCTGCAACATAACACCCCAGACTTAACAATTGTCGATAAGAAAGACAAAAAAGTCTGGATAGTGGACGTGGCAGTGCCTGGAGATAGCAGAATAGAAGAGAAAGAACTGGAGAAGATAACAAAATACAAAGACCTACAAATAGAAATAGAAAGACTGTGGCAAAAGCAAGCAAGGGTAGTACCAATAGTAATAGGCTCCTTGGGCGCAATCCCAAAACAACTGGAGCACCACTTGAACACCATTGGCATTGACAAATTCGCTATTAGTCAATTGCAAATGGCAGCCTCATTAGGAACTGCTTCCATCCTGCGACGATATCTGTAATACCATCAAACATCCACATCTGCCTATCCCAGGTCCTGGGTAAGGACTCGAAAGGTAGACAAAATGCCAAATCCAGTCTGAACATCTGGCTGACTGTGCGATGATCCATAATAGTAATAATAATAATAGTTGGAAGGGACCTTGGAGGTTTTCTAGTCCAACTCCATGCTCAGGCAGGAAGCCCTACACCATTTCAGATAAATGGTTGTCCAATCTCTTCTTAAAAACTTCCAGTGTTGGAACATTCACAACTTTTGGAGGCAGATTGTTCCACTGGTTAATTGTTCTAACTGTTAGGAAATTTCTCCTTAGTTCTAGGTTGCTTCTCTCTGTGATTAGTTTCCATCCACTGCTTCTTGTCATGCCTTCAGGTGCTTTGGAGAATAGCTTGACTCCCTCTTCTTTGTGGAAACCCCTGAGATATTGGAACACTCTATCGTGTCACCCCTCATCCTTCTCTTCATTAAACTAGACCTACCCAATTCCAGCAACCATTCTTTATATGTTTTAGCCGCCAGTCCCCTAATCATCTTCTCTGCACTCTTTCTAGAGTATCAACATCTTTTTTACATTGTGGTGACCAAAACTGGATGCAGTATTCCAAGTGTGGCCTTACCAAGGCATTGTAAAGTGGTATTAATACTTCACGTGATCTTGATTCTATCCCTCTGTTAATGCAGCCTAGCACTGTGTTGGCTTTTTTGGCAGCTGCAGCACACTGCTGGCTCATATTTAAGTGATTGTTTAAGTGATTGAAAATAAAATTAATGTAAGAAAGATACACACTATAATAACAGAATCTGGAAAGTATGACCATTTATTTTTTCCTTTCTCTTATACCCAAGATAGACAAGGCAGACCAAGCTTGAGTTTTCTTTCTCAATCCTTCCTGTCTTTCCAGAATGAGCTGATGCTTTTGTAATGGCTTTCATATATTTTCTTACAAGTTATCTCTGTACTCCTGTAGTATATCAATCTCTAAATGTTTCAGAGCTTTATTGGGACTTACATCCAGAGATTGTTCAAGCTCTCTTCCCTATTAGAGAGATAAATAAAAAGAAGTATCTAACAAGAGAAAAAGCTACTAAATCATTCTAAGTACCGGCCATTTAATTGGGTTAAAAGTAATTTAAAACCAGTAAACTAAAAAACAGAATGCTGAATGATTTGGGAATAATTACCATTCCCTTTCATAAAGTGCTCAGCCTAGCTATATGAAATCTGCAGTGATAACAAACAGAAAAATAAGTTTTAAAGAAATGTATTGTACTGCTTCATCCATTCTCCTGTGCACCATAAAACATCTGGTTTGCAGGCTTTGCACAGCCCTACCAATTTCTTGGAAATGTAGCATAATGCTGTCACTTTCCTACAATTCTGGTGGAAATTAACACTGTAAAATGTTGAATGTTATATAATGCTAAACAGATTAGAAGTCTCAGCTCTGTTTTCTGAACCACTTTGTATCTCACTCTAAGGAAGATATTATCTTTGAGACAAGAGGGAGTGGTCAAAAAACTTAAGAAGCTCTGGATACAATTCTCGTTGAATGCCCATTAAGTTGAAGAGACATGATTGTAATTTAACATGCACTGTCATTTTGTCATTTCTGATTAGTTTAGGGATTTACACCAGTGAAAAAAAGTAAAACAGGAGTAAATAAGTCATGTGTAATTGGAATCTTGGCTTCAAGCATAGTTATTCTCTATGAACAACCTCACTGTTAAAAGTTTTGCTAATAATATTGCAGGGTGGCAAGAGGGAGGGAGGGAGGGAGGAAACAGGAAAGTGGATGCATTCAGTTACAGTGAGTGCACCCTTGTGAGTTCTGAAAGAACAAATTGGGGATAGATTGTTTTGGAGAAAATCTGTCTCTGTGGTTGCTAGGAGTGAAAACAGCTTGATGGCACATGATCAAATGAAAAGATGAATCATGATAAACCTATTCAACTCAGTTGATACAGTAATTGCAATTAACATAGGTCTGCTTTGGAAATTTAAGCAGTGGAATTAGTTTTTTTCTTTGTCTCTTTGTTGCCATCTAGTGGTACGCAGCCCAACTGTGACTGTCTTAGCTATATACAGTATATATATTAAGATTTTCAAACCCCCCCCCCCTTTCCTTCTTAAATATAAAGATTAACAAGGATCCATTTCCCTTTTTAAATTGGAATGAGTGACCTTGATGCTCACTCAAAGGCAAGGAACTGAACATTAATGGAAGCAATAGGTTGTAGCATGCTCAGCCACTTACATACCCGGCTATAATTCATTCTCAGGCAGTTAAGATGAGTTAAGTACCTGGCTGGTACTTATCACAAGCAATAAAAGGTGGAAGTTGGGAGACAGAAGAAGGTGAATGTAATTTGTTTACTTCTTGGCAATGTAAAATTATTCCACCATCAGTTTCTGGTACATTGAAGAATGATTCTTAAAAAGTAGTGGGATATTTGTTTTCTGAATATCATAAATTCCTTCTTACCTTTAGGACTCTCGCTCTCTCGCCCTCTTCCTCCCTCTCTCTCTCTTCCTCTCCCTCTTCCTCTCAGATCTCTATAACTATTTCTTAGCATATTCAGTATACTAGTATACTAAATATACTAATACTGTTTAGTATACAGATTCCTAGTATTCATTTTTAGTTAGGACATTTGTTGATTTAGCACTTATACTACTAAAACTCCCCAGTTGGCTTGTCCATCATAGTGCAAAATTTTGAAATCAAGATACTTCAACTCCGCTAACTTAAAAAATGCATACAAATTCTGGGAGCCATCACTCCTGTTTAATTGAAATTCCAAGGATTTTCACAACATTTTGGTTGCTGCAGTGTCAGAGTCACCCACAGTCATATGGTGATTTCCAACATTCCCTACCAGCGTCCCACAAGAAGCTGGCAGGAAGTTAGAGGTCAGTCTTGGCTCCCGCTGCTTTTTTGCTTGCCTATACTGATTCTGTTTATCCATTTAAGTAAGGAAATGTCTCTGAAAGGATGACCCAATGGATCATGGGTTATTTAATATTTATATATGAATCTGGATATAAGATTTTTTACATACTATTTATTTTACTTTTCCTCAAGGATATATTTGCATAGGAATCTCTACAAATGGGAAATGATAGGCTTTGCTTTCATTTCAACAAGCTGTTGTAAAATAAATAAATAAATAACTCTTGATTGTTCACGCTACCATAGTGACGAAACATAAATCTGACAATTTGGTAACAGTGGCTACGATATTACTCCTTGTCCCCTGCTTGCTGCAGAAATTCCAAATTAAGTCCTCAAAGTATGCATATTTTGCCCTTATGTAGCCAGGTATTTTCATTACCAATCCTACTTTACAGAATATCTTGCAATACAGAAGTACAGATAGTCCCAACCCTCCATGTTTTCCAAGATCAACTCATGTTGTTCCAATTAGCTTTCAGCCCATAGCTCATTTATTATTAATATCATCGATTGTTTTAGTATACTATATATTGAAAATACAGGCATATTGAAATCAAGAGAGCCAGTTTAATCTAGTGGTTACGGTATCAGACTAGAAAGCGGAAGTCTGTGAATTCTAGTCCCTTCTTAGACATGAAAGCCAGCTGGGTGACTTAGATCAGTCATTCTCTCTCAGCCCAATTCACCTCACAGGATTGTTGCTGTGAAGAGGAGGAAGGTGTGTTGGTATGTTTGCCACTTTGAATATTTGTAAAAATAATAAAGGTGGGGTACAAACAAACAAATAAGTAAATGTAGGATTTCAGTACAATTAATTGTGGTTTTCACTAATGCTCGTTTACTGGTATAGCTCTCCCAGGAATTTCCACACATTCTGAATAGGCATATAGCTAAAACATTTTTTTAAAAAAACAGTGTTTATATTGGATGCATTTGTATTAATGTTAAGTCACAATATTTTAGGAATGTTTTGTTGAATAATTCAGGTTTGCAAAAATGCTAGGTCAAAAACAAAGAATACAATATAATTTAATGTTGTGTCCGAGCTATACCCATCTTTTTATAAAAAAATGTTACAGACTTTTTACTTTTTCATAGCAATTAATTGCCTTGCAGAAGCTAATTTATTGGTATATAATTACTGTAAGCAGTTAGAAACTGGAATGCCATTCAGTGGTCCTTGATAAAAATTCTAACTGGCAGAGTCCTCCACACACTGGACAATAACATCTTAATCTGTTAGTATTTTATCTATGGCATGGGGAGGGATACTTTTCTTTCCAAATAACTTTTTCATAATCTGTCCAGCTGTTTTGATCAGTGCTTGAATTTTTGCAAAAGATTTTGCTTTCAAAGGTATTCTAGGAAATCAGTCCAGCATCTTTCCTTGCTGGCTGCTGCATTTTCTCTTCTAACTGCTGTCTAAAAACTGAGCATTAACCATACTGAGGATTAGTTTTGATTTCTTTGGTTTTATTTTGCTGATGCAGATAAGAAGACAAGGAGGAATACAATTACTGGTGGATCTATTGGACCATCGAATGACAGAAGTCCACCGTAGTGCCTGTGGGGCTCTGAGGAACTTGGTATATGGGAAGGCTAATGATGACAACAAAATTGCTTTGAAAAACTGTGGGGGTATTCCAGCACTAGTACGGTTACTCCGAAAGACTACAGATTTGGAAATCAGAGAACTGGTCACAGGTTTGAATATCTTTCCTTTATTGCATGTTACTTTATAGGAAGCAACTCAGTACCTGAGGGACTTTAATATATGGTTTGATGAAAACAACACACAGTTTCAATATTGTACTTGCATATTTGAAAATATTAAAACAAAACTTGGTTTTGTCATCATGTAGAATATGCACATATAGCAAGAGACATACACATCCATATTCCATAGCTTGGGTAATGTGCAGAAAGCAGTTTTCATTGGATGGTGGTATACAATTGTGATTGCTACTATGGTTAAGCTTTGGTGGTGGTACTTCCAATTCTTTGACTAAGGGAGGAAGGAGAATGAAATTTCCTACAGTGTACAATGTGGCTGATGATTCTTTAAAATACTGTTAATGGCATTCTGGTATTCCGTAAATCCTGACTACATCATTTTAATGACATTGGACCATCCCCTTTTAAGACCTCCTTCTGCTTCTCTTGTAAAAAAATATGTTGCATATATTATCCTAACTGCAGGCTGTCCATATATTTTAATCATTTCATCTTTCAACTCTTACCTGTCAAAGGCAGAATTCATGAGATACTCCTTGTTGTGGTGATGATGTGATGCATCATGTATCCCTCTGAGTGACAGAATTACTGGCAGATAATAAAATAAAAAATGTTAGCTTTGTTCAACCTTCTGCTTCAGTCCTTGGTTCTACTACCTGTCCTTGGTCTCCCTGAAGTAGTCTACAACAGGACTTGAAACAACAAGGCACAAACTGTTAATCCTCTTAATTATAGTCCATCTATTTATTGAAATTGCTGCAGTATCTGCTTTTAGTGAAACTCAGGCAGTATATGATACAGATGACTATTAGACAAGATCCCTTAATTTGGTTTTATTTCTTTTATCTATGCACATTGTGTTCTTACAATCTACAAACAAACCTGGAAAACATGCCAGTTATTAATGTTTGCAATTGGTTATTTTTAAACTGCATGTTTTCATTAACTTTAGATGATTGAACAACGAGATAGATAGATAGATAGATAGATAGATAGATAGATAGATAGATAGATAGATAGATAGATAGATAGATAGATAGATAGATAGATTGTCATGGATAGAATAGGTCTAGAGAGACTAACCTGAATGCAGCCTGGATTGACTACAGGAAAACACATGACTCAATGCCACACATGGATCTGTGAATGCCTGGTGCTGTACAAAATCAACAGGAGACTAAGGACTTCCCTCAGGAACTTTATGGGAACATGGAAGGCAATAATGGAAGTCAATTCAAATGAGTGCCCATCAAATGCAGCAAGGTGATGCACTGTCTCCACTGCTGTTCTACATAGGCATGAACTCCACCAGCAAAATAATCACAGGAACTGGATATGGACACACTTCAAGAGTGGAACTATCAGCCACCACCTCTACATAAATGACATCAAATTTTATACTAAGAGTGAACAAGATATTGAATCACTGATCCACCTGATATGCTTCTACAGCAAAGACATTGTGATGTCATTTGGACTGGAGCAGTGTAGCCAGACAGTAGTCAAGAGAGGGAAAATGGTTAAGACCAAAGAGGTGGAACTAGCAGCGGGCCACATACAGATCATTTACAAGTACCTTGATATCCAACAGTCGCATGGAAATCACAATGAGGAGGCAAGAAAGACAGCAACTTTCAAGTACCACCAAAGTATAAAACAGGCCCTTAAAGAGCCAGCTCAATGGGAAGAACAAGATCCATGCCATTAACACATGTACTCTGCCAGCCATTATATATCCTGCTTTATATTGACTTGGCCAAAGGAGGACATGGAAGCTGCTCATATGAAGACCCAGAAGCACCTCATATGTACAGAGGTTTCTACCCTGAGTCCAACACATAGAAACGATATATTAACTGGAACAAGGGGAGCAAGGTTTAGTGAATATATTGTCCTGAATGAAACCCAGAGCATCCAGGAGTTTATCAGTAAGAGGTCACCCAAAGATGAGCTGCGGAGAGGATACCTGAGACAGCAGAAGATGTGGAAGAAAGATCAAGCAGAAGTGCCATGGCAAGACAAGATCTTACATGGGATGTACCATTAACAGAAAGCTGAGGTGGCCACATTGGGAACTTCTACTAGTGGCAGGAAAGGGCTGGACTAAAAAGCAGCACTGAAGCACTGATCTTAGCAGCACAAGAACCAAGCACCAGGTCCATAGAAGAAAGGTTCGTCCACACTATATAGGACCCGAGGTGCAGAGGCCCAAGAAACAGTCCAACACATAGTGACAGGATGTAAGATCCAGACAAGAATAGCATACACTGAACAGCATGATCAAGTAGCAGAACATCTGCATCTAGAGCAGTGGTTCTCAACCTGTGGGTCGGGACCCCATTTGGGGTCAAACGACCATTTCACGGGGGTCACCAAACAACGCAGTCCACCATTTTTTCCCCTTTTCCTTAGCTTTGCTACTCGCTTTTATTCTATTGGCTTTTGAAAGCCAATAGAATAAATTAGACTCTAGAATAAATTAGCCAATAGGAATTGTCCAGGCTGTCTCTGCCCTGCTGAGCCCGCCAAAAGTCCCATTCTGCAAATGGTGCTGCCCCAGTTGAGTAGTCCTCGACTTACGACCGGTTGAGTAGTCCTCGACTTACAACCGGTTGGGGGTCGCAGCATTAAAAAGGTTGAGAACCACTGATCTAGAGTGTATGGGCTAGAATAGATGCTCCCAAGTCCAGATGGGAAATTCCACAGAATATCATGGAGAATAAGAGGGCTAAGATCCTGTGGGACTTTCAGATCCAGGCAGACAGGCAGATACTGGCCAATCTACTAGACATCATGGTAATAGACAATAACTAGGAGAAGAACCTGGTTCACATTTGAAACTCTCTCTGACTCAAGTTTTTCAAATTTGGAACACTAAATTTAAAACATTTTGTGCACGTACATTTTCCTAATGGAATGCCCCCGTTATGCAAATATTATTTCATAAATAGCACTAATAAAACTTTAGTAATAGTCAGGGAAGAACTTTTAAAGTCACTTTGATCGAAAGCTTATGACTGGAGGAAATATAGGGAAGCTGACATAAAATGAACTTGAGGCAGTGGAATGGCATTTTTCAGCAATTATGTCATCATTACGTTTTCTTCAAGTTAACATAAATGGGCATGAAGACTATTAAGTGTAAAATAATTAAAACTGATTGAATACACACCTGAGGCTTTGGAATTAAAACTTCTTGACCAACCTACAGCCAGCTAGTTTCTGCCATCTTTTTCTTCTGCTTGGAGAAAACAGTTATTGAAAAAATACGGGAAGAAGATTGAGGATTTTAATTAGTCATCTGCAATTCTATTGGGTATAGGATTCCCTTTAAATCTGTTTCAGTACATGGTTGAGAATTTAGTAAAGAAATTACTCATACATGGTACTACCAAAATTATGTTTGCTAATAAATATTTCTCCCGATTATGCTGATTATAAAGAAATGTGTCCGTATTACCAACTCTGCTGTCCAAACTTCATTTATTATTTTGGTTGAGACATTTTAAAATATTTACACTATAAGTTTTAGTAATTAATTCTAATCTAATTTAATTGTCCATTTTCCCAAGAATTAAAAATAGTGCACCAAACATATTAGATATTGATTGTTAGTATAATTAAAATTAAAGTATTTGTCTCTGTGCCTCAGTGGTATTTAGCGGTAGCATCTTTATTAAAGTCATTGATTAGCATTTAATGCAAATTTTGTAAGAAGTTACAGTGCTCGGATAAAATATATAAACATTTTCTAAAAGATCAATAAAAGTAAATAAAAGGATTCGGACTACTAAACATTATAAAAACAAATGATACAATGCTAAAGATACAGTACTTAAAATTAATTAATGAAATTGTACATCTATTTTATGAATATAATACTAAAATGCTTACATATTAAGTATTAAACTAATCAACCAATACTTCATACTTTCCTCCATATGTACAACTAGGAAATTGTATGTAAGTACAAGCTCATTTGTTTGCTTGAAGTCTTTATTTCCTCATGCCGAAGAATAGATTACATTTCTCTATCCCAGTGATGGCGAACCTTTTAGAGACCCAGTGCCCAAACTGCAAGCCAAAACCCACTTATTTAACACTGGGTGCCGGGTAGGCGTGGCTGCGGTGGGCGGGAGACTGGGTGGGTGGGAGCCAAGGTGGTGGGGGCCAGTCCCTCACTATCTCTGGGGCATGGCACGCGTGCCCACAGAGAGGGCTCTGAGTGCGGCCTCTGGCACGCGTGCCATAGGTTCGCCACCATTGCCCTATCCAAAAGCTCAGAGAAAAGTCGCATCCACACAGCTGCTTTGTCAGGCCCATCTCCCCTCTCAGAGCTGGTAGTCAGTCATGCCATCCTAATTCTTGCTACACCACAGGGTGTGCACTTAGATACCCAGAAATGGCTGTACTGCACTACACAGAGCATTCTAAGGGCCATGATTGATGGTTTCTTCAGTGGAAATTCCAGCCTTGCCAAAAAAATTTGTGCAGCTCCACCCACTTGGCATGCACAATGTTCCATGCGCTGCCAGATTATTTTTGTTTTGTCCTTTCCCATTCTGCCATCAATTGATATTCAAGTAATTATTCCTTGAAACTATGGATTGAAACTATCAATCTCTAGATGGCATTTATATCTCTTGGCTATTATCTAGTACATTGGTGGCGAACCTTTTAGAGACCGAGTGCCCAAACTGCAACCCAAAACCCACTTATTTATCGCTGGGTGCCAGGTGGGCGTGGCCCACTGGGTGGGTGTGGCTGTGGTCATGGCAGACTGGGTGGGTGTGGCCAAGGTGGGCATGGTCATCTCAATGTTGCTTTAGGGAGGGACGCCTGGGGGAGGCAGGCAGGGTTGGGGGAGATCCAGGGGTCTCTGGCAGATGGGGTGGTGGGCAGAAGGCTCGTCCTGCAGGGTGAGGCGAGGCAAGGTGAGGCAGAGCGGGGGTACCATTGTCGCATGGCAAGGCAAGGCCGGGGCGGCTGCTGCCTGACACCATCGGCCCCTGCACACAGAGGCCAGCAAGCGGATGGGGGCCAATGGTGTCTGTCAGCAGCCACAGCCTGCCGGCCTCTCGACCGGCACACTGTGGGGCTCCGCAGCTTGCCGCCAGCAGTTCAAAGAAGCCATCTCTGAGCTGGATGGATGGCTGATAGCTGAGGAGGAGCTGCAGTGGGTCGTGCCTGGGAAAAGGAGAGCATGCGAGGCCAGGAAAGATGGGATGGAGGGAGGGAAACCAGCCATGGTGGGATGCATCCGGCCACGTGGGACCTCGGCAAGTTAGCGGTCAGCTGGTTGAACAGGGATGGTTGCCATCTTCAGGGCATGGTGCGCGTGCCCATAGAGAGGGCTCTGAGTGCCGCCTCTGGCACCCGTGCCCTAGGTTCGCCACCACTGATCTAGTAGTTGTCAAAATTTCTGTGGTTGAGATGTGACCACTGAATAACTTTGGTGGAAGTGTTGGAGATTAAGAAAGAGGTTCAATTCTGATGGATAATGGAGGAGAGGGGGAAACTATAAACTATGAAGACAGAATGCGAGGGTCTACCTCTTCCCTTTCTATTTAGGAAGGGAATTCCCTGATTTACACCAATTACAAGAGTTAAATACTTGCAATTATTTTAAGAAAGCCATTGATTGGTTAGTTTCAAGGCTTGTAACAGTTGACCATCTTATTTAAAAAAGAGAAAAAATGGGATTGCAGAAACTGGAGTTTCTATCTTCTTGCAGTCACAAGTGGGCCGAGCAATGGGCCAAGAGATCAGAAATCCAACTGAAAGTCCCACAAAAAGGACCATTTGGAGCCACAAGATGATCAGCATGGAGCATAAATAATTTCAGACTGCATAAATCATTTCAGTGTAAATAAATGTACCATATATTGGCTTCATGCAGTCCTTTCAGGCAGGATAAGAGGGGAAGCATCACTTCCAGTACTTTGGGCTATTATGTAGATAAGCCTCGTGTCAGGGCAAAGAATATGAGTGGATTTGCCTGGGGTCTGGAAGGAACTATGCAGAGCACAGAGTGAACTAGATTTGGACTCTTCATCTTAGCCTCTGCAGAAAAGTTACATAACTTTTAGTTCTCAGACAGGAGAATCCTGGCACCTGTGAAAGTGAAAAGAGTACAGATTAGTAGATAATCCGTGAATATGCTGGGGCAGCTTTCAATCAGCTGAATCTTTGCACTCTCTTTCTGTCTCTTGTCCTCTAATATTTGCAACCTGTAAAAGTAGAACCTAGCTCTCAGCAGTAGCAAATGAGCAAATAGTCTTGGACAATTTCAAACAGAAGAGAATGAAAGCAACAACACAAGAGAATTCTCCACTCTCTTTAACATTCAAAGCAGACTTTCACATTCTCTCTCAATTCTATACATGTGGAATGTTAATGTTGTAGAAAACATTCAGTCACACCACTTTGCTGCAAGGGAGAAGTAGGCACTAGGGAACATAACAAAGGGGAATTCTGCTTCTCAATATGCCTTTATCGATGACTTATTGATGAATTAAAGAGTGAACATGGCAATTAATGCACGTATGTGTGCATGTGTGAGAGAGAGATGAAGAAGGAGCCTCTTTACTATAAACATATCAGTGAAAAGCACAGCATTGTTTTTCAGTGTTTTCTCAGTGAAATATTCTTGGCTGTAAAAGACAGCTTGGGGAAAAAAATGTGAAACTAGTACTTCCTCAACTTGGCTATTTTCCTATCCATTCCCAAGCAAATATTACCTTCTTAATCCGATTAATTCCCAACCTGCTAGTAAATAGGCATCTGTGAATATGTTCAAGAATATTTCCCTTTCACTGTCTCATACAGACTGGCAGTGATGTAAATTACAGTGCAAAATGAGTTGTGGGCTCTTGACTGATTAAAATTGATGAGAGTATTATTTGTACTTAACCAGTGATCTGCAGTGCTTCTCTCAGTTCCATCACCGAACCAATCCCCTGGCCAATTTTTTCCAAGCAATTTGTTCAGAAGGTGTGGAAAAATTGGCAGAAGGGACTGGCTGGAAGACAAATCCTAGCGCCAGCCAGGCAGTTAGTTCTTCCCTACTGGTTTTTCCTCTCATTTTAGTTACAAACGCTTGAAAAGGTATGCCTTCTCTTGTGAAACTATACAGTTGAGACTTCTGAATGCCAGAATGTTCACAAGAGAAAATAAATATAGAGAGTATGACATTTTCAGAGGAATTTGTATAGTTAAAAAAGATAATGTAATACTTTCATCAATTTCTTTTGCTAAGTAGTTTTGTGCAAAGTATATTGACATGTAGAATAAGATATATTTAGACTTGCTTGAAAAATTGTGAATGGGTAGAACATGTCTCGTGTATATCTTTAATCAATGTACTAAATTTCTGTAAAAATATTCTTGACATTAGCTTCAGTTATTGAAGTGTGTAGTCATGGATATGTAATTTTTTTATTGTGACATGTATTGTAACGTTTTATATAAGTTATTCACATAACATAAGTGCCTAGACACAGACTAAAATATTTTTTTTAAGTGTGGATGGGGTGGGAAACTCCTCTCTATTATGCTGTCCGAATGTGCTGGACCTTTTTTTCCCCAACAAGATCCAGAAGACCATAAGTTCCATCTCATCTTTGTGGGATGTATTCAACAGTATCTCCAGCAAATGGGCTCATATGAATGTTTAATATATTAATTATCCATATAATATTACATATAAACATCAACATGATTAGGTAATTTTCTCTCAGACTCTACCATGAGTCCCATTGTTTGGAGCTAACACAACAAAATAGAAGTGATGGGTGAGGTTTTTACCCCATCTAATCAATCAATCAAAACAGTAGAAAAATTGCTTTTTACTATGGACATGGAAATCATTTAACTAGTTCAGGAACAATATTGAGATGCATTCAAGAATAACATATGGAATTGGCTAAATCTACCTATTGGTATACATGGTGTTAAAATGAAACTCATAATATAGAAGATGCCCTGTAGATCTCGAAATAATATATTTTATATGTATCGTTACAAGGTACAAAAAAGCAATTATTTGGCAAGGTTTCAAATTCAGTCTCTGCCATCTTTATATTTCACTGGGAGAGTTCTCCTACTGAAACAATGGGTGGTCATTTTTAGTCCCTGTCAACAGTGCTGAATTATATACACTAATAGTCTCAATCAATATACTGCATATTCTTATTTAAATGAAAAGTGAATCTGTAATATTTTCCCACAGTAACAATTAAATTTTTTATTTAAATTAGAGGATAAATAGGATGTACATTAAATTCCTTCCTGATTGTTTTATGTATTCATGTGTAGAATACATAGTCACTGAGCTTAAAGACTACAACAAATAAATTAAAATAAAATCATAACTTTTGCTACAAATGCGGATGGCAAATACAGTCTCAACAGGTTTTTCAAACCTGATCTTAGTGTAGGCAAGTGGTACTATTCTAAGTCTACTGTTGTAAATACATTTGTGTAGTCTTATGGACAAGATAAGATCCAGAAACTCAAGAAGACTGGGCCATCATACTTCGTCAGATTTGTAATAGTACTAGTCCTCTGATATTGGGAAGCCAGAAAGCTATACCACCTCAAGACAGTTGTGACACTTGCATTGAGCAATGATTGCAGAATGAAGTTTGAGGACATGTTGTAACATTCTTGTGGAGACCTACAAGACCTATGAAGTCTCAGTCTGGTCCAGCATAGTTAGGAGATCAGATGGGAATACAGGATATGACTACATTAAATGAAATAATGGAATGAATTAAATAACTGAACCTTGATGATGACTGTGATATGTATATATTTATGTGATGCCCTGGTTGCTGTAGAAAGCAGTGAACATTTGAAGACTCACATATGAACGTTCAGGTAGTGTTGTTTTTGTGCAGTATCACTTCATTCTGATTTTAGAAGAAATGTCAATTCTTTGCTTCCTTCATTTTAGGAGTTCTCTGGAATCTGTCTTCTTGTGATGCACTGAAAATGCCAATTATCCAGGATGCTCTAGCAGTGTTGACCAATGCAGTGATCATTCCTCATTCTGGGTGGGAAAATTCCCCCCTTCAGGATGACCACAAAATTCAACTTCATTCATCACAGGTGCTGCGCAATGCCACTGGGTGCCTAAGGTGAGCTCTGATAGCTAAACTGCTTGACAGTTTCTTCCCTTCTACTTTCTTGGTGCCATAGAATTTAAAATCATTCTTTAGGCATTATAAGAAATAGCAATAATATGTTTTTATAATGTGATATTTAATAACAAATTGTTCCCATTCTTCCATTATTTAAAGAGATGGTGACAGTTAATAGATAACAGGTAGTCGTCAATTATTGATGGTAATTGGGACTGGAATTTCCATTGCTAAGCAACATAATTGTAAAGTGCAATATCACATGACCACACTGCTTAGTGATGGAAATTCTGGTACTTCTGATTGCCATATGCAACTTCTTTCTGGCTTCCCCATTGACTTTGCTTGTAGAAAGCGAGCAAAGAAGGAAGCTGGGTGTGCCTGGATCATATGACCAGGGGGACACTGTTGTAAGTACAAGAATTAGTCAAAAGTACAAGATGTTCAGTACCACTGTAAGTTCAAACAGTCATTGAATCGGTGTTCTTAAGCAAGGACCACTTGTATTATCAATATTCTTCTGCATTGGACATATATATCTTGTAAGATACAAAACGCTGCCGATCAGCTATCGGGGATTTCATAATACTTATTTTTTGCTGTCTGCCTAAAGGTATATGAAGTATCAAATTGTTCAGAAGCCCTTACTGATCTAAACTGCAGAGTTATCTATATCACGTTGGTCAAATTACTATTTATTTCTTTGTATGTTTCATAAACAGTGAAATGGCCTTCAAAGTTTTTTTTTTCAGAATAGCTTATAGCTCTCTAAAATATTTACTTGTTATCTGTATCCCACCATCCCCTACAAAAGATCAAATGAACATACACTATATCGTATTCTCTCCATCACAGTATCAGTCCTGTGAGGTATCAAGAGGTCTGGTAATTGGTGTTGTTGTAAACTGAGTTTAGATTATTTTTCCTTTTCCTTTCCTATCTCATGCTTTCCTTCCTTTCTGTACTCTGCATAACATTGCTTACACTGAAAGGTAATATGTTATGTATGTTTATACTATTATTCAGAATTTCAATATATTTTCTTGGTTAAAGGATTAGAGGAGAAATATTAAACTAAGGTGATGAGATAAATCTGTAGTCATACTGTTATTTGTCTTTTACCATTTGACTGTAGCAAAGCAGTGAATGTAGGATCACGTTTTGGGTTACTGCTATAAAAATATTAACACAGTAATAAATTTTATAACCTTAGAAGCATGTACTTTCTAAACATATTTATTTATTTGTCACATTTATACAGCTGCCCATTTTACAATCAGGTGACCCTGGGTGCCATACAACAAAGTGAAAAACAAAATATATGGCTTTGAAGATTTAGGGTGCAATCCAAAAGGCCCGTGGAATAGCAATGTACAATTTGGTTTGTTTATTTATTGTTCACAGAATAGCAATCTCTTACTCTGCATGACAAACAATTTCTGAAATTCTGAAACATTTGTGTAGTGCCTGTTGAGAACTGGTTAGCAATTTGTGATGTGCAAGGATGCCATTTTTTAAAAAAAAAAACTTGCTAGAAAAAACACTACTGAACCATTTAATGGAGCACTTTAAATTATGGCTTTAGGCTGTTGTCTTTAAAAGACTGTAGCTGTAATATTCTTACAGACATTCCACAGAAGTTGCTCAGTAAGACTTGGTGGGATAAAATTTAAACTGATTTGAGTTGGAGCTTCTATATAGTTGATCAAATCCCTCTGCCTTTAGTTTGACTAACAGTGGCTTTTGACAGGCAAACCTTTTGCTAAATTATACCATGTTTCCACTCTCTGAATATGTATTTATGCTCATTGTGTGATTTTGGCTCCTAAGGTTTACACTGCAGTTCAGGAATTGTTACTGGAAATAATGCAAATGTATGTAGCAATGATAACTCATCTAGAACCTTTCCTATTTTGCTTTGTAGAAGTGAAATTGTGAGGGAGGTGAGAGTTATATAGTGCCTTCTTTAAAATTATCTTCAAAAAGCTTGGAGATCCATAATGAACCATTTATCTTTGAGCTTGAGCAACTCACTGAAATCTCCATTAGCATACTTTTTTTTTTGTTGTGCTCTATTTCTGGAGAAAATGGTCATAATGATGTGCAGTTTCTGACAACTGGAGCACCTGATGCAGAAGCTTTCTAGGATACCTAAAACAAAAAGAAGAAAGCATGCTCAGCAAGATTTCTAGAACGCTTTGCAACCCCTTAAAAATAGCTCTGCTTAAGCTGTGATGACTGGGGTGGACTTAGATTAGGGGACACTCTGCCTTTCTCATAAAGATGCAGTGGGAAAATTAAACTCTGAAGACCCAAGTTGGATCCACTTCATTTTTAGACCCAATCCTGTTTTTCATTTTTTCCCACCATACCAAATTTGGTCTCATTCTGTTCAGGTTTTGGAGACTTATCCTAGTGACAGACAGAAAGGCAAAGTCTTGAACCGTCTTATATTTTTTCTTCTGATTGGGTTGGAAAAAATAAAAAGGAAACAGATTCTCTTCAAAGTCCCTTATCAGTATTTTAAAGGTTTTCCTGTGTGTTTTCAGAACTCAAGACTCTTTACCTACTTTCCCATTTGAGAACTTTTTTTCCTTTAAAGCTATCGTATTTTAAAGCATTTGATAAAGTAGATCACAACCTACTACTTGACAAGATAGAAAAATGTGGGGTAGACAGCATCACCACCAGATGGATCCATAGCTGGCTGACCGGCCATACTCAGTGTGGGGTCCTCAATGGAACCTCATCTACATGGAGGGAAGTGTGTAGTGGGGTGCCCCAGGGCTCTGTTCTGGGCCCAGTGCTCTTCAACATCTTCATCAACGATTTGAACAAGGGGATAGATGGGGAACTCATCAAATTTGCAGATGACACCAAGCTGGCAGGAATAGCCAACACTCCAGAAGACAGGCTTAAGATACAGAAGGATCTGGACAGACGTGAACACTGGGCACTAACTAACAAAATGAAATTCAATGGTGAAAAAAGCAAGGTTCTACATTTAGGCAAGAAAAACCAAATGCACAAGTACAGCATAGGTGGCACCATGCTCAATAGTAGTAACTGTGAGAGGGACCTCGGAGTCCTAGTAGACAATCACTTAAATATGAGCCAGCAGTGTGCGGCAGCTGCCAAAAAGGCCAACACAATGCTAGGCTGCATTAACAGAGGGATGGAATCAAGATCACGTGAAGTATTAATACCACTTTACAATGCCTTGGTAAGGCCACACTTGGAATACTGCATCCAGTTTTGGTCACAGCAATGTAAAAAAGATGTTGAGACTCTAGAAAGAGTACAGAGAAGAGCAACAAGGATGATTAGGGGACTGGAGGCTAAAGCATATAAGGAAAGGCTGCTGGAATTGGGTATGTCTAGTTTAATGAAGAGAAGGACGAGGGGGGACATGATAGCAGTGTTCCAACATCTCAGGGGCGGCCACAAAGAAGAGGGAATCGAGCTATTTTCCAAGGCATCTGAAGGCAGGACAAGAAGCAACAGGTGGAAACTAAGCAAGGAGAGAAGCAACCTAGAACTAAGGAGAAACTTCCTGACAGTTAGAACAATTAACCAGTGGAACAACCTGCCTCCAGAAACGATGAATGCTCCAACACTGGAAGTTTTTAAGAAGAGACTGGACAGCCATTTGTCCGAGATGGTATAGGGTTTCCCGCTGAGCAGGGGGTTGAACTAGATGACCTCCAAGGTCCCTTCCAACTTTACTATTATTATTATTATTATAGCATGATTCCCATCTCCTAGTTAAAATAGTAGCAGGTCTATACAAATAATTGCTTCAATGATAGATAGATTAATTAATTAATATCTACAAGTAATTTAATTAGAATTTATCAAGTTATAATGAAATATGAACTGTAGAATAATTATAAAATAAAGGTAATTGTTGCAAAATGTGCTATTATCTTTGTCTTCCTTTTTTAAAAAGATATATCAGTGGTTTGTGTGAGCCAATTCAACCCTATAGCACTGTTATAATTACCGTAATGATTGAATGGACTTAATATATGTTTGAATGGTCTGCCTCCGTTCAAGTTCTAAAAAAGAAAACCCCCAACTTTTTAGAAAAGAGGTACATTTACTAAGAATGAACTGATAGCAAAAGCAAGGCAAGATCTGAGTAAAATCTGTGCAAAAGTTACACATTGAAAGTCTTCCCAAATCTCTCCCCCAGGGTTCAGCCCCGGCAGGCCAATCAACATCCAATGTGATGTTATGAAAAACCCTCTTCACAGATAGTGTATTCCTCCGGAGGCCTAGGACGGGCCTTGGTAAAGTCTAAACAACTCCACTCCATTGATGGGTAGCGATCCTCCCTTCCATTTCTCACAGGCACACTTCACACCAGCTCACTTCCCCACCCCAAATGTCAAAATCCCCCCCCCCCCGTTCTTACAGCAACCGAGGGCAAGCAAGTCGCAAACTGCAAGCTGGAAATCCAGCTGACATTAAGTTTTGATGAAAGAACACTGGTGCTGGAAAAAGACTGGCCTAGATATAAAAAGGAGTAGGAGTAAAAATAAAACAGATTAGCCTTGGCTGAAAAGAATATTACTTGATTGGAGAACCAGATTTAAATATATACTGTATATACTCAGTGGTGGAAATTCAAATATGTGAACAATTGGTTCTTTGTCTAGCTGCCACTTCTGGAAGTCCATTCTGGGCCTGGGCAACAAAAAATTAACTACCAGTTCTGCCAAAGTGGTGCGAACCAGCTGAATCCAACCACTGTGTATACTGTAATATATATATACTATATATTAATAATATTAATAAAGTTGGAAGGGACCTTGGAGATCATCTAGTCCAACCCCCTGGTCAGGCAGGAAACCCTAAACCATTTTGGACAAATGGCTGTCCAGTCTCTTCTTAAAAACTTCCAGTGTTGGAGCATTCACCGCTTCTGGAGGCAGGTTGTTCCATTGGTTAATTGTTCTGTCAGGAAGTTTCTCCTTAGTTCTAGGTTGCTTCTCTCCTTGATTAGTTTCCACCCGTTGCTTCTTGTTCTGCCTTCAGGCGCTTTGGAAAATAGCTTGATTCCCTCTTCTTTGTGGCAGCCCCTGAGATATTGGAACACTGCTATCATGTCCCCTCTCATCCTTCTCTTCATTAAACTAGACATACCCAATTCCAGCAGCCTTTCCTTATATGTTTTAGCCTCCAATCTCCTAATCATCTTTGTTGCTCTTCTCTATATTCTTTCTAGAGTCTCAACATCTTTTTTACATTGTGGTGACCAAAACTGGATATTAATATAGGCATCCACTCTAAAAGACTATAGGGAATTTTTCTCTATAAATATAAAGTTTGTTGCAATTTATAAGTGCTGCTATAATGGAGAATATATGTCATTAAGGATTGGAGTTTTGGGTTGTTCATGGAGAAATAAGGTCCGTTGGTAAATTATAGAATACCGCCTGCCCAGTATGTGATTAAGTGGCCTATGCTATTAGATGTTAATATTTTCTGCACATTAAGATGTTGTTACTTGGCTTCTGTTATACAGATATTATGCCTTATTTTGCTTATCTGGCTTTGGGTTAATAGTTGTATAATAAAGAGGAGAAGAACACTAATCACAACAACATTCCCTCTATGTCAGTAGTCCCCAACCTTTCTGGTGGCAGCAGTGAGAGTGGAGAGGGGATGGTTCTTCCACAGGTAGAGCTGCACAGGTGCTCTCGCCTGCTACTTGCGTGGCCCGGTTCCCCTGAGACCCCTGCTCCATATCACATAACTGGTAACCAACATCTGGATAAAACAATATTGTATCAGCATAAACAGATAATTACATAGCAATTACATATTACATAACACACAACACACAATCACATATTACACAACACCTGCTCACTTGCCATATACAGGGCTAGTAGGAAGGCACTATATATATTCCAATCCACAATTAATCAGTAAACCTTGGTTCTTCAAGTTCATAGCACTAACAGTGTTTTCAAGGGATGTAATGAAATATCTGCAAATGAAAAAAAAAAACCTCAAAGAATCCCTGCAACCCAGCATACATACATACTATATAGTGAATGCCAAAACGTATATTTTGAATGTCTGTTATGTATAATATGCTGTTTTGTATAATATGCTTTATAATATCCTTTAATGCCCCACTGTTAGTTAAGGAGGTAATATTCTAAGGTAATTGAAAAGTATAGTAAAGTGAGGGTATGACTTAACTACTGTATCTTATTTCTGCAGCAAAGGTATGGATGGGCTCTATATGCAGACCATAAAAATGAATACAGACCATGTAAAAATTCTGTCCTGTAACAATCTTACATGATTGCTTTTCTTTTGAAATAAACAATGTTCTGAATAATACCATGCTAGATATTTTTAGGTTAGTTGTCATTTTAGATGATTATTTTGGTTCTTTTGCAGTAGTCTATAGACAGTATGTCTATAGGGCATATCTGTAAGAATTATAGGCCATTACTATAAAACCTGAGCTTAAAATGTAAATGATATTTTTTTAAATTTTAAATTTCAATGACATGCTTTTACTTAATCAAATATGGCATGCTGAATATTCCTACCAATGAAAAGATGACATCAGCCTTTTCTACAAAACTTCCATGATCTGTGTGGGAAATCTGCCTAAGGGCCATAACTGAACAATTTTGCTTTAGTATACATTTAATTCTTTTAATTATATACTTTAGGATTTGCAGGACTTGGAACAGGTATACTGTATAGCTACAAGAGTTGGTTGCTCTTTTGCTCCCACTTCAGTCCTGATCCGCAATTTTGAAGAGAAATTATTCATTTGAGCAATTTTGTCCCTCATGCAAATGGTAGACATAGGTATTAACATTTTGAAACATTATATTATTCAATATTAGTTGAAAGAGGGCAATCAAGTAGTTGAGTCATTAGCAGTCTTACCTACAGTATACATATCAGAAAATGTATCTTTTAACTCATCTATTCCAGTACTGTCATTGCAAGAATCCACAAAATACAGGTAGTCCCCGAGGTGCGAACCTAATGGAGCCTGGCCTTTGGGCTCATAAGTCAAAAAATTCATCAAATGAATTAGACTTAATTTTACAATTTTTTAAAATCAAATTCATTAATTAAATCAAATGGGTTATTAAATGAATGAAGATCTGATTTACTATTTCCTCCGACAGTTACCATGTAAACTGAACTGGGAGGACTTCCCGCCAGCTGCCAATCAGCTGTTTCCGGTAAGCTGGCTCAGGAACTAAATTGCCTCCAAGCAGGGCTTACAAGCCATCAGTTATTTAAAAAAAAAAAACTCCTGCTAGCCAGCTCAAGCATTTTCAGCTGCCCAGAGGGAGGGAGGGACCATTGCGTTAATAAAAACCACTACTTAAGAGCCAGCCAAGCACCCAAAGGGAGAGGGGGGAGGGATGTGCAGAGCTCTCAGCTTGCAATAGTAACAGAGATGGAAGGGACCTGGAGGTCAGCTAGTTGAACCCACTGCTCTCAAAAGAGAGTATTTCTGATAAATGCCTATCCGGTCTCTTCTTAAAAGCTTCCAGTGATGGGGCACCCACAACTTCTGGAGGCAAATTAAATTTAAAACCTACAAAGTACAGTAATATAAAAGCTCAATAGTTTGCAAACACAATAGTTGGCAAAGTGCAGTACTTAAAAAGCAGAGCACTTTCCAAACTGCTTGCAAACAAACAGTACTTTTTAAGTACTGCACTTTGCAAACTATTGTGTTTGCAAACTGTAGAGTAACAAAAAAATATTTTAAAATACTTACAGAAGTAATTGTAGCACTCGAGCCCAGGCAGTAGCAGATTGCAGCAAAAGCAAAAATTGATGCCGGCTCGGCTCTTGTTTGGCCATGTGACCGGGGGGGAACCCTTCTGATTGGCCCAGACACGTCACAGAGATAAAAATGGCCATCACTGCAGTAGAGACTGAAATCAAGTCACATGGCTACAGAGGCCTCTTTTTGGTCGCAGTTTTGATTTCTAAATAAACACTTGTACCTGGGGGATTACCTGTGGATATAAAACATTAAACTGTTTTAAGATGGAAGTAACACTGAAATATGTTTCCATTGTAAACATTTTTTTTAAAATAGCAACATTAATATATTATTTATTCCTAAACTGGTTAAAGACTTCCAAAGATTCAATAAATAGCAATGATATGATAGATGGCAATCCGGATTAAGTAAGGATTAAATTTATCAAGAAATTTAAGTAAACTTTTTAAATAAGATAACATAGAATCAGAAAGCATACAAACGATGGATAATTTCATCATTGCTAAAATGTTTTGTTAGGTGTAATCTGTGGATTTTGTTTAAATACATATTGTAAAAATAAGTGTTGAACTATTTAATTTCTGTTCATTTTTGGAATATTTAAAGTGTAACAATTAAAAATAGAGAATTAATTATATTAAAAATAATTTAAAGTGAAGAAACGTATAGAATAATGGATGATAAAACATCTTACATAAAGCACGAGCTCAATCAAGTAAAGGTTACTTTTTCATACTATGGGTGAAGAATATTATTAAACAATGTTTTAGACTGCTCTTTTAAGAAATGCAAACTTTAAATTATTAATATGTTCTTTTAAAAAAAGGGTTATCCAATACTATGTACATAATTATTTTAAAATTTGAATTATTCATTAACCAGTATAGAAAAATGGAAAGCAGATTTGTTTAAAAAAGGAATGTTGGAAATATATTTAGAAGCATACACCAGGAAATATGACTTATCAGTCTATTTTAATGAATTAGTTTTCTGATGACTTCTGACTCCATAAAGATAAGATAGACATTATCTTGGAGGAAATTACTAATATTTACCATTTTATAATATCACAGATATATAGCATATTCATATATGATACTTCAATTACTAGAATTTGATTTTGAATGAAATCAAATATGTCACTGTGTATCAATCACATACTGTTGTAGTTTTATTTTTGTTAAAGGGATGAATTCTTACTGAGAATTGATTCCATACTTAGTAATAGGCCTTATGAATGAGGGGAAAATCTATTTCTTTTTGTTTGCAAAATAAAACAATAGAACTTAGAATATGGGTTATATGATTAAATTTATGTTGGAAAATATAGTAAGACTCAAGGGGGAAGAAACAACAGTTTCTTGTTTTGATAGTAGACTGATCTGGTATCAGGCTATTTGCTTGTGACCATCTGAGAACTGCTGAAAAATAAATCTGCTCTGGAAGTAAAGTTCATTTGTCCTTGCTCAGGAAGCTACAAATAAACTCATACTTGAGAACTGAATCTATTTCACCATTTGTTCATATTATTTGAAGACACAGCATGTAGGTTTGGGAATGTACTAGCCAGTCCTATTTCCTGTTCTCAACATGGTCACTGTGACATAGATCAAGAGCTGTTAAGGATTGGGGTCTTGAAAAATGGAGGGGTTCCCATAATGATAGACAAAGCACAATACTGTTGATTGGGCAACTTGAAACCAAGAATTATAGAGCCATCTATAACAATAATCCCAATTTACCCAAGAAACCCAAACAACCCAGGTTTGGATGCTATTTTTAAAATGGCTTTAAGCTTTTCATGGGTAAATTTGTCCAAATAATATATATGATAGTATTTTCTGTGTAGATATTGCAGCATTAATAGAAATGGATCCCTATACCAACTGACATCTTAATGCCTGCTGTGACTTCAGTGGGATCAGATAACAACTCTTGAGTTACTATAGTACAGTTGAATTCTGAAGTGGTGAAGCTAAAATGTATGTCCAGTAATAAGTCTTCTAGGATAGCTAAATCCATCTTTCTAAATAATTGTAACTTGTTCATTGAAAGTCCCACAGAATGCCCTTAACAAAAAAAAAAATGACTATAAAGTTATTTAAAATAATGAACTGGAATTAATATTGGAAGGTATCTCACTTCAGTTCAATTTTATTCAATTTATTATGGTCAAAGGCCAGCATAGATAATAAATGAATAAAAAATAAGACAGTTAAAATACATTTGTAAAATAACCTAAGTAGCATCTAATATGTAAAATCCATATTAAATTATAATACATAAATCTATATTAAATTAAAATGTAAACACTAAATACCTAACATTACAACAAAATAAAATTATTAATATCAGTGAAGTAGTGATATCTAAAATTTAAATGAATTACAGTTACAGGAATATATTACAGGATATTGATCCATCAATGTTATGTGTTATTGTACAAAACCTAGCCACATGCACTATAATGAAGGGTACTTCATTTATAAGTTGCCATCTGGGCATAAGCCAAATCTAGGCAATCAGGATATCTACTAGTCAGAGAAAGCATAAATCTGGTTTGGATATCTCCATAAAGGGAGCAATGAAGGACACATTCTGTAGTTTCTGCCTCTCTGGAATCACAGAGACAAAGTCTTTCAACCAATTGAACCTTTTTACATTTACCATCCAGTACTGCATTACAACTTTCTCTATGGCAATTGATATGGCTTAAGAAGGAAAGATGTGGCAGATCTTCCATGCTGCCATCCAGATAGATAACATACAAACCCTCTCCAACAATGAGAATAGAATGTAATCATTTGCTCCTGATTCGAAATTGGCATAGTAAATAGATGGTTATCAGGATGAAAACTGTAGGATGACAATACTATCATGAAGAAACCAAAATTTCTTGCAGATTAAATTTTATTCATAATGTTTTGATATAGAACAATACATTTTTGGTAACTGAAAATAACACCAAATTAAAGGGTTTTGAAATTCTTAATGCAAAACCATTTTTATCTCAATGTTTTTCTCATTATTTCTATCAAGGTACAGTTGTTTTATTGTAAAATGCGAAAATATATAGTAGCTTCCATAATGTTTATGTATTTTATTACTTTATTTTTTATAGAAAAGAATTAGTTTAGATGTAAGAATTATAAAGATTTTTAATCAGAAATGACATCTTGCCTCCCTAAAGCTACTTTGTGAATTTTAAAGTTTTCTCAGATTCACAATGTTCTAATACTATTAGAATTTCAAAGAGTTTTGAAAAAGATCATGTTGAACTATTTCAGAAATTAGACTACAAATGTTTTGGGACTGCAGTATCTAGAAGTCTGAAAGTTACACTCTCAAGCTATCTGTATGGTGAATGAGATTGCTTCAAAGGGACCTATGCTATAAAATAGATTTATACAAAATAAAAATAAAATTGAGCAAAGAATCATCATTGTTATTTGCTTCCAGGAATGTCAGCTCTGCTGGAGAAGAAGCTCGGAGAAGAATGAGAGAATGTGATGGACTTACTGATGCATTGCTTTATGTGATTCAGTCTGCTCTAGGAAGCAGTGAAATTGATAGCAAGGTTTGTTCAGTTACTCTACCCTAGATTTATTTACTTATTTTTGCACTTTCAATCTCACAATTACTACCACCATTTTGAAACAGGAAAAACATGAGCAACCAAATAATAACTCCCAAAATGAAACAAATCCTGGCTCCTGCCCTCTTTGCTTCATAGCTCCAACTATTGCAGAAATTGTACAAAAAAATTAATTCCCAACTATTCAAGGCTTGTTTCTCCATACTTTATATATATATAGAATTGTAAGGCATGCAAAATGGATTTTCCTGTGTTGTTGTAACAGCTAGATTTTGAGATACTTGATAAAGGCTTGTACTGCTTCATATGTATTCATTAATTTATCTGTCAGAGTCACTTCAACAGTGAGATTGGCAGTATATTAATTAATTAAATAAACCATTTTCTCAAATTGATTTTATAAATAAGTAGGTGGAAATTATAGCAGTTGTATTCAGTGCATCTAGAAGATAGATTGAAACAGATCATAATTCTTTCTCCTATAATTTGTTGAGCAATGAGTGGAAGCATAGCGTAGCCTATTCTCAAGACTAATCAGTTTAGACTTTCTTTAGTTTGCTATATTCCAATAATCTTTGCCCTTGATTTTATTTCCGTACTTAAGGAGCTTCAGGAACAAGTTTGCACATTATTGACTGTATGAATGCAAATCAAGAAGATCACAGTGAACAAACATCACTCTCTCTTTGAATACTCTACAAATACAGTATATTCTGATAAGATTTGAGAACACATTGTTAAGCATCCTTACTCTACATTTAATGAGCTGAAAAGCAAAGCATTTTTCTTTACTGCAGATATTATTATTAAGTGATTAAAAAGTGCAATAAATGTACACTTTGCATTCCAATAAGAGCACATCTCATGGTGCAACTATTATACCTCTGTGGAAATTTGTTGTTGTTGTTAATTGCGAAGTCGTGTCCGACCCGTTGCGACCCCATGGACAATGTTCCTCCAGGTCTTCCTGTCCTCTACCATCTTCTGGAGTCCATTTAAATTCACACCTACTGCTTCAGTGACTCCATCCAGCCATCTCATTCTCTGTCGTCCCCTTCTTCTATTGCCCTCAATCTTTCCCAGCATTAGGCTCTTCTCCAATGAATCCTTCCTTCTCATTAGGTGGCCAAAGTACTTGAGTTTCAACTTCAGGATCTGGCCTTCAAAAGAGCAGTCGGGGTTGATCTCTTCTAGGACTGACTGGTTTGAACGCCTTGCAGTCCAAGGGACTCGCAGGAGTCTTCTCCAGCACCATAGTTCAAAGGCCTCAATTCTTTTGCGCTCAGCCTTTCTTATGGTCCAACTTTCACAGCCATACATTGCAACTGGGAAAACCATGGCCTGGACTATACGCACTTTTGTTGGCAGGGTGATGTCTCTGCTTTTTAGAATGCTGTCTAGATTTGCCATAGCTTTCCTCCCCAGGAGCAAGCGTCTTTTAATTTCTTGGCTGCAGTCCCCATCTGAGGTGATCTTGGAGCCCAGAAAAATAAAATCTGTCACTACCTCCATTTCTTCCCCATCTATTTGCCAGGAATTGAGAGGGCCGGATGCCATGATTTTGGTTTTCTTAATGTTGAGTTTCAAGCCAACTTTTGCACTCTCCTTCTTCACCCGCATCAAGAGGCTCTTTAGTTCCTCTTCACTTTCTGCCATTAGAGTGGTATCATCTGCATATCTTAGGTTGTTGATATTTCTCCCGGCAATCTTAATTCCAACTTTTGATTCATCTAGCCCTGCCTTTCTCATGATGTGCTCTGCATATAAGTTAAATAGGCAGGGCGACAGTATACAGCCTTGCCGGACTCCTTTTCCAATTTTGAACCAATCAGTGGTTCCGTGTTCCAGTTCTCACTGTTGCTTCTTGACCCGCATATAGGTTTCTCAAGAGACAAATGAGATGATCTGGTACTCCCATCTCTTTAAGAGCTTGCCACAATTTGTTGTGATCCACACAATCAAAGGCTTTTGCATAGTCAATGAAGCAGAAGTAGATGTTTTTCTGGAACTCCCTAGCTTTCTCCATGATCCAGCGTATGTTGGCAATTTGATCTCTAGTTCCTCTGCCTCTTCGAAATCCTGCCTGTACTTCTGGTAGTTCTCGATCCACATACTGCTGGAGTCTAGCTTGTAGGATTTTAAGCATAACTTTACTAGCATGTGAAATGAGTGCAATGGTGCGATAGTTTGAACATTCTTTGGCATTGCCTTTCTTTGGAATTGGAATGTAAACTGACCTTTTCCAATCCTGTGGCCACTGTTGAGTTTTCCAAATTTGCTGGCAAATTGAGTGTAGCACTTTTACTGCATCGTCTTTTAAGATTTTGAATAGCTCAGCTGGAATACTGTCACCTCCACTAGCTTTGTTGTTGCTCAGATTTTCTAAGGCCCATTTCACTTCACATTCTAGGATGTCTGGTTCGAGGTCAGTGACCATCTCATTGTGGTTATCTGGGATGTTAAGCTCATTCTTGTATAGTTCTTCTGTGTAGTTTTGCCATCTCTTCTTAATCTCTTCTGCCTCTGTTAGGTCTCTGCCATTTTGGTCCTTTATCATGCCCATCTTTGCATGAAACGTTCCCTTCATATCTCCAATTTTCTTGAAGAGATCTCTGGTCCTCCCTATTCTGTTGTTTTCTTCTATTTCTTTGCACTGTTCATTTAAGAAGGCATTCTTATCTCTTCTAGCTATTCTCTGGAATTCTGCATTCAATTGGGTGTATCTTTCTCTTTCTCCTTTGCCTTTTGCTTCCCTTCTTTCCTCAGCTATTTGCAAAGCTTCCTCAGACAGCCATTTTGCTTTCTTGCATTTCTTTTTCTTTGGGATGGTTTTAGTTGCTACCTCTTGTACAATGTTGCGAACTTCCATCCATAGTTCTTCAGGCACTCTGTCTATCAGATCTAATTCCTTAAATCTATTTGTCACCTCTACTGTATATTCATCAGGAATATGATTTAGTTCATACCTGAGTGGCCTAGTGCTTTTCCCTACTTTTTTCAATTTAAGCCTAAATTTTGCAACGAGAAGCTCATGATCTGAGCCACAGTCAGCTCCTGGTCTTGTTTTTACTGACTGTATAGAGCTTCTCCATCTTTGGCTGCAGAGCACATAGTCAATCTGATTTCTATGTTGACCGTCTGGTGATGTCCATGTGTAGAGCCGTCTCTTGGGTTGTTGGAAAAGAGTGTTTGTTATGACCATCGTATTCTCTTGACAAAATTCTATTAGCCTGTGCCCTGCTTCATTTTGTACTCCAAGGCCAAACTTGCCTGTTATTCCGGTTATCTTTTGGCTTCCTACCTTAGCATTCCAATCCCCCATGATGATAAGGACATCATTTTTTGGTGTTAATTCTATAAGGTGCTGTAGGGCTTCATAGAACCGGTCAATTTCATCCTCTTCAGCACCAGTGGTTGGGGCATAGATTTGGACTATTGTGATATTGAATGGTTTGCCTTGGATTCGAATTGAGATCATTCTGTCATTTTGGGGATTGTATCCCAGTATTGCTTTTCCTATTCTTTTATTGACTATGAAGGCTACTCCATTTCTTCTGAGGGATTCTTGCCCACAGTAGTATACCTGATGGTCATCTGAGTTAAATTCACCCATTCCTGTCCATTTTAGTTCGCTGATTCCTAAGATGTCGATGTTCAGTCTTGTCATCTCTTTTTTGACTACGTCTAGCTTGCCTTGATTCATGGATCTTACATTCCAGGTTCCTATGGAGAAAAAATCTTTACAGCATCGGATTTTCCTTTCACCACCAGATATATCCACAGCTGAGCATCCTTTCGGCTTTGGTCCAGTCGCTTCATTCTTTCTGGCGCTACTAGTACTAGCCCTCTGCTCTTCCCCAGTAGCATATTGGACACCTGACCTGAGGGGCTCATCTTCCAGCGTCATATCTTTTTTCCTTTTAGTACTGTCCATGGGGTTTTCATGGCAAAGATACTGGAGTGGTTTGCCATTTCCTTCTCCAGTGGATCACATTTTGTCAGAACTCTCTGCTATAACCTGTCCGTCTTGGGTGGCCCTGCACGGCATAGCTTATAGCTTCATTGAGTTACGCAAGCCCCTTCGCCACGACAAGGCAGTAATCCATAAAGGGGCTGTGGAAATTTAGGAACTCCTAAAAATTTCCATTCTTAGTGCCACAGAAAGAAATTGATTTTGTTTAATAAAACAACTCCAGACAGTGCTATTTTAAAGTATGTTGATGTCTTTTTCTATTCGGCAAAGTAATTCAAGAAGCTTTGATCCACAGCTAGTGATTTAATTTTTTATAGCTAATAAAATTAGAAGCATCTATCTAAAGCATGATAACCTGGCAGATGATTTTTTTACTGATTACTAACTGATGGAGGATTATATGACATAATGTAATTTTCAAGCACATCAATTATCCTGGCAAATAAAATTTCATGCAATCAATAATCATCTTAGTGTCTGCTACTCTTCTCCACCAAAGATACACAAAACAACTCCGCTTTTTTCCAACATCTGAAAAGCTCAACAGGTGCCGAGTAGCTGCTTCTCAGCATTTGTATATAATGCAAAGGAATGCTAAACAAAACTAGTATTTCCATTACTTTCATTCTTAATTGGCAGAGCTAAATTATAATTCCACTTATTTATTTTTATTGTACACATAAATGGTTGTGGAACTATCATTGAATAGATGGCCAAATGACCTCAGTTTCTCTCTTCTGTATGTACCAACTAGAATTGCAGAAGCAAATTCCACTCCTTGTGCCTTAGGGGAATTCATGCAGTAGATTGTTGTAAGTAGTGCTGGTTGTTTACAAAATAAATTCGAAATTGCTCCTCTCATCTGCAAACCAGACTTTATAAACAAGTTCTTACAACAACAAACTTTGAGGCTGTAAATGTTTCTTCATCTTCAGCCAGAGTTCCTAACATTGGCCCCTGGCTTCTGTCACCCCTTCTTGAACACATTTGAGATGTTCCCTTATTTATAGCAATTCCCAGAACTATGCAATTTCTTGACATCAGAAAATGATTTGACAAACAGCTAAAATCTGCTAAAACACTTGGTTTCAATTGAGTCAAAACAAGGATGGGGCCTCTAGTGATGCAACAATTGCATGTTTCCTAACCTCTTAACATCAATCAAGAGGTCACTCAAGTTCGAATACTTACTTTCTACTTGACACTACTAACTACATTTCAACTTACTGTACAAAGGAGCCAGTATCTGTTTGTCTTATAAGCTTTTTCTTAGAAAATAACCATAGTTATCAAACTTGGTTAAAAAGTAAGTGTGTCCTCTCTGGATCTACATAGAACCTCCCTATCAGAATTATACAGAGCATCTGATGAGTCTTGTTGGCTTCCAATACCAATACCCAGCTCTCTGCTCAGAGGGAGATACCCATTTGATAGAGCAATTTTTAATTAAGTTCACTTATATACTAAACACTCTTCCAGATACCACATCAAAGAAACTGTTTAACTGAAGTTCCTTGGATGATCACACAATTCCCCTTTACTATTCATACTTGGTACTATGTGACCTCAGTATTCTTTTTAACATCTGCTCTGTGATATCAGGAACTGAAGGGATTTGATGGAAATTGTGCCTATTTGTGCACAGTCTTTCTCCCATCAAATAATTGTATCATTTGAAGAGGATTCCAAATGGACTCTGTGCAGGCATGTAGCTGTTATGTGTGAATTAAAAGAAGAAATAATATATAGATACTAAAACTGTGAATATAGCAGATATGACTGGGTAGGGATAACTTTTCAGTCTTGATGGCAACCTAGAATGAGAAGGAAAATGGCTGCAGCCATGCTCATTTCGTCTGTTGGAACCATGACATTTGATTGAAGACTGATTTCAGTTTGAAATATTTTGTCTGATGTAATGTTAGGGCAAAGAGAAAATGTTATCACTATTTATTTAAATATTTGACAGCTTCACCAATCAAAGCAAGTTAGTTAGGCAGAGAGCCGTTGGAATGTACCAATTCCTCCCACACCAACCTTAGGGGTTTCTTCCCCAAGTGCAAGCGCAAGTTCATTGACATACTACAATGCACTTGGGAAGGGAACCCTGAGGTTGGTGCATGAGAAGTTGGTACATTCCAATGACTTTCTGCCTAACTAACATGAACTGACTGATGAAGCTTCTTGGATGAACAGCAAAACATCTCAAACTAAGAAGAAAAATAAGTCCAGTTGCCATAACTCAATCTTCAGACAATTTTACCTGGCTGAGTGACAGTCCTCATTGACATACTGCAAACACACTTTGGGAAGGAAACCCCTGAAGTTGGTACAAGAGGAACTGGTACATTCCAACAACTTTCTGCCTAACTTGCTCTAACTGATGGAGCTCTTGGATGAACAGCAAAACATCTCAAACTAATAAGAAAAATAAGTCCAGTTGGATAACTGAGAATCTTCACAGACTTTATGCTCTAAACTTTCTGTCTATTCTTACTAGGGAGGTGAGATTTATTATTATTTCTGCAGAATTTCTTATATAGGAGTCATAGGTTCTTACCTGATTAGCTGATCCTTACTTCAAGGATAGTAAGAGTATTAAAAAATAGAAACCTGCAAGCAGCACCATGAGGAGATTATAGGAGGTAGGAATCAGACCCTTAAATGCTAATTCTGCCAAATTTAAGTGTAGGTGTGGATTATTTGAGGAAATCCTAATAGAGACCTCAGGAAATCATCTGTGGTTTCCTAAAGACAGTTTTAATGAGTTGCAAAGGAGAGAATCAAATGCTTCTATGGTATTTTATCTTACGCAAGATAAGACTTGTAGTTTATTTGTGGTTTTTTTTTCAATTCTTAAAACTCAAAGGGGAGTAGAATTGCAAGCAAAGGAGTAAATGACTATAATCCTTCATAAGATTGTTCTAACACCTAATCATTTTAAGTTAAATCACAAATTGTTTTAAATGAAAAGTAAAATGTTTTTAAGATGTTAGATTTGCTATCAAGTTTACTACATTTCAGCATGGATTCCCTGAGATTCCTGTGTGATATTTCTATCAATCCTGAAGACAATTTAAATTACAGATCTATTATTTTCACCAGAGGGATAATAATCAGCATTCATGATGGATAATCCGTTACAATACACATGGGGGTATTCCTTTTTTCCCATTTTTTTTGAACTCCATATGTGAAACCTATTTAACACATTTTACCTTTGGTTTTGTTCTCTTTCAACATTCACATTCCTGTTACATCTAGACAAAGACTTTATTCTCTCAGAGAAATATAACTTGCTTTATTTAAATTCTTCATTGAAGTGAGTATAATTTTCATACAGCAAGCTGCATATTTGAAAGCATGCACATACATAGAAAGAAGAAACCTTTGATGGAATAAAAGTGTCCTCTTTCTTTGATAGGAAAACTATCCTGTGCCATGATTGGGTATTTCAGCCAGCACAAGGATATAAAGAAAACTAATAACTTTTCTGATGAATATGAGCATTCTAAATGTATTATAATTTATTTTTTCTTGTTCTTTTAGACCGTTGAAAACTGTGTGTGCATTTTAAGGAACCTCTCATATAGACTTGCTGCAGAAACATCTCAGGGACAGCAAATGGGGACTGATGAACTTGATGGTTTACTTTGTGGTGATGCCAATGGGAAAGATGCTGAAAGTTCTGGATGCTGGGGCAAGAAAAAGAAGAAAAAGAAATCTCAAGATCAGGTACATGCAGTTACCTTTAATTGATTTGATTTTGTGTGGTCCAAGACCAGAATGATTTTGGATAGCTGACAATAATAGTAGTAATAGCAATAAGGTTGTCTCCTACAACCAAATAGTAGTAGTAGTAGTAGAAGTAGTAGCAGCAGCAGCAGCAGCAGCAACAACAACAACAACAACAACAATAATAATAAAGTTAGAAGGGACCTTGGAGGTCATCTAGTCCAACCCCCTACTCAGGCAGGAAACCCTATATCATTTCAGACAAATGGCTGTCCAGTCTCTTCTTAAAAACTTCCAGTGTTGGAGCAGTCACCACTTCTAGAGGCAGGTTGTTTCACTGGTTAATTGTTCTAACTGTCAGGAAGTTTCTTCTTAGTTCTAGGTTGCTTCTCTCCTTGATTAGTTTTTCATCCGTTGCTTCTTGTCCTGCCTTCAGGCGCCTTGGAAAATAGCTTGACTCCCTCTTCTTTGTGGCAGCCCCTGAGATATTGGAACACTGCTATCATGTCCCCCCTCATCTTTCTCTTCATTAAACTAGACATACCCAATTCCATCAACCTTTCCTTATATGCTTTAGCCTCCAGTCTCCTAATCTTCTTTGTTGCTCTTCTCTGTACTCTTTCTAGAGTCTCAACATCTTTTTTACATCGTGGTGACCAAAACTGAATGCAGTATTCCAAGTGTGGCCTTACCAAGGCATTGTAAAGTGGTATTAATACTTCATGTGATCTTGATTCTATCCCTCTGTTAATGCTGCCAGCATTGTGTTGGCCTTTTTGGCAGCTGCAGCACACTACTGGCTCATATTTAAGTGATTGTCCACTAGGACTCCGAGGTCCCTCTCACAGTTACTACTATTGAGCAAGGTACCCCCTATACTATACCTGTACATTTGGGTTTTCTTGCCTAAATGTAGAACCTTACTTTTTTTCACCATTGAATTTCATTTTGTTAGATAGCGCCCAGTGTTCAAGTCTGTCCAGATCCTCCTGTATCCTGATCCTAATCCTAGTGCAGTATAACAGAGTCGAAAACAATTTTGCTTTCTACTGAGAAACAAAACTTCTGTTAAATATATTAAAACAAAGTTAGTTCTGCATAAATGTTAAGTGTTAAAATAAGCGAAAGCTAGAGAATGTAACTTTAATTGATTGTCCTAATAGGGGACAATATTTTTACTTCTTTTTACTTATTAACTCTTCACTTACTGCAATATTATTATATGCACTCTAGTATGCAGTAAATAATGTAATGGTAATGTGAAGAATTGTTTTGTTAGATATTGCTATTTAGCATCCGTATAATTATTTCGAACATTTCTTCATTATCTTTAAAGACACTTTTAAAATTCCATCACATAATTTTTCTTTGTTAGACAATCTACTTTTAATCACTAAATAAAGTTGGATGCCTTTATGATTTGATTACATTTATTCTGGCTAAAATCTGTTCCAATAAGCTAGTTACTATAGTTTGAATGAAATAAATTCTTCTCTTGTATGTTTCTGAGATTTTTTTCCTTAACAAGATATGTAATAGCTCCCATAATTTGTATTAACCTTTGTCTTAATTGTTCATACAGTTTACCTTGATTTAATCTAAGTTCAGTTATGACAATTCGTATTAATTCCATCCATGTGCAGTTAAATTATTTATTATTGTTTATTTTCTGGGATTAGATATAATATATTTATAAAGTATCTTGATAGCTCCAACCAGGTTCTAAATCTATACTATTAATTACTCTCTACATTTGGCTCAAATTATTACAAATTTAGACTTCCTCCATAACTTGTTTCTACCACCATGAAATGTTATTGCATTTAGAGATTTCCTATCCTGTGGAAAGTGATTGGGGTAGATAAGTGATCTAATTGCCAATTGGACCATTCCACTACAAGCAGTCATCTCAGTTCAGAATTCTGATAGCATTATGTTGTGAAAGGAAGAAGAACTTCACTCTATCCATAAATTGGGACCCATTTCTAACATTTGTTAAAGAAATATTATAACATGAGACATCTGGAAAAATGTTTAGGACTAATGTGTTTGATTTATTATGTATATAGTCTTTTAAATCAATATAAAGTTAGAGAAATAATTATTACATCATATTTGGATATTACCTAAATTCTGAATTGACATTTTATATCAAATGTTTTTAATGCTCAAGTTTGGGACTAATAGTTTTCTAGTACGCTTATAGCAAATCTGGAGAAAAAAAATTGAGGAGGTAGGGGATATTTATTCCTACCCCACCACCTAAGCAAGACTATCATTTCTGAAATGAAAATTTTCTTGCTAAAGAATTTGGCAAACTATAAAATAAAGTTGCATTATTAGTTGTCTGTCAAGTCTAAAAATGTGTTTCTGATGTCATACAAATGGTATATATATTTTCTTTCCTGAGTATCTTGGAATATACCACGTTTCCTCAAAAATAAAACCTACCCTGAAAATAAGCCCTAGCTTGTTTTTGGGGGTGGGCCTAATATAAGTCCTACCCCAAAAATAAGCCCTAGTTTTGGGGCGAGTCTCACACCTAAAAATTAAGCTAGGGCAGGGGTGGGGTGGTGGAGCTTACCATTGTAGCCAGGCCTCCCATGGATCGACACTTGCATCGCCGGCCCACTTCTTCTGCAGCTGAAGCAGCAGCTTCATTTTGCAGCTGAGAATGGAGCTCCGGCCTGCATTTTGCAGTCAGAAGCCTTTCCAGAAGACCTCTGCAGCCGAAAACCGAACTATGGATTCAATCTGTGGCTCAGTTCTTGGCTGCAAAGGCTTCTGGAAAGGTCTCTGACCACAAAATGCAGGCCGGAGCTCCATTCTTAGTTGCAGAATGAAGCTGCTCCTTTGGCCGCAGAAGAAGTGGGCTGGCTGGGCGGAGCTGTCGGTGCCGCTGCCGTGAGGTGAGTGGAAAAGACACCCCTTGAAAATAAGTCCTGGTGCCTCTTTTGGAGGCAAAAAAAAAAAGACCAGGTCTTATTTTCGGGGAAACATGGTACACAGGAAAATTTGAGGTTGCATAAAGTATAGGAAAATATACTTGCATAATCAACTGATCCAAAGATTTTGTTTCTGTAGTATCTTATTAAAACAACTTAGGAACATAAAGCTACAATCTAGGTAATTTTACTGTAATGAGTTTGCTGTAAAGAGATGGTGTTAGATTTAGTTTTATTTAAGAATATTATCGGCAGGAAAATTATATGTAGATTTATGATATCTATAATACATTTCCTTATGAAAAGAAAAAGCCCTTATGCAGTAAGGGCAAGGAAAAATGGTGAAAGATACATATTCCATTGTAAATTATATTAAATTATAAATTGAAATTACATTACATTATATTAAATAATATTGTAAGGTTTTTCAGCTCAGAATCCTAATAAATCCCAATGAGGCACGAGGCAGCTGATTTGAACACAGGTTTATTCTTTTGATCAAAGGAATAAGCTGGGTGTCTCAGTCTCTTGTCACACGCACGTACTGCTCTGAGATAGAGGAGATTGAGAAAACAACCTAATCAGAAAAGTTCTGCTTTTTATAACTAATACACATTACAAAGTTCCTGCACATCTAAAAAGTTCCTTTGAATTTCCTTATCTATTCTAGCTCAGTTACATTTTTACATCTCTAAGCCTGAATACACAATAGTTCAATAGCTGGCAATTAGCCCAGAAACTTGTTACTTCTTTGAGCTGAGCCTCAGCAGAAGAGCGAAAGGCAAAATATACTTTTACAATCCAAGAGAAAAGGGAGAAAAGGGAGTGGAAATGTGCTGCTGTAAGTTTCTCTGTCTCTTGGAACAACACAGTTTAAAGTAACAGAAACATTTTCCTTGGTCAGCACAATTTAGAATACAAGGGAGCACATACAGAAAGCAAGCAGGAATAAATTAACAATAGCTGGGCTATGTTAATTTGATTATACATAAAAGATTATATTTTGAAAGGTTGTACTTTGCTTGATCTCTACAATATGATATCTACATCGATGGTAGAAATTCTGTTGTAGGTTATCTAGCTCAGTAAAACTTTTATTGTAATAAGACAGGGCTGAAGGTGCTACCAGATACAGTTTGATTATGTGATTTGTCTTTTCAGTATTTTATGTAACTTGGAAATTGCCTTCTGAGGTTGATTTTCTAGCTATGTGATTTTACTCATTAAGCCCCCTTGAATTCATTTGATTTAAATCTAAGTAAACCACCTTAAGATTGCAACCTGTGATGGTTTCTCTGAAGGCACAATATTCTGATCCTTTTATTGTATATTATAACATTTTTGTAAGGTTGGATGATTATATTCAGATAAAACTTTTCCACATTCTACAATTATTCTTCGTCAAAATAGAATGAAGACCTCGCCTTAGCTTTCCTTGTCCATCAAAGTGACGGGTTTAATATCGTTTTCTTAAAATAAGTTGTGCAGAGAACTGTGCGTGTAATTTCACATTTTTGTTCACTGGACTGTTATATAGCATGAAGATAAATTATTCCAGCTTCAGACTTTAGATTAGAATAGTGATAGAAACTCAAAGACTTTTTAGATTGATGGTTGATACTTCTAATAATATAACTTAGTTTTCTGAGTCATTTTAACCATGGTAATATTTTTCAATTTATACTCCAAACTTCATATATGACTTTAATCCATAAAGCAGTATTTAATCAGTATGCAGAGACTTGCGACTCTGACTCCCATAATCTCGATTCCTGCTAGCATCTGAATTACTAGATTAAATAGACTGTGATAATGTGACAGAACCATTCTTATGTGTATTCAAAGTCCACTTCATATTGTAACTCTAATGGCCTGTTAGTGCGTCACTTTGATATTTCAGAGAACTGCAGTTCTCCGACAGGTGAAAAATAATTTGAAGGGGAAAATTGCAATTTTGCATAAAATGTTTATAAATTAACCTGTATGCATGTCTGTACATTTGAGATAAATTACTATGACATGAATAAAAATGTATATCACATAATCCTATGCAGGATGGTTGATTAAGCTGTGTGCCCACTTGGGATAGTCTGCTATCCTGATATTTACTGGACAATGTAAGTGTTCCTTTGTTGCTCTTGGTCTTTAAATTGGTCTTAAAACGAATAGCTCTTCCTACTTAAAAATATCTTTTTTAAAATGGAATATATTGATACCCTAAGTTGCCATGTATTAAGGAGACAGTTTGGTGTAGTGGTTACAACTCCAGGCTAGAAACTGGGAGATCATAAATTTTAGGCCTGCTTTGTATGAGATTAGATATATAACAGTGATGGCGAACCTTTTAGAGACCAAGTGCCCAAAAATTGGCCACGCCCCCTGTTGAGTCCGTGGCGGGAAAACAGACACGAGAAGCAGCTGGAGTTCTCAGTTTCATTTATTCAGCGTTCAGCTTACATGAAGATGGCTTCAGCCTCGCCCAAACGCCTCGCAGCCTCTTATATAGGCAACTCCCGGGTAAATGGGTTACTTTTCCCGCGCCAGCACCCGCGCATGCGCACGGCGCTGGCGACAGCCTGTCTGGTCCCGGGCAGCTTTGCACCTGCCCGGGACTGCCTGCAAACGCCCGAGCCGTTTGCAAAGGCTCGGGACATAACACCCCTTTCCCCCGGGCTAAAACTACTACCAACATACAACATTTATTTTATATAACATTTTGCTCCCCAGTGCTCCCACTGTTTACTGGCTTTGCCTTGCCAGCAATGTTATGTAATCTTCTAGGTACTTAGGAGATTTCTTTGCTCTCTGTGACCTTCTTAGCTCTGGGTTACTGGCATAAGTCCCCTGACTGGAGGGAGGCGTGAGCCTGTTCTCTCTATTGTGTCCTGGTGTCTTCCAAGGACTGTGCCCCGATGCCTGGCCTGCTTGCTTGCCCACCGGGCTCGTCAGGCCAGGGCTTCTGTTACTTTGTGACCTGGTTGACCTACCTAGCTGTAGACCCTCAGCCCCTTGAAGTGATAGCCGCTGCTGGGCGTCTCTGTAGAACCTCCTAGGTCAGTCCAAGACCTGTCAGGAGGCTGTCCATTCCCTGAACCCCATTCTGTGTTCGGGCTCGTGTGGGTTTCTGTACTTTCCCAAAACTCAGGTGTTCCCTGATTTGTGCTAGGGTTGTTGTAGTCGGGACTTGGTTCCTCGACTAACTCTGTGTATGTTTGACCCCCTGTAGGATTTGGGGTAAGGTCAGGCCAACCTTGGGAATTGTGTGCCAGTTCTCTTGCGGGGAATGATTTGTTGGGATGCCCCCGGGTATCCTCCGTTGCTGGAGTGCTGTGTGATGTGTGTGGAAAGTGAGTATGCCCCCGGGGTGACTCCCTGGCTGGAGTAGGCGTGAGTGCCTGTTGTGTGGGTAAGCTCCATGACTTTCTTTTCGGAGCAATTGCAGAACCTTGGGACGAGCCGTTTGTGGCTCCCTCAGTGGAGATGGGCAGTAGCTCTTGCCCTTCCCTTTGCTCCAAAGGGTCCCCCTCCCCCCCTGGAAAAGACCCAGGAGTCTCAGCAGAAAAGTCTCGCCTAGAGCGAAGTTGGTCGATGTGCCGACGCAGGACACGACCGTTGTCCAGGGCAACCTCGTAGGAGAGAGGACCTGTGATCCTGGACACAGAAGCGGGGACCCATGTATGACCAGGCCCGTAATTGCGAGCCCAAACCGGGGCACCCACAAGTAGTTGTCTAGGTGCCCTAGGATGTGAGGTAGATGAAGGCAGTCTGTCCGGATGCAACCGGTCAAGTCTAGTAGTAAGTTGGCGCCCCCAACGAAGTTCAGCTGGACTTCTCCCTGTAGAAGTGGACGGTGTGGTGCGATAAGAAAGGAGAAAGTCAGCCAACCTGTGATGCCAGTCCCCGTAGGTGAGTCTCTTCAAGGCGTCCTTTGCGATGCGCACCATGCGTTCAGCCATACCGTTGGTGGACGGGTGAAAAGGCGCAGACGTGGCATGACGAATCAGGTTTGCCTGTAAGAAAGCTTGGAATTCGGAGGAGGTGAATTGAGGGCCGTTGTCGGACACAATGACATCTGGCAGCCCGTGTGCAGCAAAAATCCCCCTCAGTACCTGAATAGTCTTTGCAGTGGTGGTGGATGAGACAGGCACAACCTCAAGCCATTTTGAATGGCTGTCAACAAGGACCAAGAAGAACTGGCCCTGAAAGGGCCCAGCGTAGTCAATGTGCACCCTAGACCATGGGGACTGTGTTTCCTCCCATCTATGCACAGGAGCTTGGGGCATCTCTGGGCGAGATCGTTGGCACAGGTGGCATGCGTGTACCTTAGCCTCAATATCTTTATCTAAAGCAGGCCACCACAAGTGGCTGCGTGCAAGAGCCTTCATACGAACAATGCCAGGATGACCCTCGTGGAGGGATTCTAAGACCCTAGTCCTCATTGAGGTGGGAATGACAACTCTGTTTCCCCAAAGCAGACAACCCTGAGAAAGGGACAGCTCGTTCCTTTTGGACCAGAAACTCTGAAACTCAGGACTAGGGCAGTGCTCAGGCCAACCGGACAAAACCCAGGAACGGACACGTGAAAGTGTGTGATCTGTACCTGTTTCAGCGGTAACATCCCTGGCACTAAGAGGGAGCTCGGGCAAGGCTTGGATTGATAGAATGTTGACAGCTGGCGCGGGGTCAGCTTCTACTACTGGCAGAGGCAATCTACTGAGGCCATCAGCATGGCCCATTTCTTTCCCAGGCTTGTGGAGTAATGAAAAATCATAGCAAGGCCTTGACTTCTTTAAAGCAAGCCTCATGTGCTTGTGACCACAGCCACACAGCTGTTTGTCTAGTAGCCTGTGAAGAGGCTCAGCTACACTAGCTTTATGTGGAAGAAAAGAATTGTAGAAATTCAGGAGGCCTAGGAAGGCCTGAAGTTCGGCCTTAGACTTTGGCCTGGGTGCATCTAAAATAGCAGTTAGTTTGGATTCAGCAGGATGAATCCCAGCAGCATCAATTTTGAATCCCAGAAATTCAGTAGAAGGCACCCCAATCTGGCATTTGTCTTTTCTGAGCTTGAGGCCTGATTTCCTGAATCTTAACAGGACAGCCCTAAGCCTTTCAGCTAGAATGTGTGTGGAGTCTCCTGCAATCAAGACATCGTCAAAGTAGGGGCAGACCCCTGGTATACCTCGTAGTGTGTTTTCCATAACGCTTTGGAAAATCCCAGGAGCGACATTCACTCCAAACTGTAGCCTTTTTACTTTAAAGGCTCCCCTGTGGGTCACAATGGTCTGAGCTATGGCAGCATCATCATCAACAGGCAGCTGTTGATATGCTTGAGCTAGGTCAAGCTTTGCAAAAACACGCCCCCCCTTGAGAGAGGCCAGGATGTGACTGACCACAGGAACAGGATAGGCATGTTGCTGCAATGCCTTATTGAGTGTGCATTTGTAATCAGCACAAATGCGAATGTCCCCATTTGCCTTTAGAGGCGTGACAATGGGGGTCTCCCACGGGCTGGAATCAACAGGTTCTAGGATTCCCTGTTGGATTAGTTTGTCTAGTTCAGTGTCAATCTTACTTTTTAAAGCAAAAGGGACCCTTCTTGCTTTAATCCTAATGGGAGTGACAGTGGGGTCTAGCTTTAAGGACACAGGTGGTCCTTTGAATGTGCCCAGCTGGGGGCTGAAAACATCTGCAAATTCTTTGCAGACTTCCTGTAGGTCGAGTGTTTGTAAGCTGTTGAGTCCTGTGACGTGTATCCCCAGGGCCTCAAACCAATCGAGTCCTATGAGACTCGTTCGTTCACCCCCTACTACTAATAAGTCTAGTGGACCTTCAAAACTCTTGTATTGCACGTTAAGGGTGGCCTCCCCCTTAACACACACTCTTGAGTTCTGAAAATCTGTTAATACAATATCAGAAGGCCTTAACTTGGCCTTAGACCCACTTCTGGAACAAATCTTCCTAAATGTATGCAATGAAATGATGGACAGGGCAGACCCTGTGTCTAGTTCCATAGATAATGGAACCCCTTGTAGCTTCACGTTGAGTGACAGCTTTTTCTTCATGGGCTTGTGTGTGCCTGTTCTACAGATGCTTCTTCGCGAAGCGCAAAAACCTACCCTATTCTGGCTGGGGAATCTGGTACCCTTCAGGCGTTCTTCTTGGGGTTGTGCCTTTCGTCGGCCCAGGCACACAGCTGCAATATGCCCTTGTTTACCGCATGCCCGGCAGGTAGCGGAGCGGAACTTGCAGTCGGTTCTCCTGTGGCGACCTCCACAGCCGATGCACTTGAGCGGAGCCGAAGAGCTTCCCTTCTGGTTCTCTTCCCTCGCGGGGTGTAGACGGTCAACTTCCTCGTCCGGATCCTCCTCGGAGTTTCGTCGGACGTCTTCCTGGTGCACGGACGCACCCTCTGCACTGTTTCTGATCGGCCGCATGTTTTTGACGGCGCCGCCTGCTGCTTCTTCTGCGGTGACTTCCCTTAAGGCGTCTTGGAAGGATAATTCTTCCTTTGCGAAAAGTCTCTGTTGTAGCTCGCGATGCCTTAACCCGCACACGAATCGGTCCCTCAGTCGTTCCTCGAGGTCCTTGAACTCGCAGGGCTTGGCGGCCTTCCGTAACGCGGCGATGTATTCCTTGGCTGACTCACCGGACCGTTGATCTCTTTGTTCGAAGGTGTGGCGCCATGAGATAACGGACACCCTGGGGTTGAAGTGCTCCTTCAGCAGCTTCTTCAGGTCTGCGTAGCTTACAGACTCTACTGGGACAGGTGCTGCAAGGTTTTCTGCGATTTCGAAGGCGTCTTGGCCACAAACGCAAAGCAGGGTGGCCGCCTTCAAGCTATCTTCCCTCACTTGGTTTGCCTTGAAGTAGTTCTCCATTCTGGATACGTAGGACTCCCACCGCTCTGGATGTGAGACTTCGAATTCCGAAAGCCTTCCGATTTTCGCCATCTTCGGATCTTCAGGAGACGGGTCTATCAGCCAGCCTACCCCCGAATGCGCACCGGATTGGCGGGCAGCTGCCGAGTCGACGCCGTTCCTCTTTCGCCGCTCAGGACTCCTTGGGTAAGCTTACACTTCTTCCTTTCCAGGTAGTGCAAGGCATCCCATCCTCGTCGCCAGTGTTGAGTCCGTGGCGGGAAAACAGACACGAGAAGCAGCTGGAGTTCTCAGTTTCATTTATTCAGCGTTCAGCTTACATGAAGATGGCTTCTGCCTCGCCCAAACGCCTCGCAGCCTCTTATATAGGCAACTCCCGGGTAAATGGGTTACTTTTCCCGCGCCAGCACCCGCGCATGCGCACGGCGCTGGCGACAGCCTGTCTGGTCCCGGGCAGCTTTGCACCTGCCCGGGACTGCCTGCAAACGCCCGAGCCGTTTGCAAAGGCTCGGGACATAACACCCCCACTCCACCTCCCTGCCCTGTCCCTGCTCCGCCCCCCATCCCCCTCTTCACCTGCCCATAGGACCACTCATCGCCTCCAGGGCCTGCCGCAGATTGCCCAGGCAGCCCAGCAGCGCTATGGCGGCCACACCCTCTGCCCACATCTGCAGCATCAACTGCAAGATGGGGTGTAATGGCAGAGTCTTGCTACGCTGCCTGGCTGCCATGTCCTTGGCTGCGCTGCTCCATGTGGGCCATGATTGGGGGCAACTCTCCTTCAGGGGGGCTGCTGGAGAAGAGGGGGTCGTGGGGGGAGGCAAGGCTGGGAGCAATGGCACGTGTGCCCACAGAGAGGGCTCCGAGTGCCGCCTCTGGCACCCGTGCCATAGGTTCGCCACCACTGGTATATAATATTTCAGCAGCATGAGAGGAATGGTGACTTCACAAAACTTCTTTATGCTTATGGAATGACGTTTTGCCTTTGGAAAGAACTTCATTCAATCATTTTTGCTGGGTTATGTTAACAGGTCAAAATAGCAGTGTACCAGGAAATTCCTAATAAACTCTGTCAAAGGTGATAAATCATATAATCTAATTTTGAGAAGGTGAAACATTTAGAATCAATTACATTAAACCTACACCTGATGGGGCACTTACAGATGAAGATTGACAGTAATAAGTTAACAAAGTAATAATTAATAAAGGAGATGGCTCCCCCCCCACCCACCTGATCTTTATGCATGGATATATGCATATTCAGATAATCCATAGCTGTGCATAAGAATCCCAGAACTGAAAACAATAATTTATTTTTAATAGAGCCCATTTATTTTCAGAATATTTTTAAACATTACAGAAAGTTTAACATTCCTAGAGCAGTTTTAAATTTATATCGAAAAAAAATAAGGTATCTAAAATCTAAAATATTTCTCATTCATTTCACAAAAAAACCCCACTGTCTTAAATCTTATAAATCAGAACCACAGATACAAAAAATAAACTTCATACTTCTGTGTCTATGACTGAATGCCTGCAGTCATTCTAAGAAAGGTTTTCTCAGTATAGTATTATTGTTCACAAGACCCTTGTTTTGTACCAGAATATTCCAGTCTATTCATAGATTGATTTATTTAATAATCTCTTGCATTTGAGAAATAAAATAAAATGGTATTTTAGATTTAGATTTTTTTCCACATTATTGTTGGCAAAGCAGAGAAGATTCAGGGAGTTCCCCATTGTAGAATCATACGAGACGAAAGAGGCTGTTCCAGCATTAAGTTCAATTCCCTGTACAGTGCAGAAAGCTGGTGTAAAGTATCCACTATCTGAATTCATCCAATAAAGGATAGACCATTGTCTCCCTAGATAATGGTCGACCTGTCAAACTGTTTTTGCTGTAAGAAACTTTTTCTATGGTTTTTCTCTTGAAACAAATCTCAAACTAGTTCAGTTTTAAGAAAAAAAAATTAGAATAATAAAATTGTCTTAAGATACCATGAGTCTCCCCGAAATATGTTTTTATAAAAAAGAATTTGCCCTCTTTTGGATTTCTAGATTTTTTTCATATCTTTACAGACAGAATGTGACCAAAATGTTATATGTATCCTGCTGATGTTTAAAAGAAGCCAGAAAAAATAACTGCAATATTTAGTGCTTGTTTTATTCATTTTATGGTTATGTCAGCACAGAATGTGCCAATGTGAAAATTTAACCACTTCACTCATTCAATCAATTCAATTAAAGAGATAATTAGAACAAGTAATTTCATTTAACAAACAATATAAATCTTAAAAATATTAGCTTCTGTTTCTTACATATTAATTTAAATTATTAAATTAAAATGAAAAGGAAAGAATAAATGAAATGAATAATGAACAAAATGAATAATAAACTATTAATGATTACATTATCAATCAAGCTCATGTAAACTTTGATTAATAAAAGAATGTGATAAAAATGAATTTCCATGTTCAAAAGCCTCTCTTGATACTACAAAATAATGGTCTTTTCTGAATCACTCATTCAAACTTTACACTTTAAACCTGGATTCAAAACACTAGACTTTATTCTAGGCAGAGTCTTGCTAAATAGGCACCATGCTCATTCATTTGTGGCTCACTCTTTTCTGCCTGGTGTTTTCCTTTACTGAAAAAAGCAGGTGTTCTTTTTTCTATTAGACAGAATTCCAGGCCATTTATCCATCTGAATAATGAGCTGAAACCCAAGTGGGTCATGCACCACTGCAGCAATCCCAAATGCACAAGGGAGCCTACAACAGAATGAAGAAGAAAGTATTCAGTATTTTGGCCACATCAAAGGGCAGACCTGTTAGAAGAGAACCACAATGAAAATATTGTTCATGGAATAGAGTTCATGCTAGTAAAAGCTCAGAAATGACAAAGTTGAGCCATTTTGCCATGGCAAGCTAGCCCATAATTCTTTCATGTAGTGTCTGAAATGAACTTTACCAATTATTGGAAGTGCTACAGTTATCATACTTAAAAGTGGCACAAAGAAGTACTGAATTTAAGAGGGCAATTGTTTTCCTACATTGGCATGCTGCATATTTAATTTTTGTTTATTTATGAAATAAATGAAACTAACAACTAACAACTTATATGTTTACTTAGAGTGCCTTTGTAACTTGGCAGGACCCATGGGAAACTCTGATATTCTCTGAAAAATATACGCAAAAATTAAAAAGGAAGCAAGCATTTTTTTCTCAGAATTTTACATTATGGACTTTAATATATGTAATATTCACATTCCAAAATCTAATGAATAATTCAGTGGACATAATACAGTTCGTGCAAAATCATTGTAATATGAATGGCCTTTATAATCATATGTGTTTCTGATACTTCTGATTTTTCTTTAGATTTATTATCATCTTTAATTTTTATTATACATGTAAGCTAACTCAAAATAATATTTTTATTTTAGATGACCCTGCAGAAATCACTGTGACCTTCAGTTATATCTCTTGTAATGAGTCATAAATTGTAACAACATTTTTGTAGTAAGAGGAAATAAACTTGAGTGTGCAAGGTAGATAGGTAGATTAAATCATAATGCAAAAGAGGATAAAAATCCAAATTATTAATATTAGCATTCCCTCACTGACTGAGGTTCTCAAATGAGAAAGCAGGTTAAATATTGCTTCATAAATAGATCAATTGATTGATGTGCAAATAGGCTCGGATCTCTGCATGTGTACAAAATAATGAATTTTGTATAATTCAAAAACAAATAGTTGGTCTTAGCGACAGTTTTTAAAAATTGTTTTTTCCCAACTTTCAACAAAGTACTGTGTTATTACCAGTTTTATAATCTTTGGTCAATTTCAATACCTCCAAGAATATAATTTCTGGGATGTTTTCCCTAAGTCAGTGATTTCATTGTGTTGTTAGAACTTCATCAAAGTTGCCCTTGCTTCCCCCAGGAATTACATGTCTTTGTTTACCTGACTTCCAGCCCTGTCCTGTTTCTCCTTCAAGCTCCTCCGCTGCAAAATAAGTTTTGGGGGGAAGGTCAATCAATCAATTCCAACTTCTCACAACAAAAATTGACTTCTTTTGTTTCCCTGCACGTGGCAGTGGAGGAGCTTGAAGGAGAAACAGGACAGGGCTGGAAGTCAGATAAGCAAAGACATGTAATTCCTGGGGGAAGCAAGGGCATCTTGGCAGTGGTATGGCAAGCTCTCCAGCTCTGCAGCGGCAGTGAACTGCAATGGAGCTGCAAAGCATGTGGCAAGATGCTGAAATGGGCCCATCTCTGACCTGCAGCTACCCAGGCCCACCAGAGGGAAGGCCAACATCAGCACTTACAGTAAACACGGCAGCATTCTGGCTCTGATGGGGAAGAGGCAGCCGGCATGGACGCTGAAGGCAGGACACCCACTCGCTTCAGCACCCTCCCTTCACGAGCCTCTGTCGCTCCACCTGCCGCATTGGTCCTGGGCTGCCACCTCCCCACTCACCTCTCAGACGGGCCAGGCCAGGAAGGTGGCCTCCCCAGATCCCAGGCCCCCTGTTTTGGCCGGAGGAGTATTGGCCTGGCTACCTCCAACTTGGTGCCCTTCCTGCCGCTGCCCAGCATGGCTACCCTGGGGCTGCAGGGGCTGGCCTGGCACAGGAAGGGCATGTACACCGCCATGACCGACTGCCCCATCCACCTGCAGCAGTACTTGGTTCACCACCACACTCTCACCGCTGCATTGTGTCTCCACCCCAAGCATAGACCCTGCCCCTCCCCCACGCACTCACGGCCTGTTGGTACCAGTAAAAGTAAGCCCTACCCGAAAGTAAGTCCTAGTGCTTATTTTAGAGCCCAAAAGAAAGTAAGACCGGGTCTTACTTTTAGGGAAACATGGTATGCATAATATTAATGAATTTTGGTTATGTCATCTTCTTCTTGACTCTTATTAGCTCTTAGAATGTAAAGCTCTTAATATCTTAAAGTATAAAATTAAATACTCATAATACAAAAACACTGAAAATATTATAATATTTCACTCTGGTGTTCCAGAATCAATTGTTGGGGAGCATGAAGACAGGGAAATTACCATAGATGAGAAGGAGATTTATTATTTTTATATGAGTTTTAATAGACTTTCTATTCTGATTGTTTAGGAGGATTGTGGTTGTTACTGTTTTGTGAATTACACGTGGTGATTGTCTGATTTCAAATATTTGATGCATAGGAAATAAGATAAGCAGAAGGTTTTCCCCCAATTTTCTTATATTAAATGATTTCTTAATCTGAAATACTACATTTTTAAGCATATGGTAGCTATTTCTTATTCAGAAATATTCCCAAAATAAAATTTGATCAGAAATGCATCACAATATTTTTAATTTTTGAAATGTTGACACACTAGATTTCTACATGAATCTTCAAGAAGGAAAATATCATGGCTACTGGTCTCATGTTAATAAGGCAAGCCTAGAGATTAAACACATCAGGAAAATAGGATGTAATTCTACTTCTCATAATGCATAGTCCCAAAACAGGAAACAACTGTCCTAGAAATATTGCTAAGAATTTGTTGTTTAAGCAAAAGTACACATTATATGTGGACTTAACATTCAAATAAGAAATAGCCATATTTTATTTGCAAGAATTATTCCAACCTACGGTGTAAGAGGAATGAAGCTGTTCCTCTAAAAAATACACAATTTGTTTAAGAGAACTCACACAAAATGTTCACTGCTGTATAGTGTATAAGTCACTACACTTAGGAAAATCGTGACTTTTCTTTTGGCACCATAGTTGTTTAATTATTATATAAACAACCTGGTCTTGTTTTTGGAAAGGTTACTATATCATCCTCCACAGCTAGCATGTAAATACATCACAGCACTTACGATAATGAAGTGATTATATTGTCATGGACTCTGGTGGATTTGAAGTGAGGTTTGTTGTTCTACAAAGCAGAACATTTAGAAATAAATTATAATAAGAACTGAATAATCATTTTTTTGTGAAGCATCCCATATCTGGAAGTTAAACTCAGAGGGTTCAAATACTTGGGAATAGTCTTTCATGCCCTGGTAGCCAGAGGGCACACTTAGACTCTGTATTTCATAGTTAGATCTGTCCATACAAGCCTTTTATTGATTTAGAGACACTCTATATGCACCAGCAGTGCTTGCATTATTTATAGTCAAAGCTTACATGCAGCTGCTTTATGGAGCTCAAATACATTCCATAATAATCATGCAGCTTTTGAGCTTCTGCAATCATAGTTTCTGAGGAACACATTCCAAATACTTCAGTCTGTCCCAGATATGTTTTTGTATAGAATAATTGGTGTAATCAACATAAAAACTGCAACATGAGTAAACTTTTTAAATTATTGGTTAAAATTATTCTTTTTCCATACTGGTTTGGTTTTCTTAATTTTAACAGATATTTTTGTTACTAAGAGAAATGGTTATGTTATACAAAAGCTGAACCAAAGCATTGCACCAGCATTTTGGAATACTCTGGCCACTGTAACCCAATTAGGAAATTATTAAAACTGGAAAAAATAAGAGCTTTTGATTCTTAATTTTACCATTTTTATTACTTACAATTATTAATTTTAATTTATGTATTTTTCCTTTAATTGATTTAATCTTCTTGCAACTGTTTACTTGGACTGTACAATTCTATTAAGGATTTTTATTAGCATTACAAAATTATTAATTGCAATGGGTAAAAAAAAATGAATGCATGAATACTAGAATTAAAGACTATAATTGCAAAAAAAAAGATTTCACTTGGCAATAGTTTATTAGTTACTGCAGCTAGAATTTAAGTCAAAATTTAAATAGTAAAGTACAAGACAACAATGACATTATCATGTTTTAATATATTACAACGGTAGTATTGCAAGACATATAAAAACATTGCATATGAAATCATCTTTTTCTATGTGAGATGATTTGTGGAGAGTGTTGTTCATCTTTTCTTATGTTATTTTCTATAAAGTCATTTCTTTACAATCTATATTCTGGCTAATAGTTAAATTACCAAAGCACTCTGAATTGGTTCTATCTCCAGTATCTACTGTCAGATAAAAATGAATCTTTTTAAATGTCTCTAAATATTGTTACATGGCCTGTAGAATCCATAGTGCAATTGCTGCTTTAGTGTTAACATTTTAGCAATTTTATTAATTCTATATTTTTATAGTTTGTCTGAAGTAATAAAGTGAAAAGTTGAATTTATTGCTAGATTTGAGATTATAATGATCACAAGAATAATGTATTAACACAGTGGTTCTCAACCTTTTTAATGCCGCGACCCCCAACTGATTGTAAGTCGAGGACTACTCAACTGGTCGTAAGTCGACGACTACTCAACTGGTGCGGCACCGTTTGCAGAATGGGACTTTTGGCGGGCTTAGCAGGGCAGAGACAGTCTGGACAATTCCTATTGGCTTTTGAAAGCCAATAGGACTAGACTCTATTCAAGAGAGTCTATTCTATTCGCTTTCAAAAGCCAATAGAATAAAAGGGAGTAGCACAGCTAAGGAAAAGGGGGAAAAAATGGCGGACTGTGTTGTTTGGCGACCCCCGTGAAATGGTTGTTCGACCCCAAATGGGGTCCCGACCCACAGGTTGAGAACCACTGTGTTAACAAGATCTTTTGGGGGTGATGCTTTTCTACTTTGTAAGCTTTCATCAAAGATTCAATTAGTTATTTTAAACCAATATTTTCTTCAACGCCCCACATAGACTTCAGACTCTCTCCTTATGAACAATATGCAGCAGGCTTTGGAAACATTTTGCTCTCTAGGTTTTGTAGCTCACAGCACTCTTATTTTTAGCCATTCTGGCTTCTTTGCTCAGAACTGTAATTCAGCAGTATCTGGCAGATCATTGACTTAACTTTCCCTATACTTCAATTTTCTGTGAGGGGTTGAAAGTTCGCCATGTGAGCAATCAATTAGACACAATATTTCATGCTTAAGAAGGATGTATAGTTCTGTGCTATTGAAAAACAGCCAGATTCCCTGAAATGGGTTGTGCTGAGCAAATAAAAACTACCATCACATTAAATTGAAACCAAAGCAGAGAAAATTTAAGTAAACATTGATCTCCTTAGCAAAACCTTTTAAAATAAATGAATAAGCAAAATAATATTTTCTCCATGATGCTTTTACTAGTTCAGTTAGGCTTCACTAGTCACTTTTGACAGATAACCACTTTTGACTAGCTATCCTGGTAAGCCTTGCCATTAACATCTCCTTAAATTATGCAACAGCTAAGGTGTTGTTAAGGTGATTTGAAGATAAGTTATTACAATACTTGATTTAATTTGAAATTTTAAATTGTTTTAATTTAATTTAGAGTGGGAATTTTCTTCCAAATTTTACAAAACATTCTGTATACAAGTCTATTGAAGAGATAGTTCATCTATTAGATAATTTGTATTGGTTTTTAAGCTATTACTTGGGAACTACCCAGGGTCAGATAGAGTTGGACAATGTCCAAATTAAATTAAATACATTGAAATCTCCTTTTCTCCTATGATTACAGAAAAGACTTAAAATTTCTGTTCGTAAAAATCACAGGGTAATGCAATTTCTTGGCCAACAGTATTATTCCATACTGCAAAGATTTTCCATTATTTGTCAATCTCCCACACATAGAAAGCAGCATTTATGATTTCTGCATACTAGAATGGGTTGTTTTCTTATCTTTCATATAAGAATTGTACCTAATTTATCTCATTTGTGGTCTTCCACTTTTTCTTTGTACTCATTGATAGAAATTACGTAGACAAAATTATGCACAGCCTGAATAGTTTGATTAGATTCCAGAGTGTTAGCCTCAAAGCATACAACACAAATCCATAAGAAATTATTAAAATATATGATTATATATTTAACATTTGTCCTGTTACTTATTTTTTCATTTATTTTAGAAAAGATTCATTCCCTTATTATCCCTCTGTTTAGTCTGAAAACTGAAATTTATTAGCAGGATCATCTTATAATTATTTAACAGGTTAGAATGTTCCTCATGCCTTGTTTACAGTAGCTTGAGTGATAGTGTTCCCAAAGTCAACTTAATGTAATAGTGGGGAGTGTGTGGCTCTACAAATGTTGGATTACAATTCCTAATCAAGATAGTTAATGATGAAAGCTGTAGAACACAACATCTGAAGGACCTTGCATTGTGACTTCCCAACAGGGGCTTAAATCTCTTGTATGATTTCTCTTCTTGGGATATTTCTTACTCCCTTTTGTGTTAAGGATCTGCGGTATCCTCATTAGCCGTTTAGTCTCATATTCTGGCTAAAACTGATATTCAATTACAGATCTTTAGCTTCCCTGATTCTACAAGAAAGTTCTTCATTATCATTGAACAGGATTGAAAGTACACATGATGGCTTATCAGCTTAATATTTGGCTTCACTCTGCCTGAAGAGTATAAAAATGAAGCTAAAATTGGGTATTTCAATATTGATCTCCAGAAAGATTGGAATTTCCTTTTTAATGGTGGTGGCTTGCCTGGGAGGCTGCTTGCACCAGTTAATTATTTATTCAGCCTCCTGAGCATGCTGCACAGGTAAGACTATTTGCTGGCCAAATTCATTACCCAGCCTTCCACACTCCCAGAAGGGAGATATTACAATCTTTCAATGCATGACTGTCTTACATTTTGAAGGAAGAAATGTTTTATTGAGATGCTTATTCTATGCAGTCTGGAGCCCAATTTCAATAACTACTTGTCATCCAAATTTTATACATCTGATGAACTGAATACTTGTTCTGTACTTGTTGGCTTTAACAACCTCCAGATGGTTGTTAAATTTTCTTCTATTACCATTGTTGCTTGAAAACTTTTGATATACTCTTGACTGTGTGTATTTGTATGTGTGGTGTGTGGGTAGGTGTGTATTTTGCACATGATGGAATAAGTTTAAAACTTGTCCAGTTTAAAACTTGTCTGAGTATTATTTCTGTTTCCTTTTCTTTATCACCTTGATTTTTCATATGAGATGCATACTTAATACTATAACTGAAGTTGACTTTCCTACATGATCCGTGTGGAAGGAAGGACACACAGAAAGATTAAAAATTGTGAACTCTTCCTTTCCTTTTTATAGTAAAGATGGCAAAGGAACCATTTTTTTTTTCTTCCCTTCTTGTTTTTGGAAGCTAACCCTGAGGTTCTGGAATGAACAAATCCTTCTGCTGTTCTTCATCCTTCCTTCTTCAAGCAACAAGAAATGTTCTTTTGTTGCATATCACCATTAAGCCATTCAGCTAAGGGATAAAAGTACCAACAGAAGCAGGGGAAACATTGGTGCTGAAGTGATGTATGTATTGGTGTAAGAATTTGAAATTTGGTGGAAGAAATAAACCTGGAGAAGACAATATGAGGCAGTGAGGAACATTTGGGCCATCATGGGATGAGGAAGAAAAGAAGAAGTGATCAAGAGCAGCCTACTTACAAAGGAAATTTCCCAAAGCTGCAATGAAGAATAGAAAAGCAATAGATTGACTGAACTGAAGTCTGTCAGCAGAGACAGCCCCAGAAGAAATATATTGAAAAGAAGAAGACATGGCAGATCTTAATAGTAAAAAAAAAATCTATAGGAACACAGGAGGAGTTAACAAACACCAGAGTGGCCAAATTGAACTTGGGAGCATTTTTTAAAAAAGTCACTTGAATAATGAGGATCAACTAAATTTTATTTTTTTACATCTCTGGAAAAACTTTACTCCAAAGGCACGTGAGAAATACAGATTTATAAACAAATAAGTAAATGAAATAACAAATAGTTGGTTTTAAGCTAATGATTTTACTAATTGCTATCTAATATTCTTTTGCTACTGCTTGTACTATATGTATTTGAGCCATATTTGTTTTATTATGTTTTATCGTTTATTGTTGATCCAGTTGTATCTTTCTGGTGACTGAATGATCAGCCAATCCTCTGAAACAGATTTGGGGAGAGATATGAATTGCAATAGTGGTGAATATCTGTAGCTTGGGTGGAGAATGAGGGTGAAAGTTTGTTCTCCGAGCTTGTGGGTTGGTTTCTGAATGTTTTTTAACAGGCTAGGTAACATTTTCAGTGGAGCTTAGGGGATGTCAGTGTCAGTGTTCTGTTTATAAGGGCTTCAGGCGTGGTTGTGTCAAGTGTGATGGGTCAGGTACGAGTCATTAGTGAGAGGCTTGTGATGTGGAGGTTACATCAGGTTAGGGTCACTGGGAGGTGAACTGCTGGTGGGAGGGGGATGGGCCAGATGTGAGGGGAGGGGGGTTTGCGTGGGTTGGTTGAGCATCAGTACTGTCTCTGGTTGGCTATGCAGTTGAGTTGGATTCTGTGTCTATTGATGAAATTGTTTGAATGAACTCACAAGAGTGACTGATTATTTTAATGTTGCTCCAATCAAACAGGTATTGCTTGGTGTTGGTGTGGAGATTAAGCATTTGGGATCATGGCATTTGATATGAATACCTATTGTACTAGTGGGATAGATCCTTCACTTTCATTCAGGAAAAAGGGAAGGTATCTTATATGAATAAAACATTGGACATACCCCGTTATTGACATATAATGTCCTTTTTTTTTATAATTGTACATTGTTTGGGGGACTACTAATAGAAAACTAGCAGATAGAGGGAGAGGGAGAGGGAGAGAGAGAGAGAGAGAGAGAGATTAATTTCCAAACAGTTGAATTACATTGCCCGTAAAATTAAAGGCATCATAAATAAAATAACAGGTAAAAGTTATTAATGGTCAAAACCAATATTTCTTTCCATTAGATGTCTTTGAGTATGTATTAAATTTGTAAGCATAGAGTTACACCTTTATATTTGCATGAATGCTTTCCTCTTTTGCTCTGTCCTGATAACATTCATCTTTGTTTCTTTTTTCCAGTGGGATGGAGTTGGCCCTCTCCCTGACTGTGCAGAACCACCAAAAGGAATCCAGATGCTATGGCACCCATCCATAGTCAAACCCTACCTCACACTTCTCTCTGAGTGCTCAAATCCAGATACACTGGAAGGTGCAGCTGGTGCGCTACAAAATTTGGCTGCAGGTAGCTGGAAGGTATGAAATCTGCCAGACTCTTAAATCAGCAAAGATGTCATAAGTTGAATAATTAAAAACTAATTGGAACACCAGTTGAAACAATTGCTTTCCCTACTGTAATATCAATAAGGAATTCTTGCTATTCATAAGACTGCAAGCATATTAGATCTAAATTCTATTTATATTGTTAATGATTCATATTAAAAAATACAGGAGCCAAGCCTCCTTTAACTCTGTTTGTTTGCTTGAGCACAATAAAACCATTTCATTGTGAAGAAACCCAATTATATTTAGCACCAATTAACATCCCTGCTGACAGCTTTAGGAAATTATCAAGGAAAAATGAGAAAACTGAGTTAGGTTCCTTATCTGAGGTTGAGAAACAACCTTAAGTTGCTCTGTTGACTAAATGTGAAATAGGATTGATTCTTCAGGAAATCCTTCCTTAAAATTTAATTAGTTCCACTTCAAGATGTATGGGCTCAGGTAGTAGAACTGTGATGTGATTTCATATATATGTGTTTCCATATATATGCCAGCATGTTTTATTTATGCTATGCTGTTAGTTCAATATACTAATCTATATGGACCAGGCAATAGAAGACATGGTTTATCCTGCTACAGCTTGCTAAAAATAGCCTATATATCAATAAGATGCATGGCTTGTCATGTCCAAGGTAAGCATGTCTGACCAAACAATTTTTCTTTAAAATGGGAGCTTGATAAGCAAAATTGGTACAACTGAGCAGTGAATGAAATAATCTGCTTTCCCAGAAAATTCATATAGAATAAGCAGTGTTACCCTAAGCTTTTCCATTCTGTCTTGTCAATTTGCCTAAAATGTGTGATCCTGGAGGATACTGTATCCTGAAGGGAGAAAAATGCCTAATTATATATAGACTTATATATAATTAGCTAAAGCAATGAAATTTTAATCTGCTACTTGCCAATAAAAGGGCCTTTTTATGATGTAGAAAATATTTATTTACAGCAGTCCAATTACAAATAAAGCTTTCTTCATGTTAGCCAGAACATTTCTTTTAGATTAAATACTTGCCAGGGACAGCCAGCAAAAGTTTATGATATACAGCATCATTAGCAAAGATTGCAAGCTGTTTCACTTATGAATGTGCATCTGAAAATATTTAGGTTCAGTGATGGAAGGAAATGGATAATTGCATGTGTTCATTTCCCTACACGCTTATATGATATTTGTGTAAAATACCTTATCCTCTAGTTAGTTAAGCTGGTTAAATTCCTCACAAGTAAATGGTCTGAGAGGATCAGATACTCTAACAATATGTTAATTGGAGGGTACAGACAGCCCCATGGGTACTCCCATGTTGTGGATAAGAAACCCCCTCCAGTTTCCCTCATGTCAGCTGTGTTGACTAAGATTGCTAAGTGTTGTAGTTCAATCTTTGGAAGAGTGAAAGGGGTCACTACCCCTACCCTTGTCACCCTGTCATTCTTGGTATATAATGGTGATAGGTTATGGTGATAGGATACTTTCCTTGTGCCACTTCCCATTTTGCTGGAATAAGCAAATGCCTGGACCAGGCTTCTTCTCCTTCACACCAATTATGTGAGAGATGGAACTTTCATAGCTTGAGCACTTACTTGCCTGCAACCTGTGTGTATAATACTTATAAAAAGGAAAATAATACCTCAGCTCCTGGCTGTAGTAGTATGAGGCCTGTGGCCAGAGAACAGCAGCCATCTTTTGAGGAGATCCAAATAAAGCTTTTATGATTGAAACATTAATTTTAAGTTAAATATTAAAGATAAATATGTTCTTTTATCTTGAAGTAACAATTGGGCAGCATAAGGCATTAGACTGCTCTTGGAGAGACTGGGTATAAACCAAATGGGTTGGATCTGAGGTTCTCAGATAGAATAAAACATATAAGAATAGAGTCACAGAAGGGCAATAAACCTCTGGTTCAAAAATCGCTGGAAACCATTAGTGGACACATTCAATGTATCAAAATTCATGAAGCAGACTAAATAGCTTAATGCAAGGAATCAGTACAAGTCCTCACCTACAATATTTAACTGCCTCAGAGAGGAATTTTTTCCCTGAGCTTCTCCTAGCTTGTCCTGATCTCTACCAGTGTTTCCATATGGAAATTTCTTTTCAACATTTCTCAGGAAAATGGTTATGTTGTTCCAAATCCCAAGAAAAATCAGGCAAGAAAACATTAATCGAGATAGTCAGAAGATGCTCTCTACTATTCTGCTTGTAATGTTTGTAAAATGTCACAGGTAAGATGTTTCATGTAATTCTCAACTCTCCAAGGAGCACTTCATACTTGGGACAGCCAATTCCCAACCTGACTCAGAAGGTCCTGTTGTCAGATGCAACATGCCAGAGGACAACGGGTGCTAATTGAACAGATTCTCAGCTCGCCTCTTGATTTTCCTTTTCCTCTTCCTGGGAAGTGTGACCATGGAGGTAATACAAAGGGCCTCCAGATCAACCTTATCAATGAGCAAACATTTAATAATGCACATTGGATGAGTATGAGAGTCTGCAGCTTCTTCAGTTTCCAATTTATAAAAAATACAGAATGGAATTCAGATTTCTCACTCTAAATCCCAAAGCTTAATACCTGTCAGGAATTTGAAAATTATTCCCCTAGATGTCAGCTTTCAATCCAAATTTTAGGAGCTTTTCATTTTAGCTGTTGATTCCCTAGAAATTTCTGGGTTGCAGTTCAGTGCTTATCTCACCTAATGCCCAGAAATACTACTTTTACCATGGGCACTCAGTACTCTAGCTACTAAATACCTTGCCTCATCCATGTTCAAGCAGGCCTTATTTTCTCTCCCTGAAGATTTTCTTGGCCTGATTCAATGGTTTTCCTCAATTCCAGTCACAGAAATTAGCTTCACTCTTAGAACACTTCTCTCTTGTACAAGAGTTGCTTAGCTTTCTGCTTTTTCTGGAAACTAGATCACCAAAACCATGTGGGTACTTCTAGTCCCTATTTTGTCCTCTTCATCCAGAAATCTTTTCTCCTCCAGATTTTTTTTTTACTCTCGGCTCCTCTCCTAGGTAATCTGCTTTTTTCACATATGCCAAATTTCTTTTTTTTTTCCTTCAGTCTCAATACAAAGAATTTTTGCCAGCAACAATAAAGTTGAGGAAGGCTAATCTGGGCAAATTTTTTCCTCCCCTATTTTGAGGCTTGGTTTACTCTTAATATGAGACCTCCCACCTGTCTGCTCAGACAGGTGGGATATGTGCATTGGCTGTTTGGTTGCAAGTTTGTTTGCCTGTCTACATACCATCCAGGCTACTCAAATCTGGGCAAAGCTGAAGGAGGGAAATTTCTTCCCAGAATGGTGGTGGCAATCAATGCAGACTTATGATCTCCTCCACTCAGAATTACTTCTATCTGAAACTCTGTTATTTAAACAAAAGCACCAAACTTATACCTTTTATTTTCTATGTTGGCCTCTTAAATTGATTTAGTTTAATCTAATGGAAGAATAAAGTCAGGGAAGTTATTTTTCATAATAACAATGAGAAGCCAAACCATAGTAGTAGATTACAGAAATTTCCTCCTTTAATTGGCATAGCAAATAAATGCTATGGCAAAGAAAATTTTGTTTACTGTAAAACCTCACTTTGAATTAGAATGGGCTGTTCTCAGAGGAATTTTTTCTCCTTTCATGCTGAGCAATTATTTGAATGCTAATGTCAGTCTGATTTATGGACTAACTGTATGATTACATATATTCCAATTTCAAAATACACTGCGATCCCTCAAAAAATTATTTGTCTTTGTCATTTTTAAAAAAATTATCTAGTAGGCTTATTGGGGCTTATTGACTTATGGAGCATATTTGCAGGACTGTTGCTTAATAACAAAAGTGAACATATTCAAGAATGAATTTATTTCTCAATTCTGGAAGAAGAATGAAGTAGCCGCATCTCATACTGAATTCTTTTGCCAGAAAGACAGCAGAGGATAATTGCTTGCAAACATATCTTTACTGACAGTACCCCAAGAATTCTGGCATCATTAATAAAATATGAGAAGGTTCATAACTTGAAAGCATAGGTAAGATTATAGTTTGATTCATAGTGACAATTATGGGATCTTCTATATGGAGTTTTCACAAACATTATAAATAGGATTATTATTTGATACTCTTTGACTAGATCCAAATAATAACTTGTATATGCCTAAGATAGTTTCGGCTCCTGTCTTACATCCCACCTTAATTGTGCAGCAGCCTTCTCTTTCAAAAGTGATTTATTATATAGAACATTAGAATGAGCATAAACGGAAGAAGAGGCGTATAGGAGCAGCATTAGAATTAGCTGTCTAAGTTTGGGGAGCTTGGACTGTATGCTGTATTGTTGCAGAGTTTGTGTGTTTGTTGTGGGTGTTTATGTACAGACACAGATACATTAAAATGTTCACCTAACATCATCTGACTGCCTTTCAGAATGTGCTCATGATAAAGCAGTGGATTGGAGTATCTGAGAAAGGTTTTGAGTAGATGGAGTTCAAGAAAGCAATATATATATTTGTTTCTGATCCATCCAAACATCAATGTTATCTGGAGAAAATGGCATAGTTCACACATACTTTTTGCAATTACCTACTTTCCGATACAATATTTCCCACCTTATATCCTTATGCAAACCTGTGGAGTCAAGTGGCTAAACACATATCTGGTTCAGTTCCAAGCTATACTATCAGACAAAGCTACTCAGTCTTCTGCAATATGAGGATACCTACAACTGTATCTGTCAGTAATTCAAAATGAGATTGGCAGTTATTAGCATCTATAAAATGATGACTTTTATTACTATTTTCCATCTCTAAATAACTTTTGCTATAGCCTCCTTATTCAGTCGATAAAACTTATTTGCTTTGTCGTATTCATACTTTTTTTCCTGCAGTGGTCGGTATATATACGTGCTGCAGTACGGAAAGAAAAAGGCCTGCCTATACTAGTAGAACTTCTTCGAATAGACAATGATCGGGTGGTATGTGCGGTTGCAACAGCTTTACGGAATATGGCCTTAGATGTCCGAAATAAAGAACTAATAGGTAGGTGCTAGCATGATAATTATTGGCTTCACACCAACTTTGCAACAATGTTATACAAATATGCCATTCCTGCTTACGGTTAGGTGAGAAATTAAACATATTTAGCACTGTAAAGTGTTAAGATATTTCCAGAATGGGATTCTCTATTCTTGGTTAATCTTGAAAAGGTCTATATGTATGTTGTGTTTTTATCTTTTGGGAGAGGCAGAATCCTTTCTGACACTACTCATTGTGTGCAAAACTACATGTGTTTTTGAGTTTTGTTCAAGTGCTGTAGGTGAAAGCTGAAAAGGATAGAAAAGATACAAACACATGAAAAGTTTAAATAGAAGTGGAAGGATCCCACCAGCAGGAATATTCTTGCAACCTCTTATAATGAAGAGTTTTCCCTCTTCTGATAATAGGAATGTCCAAGGAATGTCATTCTGCTCAGCTGGAAGCAAACTCAGTGTGCTAGTGTATTGTAATTTTGTATTCCTCTGGTTAATACCAACTTTTTCATTTTATCCAGAAGAATTGCAAATCCAGGATGGTGGCGAGAGATCATGAGTACTAGTCTTGTCCTGGACACAGTGTCAGCTGGGTGGCTTTGGGACAGTATCTCAGCCCTAGGAAGAAGTGACATATTATTCCTGAAAATCCTGCCTAGAAAACTGCAGGGATTGTCCACCCAGTCACCAGGAATCAAGGCTGACTTACTTGCTTTTAAAGCTACTGTATAGAAAGCCATTGATGTGCACATTTCTGCCTAAGACATTTTTCAATTCATGTAAAAATACATCTGATCAATAGTAATTTTTTAAATTTATATTGCCACCTAATTGCTCATTGATGACTCAAAGCAGTTTATAGGAGATAAAAGCACAATATAAAAGAGATAAAAATAATAAAAAATAAAACACACATTCATACCAATCATTTAATGGGCTCCATCCCGCTCTGGGTTCTCCAGACCCGCTGAGAGAACCATATCTTCAAGGACTTGTGGGAATCAGACTAATTCTCAGAGGGATGATGTTCCAAAGGGAGGGAGCCACCACGAGACGGCCCTTCTTCTGGATCCCACCAGATGTATCTCCTTAGGGGACGGGACCCACAATATTCCTTACCTCCCTCCTCTAGTGGGTCAGGTGGATGTAAACCGCAAGAGATAACCTGGTCCCACGCCATGAAGGGCTTTAAAGGGGACAACCAGCACCTTGAATTGCATCCGGAAGCAAATTGGTATCCAATGCAGCTCCCGCTGAAAAAGGCACTGAAAAAAGTGAATTTATGACCATTTTTCACACTTAACAATCATTGCAGCATCTCCATGGTCATGTGATTAAAATTCAGACACCGATTCATATTTATAACAGTTGCAGTGTCCCTGGGTTGTGTTATCACCTTTTTGCAACCTGTTGATAACAAAGTTAATGTGGAAGCCAGATGCACTTAACAACTGTGTTACTAACTTAACAAATGCAGTGATTCACCTAAACCAGCGGTTCTCAACCTTTTTATACGGCGACACACGGATGCGCCGGCATGCGCGGCACCGCCCCCATGCGCGGCGCCACCCCCTGAGGGGGAAAAATGGCGGGTCGTGTTGTTTGGCGACCCCCGTAAAATGGTCGTTCGACCCCAAATGGGGTCGCGACCCATAGGTTGAGAACCGCTGACCTAAACTGTGGTGAGAAAGGTCGCAAAATGAGGCAAAATTCACTTAACAACCATCTTGCTTAGCAACAGAAATTTTGGGTTCAATTGCAGTCATAAGTCGAGGACTACCTGTACTCTTCTTCTTTAAAAAAACATTCCTATTATATCACATCTTGAATTAATGTCCATCTGCCTAATCATCCTGTTCCAAAGTTTTCGATTTATCATCTTCAGTCACTATTTACAACAATTTTAGAAAAGAAAATAATTAAAGAATGACTAAGGGAGCTCACAGAAGGCTTTTTATTTCTGAGGAGGTTATTTAGGCAATTGTTAAGATGCTGTTTGCACTGTCTGCAAGTTAAAGATGGGAACTTTGAAATACACTTATAAACCATATTTTATTAGGGTTCTGGAACATCAAGTATCTTAACAATAAAGACTCCCTCAAGCAAAGGCCCTGTGCAGATCAACCACTGTGAATTCATCTCCAGTCTAATATTTTCTAGCTGATGTGTTCATATATTGTAGACATCCTCCTTACGCAGAGAGATTTAAGCTTTCTCCCAGATTTTTAGGAGGAAAAAAATCTTCACAATTATGCAGCTGGAAACCACTTTATGCCCCCAAATCTAAGAGATATGATCTGGAGGCCCTGTTAAAATGGGGCTTGGACCAAGCAACATAGCAACTGAAGCTTTGTTTAAAAAAAAATGTGAAATCATGGCCCAGATTGCTGTTTCTGTGGCAGGGTGCAGAGGATCAAAAGCATTCCTTCCGTGTTTGACTTCAGATGCTACAGCCACTGTAATTATTGGGAAACACTTTACCTTTTTTAAACGAAAAATATGACTACAAAATTTGTAAATCTGCTATCTAGTGCAGTTTTAGAAAGTTGTACTTATTTGAGTTAGTCAGAACCAACTTAAATTATTTTAGGAATATGTAGAAAATAATTGTCTTCTAAATACTCCTAGCAGTAGACAGTCTTCATCAAAGGTTTATAACTTGAAAGTCAAGGCTTGTATTATGTCAGGAGCTGCTTTTTTTTTCTATAATCAATTCATACTATTTTTTTTTATACAAACTACATAAATTTGATGACGGTAGGAATATTTTTACTAAAAGGGAACATTATGCTAATACAAAGTTACATGATATATGGTTATATACATGGTAATATTAATATTGTAATAAAGACTATTTATATGATATTCCATGGTACATTCTAAATCAGTATGTTAATTTATTCTCTGTCAAGTTTCTCATAAAATGGCTCAGTGCAAAGAATTTTCTCAATGATAAAATATGTAATGCCTCACTGTTAAAGTTTAAACTACGATCAATATATCCCAAAGGTGCTTTTTCAAAAGGCAACTGGTCTGTCTTTGTTTTTCCTTGAAGACGTTTCGCTTCTCATCCAAGAAGCATCTTCAGGTCGAACTTGAACTGAACTGAAGAAGCAAAATGTCTTCAAGGAAAAACAAAGTCCAGTTGTCTTTTGAAAAAGCACCTTTGGGACAACCATGACTGGATGAATGAGAATCTCCATAGACATTTAGGATGAATATAGTCTTCATCTATGTCAGATAATGACTTACCTTGTTTCCCTCCAGAAAAGATACAATCCAAAATTAAGTTGGAAACTTTATGGACATAATATACAGAAATCCAGATTCCAAAAGTGTATTCAGTTTTCTTAGCTGCATTAATTTAATTGGGCAATGTGAAAACAAAGAAAAAATATTCTAGCTCAAGTGTGCGTTGTGCTGGTTTCTACCATTAATAGGGAACTTGATTTACTAGTTTTGTCCTAAAAAGTTACATGGCAGTGTAGATTTCAGGGTGATATTCCAATAATCTCAACTAAAAACGGGTATTTTCTGTTACCTGTTTCCATTTTCTAATCACAAGCATTTTTAACCCCCAGCAGGTCTCACAAATATTATTTTTCCCTTGATCTCTGGTTAGTTGTACTCTATAATTTGTAGAGATCAACATCAGACCTACTTCAGAAATTAAGAAGTAGACATATTCAAGTAAATTATCCTGTGAAAACATTATCTGCAAACCCAACACTTTCAAACATATTTGATATTATAAGCAAAGTTATATTATTTCCCAGCTAATTGATTATTACTTTATCTATCTAGCTTTATTTAGAATTTTGTTAAGCGCATATGTTGGTTATCTCAAATTATGTGTAAAGGTAAATTAAGAGGCAATTCAGTATAGTAGTTATGGCACCAGTCTAGAAACCGGGGACTGTGAGTTCTAATCCTGCCTTATGCATGAAACCAGCTAAGTGGATTTAGTTCAGTCAGCCTCTATCAGTCTTAGGAAGAAAGCAATGGCAAATCACTTCTGAAAAACCTCGCCAATTGCAGGGACTATTCTAGGCAGTCATCAGGAGTCAACAGTGACTTGAAGACCAAAAGTAAAATAAATATAACAGTTGCTGTAGTTTGTATAAAGAACATAGAAGTAAAATTTGTTTTTTTAAGCTTCTATTTTAATTTGAATTCACAATAGAGGAGATGATGTCATTTGTATGACTGCATTTTTTTTCTTGTCTTTGCACATGAATGAAAATAATGTACTAGAAAAAGGAAAAATATGTGACATCACTTGTTCATGGCATAAATTTGTACAAAGGGGGAGGAATGTAAAGTACAATAAAAACTACAGCTTTCTATTTAAAAAAATCTCCATTCCCATAAAACTCAAATTAGTCAAATAACTTTCAGTATGACTTGAAAAGCTAGATTTTCTTCCATTCATACACCTCAATTTTTCTTTTTTCTTTTTTATTAAAAAGTTTTTATTTTCCATTTATTCATACAAAATACAATTAAATTCCTAACCATTGGTACCGCCTGCCCATTCCCCCCAGGCTGCGTCCACCCTCTCTAATCCTTCCCCATGTCCCTCCTCTTTCTCTCCTCCCCTCCTACTCTCTTCCCCTCCCCTTCTCCTGTAACCATCCTCCCTACTCCTTCCTCCCCTCTCATCCCTCTCACACACATGAACGCAGCATAGGGGAAATGCCCAAGCGTTTACCATGACTATATTATCATTACCCACCCATTCACCCACCCACCCACTCACCCACCCACCCACCCTCAACCTTCCCCCCCTCGCTTCCCAGAGCAGAGTACAGGGTTATTATTAAGAAAGTTAACAATAATAAAAAAAGAAAGAAAGAAAAAAGAAAGAAAAAAAGAGAAGAAAAAACATCATACTTAACCTTTAACTCCCCTTAAATTAAGTCATATAAACAAATATCTACAACAGTTACTATAAAATTTACTCATAAAATAAATGAAACTTTATAGTTCCATATTTTTTCTGAATATAATCTATCCATCTTCTCCATACAATAATATATCTTTCTTGTGTATGATCCTTCAAATAAACAGAAATTTTTGCCATTTCTGCAAAGTTAGAAACTTTAAATATCCATTCTTCTAAAGTAGGCAACGAGTCCTTCTTCCAATAGGAGCCTACTAATAACCTTGCTGCAGTTAATAAATTCAACATTAAAGTAGTTTCTTTGTCATTTAAATCCACAAAGATACCCAATAAGAATAATTGAGGGGTGAACTTTATCTTCCTTTTAAAAATCTTTTGAATGTTCCACCAAATCATAATCCAAAAAGCCTTTACCTTTTTACAATTCCACCAAACATGAAAATATGTCGCATCCATATTACCACATCTCCAACATTTGGGTTGTAAATTTGGATACATACAAGATAATTTTTTAGGATCTAAATGCCATCTGTAAAACATTTTATAAAAATTTTCCCTCAAATTTTGAGCTTGTGTAAATCTAACATTTCTAATCCAAATTGTCTCCCATAAGTCCAGTGGGATCGGATCCTGAATATTCTGAGCCCATTTAATCATACAGTCTTTAACCAATTCTGTTTCAGAGTCTAATTCTATTAAAGCATTGTAAATTCTTTTTATATGGGCCTGACTTTGATCTTTAATCTGAATAACCAGATTTCCATCTTCTAGTGTTATTCCTTCTTTTTTATCTACAGTCCACCTGTCCACTATTTGTAAATATTGAAACCAGGACTGTAGAATATTTTCTTGCCTTAATACATCTAGAGATTTTAAATGCCAATCTGAACCTGACCAAGTTAATAATTTTTTATACAAAATTTTATCAAAATTCATCCCCTTAGAAATCCCCTCAATTGCACGTCTAGGAATCCCCCAGATAGGTATTTTATAGTTTAACCTATAATAATACTTTTTCCAAACTCGAAGTAAGGCACTCCTCAAAATATGTGATTTGAAAGCCCGGTCCACTTTCTTATTAAAAATTAAATATGCATGCCAACCATACATTAAATCCCATCCTTCAAGAACAAGAATATCCTTATTTGTTAAATTAAGCCAATCACTTATCCAAGTTAAGGCGGCTGCATCATAGTATAATTTCAAGTTAGATGCTTTAAGTCCTCCTCTTTCTCGGGCATCTTGCAAAATCTTAAACTTAACCCTTGGTTTTTTCCCAGCCCAAATGAATTTATTGATACCCTTCTGCCATTCCTCCAAATTTACATCTTTTTTTAAAATAGGTATCATCTGAAACAAGAAAAGAAACTTTGGTAGAACATTCATTTTTACAGCTGAAATTCTCCCCAACAATGACAATTGCAGTTTTTTCCAGTCATTTAAATCCTTTTGCACTTTTGCCCATAGTGATTCATAATTATTTTTATACAATTTTCCATTTGAGGCAGTTAAATATACTCCCAGATATTTAACCTTTTTCACCATCTGAAAACCTGTGGCTTTAACCAAACTTTCCTTGTCATTGGCTAACATATTCTTAGATAATATCTTAGTCTTATGGTTATTGACTTTAAAACCAGAAACTTTTCCATACTGTGTTATAGGTTCTAATAAACAATCAACCGCTCTAATCGGTTGTTCCAAAATCAAAACCAAATCATCCGCAAAAGCCCGTAATTTATACTCATTTTTTCTTATCTTTATATCCTTGATTACCTTTGATTCTCGAATCTGGATCAACAAAATCTCCAATGTCAAAACAAATAACAATGGAGATAATGGACATCCTTGTCTTGTCCCTTTTTCAATACTAAAAGTCTCAGTCAATCCCCCATTAACAACAACTTGAGCAGATTGTTGCTGATATATAGCTTTAAGTGCATGTAAAAATTATCCCCAAAATTCATTTTCTCTACCAGTGAGAATAAGAATTGCCAATCTAATTGATCAAAGGCTTTTTCAGCATCCAAAAATATAAAAGCCACAGGAATCTGATTGTTCTTATCCAAATACTCAATTAAGTTAATAATTTGTCTAACATTATATTTCATGTATCGCCCTGTTATGAATCCTGATTGATCACTGTGAATCAAATCCTTCATAACCTGCATTAATCTATTTGCCAAAATTTTTGTAAAAATCTTGTAATCTACATTTAATAATGATATCGGCCTATAATTCTTAGGCTCTGTAAGATCTTGATCCTCCTTCGGAATCAATGATATAAACGCTCTTTTCCAAGAAGGAGGAACTTGTGCTCCCAGCAAGATACTATTAAAAAGCTCCTTTAATGGCTCCAACATTTCTTCATATAAATTTTTATAATACGTCGATGTCAATCCATCTGTTCCTGGAGACTTTCCCACCTTTAACTGCTTGAGAGCTAAGCCAATTTCCTCCACAGTAATTAAACAATTCATCCCATTTTGCTGTTCCTCTGAAACTTTAGGAAAATGTACTGATTGTAAATATTTATCTATATCCATTCCCTTTATATTATCACTTGAGTATAGTTTTGTGTAAAAATCTAAAAAACTCTTTTTAATCAAATTTTGCTGAAAAACTTCAGTACCTTTACATTTTACTTTCTCTATAATCCTAGCTTTCTGTTTCTTTCGTAACTGATAAGCTAACCACCTCCCAGGCTTATTCACATTACAAAAGGTATTATGTCTCATATAACGCAAATTGGTAGCCACCTGATCTGCCATTAACCTGTTAAATTGTTCCCTAAGAATCTTTATAGAAACCTTTAAGTTATTATCAGTTGGATTAAGAGCAAGTGCTTCTTCTTTTATTTTAATCTTATCTTCTATTTCTCTACGTCTTTGTATCCTTTTATCCCTAGAAACTTTATTTAAATGAATTAAAATTCCCCTCATATATGCCTTACTGGCGTCCCAGACCATGGGCATCGATGTACCCTTATTCATATTTAAAGCAAAAAACTCCTTTAAATACTCTTTACATTTTTGTACAAACTCTCCCCCGGATAAACAAATTCTCATTCAGTCTCCAAGGCCTTCTGTTCCCGTCTTCCAAGTATAGCTCCATCCACACAGGACTATGGTCTGAAAGGGTCCTGGGAAAGATTTTTACCTTTCTCACCCTAGAAAGAAAATCACTAGTAATCAAAAAGAAGTCAATCCTTGAAAATGACTGGTGTCTATCCGAATAGACGGTAAAATCTCTATCACTTGTGTTCCTTTCTCGCCAAATGTCAATAAGTTCCAACTCTTCTTTCAAATCAAAAAAAGTTTTGGGTAATTTAGTTTGAGTAAAATTTTTTGAAGAGCTCTTTTTATCTATAGTTATATCCAAAACTCCATTCCAGTCACCCATCAAAATTAGAGATTTATAATCCAACTGGGATATCTTCCTATGCAAAAGCTTATAGAATTGCTTCTGTTGTTGATTAGGGGCATATAATCCAACAATAAGAACTTTCTTGCCTTGTAACAGTAGTTCCATAAAGACATATCTTCCTTCAAGATCAACCTCAATTAATTTAGCCGATAATTTTTTTCTTCACATAAATTACAACACCCCCTTTTTTCCCTGGAGCTGGAGCTATAAAATGTGATCCCAAACGAGAATTTGTCAAATATTTTGAGTCCTTTGAAGTTAAATGAGTCTCTTGCAAACATATCAAGTCATTATTATGTTGTTTCAAATAATAGAAGACCTTTCTCTGTTTCTGAGGTGAATTTAAGCCATTAACATTCCAGGTCAGGAACTTGGCCATCTACACCGCCTGAAGCCTTTGAAGCATAGCCTGAAAATCAACTGTCGAAGATCTTTTAGGTCTTGCCCCTCCCACAGGCTCTGTAGTAACCATTCCTTCTACTTTATTGCCACTCTTCTGCTGCTGCTCTTTTTCTTTGCGTTTATGGGCAGCTCGTGTCATCCTTTGATCTTTTATCTCAAGATTCTGTACAGGCAACACCGCTTGTTCCATGACCATCAATGAGGAAGCTCCTGCCATAACGGGCTCTTCAATTATCCTTGTTTGTGGAGGTGAAGACGGTCTTGCCTTTAGAATAGAGTGATAGAAATTTCTTGCCTTTAAAACTGTAGTTAATCTGTAACGTATTCCATCATAATTCATTACGATTCCTCTTGGAATCTCCCATCTGAACTGGATTTGACAACGTTTTAACTCATCAGACAGAAAAGTAAAATCTTTTCTACCTCTTAAAATTTTTGGAGGTATTTCTTTTAAAATTATCACATCTTGAGCTGCAATTTGAAACCTCTTTTTATAAAAAACCTGTATAATTTCATTACGAGTAGATCTTCTGGAAAAGTAAATAACCACATCTCTTGATAAATTTCTCTGTCTGGCAACCCGTGAGTTGACTCTGAAGATTTTTTCTATCTCATTCCCAACTTCTTCTGGTATCCATCCAAGATTAAAAGCGATATCTCTAACAATAAGCATCTTCAAATCTTCCTGGGAATTTTCTTTCAATCCTCGGATATGCAATGCGAACTCCATTTCTCTATATTGTGAAATAGTTTGTTCATCCTGTGTAACTTCTATCTTATTCTCCACTTCCTCCATTCTAAATTCCAGTTTTGCTGCATTTTCAGTAATCTCTTCCATCTTATCGTCAATCCTTTCAATATGCAGGGCAAGACCAGAAAACGCAAATAATATGTCTTCTCTGACCTGCTTGTTCTTTTTCTCCAATAATTCTTCTGTAATAGCCCTCTCTGCAATTATAAGATCTTTTACCTCCTCTTTAATATCCAAAGCAGTCATTTTTAAAGCCTCTTGTAAGTCTTTGAGAGAGATTGCAGGAGGAGGAGAGGGTGGGGGTGATTTTGGTTTAGACTGAGAAACAGGTTGAGTCATTGGGGAGGAAATAGAAGCTTTAGGGACAGAGACCAAACGTTTTGAAGCCATTCTGTTAAGTTCAAAGGAGCAACAGTTCTTTAAATAATAATAAAAAATAAAAAGAGAAAGAGGAACAAAATTCTTGCCTCTATATTTAAAACATGAACTTTTAACTTTGTTGCAAAGTCAAACAAGAAAGACAGTCGCCATTTTGCCTTTCACTTTCCCTTTCTTCAAAAGGGAAAGTAAACAAAGAAAAAAAGGGGGGGAGAAAATGCTTGCAGGAGTTAAAGTCACAATCAATCTTAATCCACTTTCTCCTGGTCTGCTCTGTCTGCATTTGAATACTCACAAGCCTCCCCAAAAAGCAGATGTGGGAGCGGCGCCTTGCTTCATCCCAGAACTTCGGGACAAAGACGTCCTGGAGTGCGGAGTTGGCTCAGGCTCCGAGGGAGCTCTACCCTCCGATCCCTGAAATTATGGGGATCCAGGGGAGCTCTTACCTCTACCTGAGCGGCTCTTCTCTTCCCTTTCTCCCAGGGAAAAGATTCAAGCTGCAGGACAGCTGATTGTCAAAGTCCCGCGGCTTTTACACAACCCAGGAACGGGCTGCTTTGTGAAAAGCAGCCATCGTAGCTGCTTGATCACACCGGAAGCCCACACCTCAATTTTTCTTAATGTTTTTATTCTTCTTCGCACTTTGAAAAAGTTAATTGATCTTCATGAAAGATAATAGGCTATCCTTTCTATATTAATTTCTTATTGTTTATTTTAATGAAAATATTGTAGCTTCCTTTTCTGTGAGCTCAAGTTGTTTTAACTGTAAACACATGGTATAATAATAATAATAATAATAATAATAATAATAATAATAATAATAATAATAATAATAGCAAAAGGCGGCCTTATTACGAACTGCTTCCATCCTGCGACGATATCTGTAATACCATCAAACATCCACATCTGCCTATCCCAGGTCCTGGGTAAGGACTCGATAGGTAGACAAAATGCCAAATCCAGTCTGAACATCTGGCTGACTGTTCGATGATCGATAATCGATAGGTAGACAAAATGCCAAATCCAGTCTGAACATCTGGCTGACTGTGCGATGATCCATAATAATTGTTATTGCACTGTTTCCTCTGTCAGCAATACTGAATAACTCAGGACATGGCTATCAAACATCAAAAACATCTGCCAGACTATCCCATCTCCTTTACATGGATGATCTGAAGCTGTATGGAAAAACATCATCTGAAATAGAATCGCTGCTCAACACTGTCCGCATATATAGCCAAGATATTGTAATGGAGTTTGGCTTGGACAAATGTGCCACACTTGCTATCAAACAAGAGAGTAAAGAAGATCTTAAAGTCCAAACTCAATGGAGGAAATACCATAAAGGCAATCAACACCTGGGCAATTCCAGTCATTAGGTACACAGCTGGAATAGTGGACTGGACTGAAGCAGAACTAAAAGCAATGGATAGGAAAACCAGAAAAATAATGACAATGAATCACGCCCTTCATCCATGCAGTGACATTGACAGACTTTATCTACCAAGGCAAATAGGTGGGCGTGGAATGCTACAAGTACATCAGATGGTTGAAGAAGAAAAAATGGCTTTGGAAGAATATCTGAAGAACAATGATGAAGATGCACTGAAATTAGTATATCAGGAAGGCTTACTGACTACTGGAGAGACCAAACTGGCCTACAAGAAAGACCAAATGAAGAACAGAATAGAGGCATGGGAAGACAAAGCACTACATGGCCAATACATTAAAAAAATAGCTTGGAAAGCAGATAATAACAAGACCTGGCAATGGCTAAGAGCAGGAAAATTGAAGAAAGAGACCGAGGGACTAATTCTGGCTGCACAAGACCAAGCCTTAAGGACAAATGCATATAAAGTCAAAATTGAGAAGACAGCAACAGACAGTAAGTGCCGCCTATGCAAAGAAGCTGAAGAAACAGTGGACCACCTGGTAAGCTGTTGCAAGAAGATTGCACAGACTGATTACAAGCAGCGGCATGACAAAGTACCAACAATGGTGCATTGGAAGATCTGCAAAAAATATCATTTGCCTGTAAGCAAAAACTGGTGGGATCATAAAATAGAGAAAGTCATAGAAAATGATAAAATTAAACTGCTCTGGGACTTCAGAATTCAAACAGACAAGCACCTGCAACATAACACCCCAGACTTAACAATTGTCGATAAGAAAGACAAAAAAGTCTGGATAGTGGACGTGGCAGTGCCTGGAGACAGCAGAATAGAAGAGAAAGAACTGGAGAAGATAACAAAATACAAAGATCTACAAATAGAAATAGAAAGACTGTGGCAAAAGCAAGCAAGGGTAGTACCAATAGTAATAGGCTCCTTGGTGCAATCCCAAAACAACTGGAGCACCACTTGAACACCATTGGCATTGACAAATTCGCTATTAGTCAATAGCAAAAGGCGGCCTTACTAGGAACTGCTTCCATCCTGCGACGATATCTGTAATACCATCAAGCATCCACATCTGCCTATCCCAGGTCCTGGGTAAGGACTCGATAGGTAGACAAAATGCCAAATCCAGTCTGAACATCTGGCTGACTGTGCGATGATCCATAATAATAATAAAACTTAGAAGGGACTTTGGAGGTCATCTAGTCCAACCCCCTGCTCAGGCAGGAAACCCTATACCATTTCAGACAAATGGCCGTCCAGTCTCCTCTTAAAAACCTCCAGTGTTGGAGCATTCACCACTTCTGGAGGCAGGTTGTTCTACTGGTTAATTGTTCTAACTGTCAGGAAGTTTCTCCTTAGTCTATGTTGCTTCTCTCCTTGATTACTTTCCATCCGTTGCTTCTTGTTCTGCCTTCAGGCGCTTTGGAGAATAGCTTGACTCCCTCTTCTTTGTGGCAGCCTCTGAGATATTGGAACACTGCTATCATGTCCCCCCTCGTCCTTCTCTTTATTAAACTAGATATACTCAGTTCCAGCAACTGTTCCTTATTTTAGCCTCCAGTCCCCTAATCATCTTTGTTGCTCTTCTCTGTACTCTTTCTAGAGTCTCAACATAGCCAGAACACTTATTTAAAACACACATTAGAATATAAATCCAGCTTCCAACACACACAAAAATCACTGAAAGGGAACAATAAAAATTCTTGAAATGCAATTTACTCACATATACCTACATTTAGCTCATAAGTATAGTATAGCTACTTGTACCTAAAGAAAGGGGTCTCAAAAAGTGTTCCAAGCACTATGAGCTATTTCTTAAAATGCATACGCATCCTTATATGATGTTGGCTGGGTGTTGTTCATTGGGAGTGTAAGGATCAGTTCTAATGAAATTGAAATGATTGCTCAGTTTGCTCAATCCATTTCAGTTCATGTTTTCAGACAGCTGAGTGGCATTTACCTAATTAGGAAGTTGATTTAGTTTGCAAGGATAGAATCTATATGTGTAAGAGGTATTGAATCATTAGATCAATTCAAAGACAACAATTTGATTCAGTGTTTTGATACAAATTGATAATGTGACTCAGAAAAGGGATAGTTTAGAATTTAATTGAATCTTCACAAAGAATAATACTCAAGTTAGTTCTCTAGTGGGTTGGGGTATAAGTGGTCCATATAAATTTCTTGCTTACCAATAGTAATAGTGGTAGTTGCAGTAGACCAGAATTTCTGTTGCTAAGAGATAATTTGCAAAATGCTGTGTTACATAACTGCATTACTTAGCAACAGCAATCCCAGCAGTACGTGTTGCTTTTGTTAAGTGAGACTCACAAGTCATTGACCAAGCACCTCCTCACAGCTTCTTGCTGGCTTCCAACAAATAAAAGTGAATGAGGAAGCCAGAAGGAAGTTGTGAACCCAGGGCAGTTTGCAAACAGGTCAGTGGGTGCATAAGCGACTGCTCTAGGCCAGGGTTGGCTGCTACCAGGGGCAGAAGGGTACCTAAGTTGCCCGACACTCCATTGCCCTTTTTCTTAGGTATATTTAAATTCTCTTTATTCACTTGTTCAAGCATCTTTCATCCCCATGGATTTGTCTGATAAGCTATCCTCCTATTATAAAGTCAAGGGGAAGGAATCATTAGAAAAAGAAAGAATACCACCACAAATTTCACTTCTCAAATGGAAAGGGAAAATAGATTAAGAATTAGAATCCAGTTCAGTTTGGAGGTGTTGCATATTATAATTAGGCATTCCTGTTGTCTGTATTATTATAAAATCTGGATTAATCTCAGGTCATAAGCATTGATTATTTAGTTAGCAGAGATAGTTAAACTGTGATCATATACAAACCCTACTACTGCATCAATTTACCTAATGGATACTGAATTTCACGTTAATTACTCTGGCATGATTTGCTTTTCTTTGCTCGGAATTAGCTGCAGAGGGTGGTATTTCTAACTTTGTGTGCCATTAACTGTTAAAACTTTCTGTCTTTTCCTTCTCAGTTTTCTGTTTTTAGAAATGTAAAAGCTCAGACTCTTTAGTCCTGCATATACGAAAAAAAAGTCCAAATCCTTAAATCATTTATTTTTGTTATCTATTCAAGAATGGATTATTGCATACTAATTTGGGGATAAGGAAATGCTGTAACCAATGTTCTGGAGATCCCTTTATCTTACAGGCTTTTTCTTTTACCCTTCTTCTGAATTGTAGAGTATCTCAATGCTTCTCCCACACTTTGCTGCTCATGTGTTCCATTTTCTAATAACCAGTTATTACAGCATCTCTAACCCATACATTAGGCTTCTCTCAAGAAATAGTGAACACTAGAACTGGAATCAGGCTCAAACAGTCATTCAAAGATGCATCCACTATGCATAAATTACAACATGTCACAAGTTAATGTATGCTTAAATTTGCAAAAGGCTTTTGATGAAAACCTTCTTAAACTAAGCACATGTTGTGCGAATTGGCTGTACCAAGAATCAGAAGCAGCCTGAAATCAGGAAACAAATACTGTATGTATTATGAATAATTTTTCTTTGTCATTTCCTTGCTGTTCCACTTAAAATCTTGCTTTAATAATTTTTCTATCAATTTTTATTTAAAGGTAAATTTTACTTTGTAAACTGTAATTTGTAATCTGTAACTTCTTGGAAAGTAATGTTTATTGAGATGTGCAGAGATCTCCCATCATCTTTAGCATCTTTATAAACCCTTGAGCTGCATATGCCACTGAACCTCAGTTATGGTGAGTTACCCTGTGGTAAGATGGGCAGCTAATAATAATAATAACAACAACAACAGCAGCAATAATAGCAGCCCTCAGGATGCCCTCAGATTACTAATGAGATAAAGAAAATACAATTTAATTGAATCCTGTGGAGATATTTCCCTGCATGCCTTATATAATGGACTGAATCAAACCCTAAATGATCTTACTTTTAAGCTATGCAAAGCAGTAAAGGATACTAAAACTGTGACATCATTTCTGTGCGCAATTGCCTTTCCATCAAGAAGATTAATTATGCACATAGAATTTCCATTGAAGCTAATTAAGAAATTATCACTGTACCATATCTTTACCTATAGTGTATACATTTTTCTTCCCCAAAAGATATTACTTCCTTAAAAAACAACTGGACAGAGATTTTTTTTAAAGTGGTACCTTGGTACTAATTGTTAATTGGTTCTGGAAGGCACAATGATACCAAAAATGATGAGTACCAAATAAAATTTTCCCATAAGGAATAATGTAGTAAGTCACAAGGCAGCTGACACCGGCAGATTCTAGCTTGTGTGTTGAGTACTAAACAAATGATGAGTACCGAGACAAAATTTTCACATCAAAATGTATTGAGTATCAAATTTGATAAGTTTCAAAGCAGTTGAGTACCAAGGTACCATTGTATGTTACCATTTTGATCAGAGTGAATTTAAAATACATTAGAGTTCTATTCCTTCCTTTTCTGCAAGTAAGGAATTGTATGTCTTCAAAGGTATATTTCTTAATAGTAGGAGGCTTACATCTTTCCTATAACAATACCAATATTTCTACATTAGAGTATCAACTGTTGGAGCATGTATCAAAAGGAATAAAAATAAATACATGAGATAGGGCTATGATATCAAATCTAGTTATTTTAATACACAATTCATAAAACCAGGGTTTCATTAAGAAACTGGTTATCTTCTCCACATCATTAGAACTATTATGATGTTGGCTAAAGAGGACTAAGAAAAAATAATCAGCGAGTCACAGAGCCATTGAACCTTGATCCTAACCACAGTTTGAAGGTATCATCAGGCCCACTTCTTCTGACACTTGTGACTCAAATCTTGAATACAGTCCTGTTCATCTAGCCTATGGAAACATGATGATGTCCACCTGAAGAGTCAAGAGTACAAAACAGAGGGATGCCTTGATGTACACAGAAGCATTCAGCCCACACAACACTAGTTGGGAAAAAATGGAGCTGGAAATCAAAAGGGATCAATGTCAACTATAGTGTGAAAGTTCTCACCTTTTTTCCCCCTTCCATTCAATCATGTCCAATTGTTGGAGATTACCTGGAGAAGTCCTTCTAGTTTTCTTGATAAGGTTTTTCAGAAAAGGTTACCATTGTCTTTTTCCTAAGATGACAGAAGGACAAGATTGCTCAGCTGGTTTTTCTACTGGGATAGTGATGGTCTCCCAGTTTCTAGCCTGATGTCTTAATCACTACACCAAACTGATTCAGTTCTCACCTAGCCAGGGAAAATGAATATGATAGCAAAGGTGGCCATTTGAAAACAAGGCAGATGTAGACAGCCCAATCCTTCCAGAAGAAAATACCAGACATCTGTGATGTAAAGGCAGGAAGAAAAACAGAATACAAGCACTTTTGAACATTGTCTCAAAGGTGTTTTTTCAAAAGATAACTGGAATGTTTTTTCCTTGGAAGAAGAACAAAATGTTTCACTTCTCAACTGTCTCAACTGTCAATATTTGATGGAAGGATAGGTACTTAACAGTTGAGTCTCAACTGTCAGTAGAGTCTCAACTGTCAGTACCTATCCTTCCATTCCCCCTCCCCCCTCCCACTATCATAACTGCTGAAGCTCCTTGGATGAGAAGCAAAAGGTTTTCTTCTTCCTCAAGGAAAAAACCCAGTCCAGTTGCCTTTGGAAAAAGCACCATTGAGGCAACTATGACCTGGATGACTGAGAATCTCCACTCTTTTGAACATTATTTGTACGGCTTGTTCTGCAAATAGTTGAGTAAGTTGATACTTTTTTAAACAGCTATTAAATAATTAAATTAATAAATAATTAAAAGAATTCCTGAAATTCTTTTGAGTTTATGAATTCCTTTACATTCCTACCTGTAGAGTTAAACCTGACAGGCACTCATGGACAGCCAAGAGGTTCCTGTACAGAAACATCCGTATGCAGTCTGAAGTTGGAAGAACTCTCCTTTATAGCCCAGCAACATTCAATTGTCATTCAGCATCTTATTGGGCTTCCATATTTAGCTTAAGAGCTCCTTACACAGTTCTACTGTGCTACTGCATTTTGCTTCAGATGCAAAGCAGGAATATCCTCTGTCCTGATTCATACCCAACTTTCAGTGACAACAATGTATTTACTGACTCAAGATCCCTGATTATGATACCGAGCATAATCATTTTCTCTTACCTTTTCTTTCCATCTGTTTCCTACCAGAGTACAGAGGGCCAAGATATCTTTTCATGCATCTCTGCAAAGAGCCATTGTGAAGCTGTGATCTTTAATCGTAGCCTCAATTTGTTACCATAATATAGACAGTATCTTTAAAGAAAAAAAGTTAAATGTCAGGGGAGATAATAATACCCTTCTGAGCTTTGTGTTTTCTGTGGACTCTTTTTTTTTATTGAAAGTTTTTTAAAATTTTACAAAACAATACAACCCTTCCCCAAACCTCCCCAACCCTCCCATTCCCTCCCCCGACCTTCCCAGAGCTGAATATAGGCTTAATTAAAATTTCTTCAAAAAATCTTAAAAAAAAATATAAAACATGAATAAATCTAAATACATTAATTAAACAAATTATAAGATACTTAGCAATAATATATGTATAGAAAAAACATAAGTACAAAAAAATACTTAAAAAAAAAATAGGAAAAAAGAAAAAGATAGAAAAATAAATAAATAAATAAAATCTATAAAATATTTTAAATTTTAAATATGAGTTATTAAAAAACTAAATAATATTTTTATATCCAACTTGTATTGTATAAAATCAATCCATTTTTTCCACACCACAAAATACTTCTCTTGCGATTGATCCTTCAAGAAAGCCGAAATCTTTGCCATTTCCGCCAAATAAGAAACTTTAAAAAACCACTCTTGCAAAGTAGGAAAAGATTCCTTCTTCCAACATTGCCCTACTAACAACCTTGCCGCTATGATTAAATTTAACATCAATGTAGTCTCTTTAGTATCACAATCAGTAACAATACCTAACAAAAACAATTGTGGGGTAAATTTTACCCTCCTTCTAAAAATTCTTTGAATATTCCACCATATCTTAATCCAAAAAGCTTTTATATTTTTACACGACCACCAGATATGATAATAAGTAGCATCCAAACATCCACATCTCCAACATTTAGGCTGTAAATCAGAATACATACAAGACATTTTTTGTGGATCAAGGTGCCATCTATAAAACATTTTGTAAAAATTCTCCCTTAAATTCTGGGCTTGTGTAAATTTGACATTCCTCACCCAAATAGTTTCCCAAGTATCTAGTAGAACTGGTTCACCAAAGTTTTGTGCCCATTTAATTATACATTCTTTAACTAATTCTGCTTCTGAATCTAATGCTACTAACACCCCATAAATTCTCTTAATGTGAGTTCGTCTTTGATCTTTTACTTGTTTAAAAAAGTTCTCATCTTCTCTAAGCAAACCCACATTACGATCTATCATCCATCTATCCACTATTTGTCTATACTGAAACCATGAGTATGTAATATTTTCTTGTGCTAAATCTTCCAAAGATTTTAACTGCCAATTTTTGCCATCCCATCTAAGTAGTTGTGCATAAGAAACACTATCCATCTTAACTCCTCTCTTTATCCCCTCAATCGCATGCCATGGTATAGCCCATAATGAAATTTTAGAATCACTTCTGTGATATTTCCTCCAGACCCGAAGTAAAGAAATACTTATAATATGAGATTTAAAAACCCTATCCACCTTTTTAAACTCTTTATCAGCCAAAATAGAATGGGAAAGAAACTAGTTGAAAATTATAGTACATTAAAACAATTGGCAGTTACATTGATATTTCAGATGAAATTAATTATTTTCAGATTTTTTGCTCATTACTAAAAAGTAAAAGGGTAGCTCTATTTCAAACACATCTTATTCTTATCAAAAATAAGAAAGCATTCACGGAACACAAGGTAATATAAGCCTGAAAGACAATACAGTAAGGGTGTACAGGACAGAATTGTGCCACTAATATAATGGCAAGTTTACCTGCAGTACTGTATCATTACTGTGCTGATATAAGTAGAGAGATTTCCAAATTCTTAGAGATTCTTTGCCTTTTAAAATATGTAAGGTCTATTCTGTGGCCATTGCCTTATTATATTGTTCCAATATTTTTTATCTTCTTAACCTACAATAGTCAAGACAGTAGAGTTCACACATACCATATATTCCCCCAAATATGTGGGTGTGGGTGTGCTTATGTGTATCACACACCACACACACACACACACACACACACACACACACACACACATTATTGAAAAGCCAACTCCAACTCCAACTTTTGGTTGTTGCAAAACCCTCAAAGCTACCAAATCTGCATTTACCGTACCTCTTCTTTCCAGGAAATTTATTGACCTTTCAAAATTTCTATAAAGGATCTTTTTGGTCTGAAGAGACAAGTAAAAGTCATTTTAATGATAATTAAATCAGTGGTTCTCAACCTTTTTAATGCCGCGACCCCCAACCGGTCGTAAGTCAAGGACTACTCAACCGGTCGTAAGTTGAGGACTACTCAACTGGTGCAGCACCGTTTGCAGAATGGGACTTTTGATGGGCTGAGCAGGGCAGAGACAGCCTGGACAATTCCTATTGACTTTTGAAAGCCAATAGAATTAGACTCTATTCAAGAGAGTCTATTCTATTGGCTTTCAAAAGCCAATAGAATAAAAGGGAGTAGCACAGCTAAGGAAAAGGGGAAAAATGGCAAACTGTGTTGTTTGGTGACCCCCGTGAAATGGTCGTTCGACCCCAAATGGAGTCCTGACCCACAGGTTGAGAACCACTGAATTAAATGTTCATCTGTACAGTAAGTTATAGGGATAATACTAGCCAATTACTCAGTTATTTTGTACAAGGAACCTGTTTTCAAAGTACCAGTTTGTTCAATATAAGATTTATGACTGTAGTTATGCCAGGAAAAGACTTGTCTCTAAATATAATGATTTCTTGAAAAACTGGTACGGTAATTCCACTATATCAAAAATAATGTTAGACAAAAGTAAAAAGTTCATTTTATTTCTTTTTGATATTAGCAGATTTGCAGCCGGATATGGCTATATAAGTTTATTGAGTAAAGCTTACACAAATGTCTACCTGCGTTATCCAGGAAGGAGACTTCTCTATTAAAGAATGTTTTCCTCAGTGAAATTGCCCAGAATTTGTGGGTCACTGTTGCTAATAGCGTTCTCTAATGGGAGGAGATGATGACAGGTCTCATGATTTATCTTTTTTTTTCACACCTTCCAAAACAAAAAGAAAAACACAGTAATTTGAGCTATGGGGATTTGGGCGTGGATGGGAGTGGAGATGTAAGAAGCAATGTGTATGTGTATCAATTAGTATGTGCACTTTTCCATACATAAGTTTATCCACTAAATATTTGCTGGCTTTTGACTTTTTAAATCTTGAATTAAATAACTTTATACCACTGGCTATACATATATCTATGTCTATTATATCTATATACAGATTGCTAAATTATATACTTTTTGCACTGTTATGACAGAGCATATCACTACCAACATTTAGAAGCTAATGCTAACTAATAAATCAACTATAATTTGTTAATATGGATTAACCGGCCAAATTCTAAGCAGAAAGCTTCACAATATAATGATTTCTGAATCATTTCTTTTGAGACAAAGAATATATGCAGATGTTTGATAGCTATCAGCATATATTCATTGTCTCGTGTAGTGTTATTTACAAGTAATTTCACCAACAAATCTGTGAAACAGTGTATTGTTAATTAGGTTTCCATAGATCATCTGTGTTTAGTAACATTCATGTCAGATTATAATTTTATTACAGGGTTAGGTTTGTGTGCCCATTGGGATAGAAAACCGGGGTGGAAATGTTTTTCACTAAAGATTCTGTATTTACAGAGGTAGGGAAATACAGCTATTTTGACAAATAGGTTATTTTTTATTGCTGTTTTGCAGTTGCTTTGCCATACATGATCATTGGGAGATTGTCATACATATAAATATGTGATGTACACAACATCGCTACCTCTCTGAAACTTTGTACTATTTGTTTTTATAAATTCTGTTCAACTGATATTCCTCTAATAATAAAAAGCTCTTTGATCCTATAGAAAATTCAATTAATAGAATAAGGAGGAATGTGATTAGAATTAGAATAGTTTATTAATTGATTAGTCTTGCAACCTTATCAATAAGATAAAATAAAGCATATAATCTGGTTCCAGGATAAAATAAATAGAAAATGCATTTGTGATAATACGAGTCAGCAATCAGATAAGTAAATCTCCCTTGCAGGATACCTCAATTGGTATATGGGATTGTTAGCTCAACTTTCTTAATTAAAAGAGGAAAGTGTTTTTCAGTTATTCCTGTCTGCAAGCACACACCCTCCGTAAATCAAAATTCATTTAAGATAAGCAGGAAAACTTTTAAAGCAGAATTGGTAATGATACATACTATAAGAGACAGCATGGAAATTGCCTGAAATCCCTGGCCTCCTAGTTTGATTAATTCTTTCTGGATCACCTATCCGCATTTTAATACCAGCCAGAAGCAACAATTTAGTTGCTTTTTAAGCAATATTATTTTGCTGCATAACTCAGACACTAAAGTGTTCAAATAGCATTATTTTCAATATGTATGGTTCTCTTCCCTGTTGTATATCAGGGTTATATAATATTCCCAGTGAAAAAATGACATGTAGAGTTAGTGAGCAAAAGTTGAAATATAATAATTCTCCATTACTTATTATGCTACTAATTATATGGAAGAGTTTACTAAATAAACAAACAACCACATGCTAAGCTGCAAAATAAAACACCCAGACATCATGTGATTTCTTTCTTGTGCTTCTGTTGTTTGGTTTTTGACTTATAATATATGACTGCTTCCATCATTTTTTTCCCCCCTTTCCAAAAGGCAAGTATGCCATGCGGGACCTGGTTCACCGGCTTCCAGGAGGCAACAACAGTAACAATTCAGCAAGCAAGACCATGTCTGATGATACCGTAACTGCCATTTGCTGCACCTTGCATGAAGTCATCACAAAAAATATGGAAAATGCCAAGGCCTTACGGGATGCAGGAGGAATTGAGAAACTTGTTGGCATTTCCAAAAGTAAAGGAGACAAGTACGTTTTGCCAATCATCATCTGCTTGTTAGCTGTAATTTATAGTCTACACCAGGGATAGTCAACCTTGGCTCTTTTATGACTCGTGGACTTCAACTCCCAGAATTCCTGAGCCAGCATGGCTAGCTCAGGAATTCTGGGAGTTGAAGTCCACGAGTCATAAAAGAGCCAAGGTTGACTACCCCTGGTCTATACTAATGATTTCCTGGAGTCTTATTGTTTATTGCGTATTAGAAAACTTTACAGATAATGGAAGTACAAATTTGGGGCAGATCATACATGCAAACCAGCAGTAATCAAGAATGTATTAAGACGTTGAATTCTGACATAAGTATGAGGGACAGTCAAAACAAATGAATATTCATAAAATGACAGTATAGTATTTCTCAGGTTCAAATATCACACCAATTGAAAAACCAACCATATTATGATTAGGGTTAGGGATAATGGGTTCATTCTTTCTCTCTTAATCTTTAATAAATATGATTTTCAAAAAGAAGTTTTGATCTTTTTTTCCAAAGCATATAACAGTGTTTCTTAACTTCAGCAACTTTAAGATGTATGGACTTCAATTCCCAGAAATCCCCAGACAGCCATGCTGCTGCAATTGGCTGGGGACTTCTGGGAATTGAAGAAACACTGTCATACATTATTGATTGAACCAATGAGTGCTTTTCAGTTCCTCATATGTGTCAACTTTTTAATTCCCTAATAGGCACTCACCAAAAGTAGTGAAGGCAGCATCTCAGGTCTTAAATAGCATGTGGCAATACAGAGATCTGAGAAGTCTATACAAAAAGGTAAGATTATTTTGTCATGTTACCTATTAGTAAGCTACCATTTTTTGGAATAGGAACTTTAGAATGAAAATTAGTAATGAATCTAACATTTAAAATGCCCTGAAAATGTTACTGACTCTTCCAGTCTGTCTCCCTAATTTCAGTCTGACATATGTGGGATAGAGCATGGGCACCCGGTCATATTTTATAGGCAGATGTGATAGTTTGATTAAAACATAGAATTTTTTTAAAAAAACTTGAAGCCCTGTCCTTAAGAAATTCAAAGACAAATTATAAAAAAGGCAAGTTAAGTTTAAATATATGGTATGATTATGATCATTGTCTTTTCAAAAAAAGAAAAAAAGAACAATGAATTTTCACTGTGCATAGTAGTGCAAAAGAACATCTTACAAAAAGTCACACAGTTGGTATAACCCACAAACTGGCCAGAGATGTGGGTGCTACTAAGGATCTTTCAGAAATGATCTTAAACATATCCTAAATGGCATTCTAATTGGGATCTATGCTTTTTAAATGTAACTTCTAAACTATAGCTTATGTGGATAGCAATAAACCAAAGTCATCCTTGTTTAGTACTTCATGGAAAATGAATGACCCACAACAATTTTAGGACCTACTCTCTGTTGTTTGTTCTAAGTTGGGGCTCTATTTTAAAAATCTGAACCATTGGTAGGTTTTTTTCCCCTCCCATCCATTTTACTATGGGGAGCTGTAAAGAAGCAATGAAGAACCATCTCCAATGTTTTTTGCTAATAGATTGTTTTTTAGAGCTTCAGGCTAGCTAAAAGAGGAATAAGTTATTTTTGATTGTTTTTAATTAATGTAAGTTATTCTAGAGTCTCCAATGTGTGTGAGACAAGTTTGCCAGATAAAAAAAATTCTACAGTATTGTATGATAACACTCAAAATCATTTTTCTTCTTTAATAGCATTTGTGTAATGTTGTTGCCAATAGATAAAAAGAAAATCTTTACTGAAAGATTGATCCTGGGCTTGAAAGCAGCAATGATTTCATTCTTGTATTCCATTATGATATTTTAAGTGTTCAATTATAACCTGAATATGAGATTAGTCTGCAAATATACACTGTTTCAAAGGCACAAACTGGGGATTTCCTAAAAACAAAAAGATTTATATTAATTAATTTGGATTTAATTAATCAGTGCTGCATTTGTCTCATATACACATCAGCACTGAAGAATAAGCTTGCTTCATTTCAACTATATTGGTAGATGATTTCACAAGAAAATGTTGAACAATAAAATCCTAAATAAGACCCTAAATATTATTATAGATGGGAGAACTACATTGGAGAGTGGAGGGAGAAATAGCAAATGAAGATTCAATTTCCCTTTTAAAGCATATAGATCAGCCAAAGAAGTTTTATGTACAAAAAGAAGCTGTAAATTATTTGAGCAGAAAATGGCAGTTGAGATTAAGTGAAAATAAGTGCAAAATTCTAACCTCATATGTTCATTCATAAGCTATCAGTTAGCTGTAATACCTCAGTGTAAAATCTTAGAGGACATAACTCACTGGGTTGGATCAAGTAATGCCCCTTTGCTGACAATAGAAAGACATCTTTATACTCTAAAGGAAAAATCAACATTAGCTGTTTTTAGATTTTAAGATAGCATACAGTATATCATAACATTATACATCTGCTATACAAATCGATACTTTGATACACCCTGTAAAATACTGGCCCTTCCTTTTTTAAAAAAAGATTAATTAATAGTGTACAAAAAGAAAGGCACCCAAAGGTTTGAAGCACAAAAGTTTGTCTTTTTGATGAAGAATTATAGATTGTCAATAGTACGGTAAAGAAATGAATAAACTGATTGGTTCTTTATATAGCAAAAATAGAAAACAAAAATGAGCAAATATGTTTAGGCAAAATGTAAAATTGTAGCAATACATAATGTTTTGAATCCAATACTGCAGAAGTGGATGGCTACCAAAAGATTTTAACTTGATTGATAGCTTTGATAGCTACACAGAAGTTTCAAGTTTAGGAGTAGCACAGTTCTGATTATAAATGCTGAGAGTCAAAATGCAGAAGGCTGTCACCATCATGGCCTGGTTATGCACCACTCATGGTCATCTGATTGGCTGCTGTTTAAAGCAGAATACTGGGGAATATTGTTGTTGACTTGCTATATAAATTTAAATAAAGGGATTTTTATGTTTTTATGTCTTGAATTGGCTTCTCAAAACGTCCCTCTCACATGCATACACACTGCATCAAATATGTGAGCAAACAACTGAGTGAGATTTGTTTTCATTATTTGCTCCTTTTGTCTCTTGATCCTTAAAGTTCGGTAAATAAAAAAGTAACTGTACTCAAATGATATTCCTCTAAATGAGACTGAAGAAGGAAAATGTGCAAAAGTTGTGACTGGCATGTTCAGTTGTAAAGAAGACAAATACTAAGTTGGTCGAGGCAGACTGGTTCCTCAGCTTCTGTGGAAATAATTTCAATTGTAGGGTTGACTGGATATCATTTATTCATGACTGACATGTCATTACTTATTGTCATCTTTGACTAAGTTAGCAATATTTTAATAGTAAAAAGGGTTTAAAGCATTTGGATTGAACTTTTCTCATTTTAACATTCACTTCACATTTGATATAGTTGAATACAATCCTAAAGAATATTTTGCAGGAACATTCATATTATTTTAATGGTGCTCATGGATCTGCAGTTACCCTGACTGCTACTTCTGGTCACCATTGTCCTTTCATTTTCTTTCCTTCCCCATTCCCTTCTTTTCATTATACATATTTCAACAGGCATAAAATGTTCCTCCCCCTTAAAAAGTGTGGTCTTGTTTTGAATTATGTACAATGAGCCGACCTGTATGTTATCAAAGCCTTATATAACAAGGACTAAGTCTGCATTCTCTAGAAACACTAGCTGGGATACCTTCTTGGGACCAAGATGAAGAGACAGGTGTAGAAGCAACTTCAGACTGTGAAAAGTGATCCTTTAGAACAGGGGTGTCAAACTGCTGGGCCCACGGGCCAGATGCGTCATGGCGAAAACATGCCCATCCCATTGCCGGCAATGGAAAAAAGGTCACGATACATTGCGACGTCATGTGACATTGCGAGTTTGACACCCCTGCTTTAGAACAAATGGAACCCTGTCCAATTTAGTGTAGACATAAATATTAAGTTCAGTCTGATCACTCAACAATGTCACCTTCCTTGCATTTGGACTGACCATAAGCTTGCTCACCATCTGTGACAGGGTAAGCAACTATGGGTACCTCATCAGTTTTAGATCCTTTTATTAAATTCTATTAAATGAAGAGTATTTGTAATGTAAAGCGGAGTGTCATCCTCTGACATAATTTAGAGAACCGTTGGGCTCTACATAGACCTCATAAATTGAAAATATTGTTAGGTCACTTCTTCACGGTATGTCTGGTACTTAGCCCATCTGCTCAGGAAAAAGAAATAAGTGGGGTGATAGACAGTACCCTGGCAACTGGAGAGAGCACGGATCAAAATTAATAATTTGCTTTGTGTCACCCTAAACATGATTCATGTAAAGACAAGGTTCCTATCACCAATTATCAACCACCCAGAGTCACAGGGAATTGGCAGCATATAAATTTTAAAAATTATTATCATCAGATACTTTCCTTGTCAGAGTAATGTAATTTGCTGCCAAAATCTGAAGACCACAAGTTCTCCCCAAAGTTACCTTCCCTGATTTAGTCCATCATTGACTCCGAACATTCATTCACAGCCACCATTATTTCATCTGTTTGTCCTGAAAAAAAAAAGCAATTGCCTAGTGCAAGAATCATGCTTACTGAAGAAATGCATGGAGGGGGGGAAAAAGAGCCGAATATAATTCTGTAGCATAAGGACAGCAACTGAATCATCACCATCCACTCGTATAAAGAGAATAATGTGCTATTATTAATTTTAAGGGTTTTGTTTAGCTTTGATATAGTCTTTGTTGAGCACAGTTTGCACTGCGTTTTCTCTGCTTTAGAATCAGTCTGAATCAGCTATTATCAATGTAATCTATTTCTGATTATAATTTAAATGGTTACAGTTGTACAAAAATGTAGCCTAGTTCCCATATTTCTGTTTGAAAAAAAGAAATCTCACTGGAATAAATGATTGATTGACTGATTGATTGATTGATTTATGGCAGCGGGTGGCCCCAGACTTCAGAGTGGCTGAGGACAGAGGATTTTCACCTACCCATCATTCTGAGTCATGGCACGCTCAGCATTCCCTCTCCCAGAACCAAGAAACCAGAATCTATTCCCAGACCCAGGTATTCTGGCTGTCAGCTGATGAGTCTTGATTTGTGATTTTTTTTCTTTAATTCTTATTTATTCTAAAATTTATATACCACCAACATGCCTTACTTAAATGTGTCACATTAAATATTGGCACATTTAAACAATAAATGGAACTGAATGCATTGCTAGATTAGCACTGCAACAGCACTAAAACTTAAACATTGATATAAATCAAAATAGTTACAGAAAGTAATGTGTAGAATGCATTTTAACTTGCAGCATCAATGAAATCTTCACATCATTTGTATGAGCAATGAATTATTTCACTGTGGAAGTGAAGCTAACATAAAACAATGCAAAAGAGTAGTATGCTTAGTTTGGTCAGTCCCTTTTTTCTATGTAATCCTTCTCCATTATATGATAGAACTGATATATTTCTCAATCAGACATTTGCTCAAAACTAGAGTGTTTTTAGCAGGGAAAAATCAAAACAGCAATATTCTTTATTTTTATTTGATAAATGGTATGGATACAAAATTTATTTGACTTTTCTCTTTTGAAGCATTCAGGGTCATATGAAAAGTAAAACAGAATTATAATCCTGCTAAGAAATATTGCTGTTGCATTGTACCACTTAGCATCCTGGTTTGAATGTTATGTTGGTTTCTTTTTCACTTCCTGGCTATATGCTATTCTGATATTTTTTGCACAGAATTGTATTATGAAAATAATATAAACATGGCATTTTAAATTGCTTGAAATGCACTACAGAAATATTAATTTTATTTACTACTATATTTAATTCAACCATCCCCAAAAGTTTCCTCTATGTACATGTTTAATGTTTGCTGGCATCTTTAATAAATATCCTTCTAGATGTCACACTGCCCACAGAAATCAGATGACAGGCAGACAGATGATAGACAGACTGACTGACTGACTGACTGACTGACTGACTGACTGACTGATTTGATCAAACATACTAGTTTACAACTTGCATGGTACAGTTACTAGTAGACCCACTCCAGGTTTGTGAAAGCTATGTAACCTGCTACCTACTCACAGGTAATCTCAAATGGGTTGTCTTTGATCTCTTGGGCCTTTAATAAACAATTTGGTACTAAACCTCTTCTTGGCAGTTGCTTGCCAGCATTTTTAAACTATTTAGGAGCCTTCTTTAAACAGATGTCAGCTGCTTCTTTTTCTAGCAGCAGCAAAATGTTATTTCTGTGCAGTTTCATAGATGTACAGTAAGATATAAATATTAAATTCCTATCCCTTGGAGGTTAAAAAAGAAATACCCTAATGTAGGATTAATTGCAGATGGAGGAGGAAGAGAAGGGGTATTGTCTTACCTGAACACCTTTTCTCAGCATGTTGATGGAGAATCCACTGGTGGGTAATCTCAGCCTTCCTGCTCAGTTGAGACTAAGTCAGAAAATTGCCACACCTCCCGCTGGGCTGGACTGTACCCAGTTTTCGACCAAGGCAAAGCAAAAATGACGAAGTCCAATGCATTGGCTCCTCCTATCCCTGACACAGGACCAGACTGCCCTTAAAGGGTGGGTGTGGATTCTCCATCATCATGCTGAGAAAAGGCGTTCAGGTAAGACAATGCCCCTTCTCCAGCATGATGAGTGGAGAATCCACTGGTGGGACATACCAAAGCTGCTCATGTCCCTATGGGAGGGGAACTAGTCTGGGCTTGTGTCCCACTAAATGAAGTCATTTGCTGCAACACCCTCCGGCCAAACGCAGCATCCGAGGAGGCAAACTTGTCCAACTTATAATGCCTGATGAAGGAGGAAGGTGAGGACCAAGTTGCCGCCTTGCAGATTTCTTCAATGGACGCTTGGGTAGATCAGGCTGCTGTTGTAGCCACACTGCGAGTGGAGTGGGCAGTGATGTGTCCAGGAACCAGTAGGAATTGAGACAGATAAGCACGGGCAATGCACACCCTAATCCACCTCCCAGTGGTCGAAGAAGAGACCTTCTGACCCATGGAAGAGGGCTGGAAAGACACGAACAGGGCCTCTGACTTGCAGAAGGCAGAGGTTCGTTTTACATAACAATGCAGGGCCCTGCATACGTCCAGTTTATGCCACTGTCTTTCCAGTCTATGGGATGGATTGGGGCAAAAATTGGGAAGTACCACCTCTTGGGTCCTATGAAACCAGGTGTTGACCTTCGGAATGAAAGATGGATCTAAACGAAGGACCACCCTGTCCTCATGGAAGGTGTACAGATCACTCCTAACCGAAAGGGCAGCCAGCTCCGAAATACATCTGGCTGATGTAACTGCAATCAGGAATGCCACTTTCAGTGAAAGGAGTCTTAAGGAACAAGACCTGATGGGTTCAAATGGCATTGAAATTAGAGCTTGTAGAACTCATGAGAGGTCCCAAGAGGGGTAGCGACGAACCGCCAGTGGTCTGGCATTAGTCGCCCCCTTGAGAAAGGCGCTTACCATTGGGTGCTGGGCTAAAGGAGCCAGATTGTCACAAGTAAGTACCGTGGATAAGGCTGCTACCTGCCTGCGGATAGTGCTAGGTTTAACCCTCTATCCATATCCTCCAGCAAATAGTCTGGAATATTTGGAATGGTGACAGAAAGAGGCTGGAGTTGGTGCTTAGTGCACCACAGGCAAAAGTTTCTCCATGTCGCATCATAGTTCCTATTAGTCGAGGGGCGCCTGGAAGCTTGGACTATAGAGATCACCCTTGATGAATAGGATTGTCTGGCTAAATTTCTCTGCTCAAATGCCAAGCAGCCAACTGGAGCCACTGGGGATCCAGGTGTTGAAGGGCCCCTTGGCTGAGGGAGATGCGTTCTGGAGGAATCCTCCATGGCGGTGAGATGGAAAGCTCCACGAGGTCAGCAAACCATGGGCATCTCGGCCAGTGTGGAAAAACCAAGATGATCTCTGCCTGCTCCTGAAGCATCTTGCGGATGGTTGCTGGAATCAGTGGGAGGGGAGGGAATGCGTACAGCAACTCCCTGGGCCACTCGCTGCAAAGAGCGTCCGTTCCCTCTGCCCCTGGGGATGGGAACCTGGTGTAGTATCTGGGCAGTTGAGAGTTGATCGGGGAGGCAAACAGGTCCAACTGGGGCTGACCAAATCTGTCCGAGATCTCCTGAACAGAGCTGGGTCTAGACACCACTCTGAGTGATCCAGCGAAGGCCTGCTCGGGGAATCTGCTTGTTGGTTCGCCTCCCCCGATATATGCTCTGCCTTGAGTGAGCCGAGATTTGCCTCTGCCCAAGAATTCAAACTGTGAGCTTCGAACATAAGAGACTTGGATCGGGTCCCTCCCTGTCTGTTTACGTGTGCCTTTGCCACCACGTTGTCTGTTAATACTAGAATATGTTGTCCTGTTACCATGGTGGAGAAGTGGCGTAGGGCCAGATGAATGGCCCCGAGTTCTAGCCAGTTTATACTGTGGCTCAAGTCTGAACAGTACCATCGACCCTGGGCCAATTGTGACTGGAGGTGAGCCCCCCAGCCAAATAAGCTGACGTCTGTGGTCAAGGTGAGACTAGCACACTCCTTGAAGAGGGATCCGTTGACCATTGCTGGGGAAGTCCACCACAGGAGGGACGAGAGTGTCTGGCGTGGGACCCTTACTCTCCTGTTGGAAGAGCTCATATTCAGCTTCTGAAATGGAAGAGGGAACCACTGAAGCTCTCTGGAATGCAACTTGGCCCATGGAACGATCCCCATACGGGAGACTATCTTCCCCAGCAACTGTGACAGCTGGACTAGAGGAACTACCCTCTCTCTTCGAATCTGGTGTATGGGGGTCCGGATGCTGTCCTGGCGTTCCTGGAAAAGGAAGACTTTGCAAAGGTTCGAGTCTATGACTGCCCCCAGGTGGAGGAGGTGATTTGCAGGGACTGTATGGTTCTTTTGGAAGTTCACAGAGAATCCATGAACTTGAAGAGTCCTGATGGTGAGTTCCAGTCCGACTGGGCTGAACAGAAGGAGCGGGACTGGATAAGGATATCGTCCAGATAGAGCGCATTGAATAAGGATATCGTCCAGATAGAGCGCATTGAATGTGCACTGGGATCATTCTCAGGTGGGCGGCTAATACCGCTAAGATCTTCGTGAACTCCCATGGGGCCGAGGAAAGGCCAAACGGGAGCACTTTGTACTGAAAATTCCGGTGCGCGTTACAAAACCGGAGGAATTTGCGTTGCTCGGGAAGGATAGGAACGTGTAGGTAAGCTTCCGTCAGGTCTATGGAGGACAGGAAATCCCCCCTCCTGATGCTGGCCAGGATAGACTTGAGAGTTTGCATCTTGAACCGTTTGTAGTCCAAGTAATAATTTAGTCCTTTCAAGTCCAATATTGCTCTCCAGCCCCATGAGGCCTTTGGTACGACGAACAGAATGGAGTAAAATCCCTGCCCTTTCTGTCCCACTGGCACTGGCTCTATGGCCTCTATCTCCAGTAGATGGGAGATGGCCATGGACATGAGCCTTGTCTTGATGACATTCCTCATGGTGGGGCAAGCTAGGAAGTGTCCTGGAGGATAGATAGACACCTATCACCCAGGAGTCTGTGGTGGTGGCCTCCCAAGTGTCGATGAATAGGGATAGCTGCCCACCTATGGGAGAGGTCTCCCTGGAGTCATTTGTTTCGTCTATATGGCCAGCCTCCAGAGCCCTGAAAGGGCTGTTTGGACTGGTATTGAGCCCTGGCTCTGGGGTTTTGGTGGTCCTGCTGGCGATCCTGCCTGGGGGAAAGGATCGAGAGTTATGGGACCAATCGCAGGATGGTCCAGCCCGAAAGGGCTGTCTCCAATCCCAGGTGGGCCCGGCACGAAAGGGCTGCCTCCGGAAGTCTTGTTGGCGTCTTCTGCCCACCCTCTTAGAGGGGTGTGCAAGCACCTTACGCTTGTCCTTTCCCTCGATCAGATATGGCTCGAGAACAGGGCCGAAAAGGTGGGTACCACTATAAGGGGCAGTTGCTAGGCGCCACTTAGACTTCAGGTCGACCCGCCACTTTTTTAGCCAGAGGAGCCTGCAGGTCGAGACAGTGGCAGCTATGGATCTGCTCCTGGCAGAGTGGAGTGAGGCGTCCGCTACATACTCAGATGCAGCGACCAATTTGCCCAATGTCTGATGCACCCGCACCTGGTCAGGGGGAATCAGCGCCTGGAGCTCATGGAGCCAGATGATGGACGACCTGGCAAAGAAAGATACGATGTCGCCGCTCTGACTGACCATGCCAAGGCTTGATGAGCCCTGCAGAGGGAAAATTCAAATCTCTTTTCCTCTGCCTTCAAGACCTTGGCCATGTCCCCTGGTATCGTGGAGGAAGAAAATAAAGAGGTTAGAGGTGTGTCCACAAGTGGCACTTCCAGGAGGGAAGAGAAGGAGGAAGAGACGTTAAACAGTTTTTTCTCTGTCCCGCTGGGACTGAGAAGAGTGCCAAGGGAGGACCATTGTTTTTCCACCGTGTTGCAGAAGAAAGGCGAGCAGGGAATCTGCCTCTCTTCGACCACCGGCTCTGAGAACAGAGGGTACGAGTCCTGGGTGGTGGTGGCAACTGACTTAGGCTCCTGTTCAGGAGCGATGTTGACCGAAGTGTACGCCTTCAGGAGCAGCGACCTGAATAGAGAAGGATCGAAGAGGCCAGAAACTGGGTATGGGTCCGGAGCTACTTCTTCATCCTCTGACATGGGCAAGCCAGAGGTGTCGAAGTCCACGGAATCTTCCTCTCCTACCTGAGAGGATCTGTCCAAATAGCCCGAGCTGGGAAACAGGGCGGGCCCTATCTGAAGCAGAGATGCCAAAGGAGGCAGAGGCATCTGGGAAGGCGATTGACCCATGGAGGAGATCATGTACTGCGTAAAGGCCTGAGCTATAATGGCCTGAAGTTGGTCCGGCCACACCCCCTGTTGCTCTGTCGGGCGAATGTCAGCCGCAGTAGGCGTATAAGTGGCTTCCGGGCCTTGTTGAGATGTGTGGGAGGGGAAAATTCCCCGAATGCTTGTAAGAGAGGGGAGAGGGAGACCGATCTGTCCAGTTTCCCCCTGAGGAGACCGTGCCCTAGGGCCAGTGCTCAACAGAGTGTATTGAGGCTCAAATGGGGAGCAGTCCAGTGGAACAGGGGAAACCACTTCTGCTCCACTGGAGGTGAGCCTCTGAGCTCTGGAGAACTCCTTCTCCAGCACCTGATGTCTCCTCGAGGCCTCTCTCTCAGTAGCTTTGGAGGACTTCTTGGTGGACAAGACCTTTGCCTTAGCTTTTAGCCTTCCCACTACTTCCAGTTTGGAGGATCTGTGCTTTTTCTTTGCGGGGGAAGCAGAAGAGCCCTGTGATGGCTGAGGAGTTGCACTGTCAGCCATTGCCACCAAGATATTCCGGGCAGGAGATATCTGGGGAGGGGTGGATCGCAGATCTGGTTGTCAGAGAGAGAAACCCCGGGCTCTGAACAACAGCAATGGCTGACAGCCAGATAGTTGCCTAAAACTATCTGCTAGGCCCTGCTGGCACAGTGCCGCATCTAAGAGGGACAGGTGCTAACTAATAAAATTCTCCCTGTGAGGTGATGGACTGATGTTGGTGTCACTGATGAATGGCCACTGATACTCAGGGATGTATCATAGAAGCTTGCTGATATATTAAGGTAGAAGGCAGTAATTATAATAGGGCCGAGGAGCCTTGCTCAAAATGGTGGCCGTGCCACAGGTTGTCACTTCTTGGGCAACCCGAATAAACTGCCAAGTCCACCTCACGAGGAAATGATGACAGGTGTTGGAACGTTTCCCAGTCCTTTGTTATGTCAGGATGGACAAGAGTCTGGCCCTTTATAGAAGGACCCCCCGGAGGCAACCAGGGACTGAAGGGCTGTCACGGATCCCAAAATGACGGCCGCGCCAAAATTAATGATCACCACAGCCCTGAGGAAAAATACGCAGCAATAAAACCCCCTTGGGGAATCTTGCTGACCGTTTGTCTCTCTCCCTCGGCACGGAGAATGATGGGCTGCTAGTTTTTTTGAGCTGCACAGCTTCCTCAATGATCTGAGGCTTCAAGAAATGAAAGGAAGCCTTGCGACAACGAAAAAATCCGGCGAGGCTATCCAGCCCTCAAGCTCACAGCAGGGGGTCGCCCAGCTGAGGCGAACACCCCGTACCTCCGTGAGAGTTCTCTCAGTCGGTCGGAAGGCCTGATGAAGCTGAAAAGGCAAACGGGTCACAGCTGACCGTTCGGGAGGCTCGGAGGAGCTGAAAAATGCGAACAGCTCTCAGCTGACGTTCGGGAGGCTCGATGGAGCCGAAAATGAAAATGGCCCCCCAAGCATTGAAGTGAATTTGGATAAGCCAATTGAGAGGTAAACAAATTGAATTCTTTAGAATTTGAAAAGCCAATTCAAAAAAAAAGGAAAGAAATGATGAGTGGAATTCCACAAGTTTTTAGCTTGGATCTAAGTCAGAGGAGCCTAAATTAATGTGTCCTGCTGAGCAAAGACTAAGTTGAAAACTGGGTACAGTCCAGCCCAGCGGGAGGAGTGGCAATTTTCTGACTTAGTCTCAATTGAGCAGGAAGGCTGAGATTACCCACCAATGGATTCTCCACTCATCACCAAGAAGCCCTCTAAAGCTGCTGAGAGAGAGGCCTTGAGGAGACATCAGGTGCTGGAGAAGGAGTTCTCCAGACTCAGAGGCTCACCTCCAGTGGAGCAGAAATGGTTTCCCCCGTTCCACTGGACCGCTCCCCATTTGAGCCTCAATACACGCCGTTGAGCACTTCCCCTAGGGCATGGTCTCCTCAGGGGGAAACTGGACAGGTCGGTCTCCCTCTCCCCTCTCTTACAAGCACTCAGGGAATTTTCCCCTCCCACACATCTCAACAAGGCCCGGAAGCCACTTATACGCCTACTGCGGCTGGCATTCGCCCGACAGAGCAACAGGGTGTGTGGCCGGACCAACTTCAGGCCATTATAGCTCAAGCCTTTGCGCAGTACATGACCTCCTCCATGGGTCAATCGCCTTCCCAGATGCCTCTGCCTCCTTTGGCATCTCTGCTTCAGATAGGGCCCGCCCTGTTTCCCAGCTCGGGCTATTTGGACAGATCCTCTCAGGTAGGAGAGGAAGATTCCATGGACTTCGACACCTCTGGCTAGAAGGTCATAATAGTAGCCCAAAAAGAGGGGGAAATGACACAGGAAGAACGCTTCACATAAAATGAAGCATAAAAAAATCATCTGAGCTTTAATATTTTGTTTGGTCTATTTTGCAGTTGTATTGCACAGCAGCAAAATTCCAACTAGTAACTCCCTTATTTTGAGATTTGCCTCCTTGGCATTCGGAAAGGGTGGGAACTATATCTAATTTGTTCATTTGCAACAGATTGCTAGAATCAAGTCAGAATGGCATATGTGCAGCCCCAGGAATCAAATGCATCTCAGGCATCTAGCTAAATATCTTATTAAAGAAAATAATTTGGATTTTTTTTTTCAAAGATAATTTTTATTAAATTTTTAAAATTTTACAAAAACAAAACAATCTTCCCCCCAACCCTCCCATTCCCTCCCCCGACCTTCCCAGAGCTGAATATAGGCTTAATTAAAATTTCACCAAAAAGTCTTAAAAAAAAGATATAAACCATAAATGAATCTAACATTAGTTAAAAATCTAAATACATTAATTAGAAAAATTATAGAATAATTAACAATAATATATATATAAAAAAACATGAATACAAAAAATGTTTAAAAAGGAAAAGAATAAAGAAAGAAAAAAAAGAAAAGGAAAGGAAAAAAGAAGAACAAAGAAAAAAGAAGAAAAAAAATTCCATTTTAAATATAAATTGTTAAAAAACTAAATATTTTTTTATATCCAACTTATGTTGTATAAAATCTATCCATTTTTTCCATACCGCAACATACTTCTCTTGTGATTGATCCTTCAAGAAAGCCGAAATCTTTGCCATTTCCGCCAAATAAGAAACTTTGAGAAACCACTCTTGCAAAGTAGGCAAAGATTCCTTCTTCCAACATTGCCCTACTAACAACCTTGAAAAATAATTTGGATTTTTGAGAAAAAGAACCAAGTGAAAAATGTACTTTTCTCTTTGTAATGGATGTTCGATATTGAGTGTTTTATGTGATTTTGTTAATAATGTGTGTTGATAGACTTTATTATTTTAATTCATGATGATATATTTGATTGAAGACAGTGCACAGATTTTTTTAGTAAAAGAGCACTGGATTAGGAGTTTACTTGAGATTTTTTTCTTCTTATCTGGTTGTGGAGATGAAGCTTGGAACCAGCATTCCCATGTCTCCAGACAAATGATTTGTGATGTCAAAACTGGTAGCACCAGCCATCTATTACTAAAATATAGCATGATACAAAAATGTCCTGCTGTATATTGCCAAAATCTTGTAACGTTTTATCTACCACCAAAAAATCTCCCCATCCCATATATATATCCTTGGCTTTATGCCTTAAAGTATTGTTCTTTTGAGGAAACACATTCACAACATTTTTTCCATGTTCTTCAATATATTTGCATGGCAAAGTACAACAAATAAAATGTTCATCATTTAATATATGGCAGATTAGGTTTTGGTTATTAAATAATAGGGATTTTGTTCAAATTTTATTAAAATCAGACAGCTTTTGCAGTTATTAAATGTATGTTGAAACACTATTAAAGGAGCTATTTAAAAAGTCAAAATTACTTATAAAGAAATAGAGATAATTGATTAAAGCGGATATGTTCAAAATTGCAAGTATAAGCAACTGTAGAAATATTGACAATGTGAATGTACATCAGATAGGCATTATTTTTTTTTTGCTAATCCTTAAAATATTCTAACAGCATATAAAATAAGAATTGTGTGCGAGGGTTGGGTGGTGGGGGAGAGAGAGAGCAGGTGGCACAGGGCCTAGAAATGAAGATCCTCGCCTCTCGTTTGGAAAATTGAGAGTTCAATCCTAAGGAGCAGCAGATGTTTCTCTCTCAGGGCGCAAAGAGAAAATGTCTTCTGTGAGTTCCACATAGGCATCAGGAAGGGCATCTGGCCAGTAAATGCTCAGCTTGATTCAGTCACCCCGACTCTATCCAAAATTAAGAGATTAGAGGATCATAAAAAAATGGGGGAGGGAGAGAAAGAATGCACTCACTCATGTCTTTGCCTCAAATTGCACTGAGACTATATCAACTTAAGACCCCTGCATTTGAATTTAACTAGGTTGGTTTAAACAGATAATCTCCTCAAACTTCATAATTGAATGTTGCAATATAGAATAAGCAATTCTTACGTTTTCCTATCTAATATTTTTGTCGATTCTCATTATTTGGGATTGCAAAAGAATAAGATAGCATATCATCCTTTTTTGAACACAGCATCATGGCATAAAGCAATTCAGATTGTCATTGTTGGTTTCCCCTTGATGTAATTTTCTGTTATTTTATTTGCCATAGAATATGATAACATGGATACCCAAATTATATAAGCATTGTGGGATCATAGTCTACAGGGAATGTGGCTTGCATATGTCTTATAATCAGGCTTATTATGAAGGCAGTGGAGGATGACTAATTAAAGGGTATTTCATGAAAAAAAGCACAAGCCAAAAATGTTGTGTTTTTATTCTTTTAGTCAAACATATGGAATATTAACGTTCTCATATATACTTTTAAGACAATTGTACTGTATATTAAAAGATTACTGTTTAAAAATTTAGGTAGAAGGAAGAATTGGCATCTGCTAAAATGTTGAATGTGCTCTCAGTTGCTTATGCCAAAGCTGCTGAATGTGGTGCATTCCATAAAGCCAAGGAAATTTACTTGACTGCTAAAATGTAGATTTAGAATTGCAACAAATTTTAGGATGCTTTGTAGCTTTGGTTATTAAAAGATTGTATCACTGCAGACAGTAGGATGTGTTCTTTTGATCTTTCTCTAAAACAGATAGAAATGCTCTTTATGGTACATCACTCTGAATAATTGACTGACAACCTTCCTTTTGAAGTTAGTTATTCAATGAAATCTCAAACTTGCTTTAGGCAAGAGAATTGAGATGAGATGTCTAAAGGGCTTATGTAGGTCAAGGCTGCAGTTACTTTCTGTTGTATTCAAAAGTAGATGAATGAAGCTTTCAAAAAGGTATAATATTTATCAGTTAAAATTTCTATGGCTTATACCAGAATGAGCCTTTCACACATGGTAGTGTCCTTCCATTGACTACTGCAGGAGTGGAGGACATGGATCTTTTATGACTTGTGGACTTCAACTCCCAGAATTCCTGAGTTAAGATAGACCCCTGGACTAGAGGAACTAGAATCCAGTGGATCCTCTCCACCGAAGAAAGCAAATTTTACCAATTATAATTTCTTCCTGTTAACTCCTATGCTACCTCTGGTACAGTACAAAAATCACACACAAAAAAAAACTTTTCTAGCCGCAGCGTTATTACATCTTTTGTAACTTGCTAGTATTAACGTGTATGACTCGAAGCACAATTTCATCCACAATGCTTATATCTATGAGAAAGTAAAAAAAAAAAAAGCCTGCTTATTTTGCAGCCTGGATTCTGTCCATCTTTTTATCATCGACAAACTTACCTATGTACTTATGGTATGTGTTAAAAGTAGACATATGACAGATATTCCAGCCCTAACACTATATGTATATGGATGGGTGGATGGAGATAGATAGATAGATAGATAGATAGATAGATAGATAGATAGATAGATAGATAGATAGATAGATAGATAGATAGAATTAATTTTTTATTGGCCAAGTGTGATTGGACACACAAGGAATTTGTCTCTGGTGCATAAGCTCTCAGTGTACAAGCAAGAAGTGATAAATCATGATCATAATCATAAAATACAATCATCATAAATCATAAGATATAGCACTCAGTGATGGTCATAGGATACTACATAAAAGCAATCCACATAAGTCATAAGATACAAACAACAAAGTAATAGTCATAAGAAACTAAGGAAATAGTAATAGGAAAAATGAGAAGAATAGTAGTAATACAATCCTTCTAGGTGGCTTGACATCCCAGGGCATAAGACAGTGTGTGAGAATTACTTGTTTAGCAGAGTGATTGTATGGAGGGAAAAAAACTATCCTTGAATCTAGTTGTTTTGGTGTGCAATGCATTACTGCATCATCTTGAGGGAAGAAGTTGAAACAGTTGATGTCCAGGATGTGTACATATTTTCACAGCTCTCTTTCTAGCTTGTGCAGTATACAATGCACAAGGCAGGCTGGTTGCAATTGTTTTTTCTGCAGTCCTAACTATCCACTGAAGTCTGTGTCTGTCTTGTTTGGTTGCTGTGCCAAACCAGACAGTTATAGAGATGCAAATATATCTGTTTATATAATTTTATATCTGTTAAAAAAATAGGGGAGGCTATATTGTATTGTTATTTCAGTCACATTTTACATGGTGTGATGAAACTATACTACTGCTATGAAACCATTTCCAACTTCTTTGGACTATATTCCTCCTTCTTGTGCTAAAATAAAATCAGACTCTTAAGGGAAATTAAAATAACCAATGCATGCAGCTAGAAAACATAAATTCTTCTATAATCTTATGAGTGAGTCCATGAAACTAATAATTTCAGCTCTCATATTCAGTGTTCAAAAATCAGCAGATGGAATAATGTTTTACTAGGTTTCTTGCTCATAATATTGTGGGATGGAGAATTATCTCATTTTTACATGAATGCAGATATATTCATTTGGGGGAACCTATTTCTGTGTGCAAGTTTTAGTTAATTTAATCTCTGCACTCTGTACCAAGTTAATTTTAAAAGTGATCTTTCTTCTAAATCAATAACAGGTACTTTTTAAAAAGCTATATCTCACTTAAGGAAAGTGTTCTTTTAAATTCTCCAAAAGATATCATTTTATTCTTGGCTTACCAGCTTATTGCAGCCCTTTAGCAAAGATGATTCATGCCCCTTTTTAAATTTTGTTTCTTTGTTCTTTTTGTCACAGGCTTTAATGCAGGCAACCTTGTTCAGTTCTAGATGCTCAGTTATTCGTTGTTTCAATTCATCTTTTTTGTTAAAGAGTTTTATTCTTTCTGAGGAAAAGGTAGAAAAGAAAGTGCCTGGTTTGGAAATGAAAATGGTTCAGTAGCAGTATTGGCTTTTTTATCGATAATACATCCCACTAACTTAATTTTGTTATTATTTGGGAATAATTATTGTATTTACTCTAAGGTCTATAGTTAGATTTCTGATTTGCTGAAGACAAAGACATTAGCAATATCTTTTGGATTCAGTTAATTTCACAATTTCAGTTGTGATCTTCCAACTATTACATACCGCGTTTCCCCGAAAATAAGATCTGTCCTGAAAATAAGCCCTAGCTTGATTTTTACACCTGTGTTTAATATAAACCCTACCCCCCAAAAAAATAACCCCTAGTTTTGGGGTGAGGCACACACGTAAAAATCGAGCAGTGGCAGCGGTGCGATCAGCGCAACAAGCCAGGCATATCCTGCTGCAAATGGCGACAGCGGCACAATGTGCCACGTGGCATGCAGCTGCAGAAGAACTCAGGCAGCGGTGCGACAGGTGTCAGGGCATGGGAGGCCTGGCTGTGGTGGTCCTAAGGTAAGTTAGACATTGTCTGAAAATAAGACCTGGTGCCTCTTTTGGAGGCAAAAAAAAAAATATAAGACCGAGTCTTATTTTCAGGGAAATACAGTATCTACACTTTAGACCATTTTCCAAAGAGACTTAGACAGGTTGCAGAATGCCATTGAGGTATAGATAATTTTGCAAACACCCTGCATGATATAAACAATTTTGAAAAATGACTGCAAGAAGTGTTAGCTGTGCTTTTATAGATCTTGTTGTCTGGCTCCCTGTATAACATAACAGTATAAATTATGATTCTTGTATGTCTGAGGTTCTATCCTTTGGGTTTTATCTGACATACTAGTCTTTTTGTATACATCACTATGTTATTGATTAGATTAAGTCTTGTCATCCTTGCATTCACAATAGGAAAATCAATAATTAATTATAGATAGACAAAGCAATTCCTTTTGAAAGTTCTGTAGATAAATGTTACCCAGAAAATGAATTATAATTTTAAAAAGTCCACTTAATTACATTATGGAAGCTCATCACTAGTGATATAACATAAACAGTAAATACTAAAATATTACTAGAATACTACCTATCTCCCATGGATCACTAACAGATTCCAGTACTCTGATAAACAGATGATAATTAAAGGTTAATCCTCTGTTGTGTATATTCTTTTTCCTATTGCAGGTGTCAAACTATTTGCAAAAAGAAGCAGCTCCACAGATTTATTCTCTTGCTTCAAACAGATGTGCCCGGACGGGTTTGTGGTGCTTCATCAGCCTCGACATCAGGGCAGGGGTGGGGGAGTGGCAGTCATCGCTCAGAGGTCCTTGAGTCCTTGTGGGATTCCTGCCCCGGACGTTGTTGGGTGTGAGTCCCTCCTATTGAAGTTGGGTTCACGGGTTCAGTTGGGCTTGCTGCTGACGTACCTACCTCTCAGCTGCGTTGCAACAGCCCTGCCTGTGCTGCTGGAGTCAGTAGCCGGGTTGGCGGTGGAGTTCCCCAGACTTATGGTACTGGGGGACTTTAACCTGCCATCACTCGGCGATCGCTCAGAGGCAGCGCAAGAGTTCATGGCTTCCATGGCAACCATGGACCTGACCCAGGTAATCCAGGATCTGACTCATAGGGGTGGTCACACACTCGACCTTGTGTTTCTCTTGGGGCAATGGAGACATGATCTGGAATTAAGGGGAATAGAGATCTCTCCCTTGTCATGGACAGATCATTTCCTATTGAGGCTGGACTTCAGAAAATCACTCCCCCATCGCAGGGAGAGGGAGCCGACTAGGTGGTTCCGCCCCAGGCGCCTAATGGACCCAGATTGGTTCCAGGAGGAGCTTGGGGAAATACCTGACTCCCTTGTCCACAACTCGTCCGGGGCCCTGGTTGCGGCCTGGATTGAGGCGGCGTCCGGGGCCCTGGATCGAATTGCGCCTTTGTGACCTCTCTGTGGTGGTGGTCCCCGGAGGGCGCCTTGGTTTACTGAGGAGCTCCAGGAGATGAAGCGCCACAAGAGACGTCTAGAGCGACGTTGGAGGGCCAGTAACTCTGAATCTGACCGATCACTATTAAGAGCCTATCTTAGGACTTATTTAGTGGTGATAAGGGCGGCAAAGCGTGTTCACTTTTCCGCACTTATTGCGTCCGCAGAATCTCGCCTGGCCGCCCTGTTTAGGGTGACCCGCTCCCTTCTTAAAGTGGAGGAGGCGGAGGAACCCTTGCAGGGGAGAGCTGAGGAGTTTGTTCAGTTTCTTTTGGACAAAATCGCTCAGATTCAGAGAGACCTGGACTCCGACTGGGCAGTGCCAGCCGAGTTGCCGGGGGGTGGTCTTAGTCATGTTATCTGGAGTGAGTTTGAGCCTGTGAGCCCTGATGAAGTGGACAAGGCCGTGAGGGCAATGAATGCCGCCACCTGTTTATTGGACCCGTGCCCCTCCTGGCTGGTTTCTGCAGTAGGGAGGTAACACGAGGCTGGCTCCAGGCGATAATCAATGCCTCCTTGATGGAGGGGTCTTTCCCGCAACCTTTAAAGGAAGTGGTGGTGAGGCCCCTCCTCAAGAAGCCTTCTCTGGACCCAGCTGTTTTGAAGAACTTTCGTCCTGTCTCCAACATCCCCTTTGTGGGGAAGGTTGTAGAAAAGGTGGTGGCGTCCCAACTCTTGCGATCCTTGGATGAAACTAATTATCTGGACCCTTTTCAATCTGGTTTCAGGCCCGGCTACAGCACTGAGACTGCTTTGGTCGCACTGACCGATGACCTCTGGCGAGCCTGGGATAGGGGTCATTCCTCTATCTTGGTGCTTCCTGACCTCTCAGCAGCTTTTGATACCATCAACCATGGTATCCTTCTGCGCTGTCTCGGAGAGGTTGGGGTGGGTGGCACCATGTTGCGGTGGTTCTCCTCCTACCTCTCTGACAGGTCACAGTCGTGTTGACGGGCGGACAGAGATCGACCCCTAGGTGCCTCGATCATGGGGTGCCTCAGGGCTCGGTCCTGTCCCCCCTCCTTTTTAACATCTACATGAAACCGCTGGGTGAGATCATTCAGCGACATGGGGTGAGGTATCATCAGTACGCGGATGATACCCAATTGTATATCTCCACCCCGTGTCCTTTCAGTGAAGCAGTCGACGTGATGTGCCGGTGCCTGGAAGATGTGAGGGTCTGGATGAACAGGCTTAGACTCAACCCTGACAAGACCGAGTGGCTCTGGGTCTTGCCTCCCAAAGGTCAACTGGATGGTCCATCATTAGTCCTGGGGGGGCGTAAATTTACCTCCCTCAGTGCAGGCACGCAACTTGGGTGTCCTCCTGGACTCACAGCTAAATTTAGAACAACATCTATCGGCTGTGGCCAGGGGGACCTTTGCCCAGGTTCGCCTGGTGCACCAGTTGCGCCCTTATTTGGACCGGGAGGCTTTACTCACAGTCACTCTTGCCCTTGTCACCTCAAGACTGGATTACTGTAACACAATCTACATGGGGCTACCCTTGAAGAGCGTTCGGAGGCTGCAGTTGGTTCAGAATGCAGCCGCGAGAGCAATTGTGGGCGCGCCAAGGTACGCCCACATGTCACCTATCCTCCGCGAGCTGCACTGGCTTCCTATGGGTCTCCGGACGCAATTCAAGGTGTTGGTTATCACCTTTAAAGCCCTTCATGGCATAGGGCCAGGTTACTTACAGGACTGCATACTGCCGCACAGTTCCCAGAGACCGGTGAGATCCCACAGATTGGGCCTCCTTCAGGTCCCGTCGGCCAGACAATGTCGGCCGGCGGGCCCTCGGGGAAGGGCCTTTTCTGTGGTGGCTCCGACCTGGTGGAATCAACTTCCCCCGAGGTTCGAACTACTCCCACCCTGCCAACCTTTAAAAAAGCCATTAAAACTCTCCTGTTCCGGCAGGCCTGGGGCTGATGTCCCCAGGGGGGGCGGGATATGATCGGACACGCTGTATGAATGTATTTATTTTATTGTTTTATTGTCATATTATTGTTTTAATTTTGTACGCCGCCCTGAGTCCCTTGGGATTGGGCGGCATATAAATTTTAGAAATAAATAAATAAATATGTCCAGAACCACAAAAATCTTACATCCCTTTTTCCTAAAGGAAATACAGTGGGGCAAAAAAGTATTTAGTCAGCCACCAATTGTGCAAGTTTTCCCACTAAAAAGATGAGAGAGGCCTGTAATTGTCATCATAGGTAAACCTCAACTATGAGAGACAAAATGAGAAAACAAATCCAGACAATTACATTGCCTGATTTGGAAAGAATTTATTTGCAAATTATGGTGGAAAATAAGTATGTGGTCAATATCAAAAGTTCATCTCAATACTTTGTTATATATCCTTTGTTGGCAATGACAAAGGTCAAACGTTTTCTGTAAGTCTTCACAAGGTTGGCACACACTGTTGCTGGTATGTTGGCCCATTCCTCCATGCAGATCTCCTCTAGAGCAGTGATGTTTTGGGGCTGGCGCTGGGCAACACGGACTTTCAATGGGGTTGAGATCTGGAGACTGGCTAGGCCACTCCAGGACCTTGAAATGCTTCTTACGAAGCCACTTCTTCATTGCCCGGGCGATGTGTTTGGGATCATTGTCATGCTGAAAGACACAGCCACGTTTCATCTTCAATGCCCTTGCTGATGGAAAGAGGTTTGCACTCAAAATCTCACAATACATGAATGCCCCATTCATTCTTTCCTGTACATGGATCAGTCGTCCTGGTCTCTTTGCAAAGAAACAGCCCCAAAGCATGATGTTGCCACCCCCATGCTTCACAGTAGGTATGGTGTTCTTTGGATGCAACTCAGCATTCTCTCTCCTCCAAACATGACGACTTGTGTTTCTACCAAACAGTTCTATTCTGGTTTCATCTGACCATATGACATTCTCCCAATCCTCTTCTGGATCATCCAAATGCTCTTTAGCAAACTTCAGATGGGCCCGGACATGTAGTGGCTTAAGCAGGGGACACGTCTGGCACTGCAGGATCTGAGTCCCTGGCAGCGTAGTGTGGTACTGATGGTTGCCTTTGTTACTTTGGTCCCAGCTCTCTGCAGGTCATTCACTAGGTCCCCTCGTGTGGTTCTGGGATTTTTGCTCACCGTTCTTGTGATCATGTTGACCCCACGGGGTGAGATCTTGTGTGGAGCCCCAGATCGAGGAAGATTATCAGTGGTCTTGTATGTCTTCCATTTTCTAATTATTGCTCCCACAGTTGATTTCTTCACACCAAGCTGCTTGCCTGCTGCAGATTCAGTCTTCCCAGCCTGGTGCAGGTCTTCAATTTTGTTTCTGGTGTCCTTCGATAGCTCTTTGGTCTTCACCATAGTGGAGTTTGGAGTGTGACTGTTTGAGATTGTGGACAGCTGTCTTTTATACTGATAACAAATTCAAACAGGTGCCATTAATACAGGTAACGAGTGGAGGACAGAGGAGCCTCTTAAAGAAGAAGTTACAGGTCTCTGAGAGCCAGAAATCTTGCTTGTTTGTAGGTGACCACATACTTATTTTCCACCATAATTTGCAAATAAATTACTTCCAAATCAAACAATGTATTTGTTTTGTCATTTTGTCTCTCATAGTTGAGGTCTACCTATGATGACAATTACAGGCCTCTCTCATCTTTTTAAGTGGGAAAACTTGCACAATTGATGGCTGACTAAATACTTTTTTGCCCCACTGTATATGAACTTAAATCATAGGGAAATCTTTTTATTCCATTTCTGTTGTATTAGATCATTGCAATTATTTCTTTTTTAAAATATTTTTTAAATTTTATTTCCAAAGTTAAAATACAAACTTAAAGAGAAAAAAAGAAAATAACAAAGCAAAAACTAAATAAGATCAAAAACATACATATACATTGTTCCTAGTTGAATACTGATAAATATATTTCAACAATAATCATTTCCCCCCCCTTGCAAAACTTTATAAACTTCTACAGCTCTCTTTGCCCAACTAATTTGACCTACCATTTATTTACTTAAAAAATATCAGTTAACAGGTAAAGCCAACAACAAAACTAAACTTCAGATCCCTCTGTTAACAATCTATTATTGTATTTCTCACACAGAAAGTCCACCACGGCTTCTAATCTACCATAAACCACTGCAATCATTATCTCTGTCTGTTAAGCATCTTCTTCTTCTTGTGCCATATCCATTATCGGACGTTGGCGATCATGTTGGCAATCCTGTTATCAACAGCCGCATGAAAAAGTGCTGCTGAGTTTTGTTCAGACCAGTCCCTTAGTTTTGAAGCCATGATGTTCTTCTTCTGCCTGGACCTTGTTTGCCTTCAATCTTTCCCTGGAGGATTAAATGGAGTATGCCATATTTTTCTGGGTGTCACATCACATGTCCAAAATATTCTAACTTTCGTTTTTTAATTGTTTTGATGATTTCCCTTGGCTTTCCCAGGCGGCTTACCACCGCCTCATTTCTGATCTTGTCAACCCAGCTTATATGTAACAGCCACCTGTAAATTCACATTTCAAATGCTTCAAGTCTCTTCAGGTGGCCTTCTGTCAGAGACCAACTCTCTACTCCACAGAGCAGGATAGAAAAAAATATAACATCTGACAAGCCTGATTTTCAATCTTAGGCTTATGTCATGACTGCAGAAGACGTTTTACATTTTGAAGAATGCTGTTCGAGCTTTCTCTATCCTTATCTTTACTTCAGTTGGGCTCTTTCCCAACAGTTGTATCTCATTCCCCAAAATCATAGTTCTCTGTTGCAAATATCTCTGCAACGCTTGTTGTTCAGAATTTTTTTGTGCCAGTTGAACCACAATTCTCTTAACAGTTGTCTTCTGATTGAATACAATAAGTCTATTCCACAATCTCCATCAGTTTTCTTAAGGATATTCAGTTCTTCTTCTCCTTCAATTTTGTCAGCAACAAATTGACTTCCAATCCATTTAATTGTCATTCTGTTTTAGCTGCCGTTAACTGTATCTGAGTATCATCCTTAGGTTTAATTTATAACTGTTATTAAATCATCAGACATTTTATCTAAATTGTAAGTTGAAAAGCATTTTTTCCGAAAGGGTTCCAAGAAGGCTTTAAGATTAATTTGAGCTGCTTTTATTGTTGTTTCCATTTTTAATATAATCCAAATTTTAGCCCAACTTTCACAACAAAATGAGGGCAATTCCTCTCAAAGACAAAAAAAAGTGCTTCATAACAAGATGTCTGCAGGAGAAATTAAGATAATATTTCCCATGATAGAGAATCAATAGAAACAAAAGAGAAATTTCCCATTCCTTTAGAGAGCAAAGGAAAAGAAACCAAAAATATATACAAAGTAAAATGAAGCAGCAAAGTTTTTTTAAAAACTAGTAAACTATAAAATCATTTGTACAATAGTACAGCATAGTTGTAAATCAAATCAGATCACTTTCACTACCAAGGAGAAAGTCTTCACGCTATTCGCTTCCAAGTGGCAAAAACAAAAGAGTTTCCAAAGCAAACCAATAAAAAAGGTAAAAATTCACAGTCCAGCAAGGGGATATAAAATAAATCTGCATTCAACCAGATGCTTAGATGTAGGTCAAAAGCAAAACATCATGTTTAAAACCAAGACACTCCTAGAAAAAACCACTGACAGGAAAAGATGAAGAACCAACTCTGATCACTCTTACCAAGAATTGCAATTGTCTTCCTATGCAACTATACAGTCATCCAGGGATCATCTTGGGTCATTTCTAGTTGCTCCCATTCAAATCTGGGGAGTGTGCTGCCAAAGAGAGGCACCTTTGGCAGCAAAATCAGCTGTTTGTCAGCAGGAGAAAATTTATCCTTCTGTTTGGTGCACTGGAGACTCTAGATAGGGGTATCAAACTGCCAGCCCACGGGCCAGACATGTCACGAGAAAACCGTGCCCACCCCATTGCCGGCAATGGGGGAAAAGTTCTGATACGTCCTGCGACGTCACGTGACGTCACGAGTTTGACATGTCTGTTTAGATCATTGCAATTCCAAAGAATCCATCTCTCCTATCAGCCAATAATCATCTCACATAATCCATAATTGCATATTTAACTCCCCGTTTCATCCAGTACATAGCATTTTCTTAGATAGTTGCTAGAATACTTGTGTGCTTCTTAAAATTCATTGAAATGAATATAAACTGAGTTGTTCCTTCTGTTCTTTTGCCAAACAACACATGAAACTGAATTGTAAGCCTTAGCAAGATAAAGCAATAATCTATACATGAACCTTAAAATTATTTGAATTGGTTCTAAATTTACCACCTTTAAAACTAAAATTAGAGATAAGATTCATAGAAAAAAATGTGTCTTCTCTTTCTTTTTGTTCATAACTGCAGCAGCTTTTAAAGATAGTATGAAAAAGAAGAAAATACTTTCAACTGTACAGTACATTGAAAGAATAAATATTCTTAGAAATGTTAAATAGGGGACTTTATAATAATTTCAGGAATACAATGGAAGAAAATGGTCCAGTAATTTTTTGACAAACTGTTTGACTAATGGGATTTTGGCATTCAGATATGAGTTGGAAATGCACAGATCCAGTGAATGAAAGAACCAAATTACAAATTTTGATGATAACACTTTATCAAAAAATAGTTTTGACAGTGTATTTTAATCTTCATTTTGGTGCCAGGGTTCTCTATCATACATTTTGCTTTTGGTACAAACAATACATCACTTATATTTTGTTATATTAGTGATACATCACAGACATGCATATATACATACACACATGCATTTACGTACACATACAAACTTAAATTGCAAAAACAAGTAGCTGCCTATAGGGTAAGTTTCGTTCTTACCCATTTCACGTAAAATGAAAGGCATTAGTCATTTTTTTATTGAAATGGTATATAAACTTTAAAAGTTTTTTTTTAAAAGAAAGAAAATGTAACTTTAATTAGCATTCTGTAATGGTGGCAGTTTTCAGATGGAGGAAGGAAAAGTACAAATTGTGAAATTGGGCTGAATAAATGAACTTTCCAACCATAATAAGGAGGTCATAATGCTATATATGATAAATGAAAGCATAGATTAGGGGAGAGAGCCTGGTTCAATACTGAGAGGTTCTGAAGGGAAGGGATTGTCGTAGATTGCATATATTTCCCATGCAGAACCCTCCAAATTGAGCTAGCAAAAGTTCTTTTCTAAAACCCGTAAGAGCTTGTTCTGTCATAGCTGAATAGTGATCACACCTTATATACAGCAGTCTTAGGAATCTGAGATAGGTATTATTCAACTACTTGGGAAATATGAACCCAAATTGCATGATGAACACTTCATTTTCTACAAGTCAAAAAAGTAAGGAGAGATTGCTTGTTTTGGCAGTTTCCTTGGCAGGGCATTTGTAAGAAAAACGAACATGAGAAAATAGTTTTATAAGCTCTAAAAGTTTAACTTACTTATTTTAACAGTCTGGTCCTTATTTCCTCCATAAAAAGTACTGTAATCATCTTCACTCTAGCTTGTCAATCTTTGAATTTGATGAAGCACTCATTTCTGTTAAATTTCATTAGTGTTGAGAAAACATATTCCTAGTGGAGGGCCTCTATGCTGTATTCCAACACTTCATACTTTTAAAAACATTTTCCATCTCTGGTTCATTCTTCTCTTTCTGCTTGAAGAAAGAGTAGTTCTCTGTAGTGCACTTCAATTATTCTTTCTGAGGTCACAATTGCTTTTCTATGAACTGGGGAGGAGGGTGGGGAAAGCATTTTTCTGGCAATAAAAAAGGAACCCCATCCTGTATCAGTTCCCTTCTCTAACTTTACTTACATAAGTGCACTACATAGTAACTTTCTAGGTCAGTTAGCATTTTTTCACCTGCTGCATTGGAAATATTCCTTAGTATTTGCTTTTTATTTATGATTGATTAAAATAGCTTAAATGCTGAGTTAAAAATCCACCATGTTTAGTTTCATCTACTTTTTCTTTTATCAATTAATTTGGTGTCTGATAACCAGGGTAATATATTATTATTATATTGTGCACCTAAAGAGTAACAGCTCTGTTATTCTTGTGCACCCATCTCTTAATTTGACCTTTTTTGAAGAATTATTTCTTTCTTCAATATCTGTCTCATTTAAAACATCTTGAAATAAGGTATTTGACTATTGTCTTTCAATGGATCCTTTGTGGTAAATTCAGTCTTAGTTAACATTAATAATTATCACTGTAACTTCAGTATTAATAAGTAATACTTCTGCAGTGTTTCTGAGATACCATTCAGTAGATCCAATCCTAAAGAAAAGGATCAAATTAGTAAGTACTCTCCTTCAAATTCTCTATACAAGTGGATTTATCTATTTTAAAAAACGGGGGGAAAATCTTGAACAGGCTTATTATTTAAGGGTGTCCTAGAATCATTCTAAAACTTCTTTCCTAGAAACTTTCTTAGACTTTGCAGTTATATTAAAATCTAGTTATTATTGTCTAGTTTAAAGAATTATAGAAAGTTAATGGAATATTAAGAAATAATAATTAAGAAATTATTAATATACATTCTCCATTTCTTTGCCATGGATTGATTGATGATGATGATCTAATTAAAATTTTCATTTATATATATATAAAATTATTAACTTAACACGTTCCCATAACAAGAATTTATTCCAAATATGTCATATTTTTTTGCTTAATTTTGCTTAAGTTATTAAATTGAATTAGGATTAAGTAGGATGGATACAAATGGATTCAGAAATACATAACATTTTGCTTTTGGAGTGATTACATACTCACTTCAGGAGTCCCAAATCTACTATACCTTTATAATATCTAGATTGATTTGATTAAATTCCATTAGAAGCACTAAATCTAAAACATAAAGGCAACCAGCATATCACCTACTATTTATTTTTGCATTCACTTGATAATATTCACATTTGACTTCTAAAAATTGGTTTAAATCTTTAACAATAATCATTGAAGTATATCTAATGAATTTATTACTAAATACTTACCTATAAAATAGAAATGGACTTGGAGTAAAGGAAGGCTAATGTTATATTTGCAGTAACTGCATTAAAAAAAGATGTTGGAGACATAGTTCCCCCCCCCCCCAAATTAAATTTGTAATTTGAAATGTACAATATATATTGGCATCAACATTTGTTTTAATCTAAAAAAGACATTATTTCATTTAAGTTGCATTTTCATACATTATTAAACTAAAGAGAAAATTGCCCCTGCCAAAAGAAAACAAAACAACATTTTTATGTTCCTTGCTATCATTTTGCTTCGTGAGCAACATGACGGTGGAAGCGCAAAATCAAATTACATTTAAACCTTAATTTAATAAGGCAATCAGCAGAAAAATGAATGAGGGGATGTCAAAGCAAAACATAAATTCAACTTCCTATATTATGTTCCTATAATCTTAAAAACTACAGTAGCTCATGTTGACTGTGGTACTGTATTATCTAGCCCAGATTGAAAATCCATACATACCCAACAGAATTTGATTGTTGAGTTTTGTGGTGAAACAGTAGGCATCATGCAGAAACAACATGTTGCTATCATATCTTTGAAGCCAAAGGTCTTTTCTGAGAAGTATCAGAGCTCTCTTCTAATCTCTTAGCATCTTTTCGTATTAAAACTTTCAATACTCTCAGGCTAAATAAATAAGTGCACTATTTGCCAACTTAAAGCAATAGCTTCATTGCTTGCTTTAGTTCCAATTCACATTCACTTTTCCCAGGAAATTTCTATTAAGTAATTTAGGATTACTTAATAGAAACTGCTACATGATAGTATGGAGTTTTTACACTAAAATGCTGTCATTCACCAAATGGCAGCAGTTAGAGAACAGAAATAAAGCATTTTGAAATGTTCTATCGGTTGTAATAGAAATCATTGTGTATTTTTAGGGATTTGAAACTTCAAGAAGTTATTGTCAACAAAGTCAAACCAAAGTTTCTATAGAAGTTTAAAGATTAACAAAATTATTGAACATAAACTCTCAAGAGGTTAAAATCCATCTCTTTGTCTGAAACTCTCAGGCAATACCAATTTTGCTCACAATTGAATTGAAATTGCCTGTGTCTCTTGCTTGCTTTAGTAGGAATGCCTGGACCCAAAACCGTGAAGATTTACAAATTATAATAAGCAGAATTGCTTGCAAAGATTGATTGCAAAGTATGATTTCGAAACAAATCCTATTCTCATAAAGAAAAGCACAGGAGAATAACAAACACCAGCATACTGCTCATTCATAATAGATCAGGATAAGTCAATAATCTTGATCATTTGTGAATATAAACACTGCCAATGCTTATTTTTGTTATTCACGTCACTTTCTAAACTTGAATATCTGTAAATAAGCATCAATATCTTGCTTGCTTGATTTTATTATTTATTTATTTATAAAATTTATAGGCTGCCAATTTATAAGACTTTATAAGACTTGGGATCAGTGGCCAGAATGTCAAGTTAGGTAAAAAAACAAACAAACAAACAAAGGAAAGAGCATACCTGCCACTATGCCATACCTTCATCTCAGCATGCTTAGTACTCTCCCAACTATTGAAAAATTGCTTGACTCTGGAGAAAAGCATGGATCATTAACCCCTTGGGAATTCTCACAATTTCCCAAACCAGGACTGTTTTAAGGGAGTTGGTGAATGCAGAGCAACAGCAAAGCTGGAAGTATGGTCTGCTGTCTTATCACGTACCCTCTCAAACCAGCCTACTCCGCTCAAATTTGGTAGAAGAGATGGTCTTGTCCCTTTCCAATGGCACACACTTTGGCTTTTCTAAGGGGGCAGGTATTAGGTTGATTTCAAGGAATTATTTTAAGAGCCCTTTGGGCAAGCCTAGATTTATAGGAAAGAAAAAGGTATTGATTTAAATTGACTTCAAAGATAATGGCTTTATAGATTAAAATTGCAGCTGCTATTTAAGCTTTTACTTCGCAATCCATTAACTCGAGGACAATGAGTAGTTGTACTACTTCATCACTTAATTTCATTGATAGTATACAATGTATGATTTAAAAATGTACACATTTTCTTGTGCTAAAAACAGTTTTTCACCATGGAAACAGTTTGATGCGTATGCATTTTTTTTACAATATGTATAGAACACCTAGTCAAGATTGGGCAATGAATAACAGAGTAGAAATAAGTTAGAAAATAATCCAATTATTAAAAATACAATGCCTGTGCATATCCATTATAAAATTAGGTCAAATGCACATTGGAACAGTAGTTTTGTATTACTTTGCAAAATACAAGGAGAAAGGGTGCTAATTGTACTTTCCAGGGAAGGTCGTGCCAAGTATGAACACTACTACAGAAAAGACTTGTATTTCATTTCCGTTTTTTGTTAAACAACCTTTTTTTAATATAACAAATCTGCTGCATTGTCCCTGTGAGCAAGTATATTAGCCAAAAGAACCTCAATTATAGTAGTGGTGGGCAATCTTTTAGCAACCAGTGGGGTTTTTTTTAATCTTAAAAAAAATTGAAGGGCCACAGAGTACTTAAATGGTCATGTTACTAATAGAGTGGAATCAGTATTGTCTTCCTTTTGTTTGTTCTGTTGTTTTTGGAAATGACAGAGTTACTGCATGCATTTACTATTAATATAAAGTATGCCACCTTCAGAATGAGATTTGATTTTAAAATAAATGTGTTAAGATATAACATATGGTTAAATATGGTTTAAATGGAGATTTATTGAAGATTTTCTGCACCATTTGGTTTTTATTTCACCCCCAAAATTAACAGGAAATCACACTGCTGTACACCACAAAATCTGCTGTCAAATGTTGGTGTCCCAATCTTGGGGAAATATAGCAGCTTTTAAAAAAACCTTAGACCCATGGATTACCCAGATATTTGATTGAACTATCAAAATAGGTGACTTATTTTGTGTTCCTGTGGTCAGTTAAGGCCATTTATAAGTCTGTGTTCAAACATCTATCACCCTTTTTAGAAAGCTTTAGAATGTGAGCTAACTAAATCTAAGTAAAAGAGTTGGGTGATTGAACTCATGTAATTCACTAAAGCATTTCTTCTCTATTTGTGTATTGAAATACTTCTGTAATATTTTTAAAACTGGACTCCTAGTTTTCTCTTTCTTATTTTTTAAAAATAAATGGTTATCCTTTCATGGTCTCAGATTGACCACTCCTAAATTTGAAAAGCCATATAAAATCTTTTCCTTTCAATATCAATATATAAAAACAATGGGGGTGTTCAAAAATTAATCTTTTTGTTCTAAAGACTGACTATTCTGTAACATTGATTAATATTTAAATAAGCATTAGCACCTGGAAATAATATAGATGTAATATAAATAATATGTAGCAAGTTTGTCCCAGATCTCATATACTTTCCTAAAACATGTTTACCAAGCAGGAATGTGGTTGATTTCAGCAGTTGATTTTATCACTAGCCTTTACTGGTTATTTTTACTGTGGTTTAGTAATCAGTTTTTTTTTCTTATATTTTATCTAATTTTCAGCTATCTGAAGATTTAAAACTTAGATTGTAGCAGCTAAAAATTTAGGAAGTTATTCTAATGAATAAATCATTTACTGAAGATTAAGGTGACATAGTCTTGGATCCAGATGAACATATTGGGCATTCACCTATAAATATATAATATATATATAATATATAATGTTCATCCAAGATTTTTAATGTAAGAATATGACTGTCCTCATACATTTACATTACACATGGGTCTACATATTGATGAAGGGAAAGCCAGTCAATCTACATTGAATGCATATTTCAAAAGAAATATTTTGAGAAAAGGTTTTTTAAAGTATAAAAAATATATAGAAACAGATAATGTGGAAGACCTGCCTGTTAATAAAGAAAAAGACTAGCCCCTAAGTTAGATGGTTAAATAAATAAATATTTCATACTTGTATCTTCTTTCATACTTATATTCTGTTCAGCCTTTTTATTATTGTATTCTGTTCCCATGCAGGATGGATGGTCACAGTATCATTTTGTAGCTTCATCATCAACGATAGAGAGGGATAGGCAAAGACCATATTCTTCCTCACGCACACCTTCCATCTCTCCAGTGCGCATGTCTCCCAACAATCGTTCAGGTAAGACCAGATATATATAATTGAATAATTAGGGAAACAATTGATCAAAGTCAGATCAAGAACTGAAATTTTAGCAAGGGAATTATTAGCTGTAATGAAGCATAGAAAAGGTACTTTGGTACTTTCATTGTTTATCTATTTGCTGTCTTACGGATGTTTGATGCCATCACGAAACATTCTGGATAAAGCAGAAAAGGGAAATCCTTTGAAAATGGTGCTCTGAGCAGATGGGAGGTTTTTTTTCCCTGCTGACTAACAGCTGATTTCACCACCAAAGCTGGCTCTTTGGTGGCAAAATGCTCCCTAGATTGAACAGGAGCAACTAGGAATGACCACGGATGACTCTTGGGTGACTGCTCACTTACCAGCGAAGAGGAATCTTGATGATTGCAGTTCACAGTAAGAACAGTTGGAGAGTCAGGTCTCCATCCTTTGCTATCAGCTGTTCGGATATTTAATTATGCCTTCATTTTAACATTATTTTTTTTAATTTGCTTTCTTTCATTTTTGCTTTATATTTTAAATGTTAAACATCTGATTGAATGCTGAACTATTTTTACCCTTTGCTGGATTATAAAGCTGAAGTTTTGATTCTTTACTACTGCTTTTTTTTCCTGGAATAATGAAACACTTTCAACTTTTGTCAATGGCGCAAAGATTTTTTCTTACATAGTGAAAACTGATTTACATTGGATTCTTACAGTAAGGAATTTGTTTTACCATTTTTTATACAAACTGTGCCCTTTTACTGTATTTTATTTCTGAAAATTTCTCTGATCTTTTTTTGTTTCTTAAAAAGATAGGAACTTTTCATTTAATCTCTTCTATTTATTGTCTATGCTTGGGAAAATTATCTCAATTCCTCCTGCAGTTAGCTGACTGTGGAACAGATTGCCCTTGAGAGGAATTGTCTATGTTTTTGCATTACACTAAAAATGAAAACAACAAAAGCTTTCTGGGAAGCTTTTGAAAGAAGAATGCTTCTTACCTTACAAGCTCTTTTTGAAAATTTAAATAATAAGTTCAATGAAGCAACAACAATTGTAAATCATCCTAAAAAGGCTGCTCAGATAGAGGCAACAACAGAATTAGATTTGCAATCGGATGGATTGTAACTTGATCTGTTGCGACAGAGTTGGAGAAGAAACTTTGTTGGAAAATTACAGATTTGGTGTCCCAAAGGTGCTTTTTCAGGAGGCAAGTAAACTCCCTCAAAATCCTTCCATTCCCCACCATCCAATCAGAGCTGAAAAAGCTTCTTGGATGAAAAGCGAAACATCTTCAAAGAAAAACAAGAAAGTCCAGTAGCCTCCATGAAAAAGTACCTTTGGGACAACCATGACCTGGATGACTGAGAATCTCCGTAGACATTTAGTTTTGCACTTTGGGATGAACATCTTTCAAATGGTGTGGGAGTATGAATGGATTTCCAGAAAACATTGCAGACTACAAGAATCATTTGTGCTTCAGTTTGAGATGAAACCACACAGACTCGTCCACAACAGCCTGAGCCTGTCTTCAACAGTGAAGGGACACAGGACAGAAAACATCCTGCAGCCAAGAAGGTTCCACACACATTTGCACTACTCAGATGACTCTGAGGACACAAGCAAACTCCAAATGGCCTCAATAACTATCTAAAAGTATGCAAATTCCCAGCTGTCTGCAAGGAATATAAATCCTTCCATTGCCCACTATCCAGCTAGAGCTGAAGAAGCTTCTTGGATGAAAAGCAAAACATCTTCCAAGAAAAACAAGAAAATACAGTTGCCTCCTGAAAAAGCACCTTTGGGCAGCCATGACCTGGATGACTGAGAACCTTCATAGACATACAGATTTGGTGGATAAGGTGGAAAGGGCTATGAATCCAAGAAATCCAGAGATGACAGAATGGAACTGGGATGGTTAAAAAAACTCATGGAATTTTTAAAATAAAAGTGCTGTGAAGGTATCTACAACAGAGATTTATAACTTTGGGGGATGCAATTATATAGAAAAACTCCAATAATAATCTTAAGAACAAGTTTTATTACTAAGAATCAGTCAAGGGCAGATCAGGAACAATGACTCTAGTGAAAAAGGCTTTCTGTAAATTAATGTTTTTTTCTTTCTTTTTTGTTTGGTTTTATTCTCTCTTTGCTTTTTGGTGAGTTTGTATTTTAACTTTTGAATAAAATAAAAAAAATTAAAAAACAGAAAAGAAGACGTTCCCATTTCTGATATTGTGTGGTTTTTGTCAAATTGAGACATTATTGCACTTATTACTATTTTAGTAATCTAGGTTCAAATCTATACTTAGCCATATCGTTGATTGGTTATTTGTAAATTATTGATAATTATGGACCTGCTAAAGGAAGATATGTGAAATAATTTATATTAACATATGCATTATAAACATTATAATTACTATATTTCAATATATGTACATGTAATAGTTGTTCCTGATTATTGTTCATAGTTGCTGGAGCTAATGGGTAGGCTGGTTTGGATATCTTGATATCCTGGATTATTTTGTAGGGAGACAGACTTAAACATACCCACTGCAGAAGTGTGAAATGATTCCAAAGATCCAAAACAATGTTTCCTCCATAAGTGTTACTAATATTTATTTGAGGTAAATTTTCAGTTGAAGTAAAGAAAGGTATCAATATAATTGCATAGTCAGAAGAGTGGAGAGCATAGTCAGAAGAGTGGAGAGATCAGCTATATTTTTTTCTGTAGATCTGCTTAGAAAGGAAAGATAGCATTCATAAAACCAACTAGAGCTCATTTCCTTAGGATGCTGTTGTCATTTCTTAGTTGAAATAAAAAAGAAGATCAAATGGTCATATATTTATATATGAAAATACATCAGTAAAATAATATATTAAATTATTTATTCCTAGAACTCTTCCGAGATGTACAGTCAATAAGCACTCATTTTGGAATGTTATTACCTTTGCAAAAAAGACACACATAAGGAAAGCAATCATTTGTTTTTACTTTTACTTTCTTAGGATACAACATTCAGATAATTTCCAAAGTTCCTTCCAGCCATTACATTTTATGATCCTATGGGGTTTTGTACAAGAATATCCATAGGACCTATTCTTGGAAGGCCAGGTTCATGCTATTTCATTCTATAATCCTCTTTAGATGAAATTCACCTTAATGTTATTGTATTCATTACTTAACTACAATTATAGCAGGGGGACGTGATAGCTTATTGGTTAAAGATGTTGATGTTGCAAACTAGAAAGCTGACAGCCTGTGTTCAAGAACCAAGCACCACGTGATGGAGTGAGCTCCTTTAGTTGTCCCAGTTCTGTCAACCTAGCAGTTCTAAAGCATGCAAATGCAAATAGATAAATAGGTACCACTTCAGTGGAAAGGTAACAATGTTCTGTGCACCTCGGTATATAGTCATGCTGGCTACATGACCATGGAAATGTCTCTGGACAATGCTGGTTCCCTCAGCTAAAAAAAAACAAAGATAAGCACCACTCCCTAGAGGTGGATACGGCTGGACAGAAAAAACCTTTACCTTTATACATTATAGCAGATACTTCTATAAATTTAGCCTATTAGTTTGCATTACATTGATAATGATGCTATCAATACAATTATGATTAATTCAGGTAGAGTCAACTAACTCCACCTTTTCCAATCTTGTACAGCTTCTTTCAGTTGTAGTTTGCATTATAAGTCAACAGAAATTAAGTTTCCTATATTTTTTGCTCAAAGTCCTTTTGCCTTTAAATAAGCAATTTATTTGTTTATTAACTCAATTTGTATGGCCACCCTTCTTAACAAGTTATTCTAGGCGGCAAACGATAATAAAATAAGTTAACTCAGACAAATTGGAAAATGTAGCTTCCTGTTTTTGTATGTTGACTATGAACTGAATCAATACGTATTTAGCTGAACTTCCAAGCTAACAGAAATGAGTGGTGTAGTATGATTGGTATTTTGTATCATATATAACTTTGGATGCTGTTACTAGGTATGCTCAAGTGCATTTTAGATTCATGAATAGTCCCAGTCTTTCATTGACAAATACACATTAACTACACAGAAACAGTGTAAAGGAATTTAGCAAGAGAGAAAACATAGCAGTGCTTGTCCAGGAAAATTACATTGCATTTTCATTTCATTACCAGTATCTCACAGAGAACAAATGTTTATTTTAATTAATCTGCTGTATAATGTATTGTGCTTAGCCATATTAAATATTTAAATAGTAGACCCAAGTTACCTTTATTAAACATTCTCTTCCTCATCTTTTTTTTAATTTCTTGTTTAATATTATTATATTGCATGCTTAAATTTCACAAGAAGAAACTTTACTAGTGGGAAAAACACTATCTAAATCAGAAACTTGAATATGCTGCTAACCTCTATGCTTAGTAATCACAAAGAGAGTACTAAGGATTCTGAATGTAAATATCCAGCATCGAATTGCATTCCAAGAAGTGGGGTACAAGTCACACAGGTAAGCAAGCAAAAAGAACAATCACAGCAAAGTGTTCATTGACTTTGTAAGTAAGGTGACTTGCCTACACTGTAATGACAAAAGGAAATGTTTTTGCACTCAGAGAGAAAGCACTTATCCCTGCTCTGATGAAACTGCAGCTGTTGACATCCATTTCACTCATGCACAATTCTGCCTGAGAGAGCAATACATGTATACAACGGAACAAACCATTACAGCACCCACATGAACTTTTTCTTTTTTTGAGGTCCCAGATTCTTCTTTTACTACTATTGCAGAAAATTAGTGGTATTGCACAGACCTCTTCATTCAAACAAGAAAAATAATTTAGCTTCAACCACTTTGCATCATTGCCCCACTCACTGCACCCATTGGGCTTCCCAAAAATGCCATATGCATTCCTTTGGCCCCAAAAAGATAGCTGCCTTGGCATTAAACATGGCTATATTCACAGACACCAAAGTCTCTTTCCCCTTTCGGGGTTGGAGGCTGAGGTACGAGCACTGACAAAGAATCAGATGGCATCATTCACTCTTCTCCTGCCAACAAATATCTATGTATTCAGATTTTTAAAAAGATGTCTTCCACTCACTGCCTGAGGATCATTCTTATCCATTTCCAATTATTTCCTACAGTCTGTCCTCCAGACACAAGAACTATCTCACAGCCTGTTAAAAACAGGAGAGGAGAAAGATTTTCTTACAAACAGCTATTGTGCCCAGAAGGATGCATAGAATTGAGAACCTGCATGACAAACCACATACTATTGACTGGCAGTTATGCAGCAAATGCACCAGATCCTATGTTTGCTGTCCAGCTCTGTATCTAGGACCCTGCTGACAAAATATGTCTCATATTTTTGGGGTTCCACTTTTTCCCAAATGCTGGTCAATAAAGTATTTGCCATTGTTGCTTGTATGCGGGGTTTTTTTTGGCTGCTTGATTGGATAGATAGATTTTGTTACTAACAGTCCAAAATTAGACATCTTTTTCCTCTACTCTTGCTCATTTTTTAGTTGGTCCCATACTATATGCATGGAATTGTATGGGGCAGAATACAAATCCAGGATCAATGGCTTCTTCCCCCTTATTATTATTCTTGTTCCCTGGATTATGGGAGTTCACAAAGGGGCCAGAAGCACTACTTTTAGGCAGATCTGAGGGGGATTAGTGGTCATATGAAAGTCACGCCTCTGGACTGTGCAGCAGTAAAACCAACTTGGTTTTAGTGTTTCTAAGTGTTACTTGCCTCACACTACCGTATTATTTTATGTGGATATTTTACATGGCTGTTAAATTCAGAACAGCAACAGAACACAAGATACTCAGTACAAAATAACTGAGATTAAAAACAACATATTCCCATTCAAATCATTTCATTTCTAGATGGACTTATCCAGCAATCTGACACATTGTCTGGCCCTAGAGGAAAACCTAAGACCTTACAGAAGGCCAGTAGACCAACAGGGCCTGAAGCAGTACTTTACATTCAACCAAGCAATTCAGGTAGATACCATCTGAGTTATTCAGCAGCTTTTATCTGTACTTTCTGATTTCTGTCATCTGGAGCTGAGCATTTTTGTTCTCAAGCTGTAGAAATGGAAAGTGGAAGCATTTTCTTCGCTTGGGATTCAGGTTCCCATTTCTTGCTTGGATGACCCTTGAATCTTTGTATCAAGGAGGCTATATGGGCTTATGGGCACAGAGTTACAGAGCTGTGGTTTTTTTTCCTCTACAGTATTTTATATTAGTAACAACCACCCATGGAGGCCAACCTCTCATTGCAGCAGGGTTCTGCTATGTACTATTGGGGTTACTTACATGGGAAACTGCATTCTTACTCAATTTTAACATGAGTGACATATTGGTGGAAAATAATAGAATTTATTATGCTGAGGTGCGCAGCAGTTAGAGCGCAGTACTGCAGGCCACTTTAGCTGACTGTGTTCAGCAGGTCAGCGATTCAAATCTCACCGGCTCAAGGTTGACTCAGCCTTCCATCCTTCCGGGGTAGGTAAAATGAGGACCCAGATTGTTGGGGGCAATGTAAATATATATATACATTGCTTACTGGTGTACACCGCTTAGAGAGTGCTTGCACTTAAAGCGGTATATAAGTCTCATAAATAAATAAAGTATGTAAATTTTGGTTATTTATTCTTCTGTTTTCTCCCCTTCCTTTTGGTTTGAATACATTCTGGAGATATTATCTATTCTAACGGATAATTGTCACTGCCTAATTCATGTAAGATTGCATATTGGTGTGTTCATTTTTATTTTGAAAATGTTCTCTCCCAAGTTATGAAGAGATTTCAGATTGTGTAATGGATTTCGCCACACAGAGTTTTTCCTTAATGTTTCTTAAAGCCTTTAGATAAACTGTCATTACTAAGCATTTTCACTGGGTTGTGGCACAATTTATTAATATATTTTATAATAACTGGGAGCAAACTGATAATGTATGGCCCCAGGAAGATTGAATATATAGCAAATGGGACAGGGGACAAAATACAAAATTTCATGCAAAATGGAATTGAAGAAAATCAAATTCAACTTTATAAAAGAACAGTGAGATGGCAAAAAGCATATAAAACATTAACATTCAAGTTCTCTACACTGTTCATTCAAAAGAGCTGGTCAATATGAAGATCCCAAGGATGCGTGGCTGCAAAAAATCCTTTGTCGAAGCATAGCTATTGACATTTTTGTTTGATTCTTGAGTAATTTCAAGCAGCCAAAGATTCTTCATCAGAAAAAAAATTGGGAACCCTACTCAGAAACCTATAAAACTAATTGCAAGATCTGCTAATTTTTGCTGGGAAAGAGCAGAGAAGGCTGAAAGAAGAAAATGTAGCTAGTTTTTTTAAGCCCTAACAGAATAAGCAAATAAGATTTTCAAATCTCAGGTAAGGAGAAAACATACATCAGACCCCTGTGTGCTTTCTCTTAAGAAACTGATTTCATCTTCATGGTCTGTGAACAAGCAAAGAAGGCGTATGCATTTATTTTGAATTGGAAGAGGCTCTTGCTGGAATCAAAGTCCTTGAGATAGCTAACAGATTTCCCCTTTTGGAAAAGACAGATCAAAAAACTTCACCAAACATTACAAATCTAGCTAATTTGCAACATAAAGAGACAAGGGTGGCAAACTGGATGACAATTTTATCTGGGCCTAGAGAAATTGATTACTATGTTTGATTAATAGCAACATTGATAATAGTTTCACTTGAAAGAAAAGCATTTATTTGTGGAGTTTATGTATAAGGTATACTGCTATACTGCTATCTGAAATACAAATCTGGAAGATTACGAACATGCCTCTTGAAAGAATATATCTCAAAGTGTATTGTCCACACATTCCACAACACCTCCTGATTTGATGATCCCATAGCATGAAAAGGCATGTATATCATATTTGCTAGCTGGTGGCTAAATTTAGGGATCAATCGTGTATGACTAGATCAGGCTATTTGGTCCTGAAGGAGCAGCCTGAAACCACACTGCTTATTTTTTTTTTTAAAAAAGAGATATTGGGCTACATAAAGGAAGAAAAGAATCAGGAAATCACAGCAGAAAGTTTAAATTTCCAAAACTCCTTTTTTTGCCTAAAAGAAAGGAAACTAGAGAAGCCTTTAATAATTGGTAAAAATGGAGCAGAATACTGTCTTTAATCAATAATCAAATGATGTTCCATTTATCTCTTGCTTTGAGCCAAAACTTACCCTTGCCGCTCTGTATCTTAACAAAAAGCAACATTGAAAGTATTTGAAAGTATCAAATAAGTACTGGGTATATTAAATTTCATAATGTGCTATTTTAGATCTGGGTCTAAACTAAACTAACATAAATAGAATACCAGCGTGATTCTGGGCCACCAAGTGGTAAATCGTAATAGAATTCTTTATTGGCCAAGTGTGATTGGACACACAAGGAATTTGTCTCCCATGCATAAGTTATCAGTGTACATACAAGCAATAAGTGATAAATCATGATCGTAGTCATTGTAAAAATACATTCATCATAAATCATAAGATACAACACTTAGTGATATAGGATACTAATAAGCAATCAACATAAATCATACTTGGTTACTAAATAAAACTATAAATCGTAAGATACAAGCAACAAAGTTAAAGTCATAAGGAGATAAGGAGATAGGTAATAGGAAAGATGAGAAGAATAATAGTAATACAACCTTGCTAGATAGTTTGACAGTATTGTGGGAATTATGAAAAGGCTATGTGCACATTCTCCCATTATGACAAATTCTAAAGAATTCATGGACAAGGGTGCCTTTGAATAATTCTAGAAAGGTTCAGGAGTACCATATTTGGCCTGTAGTGACATCATCATTATTATTGTATCCCTTTTTTGTGTGATGCCATTTATTGATCTGATCTGTATCAATGGGGTTCAGCAGCTGTCATGGTTTATCTCAGTGGCTTTACCTTTCCTCTTCTATAAGACAAAGATTTTGAATAGCTGATGAGAAGACAATATGTTAAATTTAATTTCTAAGGTATATGATCAAGATTATTTCCGTTTAAGAGTTTTATATATGTCCAGCTACCACAGATTTTCAAATGAAACTAAATCTCAAAAGAGATTCATTCTTTTCAAGCTAACTGCATTGCTTAGAACATGTGTTCATATACTTTACTGCATAACCCATTCCATCAGAGTTCTAAAATCTGCATTTGTTTTTGTTTGTAGCAAGTGCCCCAGCCTCCCCTCGGGAAATGATCAGTTTAAAAGAAAGAAAAACAGATTATGAGTCAACCGGAACAAATGCTACTTACCATGGGAATAAAGGGGAGCATACTTCTAGAAAAGACACCATGACAGGTGAGCTAGAAATTGTATGTGATATGTAAACATTGTGGAAGGAAACCTTCTGGGCCAGAATTGACTCTGTTGATAATCCAGATATACTTAGTAAGCATGTTTTAAGCTTTACACTCTGTAAACTACATTAAAGTCTTCCACTCAAATATTGCTAATCATTTGGAGGCAATAATGTGACTGAATTCAATTTGTACATCTATTGAATGTCAAATTTAAACTTTTGTTTCAAAACTCCAAGCCTTTACTCTCTGCACCATAATGTTTATTATAGGAATCTGGCATCCCAATAGTATTTCCCCTATAAAAGAAAAAGAGGTTCCTCTTTCTCCTCCTCCTTCCTTTAAAGCAGTATTTCTCAACCTTAGTAATTTTAAGATATGTGAGCTTCAGCTCCCAGAATTTTTCTGCTAGCATGCTTTAAATTGAAAGATGTAAAACACTACTTTAAACTGAAGGATGTTATGTATGAACTACTTATTGTGGCTTAATAATAATATTGGAGAGTACACACAATCATCTCTAGCTATTGTTGTGTTTTGGCAAAGATTATAATACTGTCATTCATCCCATGTGGAGTAAATCACTGCTTGTGACAAACTAAGGGGTTTTTTTTTTACAGTTCTGCATTATCTTTAGGGAATATAATTTTTTCTCTTTAACACATGCTAAATAGCTTTTTCCGACAAAGTTTTTTGGCTTAATTTTATCGTTGTGTTTATTGCTGTTTAAAAATGCAAAGTTTATGCTGTTTTCTGAAAAGGGACATAAAAGAGTTCTATGAGGTATTTCTTTCATTTCAAAATAAAAGTCCTAAACATTGCATGGCAGAAGAGCATACTGAATGCCACCCAACCACAGATAAACGGTCTAATACATTTGGCAAGTTGACATGAAAAATCAGCATTTATTTAGAAATATTTTGTTTCAAAAAGTAGCTCAGAGTAGATTTCATTTCAGCTGCATGTAAGCATACTAATACTATCCAGATATTTCAGTCTATAAATTCCATAATCCACTGTCTTTGGCTGCGGTTGATGGGAGTCAGACATTTGGGGATCTGAGAGCATTATACGTAGAACATATCAAGCTGGGAATGGATGATTTAATGCCATACCTTTTATTGGTGATTATAACCTCACTCATTTGTTTAAATTCATTATACAGTATGAGCTTCTTTGCCTTTCCAGGTGTTATATCTGTGACATCATCTGGAAGAACTCTAATACCGCATATGTATAAATGCAATGGCCTCTATTGGGCAAACAGTTGCACTTTGCATACGGACATCATCTTTTCTCCTTATGTTATCATGAGACAGAGAAAAAGCTCATCGTTGCCCTGGTGGGAAGAGAACCCTTTTCTTTAATGCTTCAAAGGATCTTAAGGGAAAAAAAAGGGAATCTGCATTGGTCTATGTCCATTCATTTCTTCAAAATTCCGCCATTTATCAGCCTGAATGTTTTAGATTTGTCTGGTTATTATGCTAATAAGAAATTGCTATTTTAGCAACTAATGTTATTGATTTTAAGGATATTTTTTTAGTCATGGGTAGTCAGCTAAATCAGTGGCTCCCAATCTTTTCAGTGCCAGGGACCAATTCTGTGAAGGATGGTTTTTCTGCAGACCAGGAAGGCATGGTTTCGTCCTCTGCCTGGATCCTGTGTGTGCGTGAATGGGGTTTTGCTCGCTTGTGCGGCCTGGTTCCTGGTGAGCCACGGACTGGTGTCAGTCCATGGACTTGGGGACCCCTGAGCTAAATGATATCCTGTCAGTTGTGAAGTTCTGCACCACCTTATTACTTCTTCCTCACTATATGGACAATTTTATCTTTATTACACATCCTCTATTAACCTCTTTTTTCAGCAGAATAAAGTTTTATCAATGGCTTTCTGGGATGAATATGAGAGTATGGTCACCAGAGCAAAGGGAGTTTAGTTTTCTATTCATCTGTCTCTACAGGGAATATTTTAAGGAGACCAAAACAATTTGCTTAGAGAAAAGGGTAACATTTATCAATTTTATTGACAAGCCATAGACAGGTGTAGCACAGAACTAACTTTAACCTGAAGCTAATAATCTCTCAGTGTTTTAAAGTTATTAGAATAGGAATAATAGGAAGTTTCCTAATAATAAGAACACCTGTAGATGGTATCATATAAACAAGAGATTTTCAAATTCTACCAGCATGAAAAATCTGTTAATTAAAAAATTAATTAATCAGAGGCAAAGCCATAATGAGCACAAACATCCTTCTAGGACAGGGGTGTCAAACTGCCAGCCCACAGGCCGGTTTCATCATACCGGAGCCACACCCATCCCAATGCCAGCAATGGCGAAAAAGCTCCGTGACGTCGCGAGTTTGACATGCCTGTTCTAGGAAGAGAGAGGCTCCAAGGTAAGCTGACAAGCCTTGCCTTTTCTACTATATCTTTTAAAAAATCTTGTATATACCCTTGGTTATCTTTGAATAAAAAAATTTTTTGGGGGGGTCCTTATTTTCCTCACAGAATCCCATCAAATTCTTGGAGCAATTGAAATATCCTTACCTAAATATGTATTTCGAGGGAGTAAAAAGACAAGCTGGAGGAAAACTATTTAAAAACATTAGGTTATTGAGTGTTAACTGTAGTGAGTTTACTGCTCTAGATTATGATGCTTGACAGCTGTTCCTTTCAGTAATTTTGTTTGATAATAGGAAACCAGTCTCATCATTCTAAGCTTCTTGGTAAACAGCAATTCCATTACATCATACCATGACACCATGTGCTATACTATACCCCAAATGTCATCTAATGAAGCCAAAAGATGAAATGAACCCTTCGAGAACAATAGTTCTGATCATCTGAAGCCCATGAATCTTTCAGTAGATAATTGATTCATCAAGAGGTAGAAGAACTTCGAGGAACAACAAAACAACAACAGATAAGGTACTGTTTAGAATTGGATTTGACTGTTTAAGAGCCCATTTTAGCTTCTTCCCTAGTGTAAAGTAATACCACACATTTGTTGTGCTGACTCTTCATATTTCTGATGTTATGGGTGTAGAGTTAAGGCCTTGTTGAAGCAAATTTATAGTGGGATCTGCTGCTTTTATACCATCTTATCACTCACTATCCCGCAGTGCATGCCTGGGTTGTGTGTATAAGTATATGACTGACTGCTCCTTACAAAGCTATAAGTAGAGTCTTGCTTGTTGGAATCTAATTGAGCAGTGTAAAAGGCCAGACTGATGTAGTGCTACAGTGGGAGCATATTTATTAACCTGTTCCATGCAAAGGTAGCTAGTCTATCATTTTCTTTTCTCACTTTTTAACTAGTGACTTTTGGCAAGATTTTGTTACTCCAGGTCTTGTGATGTTTCTTTCTTTCTCCTTGCTCCCTGTCTTGCATTTTATTTGGCTAAAATACTGATGCACAGTCAAAGGTAGGAGTCTCATTTTTGTTCTGCCAGATTATGAGACTAGACATTCAAGCCAAAACAAATGTTAACTATAATAGCTTGTGTTGTCTGGTTATGAACAGAGATTACAAATCTTATTTGCTTTTACAGGCTACCAGAGCAGAGCTTGTGGCAGATGATTACCACATCAAATCTGAAGAGTAGATGAAGACTAAATAAACTAACAATTATTCTGTTTGCTTATGTATGAAATGAATTACCATCTTGAGAAAGAGCCTTCGACTAACATGAAAGAAAACCAGAATCAACCAAACTTTAAACAGTTCAATAAAGCATGATATGAAATCTCAGCATTGTGAGCCTTTCTTTTTAAACTCTGACAGATAATTTGCAGTCATATTTTTTTAAGTCTTGATCACAGCTTCAGTGTACATGGTACAGGAGACTGTTAGGAATATAGAGCCACTCTTACATTTGAAGCAGCTCTCGTGAGAAAAGGGAGGGAAATTGTAGAGCTGTAGCATGAGCTGCCAGAGACTGAATCCATTATTGTCAAGTCTGGTGATTGCAGTTCTCTGAGTTAAGTCTCTTGAACCTGAAATTGCAGTCCCATTGTAAAAATATCTGATGTGATTAGTTAGTGATGTGGTGAGTTGCACAATCTCTTCAAAGCACTAGGCCTCTTCAGTCTTGTTTTGATACAACCTCATGTAATTCTTTATAAGACCTTCCCAACAAAAGAACACAAGAGATGTGTCAAGACATCTTTTAAATAATTATGATTAGTTTACTGGTAACACTTGCATTTTCAAGAGCATTTTGAAACCAACTACTACTCAGGGTTCCTAAACTCCTCTTTACATGCTGGAAAGAACATAAAACCAGTATGTGTGCATAATTCCAGATACACCTACTATATGTTGGGGTTCAGGTTCTTGATACTTAATGAAAGATATTAAGGATGCTTGTTCCGGAGCTGCTGTTGTCTGTTTAATATGATAGCTTTAGAATCTTAGCATCAGAAAAGCAGAGCTAATTTTGAAGTTATTAGCTAAAGGTACATTCATTCGTGGAGGACTGATTGTTTTCCCCCCCCAAGAAGCTGGTAGTTTTTAATTTAATTTTGTATCAGTTTTAAAATGATGACTGATAAATATTTTAATTAGTTATTTACTATTGAATTTTAATATTTGCCTAACATGCATTTACAAATCTCATCACATCTTCTTAGATGATTTCCAGGTATAAAGTCAAAGTGAGTAAACACTTTGTCATATACATAGTGTCTCATGACTTGTTACACATAAATGTATTTCTGTAACACACATATATGCTCACGGTTTGTACCTTGATCGACATTTGTTGCTGGTGGACAATATCTGGGGGAACGTAAAGGAATACACTTGGCTGCTAGCAGCCCACACATTAGACTCTTAATCCTAACTGAACGCACACTTACTAAATAGAGTGCTATATTTGGCTTGTAGGCTTCAGAAACAACCCATACAAGTTATAAAATAGAGTACCTCACAGGAAACTGGAGATTATTCTCTCCTCATTTAGATAGGAAAGGAAGTCATTCAGTTTTCGTACTAGTAACCATTGTTTGAATACTGAGAAAATTGCTTCCCTGACACCATCCGCTAGAATAACTAGCTTTTAAAAGTAATAGGTAGCCAGACATTCTAAGACCACAAGATTACTATATATGTAAAATATATACACTCAGCATAATTATGTAATGTTCTATTTATATCTATAACAACTGGCACAAATCATTTAAAAGTACTATCAGATATATTGTGTATATCTATCATTGTATGTCTACCCTTTCTCTGGTTTTTCCCCAACAAATATGACAGCAAGGAAAGTCAGATTTTTTTGGGCTGAGCATCGGAGTATATAATACCTTAAATAAACAAAACACATTTTCCCAGAAAAGTTCAGGAATCAAATCTCTCTTGAACCAGGAGTTTATATGCTGCATTAGGTTTTGAAAAAGTAATTTCTTGTGACAGCGCAATCTTCTTGATACAGCTTTAAACTGAACATTCATATATTTATTTATGGCTCTGTAAAGCACAGAATGTTTTAGCAAAACATTCCTACACACAACTGCTCTTTTTCCAGTGTGCTGTCATCCCTTAATCTCTGTTCTGCTAATACATCCTAGACAGACAGAGTCAATTGTCATTGATATGAGATTGATTTCACAGGTACTTCTCACTGTTAAAATGTTTTCCAGAAATCTATATGTAGTAAGTATCTGGCTGGCTTTGGTACAGCATAAAGATTTCTAGCTTCCTAATATATAAAAGGGATGAAGTACAAACATATCGGTCACATGTTCTTTCTAATAGATGATTCATGTGGGGATCAGTAAATCATTGCTAATAAAGGCTTACTGAATTTACTCTACCACCACTATTAGTTCACACACATAATTACCATTTTGCCTAGTAATATAATCCCTATTTCTCACACTTCTAGGTCAGAATTCTGGACTCTCTACTTTGTATAGAAATTCTTACGGTGCACCTGCTGAAGACATCAAACACAACCAAGTAAGTGGTAAATCAATTTATTCCCTTTTGAACTAAAAAAAATGATTAATATTGCTGCAGTAATTTTAAAGAATCATAGCTGAAAAACTATTCAATGTTTCCCAGATATGAACTTTTCCCAGTCTGTCCTGGTAAATGCTATGTTTATCAGTAAATTATGGAAATGCAACTTATATAATAATTCTCATGAAAATGGCAAACAGTAATTATATATTTGTGAAAAGAGCTTTCAGTGACAGATTGTTTTGTGGTAGTTTAAAAACTCAGATTACTAGCTTTCAATGAGGATCTAAATTCCTTCACAATTTAAAAAATGGCTATCATTATGTAAATGAAGACACATAGTGGATTATGTATTTCATCTCCAACTTTTGTGTGTACCTAAATCAGTCTTGATTCTACGTAGCTGATAAGACATGTCCCTGCAGTTTTCTTGGCAGCATTTTCAGAAGTGGTTTGCTACTGCCTATTTTCTAGGGCTAAGAGAAAAGACATCCAGATGGCCTCATGACTAGGACAGGGCTAGAACTCACGGTCTCCTGGTTTCTAGCTCAAGAGCCTTTAACCACTATGCCACTTACTTAAAAGATGGTAGTGTTACTTTGCCCACAATATGACCTTTGGAAGGACTGTTCCATGTGATTGTGGACTAAATGTCTCTATAAGTAGCTTTCTGGCCTGAAACCATTACTGCAAGAATGCAGCCAGGGTATTTTTTTAATGTTAGAAAAACCTCAGTTTCCACTTTCTTATATTTCAAATTCCTTGTGATTGCATAGTAAAATTTTAATTAGAAAAAAAATGGACAAGCATTCTTAATATTTTTCACATTCTGCAATCTGAGATCCTTCACCCACACAGCATGTTATTTGTAAAAGTTTAATGTGGAGTTTATTTTACTCCTTTTTTGAGGAAAACCTCTGTTAAAAGTGATTGCAAATGCAAATGTAAAGCAATCTTTGCAGAAAGATCAAGCAGAATAGTGACATTCATCCAGGAAGACTAAGATGTTTTCTATAGCAGCTGAAATGTTGATGACATTCACATTGTCTGTCTAATAAGTCGCACTGAAGTGGAACCTCACTCTGCCCTCTAAGTGACATGGCAGTTTGTTTCCTATCATTATAGTCTTCCCTAACAAGCCAAGGTTTCTTATTCTGTTGACAGGTTTCAACACAGCCAGTCCCACAGGAGCCCACAAGAAAGGAATACGAACCATATCAGCCATTTCAAAATTCATCAAGAAACTATGATGAGTCCTTCTTTGAAGATCAAGTGCATCATCGCCCACCTGCCAGCGAGTACAATATGCACCTGGGGCTCAAGTCCACTGGCAACTACGTTGATTTCTACTCTGCTGCTCGGCCCTATAGTGAACTCAATTATGAAACAAGCCACTATCCAGCCTCTCCAGATTCCTGGGTTTGAGTTTTGGGCAAGAAAAAAAGAAGAGGTCCAGGAACTGTGCATGTGCATGCATATCACAAGACATTCTTTTCCTGCAAATTTAGTTTGTTAAAGCCTGTTCCGTAGGAAGGCCCTAATACTCAATCTGGAACAATTAAGGTATCTTTAGATGGCTAAAAGAATGGGAAACTAAGCGCGGGAGTGTTATTAGAAAGAGTGGGATGTGTATCTATTTCTGTATCTATAGAATCCTATCTCTTAAATATAGATATAGAAATATACTGGGGGGGAGGGCAGCTTTGCAGTTGACCTTTTAATGTAGAGTTTAAAACAAATAGTTCTGTACACTGAATGTGGCTGAAGGAAGTTAGGGAAGTTATAACGAAGTGAGTCCAGAGTTAAGCACAAGAAAACGAACAGTTTACAAACCTTATGGGGGACAGCTTCTCACCCTTTGTTTCCTCTCTTCATCCATTGTGAATTTAGGCTTCAAGTTGCATTTGGGATTTTCTCTGTACAGCAAGATGTTTCTTGCCTTTTGTTAATGCATTGTTGTAAAGTATTTGATGTACATTACAGATTTAAAAACCAGAGAGAGAGAGCAAAGTGCATTGTGTATATTACATCAATGCCACGGTGTTTCTTCATCTGTGGTTCTAAATATTGCTTCAATTACACAACTTTGAGATATGTATGAATTTCCAGGGGTAGGGGAGGGGGTTTTTTTCTTTTTTTCTTTTCCTTTTCCTTTTTTCTTTTCCCCAGTATGTTTTAACAGGAAAAAACAAAAACTGATATTTAGCAGTATTGTTCGTTCTGATATGTGAATTTGTTTGTGGCAACTAAAAAAAAAAAGGCATTCAGCAGTTTCTGACAATTAACATTCACCATTCCACACTCCTTGTCAACAAAGTGCTTTTTCACTGCCTAAAATTTTAGATGTAGATATTTGAAATAGATTTTTTTTCATTTATACCAGTTTTCTTTATGATGATACAGTGTTAAAAGAAAATAAATTACAATTGATCTGTCATCCATATTTGCTAAGAATGTCTATTTCCCAAGATCCTTAATCAAAATATACATTCTTGCTCATGTATGTACGTATGTGTGTGTCTGTCCTCAAAACATGTGCATACTATTTTGTGTGTATGTTTGTGCAGCATAAAATTGTGTTCCATCACGGTGTTGCCAGACATAATAGAATTATGTTTTGTGTATAAGAATCTGGTGGCCTTCAGATGAAATATGTTTTGCACGCTCATACACAAAAAGAGACAGGTGTATAGGCTTGTGTAGCAATACATTTGGGTATTGTTTTTGTTGTGTTCCTGCTTTGAAAGGAAGGCAGTATTGTAGACGTTTCTAATATGTCAAGCCAAAATGTTGCATGGGAGAGGCTGTTTTGCACTAGTAGGGTTGCTTCCCCAATCTGATAGGGAAGAGATCTATGCTTTGCTGACACTTCTAGCAAGGAAAGCAAAGTATAGTGCGAAGACAGAAGAGGCTATGTAACTTTCATTATTACAGCAGCCCCCTAAGTGAAAAATAAGATCTGGAACATTGAGATGCTCAACTGGCACCAAAGCAAATCAGTCCAGAAGAAGAGTAAACAAATTTCCTAGAGACATTAGAACATGGTGATGGGTTCCAATTTGTATCCTAATCCACCCATCCCCAAATAATATAGAAAACACCAAATATTCCTTAATTTTAAACACATATCTAAGCAAACTTAACAGATGGGAAGAAACCTGGTCTATATGTGAAAAACATTGGTAAGTATAAGCAATCCTTCGTAGCACTTCAGAGGGTATTGTAGTCATTCTCTTTCACCCTGTGGGGGTGCAACACATCACTCTCATGTGTGAAGTCTACAGCCAAGTACTTCAACATCTGACACAAGCAATAATTTAGGTGCAGCATTGCATATGAAAAATAACGATAATCTCTGATTAGCCAAATCATTTGAGACAGACCGGAAAACAGTAGGAGAATCAGATGTTCAGCTACCCAACTATTGTGAAGTTAAAATAGAATTCAGTTAACACATGCTGCAAAATTAATCTGAATTATTTTAATATCTGGTAATTGATGGTCAAGTGATAGCACTACAGAAAGGAACTCTTTTGAGAATGCCATTTATCTAGGCTTCAGGCTAAATTTTATTTTAAGAAACAAAGGCATTTTTAAATCTATGGTCATAGGTTTAAAAAGATTGTCAGCTTTGGTAATCTTTTACCTTTAAGTGACTAAATATTTCTGAGTTGTCAACTCAGAGCAGATACAACAGAAACAAAGACATGTCTTGTATCATAAACAGGATTTAGTAGTCTTTAAGAAAATAACAAATTACTGAATTAAAATTTGAATCTTAGCATATGGTACATTCCTACATTTGGTAGTATTTTATGTAATAGTCATGCAGATATTTGTTTTAAATAAAGGGGTGGTTGGAGCCCAGATGCTCTATTTGTTGCCTGCTTAAAATCTTGCAAGAACTGGGCAGCAAATATTACACTCACAGCAAGTGATGTGAGTTCCCTAATTCCATAGCACCCTCCATTTCTGCTAGACGACTTCTCACCCTGAAGTCTCCCAGGAGAACTTCAGAAATTATCACAAATGTTGCACAAGCAATTGTGTTAGTTGAACCGTTGACCACTGATCCTTTTCCAATCTATTGTGTCTGTCCCATTACTAATATACTGTATAACCAAAAGTCACCAATGTGACAGGAATGATTTTGGAAACTTGACTGGTGTTTTTTTTTCCTCCAGTGAGAATACTGTCCCACAAACAGTTTGAAGTATGAAATGTTTTCCTGAATAATGGTTTGGGTTAGAGAGAGGGATGAATAACCAAGACTGTGCTCTCAATTTGCAAAGGGTGAGAGCTAGACCAAAATAGTCCGTCCACTACCTCTCATGAACAAGTGCAGGTCATTGTAGAAACCACTTGCAGTATCCCAGGGTTTTGTCCAATCATTGATGCTCAAAAACCTTTGCAGTAAAATCTGTGAACAGTTGAGAAGGTAGTATTTTTTTAATGTATTTCTCTGTCTTCTCCAATCTTATTGCTATAACAACAGGTGTGTGAGGTAGATTGGGATAAGAGAGAAAATGATTGGTCATAGGTCATACCAGTGAGTTTCCATCATTAAGAATGGATGTTAGAAGCAGATCCAAGCTCAATCTTTCCAGTCTTAATCCTATAATTCAACTACTCCATTACATTTTGTCTTTATTTGAAAGGATATAATAATTGAAGAAGGCTTGATAAGGCTTTTCCCTATAACCAAAGGCTTGGTGTAGGGCCAGAGATTCAAAGATAGGAATCATCATCAGGCATAGTGAAAAAACAAAAAAAATTAAGATCTGAATACAAAGTGAGCTAGCCTCAAGTGCAGACTGGGAAAAAAGTCTGAAAGAGGTGTACGACAAACCATATACAGGAGATCATTAAACAAATTGTTAACAAAAATTAATGGCTAAACTCATGAATAACACTAAACCAGCAGGTCTTTTAAGCATGGTTTGTTGATCTATTTTTTTTTTTTTTTTTTTGATGCTGCAGGGCTCACGATGTGTTTGTGTGAGGTTGTGGGGGGGATTTCCTGTGTATGGGTTATTTTTGTTGGGTTTTATGTGTGAGAGATTCTTTAATAGTTTAGAAGTCTTGTGCATTTTTATCAGTTTGTTTCACTTTTGTGAGGTATTTTGGTGTAGAGTGTATGTTTGGAGGATTTTTGTGGTGTGATTTTGTCTGTGTGTATGTGTGAGCATTTATGGATATTCATTCGAAAGGGTTTTAGGAGTCAGATAGGTGTTCTTGCCTTGCCCTTTTGTTCATTGGACAGATAAAGTAGAAGCAGCAATGTACGAATAAGCCGGGATTCTGGGCTCAGAATCGGTAATCAACAAGCCTTGATTAAAATGAACCATGGTGTTTCACATTGCGCTTAGTTGCCATATAAGCCATGGGTTGCTGCTTGGGTTGAGTTCAGATGTTCAAATAATTTAAAAATAAGCAAAAAGAATCCTAGCTTAGCTTATTGTTATGGGCAAATCCTAATTTCCAATATGTGTATAAATTGGGATTACTCAAGAGAAAATTGTAAATGTTTAAAAAAGGTAAGTTTTGCAAAAGGCATAAATCAGACTGGCACTTGAACCAGATAGCATTTAAGATAGATTTGTATTTTCTGATTTTTCTGTCTAAACGTTTTTAAAGCTTTATTGCATTTGATTACCCACTCCTACTTATTTTTGTCCTGCAGTAGCAAATATATGTACAGAAGGACTTTCAGCATGGAATTTTAGGATTCCAATGAATTGCCAAAACCATGTTCTACGTGGGCAAAGCCAGTCCTTCCCTCCTACCTACCCATCGTGTAGCCAATTTAGGTTTTGCTTTGTGCTCTTTTTCAAAAGGAAGAAATGTTACCAAATAGCTTCATTTTCTTCAGTCAAGTAGTAGCTCCTAAAAAAGAGGGATTTAAAAATGTATAAAATGTATTTGCTGTACTGTAAAAATGTTTGGTTTTTAAAGCAAACCATATTAGATTCTTGATCACTTGTGTAGATCTCAATATAAAAATTCATTGTTTTACTAAGATGCTATTTATGATCAAAAAGAAATGGCTTCACTATTATAATACTATCAAAACTGCACTATCAGAAGCAATATTAAGTTTAAAAAGTGGACATTTCAAGAATAAAATATTACTTAAACCATATTAACATTGAAACTATGTTTTGGTGATGTACAAATTCCCAAAAGTTAAATAAATGTTGCCAGGGAAAATAGCAAAAGGATTAAAATAATACAATAAGAATCAACAGAAAACACTGTTTCAATGTACGTGTTTCTAGCATGTACTGAGATTTTCTATCAATAAATCCTGACATACTGTGGAGAACAATTCTTCATAGCAATAGCACTTAGACTTATATATCGCCCCATAGTGCTTTACAACATCCTCTGGGCAATTTATAATGTTGGCATATTGCCCCAAACAATCTGGCTCCTCATTTTATCAACCTTGGAAGGATGGAAGGCTGAGTCAACTTTTGGCCCTGTCAGGTTCAAACTCCAGGCATTCTAACCACTGCCCAACTAGGGCTCCCTAGTGCAGGATGTAAAAAAGATAAAATCAAGGGCATAGATATGCAACAGTGACCTAGGATGAACAAAAGACTTGACCTATGTTCAATACCTTTGATATCTAAAAGGTTAGTAGTCTTCCATCCAAACAATTCTATCCTAATGGGCAGCCTAGGCTAGGGATGGCTGATGTGCCAATTGACTTGCAACTTCTGCCTAAGACCACCCACAATAAGCTATGGAAAGAGTGATTTGTATGGGGTTTATTCTCCATGGAAGAAAGCATGGTGATTGCTCAAAACACAATTTATGGCCCAGTTGAACAAAAGAGTTTATGTTCTACAGATTCTGAAAATGTGGGATTAAGTATATTAGATTCTCCCTTCAATAATATTCAGTATTTTGGTAGTTTGATTTAGTTCAAAGCACATAACAAAGCTTCTCTCTAAAACAGACATGTCAAACACAAGGCCCGGGAGCTGGATGCGGCCCACTAAGTGGTTTTATGTGGCCCGCAAAGCCATCCTGGAAACAGTGAGGGAACAGCTCCCTCTGCCTTGGCCCTGGCCGGCCGGGAGCCAATGTACAATTTTGTGGTGGCTGTCTATGCTGAAATGCATTGTCTTAGCTCCATAAGACCATCTGGAAACAGTGAGAAACCAGCCCCTGCTATGTTGGCCCCGCCCCTGGGTCCATGCTGGGGAGGTGTCACCCTTTGTGAGGAATGAAGAAATGCACCATTGCCTGGAAGTGGCCAGCAAATGGCCCTCGCCTACTTCACCTATCCAGCTTGATGGGCTCTGGGGGAGGGGTTTCAGCAGGCAGCAGGGCGCTCTCACAGCACCAAGAGGCTGAGCTGGGTGGCATGAATCCAAAAAGAAGCGCAAGGCCACCCAGCTCCCAGCCTGCCCAGTTTCAACAGTCAGCAGGGCGCTCTCCTCACAGCGCCAAGAGCTGAGCTGGGTGGCACGAATCTGATGAGCAGTGCAATGCTGCCTAGCCCCCAGTCTGCCCAGTTTCAGCAGGCAGCAAGGTGCGAAGCTGACGAGCTTCGCATTGCCCGGTTCAACCTCCCGGCACTGTGAGGAGAGCGCCCCGCTGCCTGCCGAGACAGAGCAGGCTGGGGGCTGGGCGGCATTGCACAGGTAATGTTGACTCTCACGTTGCTCATGGCATCCCCTCTCCCAGAGCCCACCAAGCAGATATGTGAAGTAGGTGAAGCTGGCTACTTCCAGGTGATGGTGCATTTCTTCATTCCTCACAAAGGGTGACACCTCCCCAGCTGTGTTTCTTGCCTGTTTTTCTCCCTCCCTCATCTCAAATAGTTTCCCACCACTCTGTACTTGGAAGGAAAGAATGAAAGAAGGAGAGGGAGGGTCTGAGGAAACTCCTGCCTTAGTCCTGCTCTGCTGCCCTTTCACCATCCCTTTGCCTCCTCCTCCTGGCCTATCCTGGGAATCTCCCATCCTATTGCTAAGGAAGCTTTGAATACAAATCTGGGTCTACTCCCATGGAGAGGGACTGGGCCTCCCTCTGACTTTGCCCTTGTACCCATCATGAGCAACCTGGCTAAGGAGAGCAAGCACAGCAGCAGCAGCCTTGAAATAACCACAGCTGGGCACCCCCTTGGGGAAGTGGGGCTGGGCTTGGTGCCGCGGGTGCTCAAGGGCCATGCTAGGCATTTCCTTTGCTGCCCAGGGCTCCGGGCAGCACGCACCACCATCCAGCCCCCCCCCACGCATGGCCTGAGAAGAACAGTGAGGCTCCTCCAGTGGACCATGCCTTGGCACTTGCCTGGTCCCACCCCCTTCTGCCAGAGACTCTCAGATCTGTCCCACTCCTGCCCAGGCCCCCACAGGCACCCTTGACACGAACGATGTAGAGCTGGCCATGCCCACCCAGTAAGCCACACCCACTCCATCCATGCCTATCCAGTAGGCTGCACCCACCCAGCCCCCCAAGGGCAACCACAATGCTGATGTGGCCCTCAATGAAATTGAGTTTGACACCCCTGCTCTAAAAGCACAGCAAAACATTATTATTCTGCCTCATCTCTTCAGTCCAGTCTTGTAAACTAAAGGTAGCTCAATTAAAAGCACACAAAAACTCTTACATTTGATCCTTTATCCAAAGGCTTCACTTAGTAATCAAGCATGAATTCCTCTCTTGCTTCCATCGTTAAAAGAATGTGACAAAAACCTGAATATTTATGAGTAATATAAAGTTTCTCTTTTATCTTATGTCATGCATATCCCAAGTAGCTACCTTAGAGAAATAGCTTTCTTTTTTTTCTTTTTTTTAAATAGTAACCAGCTTTTTGCCTCTCAGGACAACTCACTCTTTCTTAGTTTATTCATTAAATTTTATCTGAAGACAGAGTTTGAGGGATTTTTTTTTTTTTACTCATATCACATAGAAAAGTCTGCAGCTTCTTCCTCACAAAGACTTGTATGTTCTTGGAGGTAAATCTGTCGAAGGCTGATATTGATCAAGACCTACTGCTTTCAATCTATCTAAGGTAATGAGCTGGACCTTGCAAAACTTTGCAGAAGGTATTAAATGCACACCTGACTGGACCTTTCACTTCACCCAGTATAAATCCCACCATTATTCAGATCTAGCCTGAATTGCCAGTAGGTGGTCCTACAACAGGTTATTCATCAGCAGACATAATTTGCCTAAAGGCAATGGTGAGCAAAAGTCTTGTGGAGAACCAGAGTGAGTCCGTCTGAAAAGTTGAACTAGAAAAACAAGCACAATGGGTAAGGTCCAACTGTCAGAAAAAAAATAATAAAGGGACTAAGGCTTTAGAAGATGCTATTTTTTTCACAATATTTTGGATGAAAAGGTACATTGTGTATGTGTGACGGAATATTGTGGCAGCCAGGGATGAGCGCCAGCAGGTCCAGTTTCTTTCCCTTTTATCTCTCTCAAAGTACCACCATTGGAAAATAAGTTTTGCTACAATGAGGACACATTATGGGTTTTAACATGTAAGTTTTGTTACAACTCTTGTTACCTTCCCATACTTCAAAAATTGGCTGAAACAAGAATTTTATGTCACAGTAACTATCAAATGATAGATACTATATTAATAGGTACCAAGAAAATACTGGCAGTCACAAAGCTGTACAAAACAATATTTTTATGTTTTCAGTGTAAATGCGTGTATAAGAAATGGAATGGCATCTCTGTGTATAAGAAATGGAGTATCAACACCAATTGTAGCAAATACCAGTAACATTAGTCCTAAAAGAGGGATAAACACATATTTTCATCTGGAAAGTCCTTCCCTCCCATGCCACCCAAAAGATTTGCCCTTCTAAACTACCTAAATTCTTAGATTAAGAGCATTATACTTAGCAAAGGTTTTAAGGACTGCAAATTCTGGTAATTTAGAATATCTTACTATTTTAATGGGAACTGAAACTTATCAGGGATTGTAATGTAATGTCAATAATAATAATAATAATAATAATAATAATAATAATAATAATAAGACGGCCTTACTAGGAACTGCTTCCATCCTGCTACGATATCTGTAATACCATCAAACATCCACATCTGCCTATCCCAGGTCCTGGGTAAGGACTCGATAGGTAGACAAAATGCCAAATCCAGTCTGAACATCTGGCTGACTGTGCGATGATCCATAATAATAATAACTATTAGTCAATTGCAAAAGGTGGCCTTACTAGGAACTGCTTCCATCCTGCGACAATATCTGTAATACCATCAAACATCCACATCTACCTACCCCAGGTCCTGGGTAAGTACTCAGTAGATAGACAAAATGCCAAATCCAGTCTGAACATCTGGCTGACTGTGCGATGATCAATAATAATAAACATTTTAACTTTGTAGAGTGCAAAAAAACATTGTTTCTAATTGCGACACAAATATCTTTTTTTCACTCAAATCCTTTAGAACAGTGGTTCTCAACTGTGGGTCGGGACCCCATTTGGGGTCGAACGACCATTTCGTGGGGGTCGCCAAACAATGCAGTCCGCCATTTTTTCCCCTTTTCCTTAGCTGTGCTACTCCCTTTTATTCTATTGGCTTTTGAAAGCCAATAGAATAGACTCTCTTGAATAGAGTCTAATTCTATTGGCTTTCAAAAGCCAATAGGAATTGTCCAGGCTGTCTCTGCCCTGCTGAGCCCGCCAAAAGTCCCATTCTGCAAACGGTGCTGCACCAGTTGAGTAGTCCTCGACTTACGACCGGCTGAGTAGTCCTCGACTTACGACCGGATGGGGGTCGCGGCATTAAAAAGATTGAGAACCACTGCTTTAGAAACCTCTGAGCAGAATTTACCAATCTCGGTTATAATTTGGGTATAGATACTATTTCTGTGATGCTGCTAAAAAACATGTTCTAGGCTACTTTTCAGTCTGGAAAAAAAACATGGAAAGACCATAGAACTAATAAGTCTTAATGGGAATGAAAATGCTTTTGCACAGCCACTGTTATTTATAATACTACTAAAATTCTCTTTGTCATAACCTTTAACTGGGCAAAATAGTGCATCATAGGACAATTTTTGAACCAAGTTACTTCAAATGGACTAATAGATTATGTTCAAAATCCAGGACCCATGACTTCTGCGGGATTTAAATTTGGGGAGATTGTGGCTGCTTCAGTGCTATTGGTGGCTGCTGTGGTCATGAGTTCTTTACTTTCAACATTCTGTGGCAGTTTACCAGCTAGCCTTGTAATCTCTTTTTCTCTCCCCCACCTGGCAACAGACACTTACCCAACTGCTAGGAAGGGAAGGGAAGGAAGGAAAAGAGATTTCTGATGCTCCCTGTCAGATTCCCACAAGGAAACTCATTGAGAAAGCTGGCAGAAAGTTGAAAGTAGCTCCTGCTCCCACTGCTTTTTTCCCCACCTTGGTTGTTCTGTTTCTCTGCTTAGGAAACAAAATATTTTATTATTTTTTATTTTATTTTTATCTCGGCTTTATTATTTTTACAAATAATTCAAGGTGGCAAACATGTCAAACATAACCTTCCTTCTCCTAAGACAAGAAACAATGATTGGAAACTGACCAAAGAGAGTAGCAACTTGGAATTAAGGAGAAACTTCCTAACAGTGAGGACAATTAACCAGTGGAACAGCTTGCCTTCAGAAATCGTGGGTGCTCCATTATCACTGGAGATTTTTAAGAAGAGACTAGACAGTCAGTTGTCTGAAATGGTCTAGGTCAGTGGTTCTCAACCTGTGGGTCGGGGCCCCATTTGGGGTCGAACAACCATTTCACGGGGGTCGCCAAACAATGCAATCCGCCATTTTTTTCCCCCTTTTCCTTAGCTATGCTACTCCCTTTTATTCTATTGGCTTTCGAAAGCCAATAGGAATTGTCCAGGCTGTCTCTGCCCTGCTGAGCCCGCCAAAAGTCCCATTCTGCAAACGGTGCTGCACCAGTTGAGTAGTCCTCGACTTACAACCGGTTGAGTAGTCCTCGACTTATGACTGGTTGGGGGTCGCGGCATTAAAAAGGTTGAGAACCACTGGTCTAGGTTCTCCTGCTCAAGCAGGGGGGCTGGACTAGAAGATCTCCACGGTTTTGTTCTATTCTGTTCTATTCTATTCTATTTTCTATTCTATTCTCCCTACAACAATTCTGTGAGATGAATGGAGCTGAAAGAGAGAGAGAGACTAGCTCAAGGTCACCCAGCTAGCTTTCATTGCTAAGGTCATGGCTAGAACTCACAGTCTCCTGCTTTCTAGCCTGGTGTCTTAATGACTAGACCAAATTCTGAAACAATTACCCAATGAAGCATAGATTATCTTGTTGTATGCTAAAATGATGCAAGGTGCATTTGTTGTGATCATTATACCCTTGCTATGTATATATCCTTGGTATAGATGACATAAATTATTCTCTGTGCATGATGACACAGTGAGGGAGCTACTGGATATCGTGAATTCTCCATAGCACTTTACCGCTTTCTGTATCTTTCACAAAAACAAAAGACCCCTCATCATTGTCTGAGAAAGAGCTTGTAAAAAAACATGAATCATAGAACTAAGTCCACCCAAACTGTTTGTATGCATAAATGTGAAGTAGCCTGCTCCTATTCACACCTATTTTACTTAATCACCAAGTTATAGAAACCTCTGAGTTCTCTAAAAATCCACAAAGAGCTTGATTATTTTCCAGATCTAATTACAGACCTCTTGCATTTGTGTGATGATAATGTTGTTCCCCAAAGCTTTTGCAGAGTCTGCATCTAAGTTCCTTAACATCAGCATAATCGACAGTAATTCACCACTCCTATATTTGCCTTACTGTAGAAGCCAAAGGTAAGTTCTGTCTTCCTTTTTGGTCCCAAATATTTTGTGTACCTTAGCTGATACTATAGTTATAACCTCATTAAGGATAATGTATTTTCAATCATATTGAAAACAAAAGGAAAAGGAAAAAGTGCCATGGGTGAGAAAAGGGCAATTTTTAGATACAAAAGATTAAAAATGTTTCTCCAGCTCAGATATTTTAAATTTGAGAAATGCTGTAGAAATTGTAACTTGGGCTAAAGACAATATTATACATTGCTGAACAGCATATTCTGAGTCATATAATCATTAATGTTAACTCTGCAACCTAGAAAATAACAGGACTCCACTCTTTCCAAATCAACCTTTTTTTCTCCTGTCTCCCTGGGAGTATTTGATTCATACTAACAGCAAATTACTATAGCAAGCCCAGGGTAATTGCTCAAACAGCTGCAGTTGATTCAAACTTTCTGTCAAATGAACAGCTATGAATAGCTTTTCCTATAGTGTACATTAAGAATGCAAGATAATGTTGGCTAGTCAATGATACAAGGGTTCTCTTGTTCCATCAATTGCTTTTTTGTAGGTTTGGAGGAAATTACTACAATGTCATAAAAGATTCTGCAAACTGCTGCAGCATTCATATTACAGAATTAGCTTTGGCAAAGTTTTCTAGATGATATGGAAATAAAGAGAAACAATGCTCCCTGCTATCTCTCAGAGTAGCCAGAGTTTTAACAATTTTATTTGAAAATAAAGCTGTGGTCTTGAATTTTTTATGAATGCCTTTGATTTATAAGGACATGCTAAGCAAGAAAGATCCAACTCTGCTTCTCAATCTGCATATTAAAAGGAAGCTTTTCTGTGCTGCAAAAAGTCATGACTTGCAGTAAAAGGGTGTTTCATTCAAAGGCATAAAAGAAAGTTGAGGGTGATGGGAAGAAGGGAGAGGAATAAATAAAACAATTATGGGTTACATTTTGTTTAAGTGGGAATTAGCATGAGGAGAAATCCTTCTTATATTCTTCTGACAATTACCAAACAACCTATTATCAAAATATATTTCCTCTCCACCTTCATATCTTGAGAAAATATAAACTATCCAAAGAAGCCATCATAGCTACTGAAAGAGCCTTTTTTGGTCCTTGGGTAGGGAAATCCTCCCACTCAGTCTTCTTGATGTTATAGAAGAGTAATTTCTTCTCTTTAAATTTGGATTGCTTACACATAAGGATTTTACTCTGTAATTGTCCTGACCCTCAGTCAAATTTTAGACAAGTCCTCGTTTAACCCATGATTTTTCCTTTAGTAATTACACCTCTTTTTCTTTTATAAAATAAAATCTGTTGAAGAGGGAAAGAAAATAGTTGTTCTGTCTTTATAGTCCAAAAAGAGACTATCTTGGGAATGCAAGCAATCTGCTACATTTTACATATGGAGAAGCAAGAAGCAAATGTGCAGATCACTGATAACTGGTTTTATATTACAATACTTCCATGTTCTTACCAAGAAAACTGTATGGACATCTTTATCTTCACAAGATGGCCAATAAAAGTAACTTTATATTTTGTAAGTGGAAAGACTGAAAATGTACATATACAGGTAGCACCCGAGATACCACTGTAACGGAGTCTTTGAAATCACATGTTGCAACTGTTGTTAAGCAAAATGGCTCGCTTAACGACTTCTACCTCTGATCTCTCTGATGTAGCTGTTAAACAAATGTGTAGGTCATTAAACTGAACACTAGGTGGCTTAAGGGGTGAGGGAGTCCCTAGGAGGCCCAGTGCAGCCATGTTCAAGTTATGGGAGTGTTGCAGCATTGTGCGAGTGCTGGGAAGCCAGGGAAAGAAGCTGGACCTGCCTCAGTCTGGCCCAGCAGTGCAGTGAAAAGGCATTCCAATCAGGAAGCACAAAATGCCTGGGAAGCATGAAGTGGGACATAAATCAGCCACCTGTCCTCCGGCCGAACATCCAGGAAGACTTCACAGCAGGGCACAAAGTAACTGCCCCAAGGGAAGTTCCAAAAGGAAGCTCCAAATGCCCCAGAGACTCCCAAAGGTACAAAGCATCCATTCCACCACCACCACAACAAAGCCCCAAATGCCTGGGAAGCCTCGGCCCTGCCTTCAGCTCAGCCACCGTGTCCTGCCCTGCCTTGTGCCAACTGACTACCATTTTCTTCCATGAGGTCATTTCACCTGGCCTTGGAAAACAAACAAAGATGCTAAGCTCTCAGCTGAAGAGTCTTAAAATGCCCCTTTTCCATTCATGACCATTTGTTTTTCAAGGACCATCCATACATCCCCGAACTTTGTATATGCAGTTGATATAAAAACTGTATACACCCCTGTTAAAATGCCAGGTTGTCAGGTGTAAAAAATCAGACCAAGATAAATAACGTTAGAATTCTCTACACCTTTAATATAACATATAAGCTGTAAAATTCACTTGAAAAGTAAACTGTAATCTTTTTTGGGGGGGAAGTAACAGTTAAAAATGTACAATAATGTGGTTGCGTAAGTGTGCACACCATCTTCTAAGTGGGGACGTGGTTTTGTATAAAATTAACCAAACATTCAAACTGCTGGTAAATAATTGTACACATTTGCCATCAATTAAAATGACTCTGATCAACCCATATAAAATTCAGCTATTCTAATAGGATTTTTCTGACACTCAGTTGCCTCTTACAGCAAAGCCATGATCTGCAAAGAGCTTACAAAGCATCAAAGAGACCTCATTGTTGGAAGGTATCAGTCAGGAGACGGGTACAGAACAATTTTCAGGGCATTGGCTATACCATGGAACAAAATGAAGACAGTCATCAAGGGAGAAAATATGGCACAACAGTGACATTATTAAGAACTGGATGCCCCTCCAAAAATTGATAAAGAAATAAGAAAAAAACTGGTGTTAACTGTTAGTCTGAGGGTGTGCATCTTTATGCAACCACAATATTGTACGTTTTTATTGTTATTTTCCCCCTTCAAAATTTTCAGTTTTTCATATTGAATTGTACATCTTATACAATATGTTATATTACAAGTGGAAAGAATTCTGAAATGGTTTCTCTTGATCTGATTTTTTTACATCCCAAAAAGTTGGCATTTTCACAAGGGTGAGTAGACTTTCTATATCTACTGTAACAGATCATTTGCATAACAGAGATCATAGTTTCAGGATTTTAAGTAGAGCCAATATGCATTTCCCAAAAACTTTCCCCATTCTGAAGTATCTGCCAATCAATTTTAATAGGTCTTTCTAATAGGTCAACCATTTTTTTTTTTCAATTGTAAGTTCCAATTAAAGATCTTCTTCTGCAGGATCTTGAAATTGTTTGTGCCAAGGTAATTCATGACATTCAGTTTGCTACAGGAAACTTAATCTCAATTTTCTCTACTTAAAAGTTCAGTAACACAATTACATCCCGCACTGGTAAATCCAGTGATTTTTTTTTTCCTAATTTGTATCTCACTGGCTTTATATGCCTTAGCAAAGCTGCATTATTGGCATATGACTATCTCACGTAACACAGGAAACACAAACCTGAAATCATAAAACCTGTTCAGACATTATAAAACATATGCACAGGGCAAGAAACCTTAAGTATCTCTGTTATCTTGCTGTCCCTGACATGAGGCTGCTTTCTCCCCAGGGACCAGCCCATCCAACACATGATGAAAGAGTTCAGTGGTCTGAGCAATGTCTCTGAACAGGCCAGAACACCTTCCTATTCTAGCTTACAACTTGTGATATATACTAAGACCTCTCTGCTGTCATTCATTCAGCCATCAAGTCATGCTTGGGAGAGGGTAGACTCAAGGACAACTAAGAGGTAGTTGTTTCTCTCTAATGCTGTACCTCAAAAAGTTAAAAAGGATGATGAAGGCCATATCTTATGGAGAAAGAGAGTCAGGTCACTCTGGAAAATATCTTCATGCTTCTTACCAAAAAGTGATGATCAGTATTGAAGTGTTAGTATTTACCAACATTTACCAATCTAGACCAAAATAGTCTTAGGAAAATCTGCACCGCTTCTAAGGATTAGAATGTCTTTAGATTAAAATAGTAAAAAGAAAATTGCCCCAAATCACCCTCCTATTTCTGCATGTCATATCACTGGATACTAGTCATCCAAGGCACAGTGTTTAGAGAGCAGAAATCTGACAAGCTCGCTGCAGCTGATCCTACCGTAGTAACTGCCATCAACAATAATAGCTGGTAGCATTTTACAGCAATAGCTGTAGCTTTTCTCAAACTCATTTCACAAAGTGATACATTTCACCACGCCTGCATAATAAAATTATCATGAGGGTACAATGCTATTTCTTCCATTACCCTGAGACCAACAGTATTTCCATCAACACTATTCTGCAGTACTTCACAAAGAAATCTGAAGAGGTCCAACCAACGGAAGTGTCTTCTTGGCATGCCCTGACCACATCATCACACTTTCAGGAGGATAGTATTGCTTTGCTTGGAGCAGTTTCAGTTGTTTTGGTGTATTTCCCTTTGAATGATTCATGCAGGTTTAATACATATTCTTGTTTCCACTTTTGCCTCCATTCATATATTTATTTTATCTTATAAGTATCCTTTAGGCCAGGGGTAGGCAACCTTGGCTCTTTTATGACTCGTGGACTTCAATTCCCAGAATTCCTGAGCCAGCATGGAGTTGAAGTCCATGGTCATAAAAAAGCCAAGGTTGCCAATTAAAATCGCTAGATGAATTGAGACAAGAAAATATTGTTTACTCTTGGTTTCAGTATAGGCAATTGTTAGACAGATGGAGTTTAGATCAAAAGGTTGGTTTTACTTTGGAAGATCAGAATTTGATAAAACAAATTAGAGATCAGAATCGAGCTCATATAAAGAGAGTTTATAATGTTTTAGTGGAATTAGACTCAGAGACGGAATTAGTTAAAGACTGTATGATAAAATGGGCTCAAAATTTTCAAGAGCCGATTTTACTAGATACATGGGAGGCAATTTGGGTTGGGAATGTAAAGTTTACTCAGGCTCAAAATCTTCGAGAAAATTTTTATAAAATGTTTTATAGGTGACATTTGGATCCACAGAAATTGTCTCGCATGTATCCTAATTTACAGCCTAAGTGTTGGAGATGTGGATGCTTGGATGCAGCTTATTACCATATTTGGTGGACGTGTAAAAACATAAAAGCCTTTTGGATTAAGATTTGGTGGAACATTCAGAAGATTTTTAATAGAAAGATAAAGTTTTCACCACGATTATTCTTGTTAGGTATTATTGTAGATTGTGATATTAAAGAAACTATTTTAATGTTGAATCTTATTACGGCGGCGAGGTTATTGGTTGGACAGTATTGGAAGAAAGATTCTTTGCCTACTATAGAAGAATGGTTGCTTAAAGTTTCTAACTTAGCAGAAATGGCTAAAATTTCTGCTTATTTGAAGGATCATTCACAAGAAAGATACATCTCGGTGTGGAGAAGATGGATAAATTTTGTACAGAATAAATATGGGATTAAAAAGTATTATTTAGTTTTTGAATAACTTAAAGTTTAAAATGGGAATTATTTATATTGTTAATTATGCTTTTGCTTGGAATTTTTTTGTTTGTTTGTATTTGAGTTAAAGTATTTTAGGGATTTTATTATTTGTATAGTTGGGTAAGCTTAGTTAGAATTTGTTTGTTTATTTTTTAACCCTGTAATCAGCTCTGGGAAGTAAGGGGGGGAGGGTTAGGGTGGGGGGGAGGTAGGGGGGATATTGTATTGTATTAAAAATTTGTATAAAACTTTTCAATTAAAAAAAAGCCAAGGTTGCCTACCCTTGCTTTATAAAACACTTCACATTTTAAGTCCTGCTTTATGTGAGCATTGAAAAAGCCATAAATTGTGACAGGATTGACAATACTCATAAAATCCAATTGGAAGGAAACAATGTCCTTTGTTTTTACAGCCAGAGGTTTCTTAAAAGCCACCTTAACTTTAACTGAAAGATGGGTCATGAAAACTTATTAATTTTCTAGGAGTTCCTGAAGGTCCAGGCCAACCAAGTAATTCTCTGCTGTGACAACCCCTATGTATTGTATAGACAATGAAAATATATTTCTGCTGCAATCAATTTTCACCAAAAATTTGAGAAAATCTTTAAACTGAGGAATCCATATTAGGAAAAATGGACTTTATTTCGATAATCTAGTTATGATTATTTTAATATGCTTCTGTTATCTATTGTTATTTAGCTTTTCCTTTTAAGATTTCAACAGTCATATTTTAGAATCTGATCATTTTCCCTTTATATTCTTCTATTATTAGGGCATTAGTACTTGATTCTCAAATGTCAATCCTACCTGAAAGGGGAAAGGTTTTGATCTGATAAAGAATTATTCAGTAGAAATTGATCCAGTAAATTTCCTGTAAATCAACAATTTTATTCAAGTTGTCAAGAGATTTAATGGAAAGAAATTAGATTGTTATTTTTATACCATCCTTGAGTTTAAAGTAGCAACAGTATTCCTGAGGTTGCCAGGTCCACCACCATTTGCGCAGGACCTTCAGATTCTGCCTGACTTTTCTGCAACCACTTTCTCTCAGCAAAAGTTCTTTTGATTCAACTCAATGGAGTCAAGAGTTTTGCTTTCCTGAGGGACCCAGCTGGGGCAAGTCATTACATTGGTACAAACTGTATGACAAACTCTTATTAGAGTGACACATCATAGGTGATTACTTTTTGCCAACACAATTCTTAGGCAAAGTCTTGACTTGAAATGTAGCAGCTCCTGATATAGTAAAACTGAATTTCCAGGATTCTCAATCACTACTTGTTATATTGAATCAGAAGTTCAGGAATGCTAGTCTCAACACATGTGGAGAGCACTAGAATAACTTTATGTCCATGAAGCATTTTTCATAACTAGCTCTATGCACTTTGACCTGTGTATTGTACACACACACACACACACACACAGAGAGAGAGAGAGAGAGAGAGAGAGAGAGAGAGAGAGAGAGAGAGAGAGAGAGAGAGAGAGACGCTTGCACTGGCATTTTCATATCTTCTGTGATTATCCCTGGAATGAAATAAAGTCAGCTTCCAGCCCTAACAAAACTGATAGCCAGTATCCATGAAGGAAATCTGGTTAAATAAAAAGCATCTACGAAAGAGACCTAAAACAAAATGGATCAATGACATCAGCAAGTATTTCAGGCCCAATTGGCAAAAGAAAACTCAGGACTGTATTGGTTGGAAACATGCAAAAGAGGCCTTCGTTCTGCAGTGGATAGACAATGGCTAAAATGATGAAAGACTTTTCTACAAATAAGAATGAGGGCCATAGTTTGCAGAGACTATGTGAATATTTAATACACATTTGTCTGCAAAATCATCAAAAAAAGGCAAAATGATTGAGGAAAAAATTAATCCCAGGGATGTATGGTAGCTAGCCTGAGAAATCAAAAAACACCTCAGGAGACTACTTCCCCAGTCTTCAAGAAAGCTACTTGATGAAATCACCAGAATCTGACTCGAAGGAGACTTTATTTCACATCAGATTCCATTACTTTCACCTTGAAAATGAGATTGCTTGAGCACCCTCCCTAAACGTATTTGCTGATAGCATGTTCAGTCTAATTTTATGAACATCAACTTGTGATTCTCCCATAAAATATTATATTGAAGTTCATTATTGTGCTCTTTAAATTTTATAGATTTGCAAGATCATCAGAGTAAGCACCTTGCTGGCTGTACATTATTAATAATCTCAAAGAGATACATTGAAATGAAACAAATGATCTGTCAAAAATCTTTGTATTTAAAAAAGAATTACACTCAAACTATCCTCTCAAAATGGAAGAGTGTGCTTCAAGTACTGTAAATAAATAGCCAAGGCATCCCTCACTATTAGTCCCATTATTTTGCTATTCAAACATTGAGCAACAGGACAGAAGTTGTCTGCAAGCAGCCTGGCATTAATTTAAATGCTTAGTTTGAAAGATATGTTGTTTATGCTATTGTTTTGCCGCTGGCTGATTGCTGGCTAGTAGCCCAAGAAAGCTGATGCAGTATTTCATCACTGGAAGAGAGTGACAGGCAAGTCTTCAGATACCTGTGGATGGCTCTCCAATGTTTGAAATGTGACACTCCTCACTGCTTGGGGAAAGTGACAGCCCTCCAGCAGAATCCAGAAAGACAGCAAAATGCATTGTACAATTTAAGTTGATTGAGAGGGGGAAGAAAATTGTTACTGCTTACAGTCATGGGTATTTGATGATATGTCCAGGCTTACTGAATATTTACTGTATTCTGAACTATGTTCTCCTGAGTCAGAAATAATATCAAAAGATAGCTTATACCTTATGTTTTAGAGCAAATGCTGATGTTAAACTTCTTCACTTGTCAATATCAAAGCTAGTCAAAAGTCAGTTTTCCGAAATAACAATTTATGAAAGCTTAAGGACTGTAATTAACTTGAAGCTTTGTCATACATCTAACTGAAGTTTGTTTTTCAGCGAATTTGGGGTTTTTATTTTTTATCATCCTAGACCTAATTTTTTTCATCTGTTTCTCAAGACAAAATGGCAGCAAATTCTGCCATCAGTTTTCAGCAATGTTCATCAGAAAGGGCTTTCAGAGCCAGAAAAAAGAAACTTGAAGGACCACTTCTCCACAGTCTGCTTGATCCAGTTTTATAATATATCCCAAAGTAATTTAGAAGAAGGAAAGGTTAATTAGATATATTCAAATATATATATATATATATATATATATATATATATATATATATATATTATAATATATATATATATATATATTCAAAAAAACAAATTGACCTCTGCCAACAAGCCAGAATTTATTTTTTATGCATAGAAAATTCCAAATTATTTTTTTCTTCTGGAAACATCTGTGAACAACTAAAGATGATTTCACTTTGGAATTTTATCAAAGCCCGAGATACTGTCCAAACAGGTAATATGCCTGCTTAAATTCCATTGGCTTTCTAAGTTCATTTCATACCTTCCTGGTTACTTTTGCCTCTTCTTTTATATTTCTCAGTAAATCTTCAAAATGTGCTGTGAGTAGTTACTTGTTAAGCAATCTTTTATACTGCAAGGATGATTCTTCCTAATATACATTTGGGACTGGTGAAATGAACATGAACTGTTCTTTTTTCTAGAGCAGAGTAAAAGGTCTGAGTACAATTACCACATCTGGCTACGAACACTAAAGCTTTGCAACTATTAGATGGCAGCAAAAATATATAGAAAATCATTTTTGTGTTTGCTGCCATCTACTGACCAGTTTGGTGTAGTAGTTACAGCATTAGGCTAGAAACCAGGAGACTGAGTTCTAGTTCCACCTTGGGCATAAAGCCAGATAAATGACTTTGAGTCAGTCACATACTCTCAGCCCCAGGAAGGACACAAAGGCAAAGGCAAATCCTTTCCAAGAAAACTGCAGGGACTTGTCCAAGCAATCTCCGAGAATCAAGCACAACTGAACAAAAATAGTCATCTGAGCCCAGGTATGGGAGCTCTAAGGATGAGATCGTGAAGGGGCTGACAATGTTAAGTTCCTGCAGGTGTTTGCACTTCAAAGCTCATCATCTTTAGCAAACACAAACAATAGCAAAGGGCTGTAGGAATTGTTATCAAAACATCAAGAGAGAAGAGGGTTGAAGACTACATTAAGGGCAGGATTAGCTGTAGGTTTGAGTTGTAAGCGAAGAAGGAAAATACCAGCAAGGATGGTTTGCTTCCAAGCTGAAGTTAGAAAGACACCATAAACTTAGTAGATTTTTCTGGCAATTCTCACCAATTTTATGCACTTTGCTGTTCAGCACAAGTGTATGCATTTCTGATGTAGCATCACTGCAGATGAGTAAGTGACATTCATGCAACACCATTTTCTCTGTCTTCCTCAGCAAACATTGTCCTCTGAAAATCCCCTCTTGCTTCTGCACCTGAAAGAAGTATCTTTTGTTTTCACTGATCTTCATGTGTCATCTACGTAAAGTTCAACTTTTTCCTGAATAAAAATGTTATAATGTCCCAGAGAATGTTTAACATTAAAATACCTACAATTACAACCAATTTTCATGTGTAAATTATGGGTTTGTTACAAAAATCACTTTCAGTGTTTTGCAGTTACTCAATACATCTAACTGATGGGGGGTGGTGGTAGAAAAATGGGGTTGTTAAATTGTGGCATCCATTCACAGAATTTCACTAGTATACTGCTTTTCTCCATAGAGCAGAATCATCTCAAGGATGGCAGTATTTTGACAATCAAAAAGAGCAAAGAAAAAAGAAGTCTTTGAAAACATTGTAACCTCTTCTTCGTTACTTACATATAAATAAGCAATGTGATCAGAATCAGCAGTGACTGATGAAAGTAATGGTATAAACAGTGCAGTGGAGATGTTAAAAAAAAACAAACCCTGACATGTTAGGGATAATATGTAAGAATTAGTACGGAAAATAGAAATGACAATATCTCTATATAATGCCCTCATTTAAATCAATAGTGTGATCACATCTAGTGATGTCACCCAGAGTCACTTGTTGATATGGGTGACTATAGAAATCAAATAAATAAAATATGGAGTATTGCGTATAGTTCTGGTTGTCACATCTCAAAAAAGGATATAGTGAAACTGGAGAAGGTTCAGGCAGCTAAGAGGCTGGAACAGCTTCCCTATGAGGAAAGATTGCAAAATGTAGAGAGTTTCAGTCTAGAAAGAAGATAAATGGGAAGAGATATAATTGAGGTGTACAAATTATGCACGATGTGGATGAAGTGGACAAGGAGAAGTTATTTTCCCTTTCCAAAATATTAGAACCACAGATCGCCCAATGAAATTAAATCCTGGAAGAATCATGCCAAATAAAAAGAAATACTTTTCTGTACAGCATCCAATTCAAATTTGGAATTTGGTACCACAGAAAGTGATTCTGGTTATTAGTTTGGCTGGCTTCAAAAAAAAGGGTTGGACCAATTCATTACACTTGTTACGGGTGTTATGAAACAACACTCATGGGGACAAATAGCATTGATGGTAATGTAGCTGCTTCTGAAGGTCCAATGAGCTTACTTGTGCAGTTGTTTGTTATTGTGAGATAGACCGCTGGACTGTTTATGGTTTTATGCCATTTTTATGTCATTTTATGTTCTTATGTCATTTAAATACTTTTTGCAACATTTTGACTGACTTAATAGCACACAATAGCCACTGATGTATTCGGTGACTAATCATATCCACAGAATTACAAGGGAAAACCAAAATAATTTCAAATGCTCTATATCCATTTGCATATCGTTTTGAAAGAGAAGAAATAGGAGCATTTTTAATCCTAGCTAGACAGTATATGTAACTAATACCAGCAGAAGTATGATGCACCTCTGCATCCCAGAAGAATTACCTACTGAATACTGAGCAGGAAGCAGGACCTGAAGGCAACTAATTTGCAAAGCAGTAAAGTGCTCTTTGATCCTTGTCTTCCTACTGCTTTCACCTCTGCATGGAGAATTGATCGAAATTATTTTCTTGATGAGCCTGGCAGTGTCCCTGCTGAACCAGACAAGATGGACAATCAAGAAAGTACAAAGAGATCAAGCTAAGGACAGTTCCTATCTAATAATACTTGCAGTTATAGCCTGGTTTTTGAGCATGTCTCTGTAATTTTTGCAATTTCCCCAAAATTTAGGCTGGGGGGATCAGAGGGTAGGACTCTGCAAAGTTTCAAAGGGGTGCTTCAATTCGACAAAACTTCAATCAAATCACACCATCAAAGCAAATTTGCAAATCTAAGCAGGAGCCTATTTCAAAGCAGCAAATTGAATCAGATGACTGCAAAACACTCATAGATTCAATTACTTCTGGGCTGTTTACAGAGTTCTAATAGAAAGAACTAAAAGCAGGAACGGAGTGAACTGTCAGATATACATGTGGTTCCCAAGTGCTCCTAGTTTTTTTATTTTCACTTTATTTTACTATCTTTGTTTTATTTTACTTTATACTTACAAAGTATATTACTTTATTTTTCAATCCCTCCTGATTTAAGAGGGCTGGATAGGTTGCATAAATTTCATTTTTAATTTAATTGTGAATATTTTAACCGCCATGCAGAGCAAGTAGAAGAATGGCATCTGTCTCTATCTATCTAAGACTGGATCTTGACTCCTTCATCATCAAAGGATCTCACTTAGAGAAAGGGCACAAGTGAATCTACTCATTTAATCCATAGTTATCCAAGTTTCTTAGCCTCAATTATTATAGTATATATGGTCAATATCACCCCATGCTCTTATACAGAACTGAAGTTTGGGGCTTTAAATAAAAATCAATACTAGAACAAATAAAATCAAGGCACTTGAAAAGTATCTTGGGTGTGGATAAAAGGATGTCAGCTGCTGCAGTTAGAACTGAATTGAGAATTTATACAATTTGTTCTTTATCTAAAATCAAGACATGTAATTATTGGTCCAAAATTAATGCTATGGAAACTGACAGACTCCCAAAATTGTGTCTGTTAGAACAAACAAAATCTCAGTTAAAGACCTCTTGGATTGTACAACCTAGAAATTCTATTAGAAGCTATGGACTCCCGATCTCTTATACAATTGGTGAGCAAGCTAAAAAGATTATGGCACAAAGAATCTTGGATATAGAAACACAGAAAGATATAGCATCTTAATAAGGTTGGCACGCTGAACTGGATAAGCCTTTATAAATGTACTTTTCAAATTGCTAAATATCTAAACACAAAAATACTTAAACAATTTAGGGCAGTATTTACAGTACGTGTGCAAGATTCAAGCAGCTGGACACAAGGTTTGAATGTGGAAGGTTGTACCAAGTCGCTGATAATGAACACATTTGTATTTGTGGAGCTCCAGAGATAAAGGAAGTAAGGAAATAAATAAATGAGGTCACTTGCAGCATGGGGACCTTTCCATCTTAAGGAGATCTTGGATATGGAAACTTAGTAAACTTAGTAAAACTTCCACACTATAATAAACCCATGGTGTTCCAAAGTAGTATCTTGCTTTATTCAGTGGGATGGGCATTATCATCCCTGAGGGCATTCAAAACTTATTTTCCTGCAATTAAATTCTATTGGATGCACAGCCTATTTTGGATGACTGGGCATCTGTGAAGCTATCTGAGATGTGTATAATATTTAAATGTATTCAAACTACAGAAAACTGAATGAGCAGATATTTAACCACCATTGATTTAATCAAATTCAGCTCCAGAAAAGAACAATTGCTTAGCTTACAGTATTTTCTTCTCTAAAAAGGAAATGAAAAAGCAGATCTGAAAGTGAAATACTGTAGCTGAATGACACTGTTTCTGGAGGGTTAACTTTGTCTTCTGTGATTTGGACAGGGATAAAGTTCTTGTTACGCTTCATGAACTGTGACGAGAAGAATTTCCACACAAAAAAACACAAAAAAATCCCCATCTCGATGGAGATGTTTATATTATATACTTTATAAAGGAAAACATTTGCATCATTGTATGCAGTGGGGTTTTTTTGTAAAAAAAAAAAAAAAAAAGGTGCCAGAACTCATACACATCATACAACCCGCCTTGCCTACCCTACAAGGTTCCATCCAAAAAAGGAGCCGGAACTCGTTTCTGGGCGTTCTATGAGAAAAAAAGCCCTGATTGTATGAACTTTCAAGTTCTATTTTATATCTGTGCCCTCCAAGGAACTATTCCCAATGCTGCTTTCATATAGGCTCTGTAATCAGAACCCCCTTTTTGTGGATTAAAGGTTGACATTAGCCTCTGACAATTGCTAATATTGTACTGGTTGAAATGTATAATTCTCCAGCCCACACTTAGGACTTCCCTTTTTGTGCTTTTTTTTTTCCCCCTGTAGCTTTGTGTGAATATCATGAACGAACACCAATACCATCTGGTGAGGCAGGTCAAATGAACTTCATTGGGAAATATGGATTATAATGGATTTCCAAAGTAGTATCCCTGTTTTATATTCTTTATCAAATTCTGCATCCACAGCATGATAAATTGCACTAAAGCATGGGGACTGGTCATAATAATCTGAATATACAAAAAGGGACACTAATTATAGACCCATCAGTCATTGACTGTAGTAAGTAAATATCTGTTGTATGCTAAATATCTGAATCAGATATATTTGTTAAATATATGTTAATATATTTGATATTAATAAAAATTGATCTGGCTAATTTCAAAGTATGTCCCCTTTTATGTCTCCTTTTATTACATTCATCTTTAAACTACATTCAGATGGAGTGTGTGAATCTTGGTCACAACAGTGTAATTTATTTTAACCTGGTACTCTCTGAATACTATTGCAAGCTTATTCTCATTTGCTTTAACTCCTGGCTGCAGTTTAGAGTATCTTTAACAACTGTTTCCATGGAGGAAGCAACTTCAAATGTTGTCTTAAAAGTTAAATTTGCCTTTAATGAGATTCCTTTTTAATACAGGTAGTCCTCACGTAATGACTGGTCACTTAGTAGCCATCAAAGTTATGACAGACCCACTTTCAAAAGCTACCTACAAGCCTCTTTTAAGTTATAGCCAGTGCAGTGTCCACCAACTCTCTCCACCCCCATCCCACTTCACCAGGTCTCTACAGGGCTTGGGTGTGCTCCCTACCTCCCACATCGCCCATTGCACATTTAGCTTTTGAAGATCTCCAGACCTCATGTTGGGGAGGGACAGAAGACCATTAGTCCCTGGCCTACGTGGCTGCCATTTTCAGCACACTCACAATTCTCTGTAGTTGTGCTGAAATGGTGGCCACTTCCAGGAGGCTGCTATGCACTACAGAGATGAACCACTCCATTCTGCTTCTCTAATGTAGCCTGAGCAGTGCTAAGGAAAGCTCAGGAACTCTGGAGATCTTCAAAAGATAGATGCACAATGGTTATGGGCAACGGGGGGGGGGAGGCTCAAATCCTGTCCTGTGGGAAACTGGTGAGGAGGAAATGCCTATGGGGACCCATTTGGGGAAGCAAGCCCAAGGGCTGTGAGGACTCCAAGAGATGGGAAATGGAGAATGGAGCACCTCAGGAGGTAGAGGAGGCCTGAGGAGGCCTGGGACAGGTAAGCCTGGGCCTAGGCTAGGCATCTCAGGGATCCCCACACTTGAGGCACCCCTGCTCTGCTTAACAACCAGCATTTATTTGACTGCATCAGGGAAAGCAAGGGGTAGGGGTTGTGAGATCATCTCTCTTAACAGCTGTCACTACTTGTAATGATAACAGACAGGGTCCATTATGGTCATAGGTCAAGAATTACCTGTACTTCTTTCAGACTTCCATAAAATAGCTAGTCTTTTAATACCTTTTTAAGTTAAGTTACATACAGTATGCTGCATCGGGCACTCTTCCTTTTTGCTTGCGCTTACAAAACCTGAAATACTATGTAATTAATAATGGTTTTGATGGCAAATATCCGTGCATTATGTTTCCCAGTTCTGTAAAGCTGAATTGTATCTTTGTAAGTAGCTAAATGTCTTAATAAACTGTATGCTTTGCCTATCATAACAGTTAGTGAAATAGGTACCTTTTTTCAGAATAAACCTATTTGCCTTTACCCCCCAAATATAATTCTTCAAATCTTTCTATTCATAGTATCATGTGTGGCATATTAAACACATTTATCTTCCCAATAAAATTAGCCATCCAGCTGTGCTCTATTTCTCTTTACTCTCTACTAATAGAGCTGTGCTCTATTTCTCTTTCTCTTTACTAACTAGTTTGGTGTTATACTTCCTCTGTTTGTCTTTCTGTATTCCTACTGTACCTACCCACCCTCAGATTGGATAAGGTTTGAGAAGGTTTTTTTTAATGATCACACTTCATCTTCAATACTGTGTTCTTTTTTTTCCTGATCAAATAAAAGATGCTAGAGAGGCAGGAATACTGCAGACTTTGCTGCTTTCCTGCTACCTTCATATCAGTCTTGACTCCTAATAACTACCTGGATAATTCCCTGCAGTTTTCTTGGCAAGATTTTGGAAGTGGTTTGCCATTGCCTCCTTCCTAGGGCTGAAAGAGAATAAGTAGCCCAAAGTCCCCAACTGACTTTATATGTAAGGTGGATCTAGAATTTTGTTTCTAGCCTAATACTTTAACTATGCTTCCTTTACCAGTACTTTTAGAACTACTTCTAGTAAACCTACAAAAATAATAACATATACAGGCAGTCCAAAGCTCTGTAACAATGCAAACCACATCAGTCATTAACTAGCCACAATATGAATATTGTAGCCATGCTGAATCAACCAAAAACCACAATAACCCAATAGATCAGACATGTCAAAGTCGCGACGTCATGTGATATCACGCAACGTATCAGGAGAGTTTTGCCATTGCTGGCAATGGGGTGGGTGGAGCTTCCGCCCACTTATCATTTTCAAAGCCATAATTGGCTCATTTGCCTTAGACACCTAATAACTGAGTAACTGCAAGAACATAGCACTCCAAAAGTAAAAATCTATTGCTCAATCAAGCAAAATTATTTTTTTAAAAGAAATTCTGAATGCAAATTCTCATTTCATCAAAATAAATGAGAAGTGGTAGGGAACACATGTAAGAGAATTTTTCTGCTCTGCAATGCTTCGAACCATGGTTTTTGAATAATCACTATGCTTAGTCATAAATCATAATTTACAGTAGCTTAATTCACCTAGAATGTTAATCAAAAATAAAAAAACATATTCTAGCTTAGAGAATCAATAGGACAGAATAGATGAAACTTTTAATTGGAAATGCTTATAAAACTCATTTGGAGACTAAATAAAAATGCAAGCATCTATCATGCACATTTCAAAGACAAATTCTTTTTTTATTGTCTTAATATTATTGCCAAAGTTATTCTGCAAATCATATAACTATTGAAACCCTTTGGTTTTATTCCCTTTTGTATTATGTTCTTTATTACTATTGCCTCCAGCTCTACAATTTATCATGCTTTTGCTGAGATTCTAGACAGAAGGAGTTGAAATAAGAACTATCAGGCAGAGCCAAACATTATGTCACTTTGCCAGTCTTTGATAGAGTCTAAATCAGTTTTTCTCAGCCTTAGTAACTTTAAGATGTGTGAACTTCAACTCCCAGAATTCCCTGCACAATGGCTCCATATTTAGCCAGCATGTCAGAAATTGTACCACCTGTACAGATGAGGCCATACAGCTCCTTCACTGAGCAATACCACTTATTTTTACAAAACTAATAGATCTTTTGGTAACATAGTCCAACACTGTCCAGCCATTTATTTGCTCAATGCGAATAGGAAATGATACCAGAATATGGATAAGACTGGAAGAGCGAACTCCTTTGCACCAAACATTCTGAATATGAAAGTCATTGCCATCTCTCATTTGCTGCAGAGTACTTCCATGTTCAACCACATTATCATGGGTGTACTGAATCTGTGCAGAGTCCAGCACAGGTGCCTAATGGGGCTAAACTGATGTGGTGAGCTATGCTAATCTATTCAGGCATTATCTTTTCACTGTATTTTATGACATCATACCCAAAAAGACATTAAGCTGGTTGATCCTTTAGACAGAGGGAAAGATGCTACCTTGAGCCAAGAGCCAGGAGATGGAATGACATGAGAGTTTCTGCTAGTGGGAAACTAGCCCACCCCAAAATTTACAAAACACAAAGGAAAGTACTTGAAGTACAATTTGAAAGAAATAATAGTGCCACAGTTCCACAATTCTGATTCTGGGCCTGCAAAAAATTGTGGGTGAAAGCGTACAGAGCAGGTGAAATTGCTAACGCCTCTCTAGAAGGACTAGGGGTGCCATGATAGCAGTGTTCAAATATCTCAGGGTTGTCACAAAGAAGAGGGAGTCAAGCTATTCTCCAAAGCAACAGATGGACAAGAAGCAACAGATGGAAACTAATCAAAGAGAGAAGCAACCTAGAACTAAGGAGAAATTTCCTGACAGAACAATTAATCAGTGGAACAACCTGCTTCCAGAAGTCGTGAATGCTTCAACACTGGAAGTTTTTAAGAAAAGACTGGACAGCCATTTGTCTGAAATGGTATAGGGTTTCCTGCCTGAGCAGGGGGTTAGACTAGAAAACCTCCAAGGTTCCTTCCAACTTGATGATGGTGATGATGATGATGATGATAATTGAAGCTTTGAAGCTCAAGGATCTATAGATATGTCAATTTGTCTCAATTTTACCCTTTGTCTTGTTTCAGAGTACACTACCTGCAAAAACATATTTGCAAATGTAACATGGTATTAGCAGTGCTTTTCAGTGTTACTAAATTATCTACTGAAAGCATGTGTTCAAGCCCAGAAATGTGAATTATCTTTCCTGAAGGCACTTCCAAGTTGAAAGGATTAGCTGATGACATCACCATTGCCTAGGGGATGCCCAAGAGGGCTCCTTTCATGTCCCTGTTACCTTCCCACCAAAGTGAAACTTATTTATCTACTTTCATTTGCATACTTTCAAACTGCTAGATTAGCAGGAACTGGAACAAATTGATGGGAGCTCATTCTGTCATACAGCTTGTGCTCAGGGGTTTCAAACAGCTCACCTATCAACCTCTCCATGGTTTTCTCACTCAGCATCCTAACCACATGAGCTACCACAGCCCCTCCTGGTGGCTATTAGCAACTGTTTTAGTAGTTTACAATGACCCTTATGGGTCTGAAATTAATAAGAGTTATGTGTTGATGAAGCTCTCTTCTCGCTCCCATAATTCAAACTTTCATAAAATAGTGTACCTGGATTGCTATGATCAAGGCTAAATGAATTCAGCTGTGGGCCAGACAAGTGAGGCTGTCAAAGTTCTGTCCTCCAGTTCATGAAATGAGTGTGAATGTTTGAGCCATTTAGATTTGAGGATATTCCATCTCTTGACTTTGGATGGAGTGGCACTTCCCCATTCAAAAATAATATGCAATCTGCTAATGGAACTAGTACAGATGGCCAAATTAACTGCTTTAATCAAAGAGAAGAGTACATGTAACTGTTTCTATCTGGAAACTGCTTCTGGATTTTGTGCTTGGGATAGAAAAAAAAATGAAACTTTGACTTTCAAATTTATTGATTAGACAAGTTGTTGTTATAGAAATGACTAGAATATACTGAGTATGCAAAGTAAAAAATTGAGGATGTAACATTATTTTCATTCTACTGTGCTGCAAAAAGTCAGAAGTTAATGTATTTATTCTTTTTTTCCTTCACCCTATACTTCTCTTTTTCCCCTTTTCCTCTTTCCCCTTTTCTCACTATTTTGATTTTCATTTATATTTTATACTCTAATAAGTTTAATAAAATTATATTATTAAAAAGAGTGGCATGCAATCTGGAGGTTTTCCTGAACTCATAGATGCACACTCTTTCCTTCACTGGGAGGACCTTCAGACAGTCACTTACACCTGATAACCTCATAGCTTAACTCCTGCAACACAATGTACAAGAGGTTATACTTAGAAGCTTCAACTGTTCTAGAATGCAGTGGCACAGCCAGAGATGAGCATACCACAGTATGCAGGATCCAATCTGAGCAGTCACCAGATTGGGCTGGAGCCCATTCTCAGGGAACCTCTCTCACTTGGTATCTCAATATGTCCATATAATACCTTGGCTTTGTGAGCTCCATGGGTTGCTCATTTGCTTTCAGGTGTGATTCAAGGTGCTGGTTGTTACCTATAACCCCACATGGCACACTTGAGGGACCGCCTGTTTCTAATGGTTTCTTTCTGACTGATTTGATCTTACAGGGGTGGCAGCTCAGGTTCCTTTAACTAAACAATGGAAACTATCAAGGCTGTAGAACAGTGGTGGCGAACCTATGGCACGGGTGCCAGAGGCGGCACTCAGAGCCCTCTCTGTGGGCACTCGTGCCATCGCCCCAGTCCTAGGCTTTCAGCTGGATTTTATAAAACTTTTTTGCTTTAGGCCTCTGCCGCCGTGTACAAAAAAAAAAGATTCAATCAGTCAATTTCAACTTCTCACAGAAAAAAAAAGATTTGCAAAATTGGAATTGATTGATTGAACTTTTTAGTCCCACCCAGTCTGCCGTTACTATGGCAGCCACGCCCAGCCAATGGGCCACACCCAGCCAATGGGCCACACCTACCCGGCACTCGATGATGCATAACTGGGTTTTGGGTTGCAGTTTGGGCACTCAGTCTCTAAAAGGTTCGCCATCACTGCTCTAGAAAGATGCCTTTTTTATGCCAGTGCCTCCCTTTTGGGAATGAAATTCCCCCTGAGATCCAGATGACCCCCCCACACACACTCTGCTCTTTAGAAGAGTTATTAAGACTTGACTCTTCTTTTAGGCCTTTAAACAGGGTGAATGAAACCCTCTTGGATTGTGTGGGTCTGTGTCTTTTTTTTGTTTTGATCCAGTCTCGGTCATCTTTGCTATCCATTATTCTTTATTTTTGTTTCCTATTGCATTTTTAAAATGATTTACTTGTGAGCTGCCAGAATTATTCAGAGATAGGTATGCAGGAAACACATCACAATAGTAATGGGGGACTTTAACTACCCTGACATCAACTGGGAAACAAACTCTGCACCAAGTGGAAGATCAAACAGATTCCTTGCAAACCTAGCAGACTATTTTGTCTCCCCAAAAGTAGAGAAGGGAACTAGGGGATTAATCATTTTGGATCTAATTCTCACTAACAGAGATGAAATGATAGAAGGTGTTGAAGCCACAGGAATCTTGGGAGGAAGTGATCATGCAATATTAGAATTCAACATTATGGAAGCACAAGCAATAGAACACAGTCAAACTAGAGTCTTGGACTTTAAGAGAGCTAATTGCAATAAACTTAGAGAGGGCTTGGGAAGGATTCCAAGGATGAGAATCCTCAAGGGGAAAACAACTCATGAAGCTTGGGAAATTTTGAAAAGTGAGATAATAAAAGCCCAGTCCAGCACAATACCAACAAAGAGGAAAAATAACAGCTCTCAAAAGAAACCAGCATGGCTGCATAAAGAACTTCCTGATAAATTGAAAGATAAAAAGGACAAATAGAAAGTAGAAAGAGGGGAACATAACTAAGTCAGAATATCAATAAATAGCCCGAGCCTGCAAATATGAAGTGAGGAAAGCTAAGGCTCAAAAGGCTTGCAACCAAAGTCAAAAATAACAAAAAAAAAGCTTCTTTCAACATGTAAAAAACAAGAAAAAAGTGAAGGAAATGATTGGTCGATTAATGGGGGAAAGTGGCAAGAAGGTGACAAGCAACAAGGAGAAAGCAGAACTATTTAACTCGTTTTTTGCATCTGTCTTTACACAAAGGGGAAAAACAGACCAACCAACCAAAAATAGTGCCATAAAAAACAGAATAGAAACGCAAGTTAAGATAGGTAAGAAAACAGTAAGTGAGCACCTGTCCAGCCTAGATGAGTTCAAATCACCAGGAACAGACTGATTACACCCCAAGGTCCTCAAGGAACTGGCAAATGTGATCTCAGAACCATTGAACTATATTTTTCAAAGATCCTGGAGCACTGGGGAACTACCGGAGGACTGGAAAAAAGCTGATGTAGTTCCCATCTTCAAAAAAGGAAAAAAAATGGATCCAGGAAATTACAGACCTATCAGCCTGACCTCAATACCTGGGAAGATTCTGGAAAAGATAATCAAACAACGAATCAGCGAACACGTAGAGGCAAACAAAGTCATTACTAAAAGCCAACATGGGTTTGTCAAAAACAGATCATGCCAGACAAATCTTATTGCATTCTTTAACCAAGTGACAAAATTAGTGGACCAGAGGAACGCTGTGGATATAATTTACTTGGACTTCAGTAAGGCATTTGATAAAGTAGACTACAACCTACTACTTGATAAGATAGAAAAATGTGGGTTAGACAGCATCACCACCAGATGGATTCGTCGTTGGCTGATCGGTCGTACTCAGCGTGTGGTCCTCAATGGAACCGCATCTACATGGAGGGAAGTGTGTAGTGGGGTGCCCCAGGGCTCTGTTCTGGGCCCAGTGCTCTTCAACATCTTCATCAATGATTTGGACGAGGGGATAGATGGGGAAATCATCAAATTTGCAGATAACACCAAGCTGGCAGGAATAGCCAACATTCCAGAAGACAAGCTTAGGATACAGGAGGATCTGTACAGACTTGAACACTGGGCGCTATCTAACAAAATGAAATTCAATGGTGAAAAAAGTAAGGTTCTACATTTAGGCAAGAAAAACCAAATGTACAGGTATAGTATAGGGGGTACCTTCCTCAATAATAGTAACTGTGAGAGGGACCTTGGAGTCCTAGTGAACATTCACTTAAATATGAGCCAGCAGTGTGCTGCAGCTGCCAAAAAGGCCAACACAGTGCTTGGCTGCATTAACAGAGGGATAGAATCAAGATCATGTGAAGTATTAATACCACTTTACAATGCCTTGGTAAGGCCACACTTGGAATACTGCATCCAGTTTTGGTCACCACGATGTAAAAAAGATGTTGAGACTCTAGAAAGAGTACAGAGAAGAGCAACAAAGATGATTAGGGGACTGGAGGCCAAAGCACATAAGGAACGGCTGCTGGAATTGGGTATGTCTAGTTTAATGAACCCCTTTATGGATTACTGCCTTGTCGTGGCGAAGGGGCTTGCGTAACTCAATGAAGCTATAAGCTATGCCGTGCAGGGCCACCCAAGATGGACAGGTTATAGCAGAGAGTTCTGACAAATGTGATCCACTGGAGAAGGAAATGGCAAACCACTCCAGTATCTTTGCCATGAAAACCCCATGGACAGTACTAAAAGGCAAAAAGATATGACGCTGGAAGATGAGCCCCTCAGGTCGGAAGGTGTCCAATATGCTACTGGGGAAGAGCAGAGGGCTAGTACTAGTAGCGCCAGAAAGAATGAAGCGACTGGGCCAAAGCCGAAAGGACGCTCAGCTGTGGATATATCTGGTGGTGAAAGGAAAGTCCGATGCTGTAAAGATTTTTTCTCCATAGGAACCTGGAATGTAAGATCCATGAATCAAGGCAAGCTAGACGTAGTCAAAAAAGAGATGACAAGACTGAACATCGACATCTTAGGAATCAGCGAACTAAAATGGACAGGAATGGGTGAATTTAACTCAGATGACCATCAGGTATACTACTGTGGGCAAGAATCCCTCAGAAGAAATGGAGTAGCCTTCATAGTCAATAAAAGAATAGGAAAAGCAATACTGGGATACAATCCCCAAAATGACAGAATGATCTCAATTCGAATCCAAGGCAAACCATTCAATATCACAATAGTCCAAATCTATGCCCCAACCACTGGTGCTGAAGAGGATGAAATTGACCGGTTCTATGAAGCCCTACAGCACCTTATAGAATTAACACCCAAAAATGATGTCCTTATCATCATGGGGGATTGGAATGCTAAGGTAGGAAGCCAAAAGATAACCGGAATAACAGGCAAGTTTGGCCTTGGAGTACAAAATGAAGCAGGGCACAGGCTAATAGAATTTTGTCAAGAGAATACGATGGTCATAACAAACACTCTTTTCCAACAACCCAAGAGACGGCTCTACACATGGACATCACCAGACGGTCAACATAGAAATCAGATTGACTATGTGCTCTGCAGCCAAAGATGGAGAAGCTCTATACAGTCAGTAAAAACAAGACCAGGAGCTGACTGTGGCTCAGATCATGAGCTTCTCATTGCAAAATTTAGGCTTAAATTGAAAAAAGTAGGGAAAAGCACTAGGCCACTCAGGTATGAACTAAATCATATTCCTGATGAATATACAGTAGAGGTGACAAATAGATTTAAGGAATTAGATCTGATAGACAGAGTGCCTGAAGAACTATGGATGGAAGTTCGCAACATTGTACAAGAGGTAGCAACTAAAACCATCCCAAAGAAAAAGAAATGCAAGAAAGCAAAATGGCTGTCTGAGGAAGCTTTGCAAATAGCTGAGGAAAGAAGGGAAGCGAAAGGCAAAGGAGAAAGAGAAAGATACACCCAATTGAATGCAGAATTCCAGAGAGTAGCTAGAAGAGATAAGAATGCCTTCTTAAATGAACAGTGCAAAGAAATAGAAGAAAACAACAGAATAGGGAGGACCAGAGATCTCTTCAAGAAAATTGGAGATATGAAGGGAACGTTTCATGCAAAGATGGGCATGATAAAGGACCAAAATGGCAGAGACCTAACAGAGGCAGAAGAGATTAAGAAGAGATGGCAAAACTACACAGAAGAACTATACAAGAATGAGCTTAACATCCCAGATAACCACAATGAGATGGTCACTGACCTCGAACCAGACATCCTAGAATGTGAAGTGAAATGGGCCTTAGAAAATCTGAGCAACAACAAAGCTAGTGGAGGTGACAGTATTCCAGCTGAGCTATTCAAAATCTTAAAAGACGATGCAGTAAAAGTGCTACACTCAATTTGCCAGCAAATTTGGAAAACTCAACAGTGGCCACAGGATTGGAAAAGGTCAGTTTACATTCCAATTCCAAAGAAAGGCAATGCCAAAGAATGTTCAAACTATCGCACCATTGCACTCATTTCACATGCTAGTAAAGTTATGCTTAAAATCCTACAAGCTAGACTCCAGCAGTATGTGGATCGAGAACTACCAGAAGTACAGGCAGGATTTCGAAGAGGCAGAGGAACTAGAGATCAAATTGCCAACATACGCTGGATCATGGAGAAAGCTAGGGAGTTCCAGAAAAACATCTACTTCTGCTTCATTGACTATGCAAAAGCCTTTGATTGTGTGGATCACAACAAATTGTGGCAAGTTCTTAAAGAGATGGGAGTACCAGACCATCTCATTTGTCTCTTGAGAAACCTATATGCGGGTCAAGAAGCAACAGTGAGAACTGGACACGGAACCACTGATTGGTTCAAAATTGGAAAAGGAGTCCGGCAAGGCTGTATACTGTCGCCCTGCCTATTTAACTTATATGCAGAGCACATCATGAGAAAGGCAGGGCTAGATGAATCAAAAGTTGGAATTAAGATTGCCGGGAGAAATATCAACAACCTAAGATATGCAGATGATACCACTCTAATGGCAGAAAGTGAAGAGGAACTAAAGAGCCTCTTGATGCGGGTGAAGAAGGAGAGTGCAAAAGTTGGCTTGAAACTCAACATTAAGAAAACCAAAATCATGGCATCCGGCCCTCTCAATTCCTGGCAAATAGATGGGGAAGAAATGGAGGTAGTGACAGATTTTATTTTTCTGGGCTCCAAGATCACCTCAGATGGGGACTGCAGCCAAGAAATTAAAAGACGCTTGCTCCTGGGGAGGAAAGCTATGGCAAATCTAGACAGCATACTAAAAAGCAGAGACATCACCCTGCCAACAAAAGTGCGTATAGTCCAGGCCATGGTTTTCCCAGTTGCAATGTATGGCTGTGAAAGTTGGACCATAAGAAAGGCTGAGCGCCAAAGAATTGAGGCCTTTGAACTATGGTGCTGGAGAAGACTCCTGCGAGTCCCTTGGACTGCAAGGCGTTCAAACCGGTCAGTCCTAGAAGAGATCAACCCCGACTGCTCTTTAGAAGGCCAGATCCTGAAGTTGAAACTCAAATACTTTGGCCACCTAATGAGAAGGAAGGACTCACTGGAGAAGGGCCTAATGCTGGGAAAGATTGAGGGCAATAGAAGAAGGGGACGACAGAGAATGAGATGGCTGGATGGAGTCACTGAAGCAGTAGGTGTGAACTTAAATGGACTCCAGAAGATGGTAGAGGACAGGAAGACCTGGAGGAACGTTGTCCATGGGGTCGCGATGGGTCGGACACGACTTCGCAATTAACAACAACAAGTTTAATGAAGAGAAGGATGAGGGGGGACATGATAGCAGTGTTCCAATATCTCAGGGGCTGCCACAAAGAAGAGGGAGTCAAGCTATTTTCCAAGGCGCCTGAAGGCAGGACAAGAAGCAACGGATGGAAACTAATCAAGGAGAGAAGCAACCCAGAACTAAGGAGAAACTTCCTGACAGTTAGAACAATTAACCAGTGGAACAACCTGTCTCCAGAGGTGGTGAATGCTCCAACACTGGAAGTTTTTAAGAAGAGACTGGACAGCCATTTGTCTGAAATGGTATAAGGTTTCCTGCCTGAGCAGGGGGTTGGACTAGATGACCACCAAAGTCCCTTCCAACTTTTATTATTATTATTATTATAGGCAGTATACAAATAAATAAATGTAACTTATTGTATTACTTGAATGGGAAATTCTCTATAAGTTATTGTAGACAAGAAGGTGATGGAGGAGGAGGACAAGAGAAAAACACTCAATAAAGAAACAGAACTACTATCATATTTGGCAGGTCAGATTTGTTCTATAAATGGTTGAATTCTTGCCATTGTTTCAAATTGTCCATTTCAGTTTTGTGTGTATTTTCATGTTTTATTGTATTAATTCATTGTTTATTTAAAAAAAAACAGGTTCTATGGAACTGAATTAAAAAAGGACATTGATTATACTTTGAGACAAGGTAGCAAACAAATATTGGCCGAGCCTCTTAGAAGTATTCAAAACCTCAATTTTGTATGATTTTGCTTTGAATTTTGAACACAGGGGATGAAAGAAAAGGCACAGAGGCTAGCTTGGTGGCATTTGCATTTGATACAAAACTTGCTTTTCTGAACAACAAGTCTGTTATGATGCACCCATGAAAGTTTGATGAAATGAGGAACAATACCTCAGGCCTTTGGCCTCCAGTCACTTGAAAGCTCAAAGTTGTGGTGCAGTGTAATTGGAGATGACTCACTTGCGCAAGCCACCGGAGGCATAAATGAAAAGAATACTAAGTTCTTCTGTGTTGTATGATGCCAGCTTCTACACAACAGGGTTTTTCACATACAATTCAGAAAAGGAGATACTTGTGATTCTGAACATCTGTTCTGTTCTTTTTTAAACAAACAGGCTCTAGTTTTTCTGCATGCTGTTTTCTGCTCATTCATTTCTTTCACCCTGCCACGAAATCACCACAATTAGATTTTTTTTAACTAACAATATAATTATAATTACTATTATTATTGAAAGTTCTGCAAAACAAACCCTACCTGCCCCCACAAGAACTGGGCTGAGACCTTCAAGAAGCTATGACATTGTGCTAACTCACAACATTGTAAGCTTCATCATTTTGAGAGGATGAAAAACAGCTATTTTGGTAATGGCTGTATGCTTGGCATATACCTAACTCCCAACTGGATATGGTACCTCTCTGTTTCCACGGGGGTAGTAAAATCTGGCTGTTTCAGGTCTTAAATAAAAAGATGGTCATTTTACTTTCCACTTTGTTTCATTCAGAAGGCTTAACACTGTTGCCAAGTTTGTTATGTTATATTTCACCACTTGAGAAATGTTTCGCCTCCAATAAAGAAACACAAAATCCTTACATGCAAATAAGCAAAAGCACCAAGACTGCCAGCAATCTAACCATTAGTTTTAATTGTATATTGCAAATTGGAGTAGGCTCAGTATAGCCAGAGCAACATCTGAAATTGGAAGTTAATTTAGGAAGATGGAAGTCATGAAGATGGGAGATGAATTGGAGTGGGGATGCAGTTAATATTGAAATAAAAAGGCTTTAATCTGGCATTGTTTAGATCTGTATTCGTGTTTGTGTGTTGTCAGAAGTAACATTCCCAACTGGGCTGCATACTGCATGCATTTCAGTGGTGATAGGCATGGAGAAATATGGCAGGAGACAAGGAGTACAGTGCTCTCATGGACCATGAAACTGTTGTCTTGTAACAATTCCATGTTCTAGTTTCTTGACCTCAGTCCTCGTGCCTTGTCAATGGACTTTCAGTGACTACAGCTTCCAGTTGCTGCTACTAAATGCCAGGTCAGCCAGTAATAAGGCTCCCCTTATCTGTGATCTGGCATGTATCATCGACACCTGCCTGGGTTCTGAAGGAGGGGTTGCCTTTTCTGAAATCTGCCCAGCTGGGTTTCAAGTGTGGCATCAATTAAAACTCCAGGACAAAGGTGGAGATATGAAAATTCTTATAAGGGAATCTCTTAAAGCTTTCAGGGCCCCCGCTCCACAGATCCCTGGTTGTGAGACCTATTTCTTAAGTTGGGCTCTATGGATCAGTTGGAATTGTTGCTATTATACCAACCTCCCCAATTCATAGCAACTTCCCTTTCTGAGCTCCTTGACAAGATTTCCAGACTGGCAGTGGAGTTGCCCAGATTTTGGGGGGAGTTTAATCTGCTTTTCCTGGGAATGGGTCTGAGGTGGCTTAGGAGTCCATAGCTTCCATTCAGTCTTGCCAGGATTCAGCTGAAACCTGTTGTTCCCCATCCAGGTCCATATAGCCTCCAGGCATTGGGATAAGCCATCTTATCCCAGTGCCTGGAGGCTATATGGGCTGCATACTGGGCTGTATACTATATGGGTTTATAGGCAAGGGGAGATTCGATTCCATTCCATTCCTGAGTGGGATCCTAGGAGATACTTACATTTAATTGCTCTGGATTGTTGCAATTGTCAGGCATAACTGTAATAGCACTGTCCCACTTGTCATGGCAGTGAAAAAATTAGGCCATGCCATATTTTAAATTCAACTAAAAGCACAAAATAAGAATTTCAATAGCAGGATGGGTGGATCAAAAAATGTCAAAAGGATGCCATCAATAGGGGCATGTTTTACAAGCCCATAAAAAGGAATGCTTTGATTACATGGGTGTAGATGTCATTCTGGACTAATTAATGGGCAGGCCAAGGATTTGCAAAGTTGATGCTGCCAATTCTGAACTAAAAAAAATTGCCCCAGACATTGTCATCTAGCAACAAAAGAAAATGAAGATGAAAGAGTTCATCTGTTTACATTTTTCCTGGATTTCTTCCTATGCATAGTAGGCTCTTGGGCATGTTGTCAAAAAGATCCTGGCTGTTCACTAGATTAAACTAATCATATATTATAGAATTGTAATCATCTATTGGGAATTTACTTGCAAAGTTTCTGTGCTCTTACAGAATTTACCTTGACTTCTAATAGCTAAATCAGGGTGGAATAGCTTATCCAAATCCCATGGGATTGCTGGCTGCTCGCCATTTCTCTTCCACTAGCAATCAACACTCACACATAATCATAAATTATGATAGAAACTTTTCAAACTGCAGAAATGGCTTGCTTTGCAAGGAAGCCTTGACCACAGATGCCAGGGGAAATGAGAACTATCCACTAGATGGTGGAACAGGTTTCCAATTGTAATGGGGATGTTTACCAACACATTTTTAGGAAATGGGGTAGCCTGCATTATGCAAACAGTTCTCCCTAAACATCTTTCTTTTTTACCTGAAATACTTTATATTTTAAATAAATACTTCATTTGCAACACAAATTTAGTAGTTTGCAGTACTGTGATGAATTCAACTACTTCCCACAGACCAATTTAACAGTAGGCAAGGAAAAGAGGAAGGAGAGTCTGATCCTGAATTTCTCCTACATGGTTGGATCCCCTTTTCCATACAGTCAGGTCCAGAAATATTGGGACATCCACACAATTCGAACATCTTTGGCTCTATACACCACCACAATAGAGTTGGTCCCTTAACAAGTGGGAGGCACATATGCAAACTGCTCTAAGTCCTATCCCGTTCACCTGAGTTGGATGTACATACCCTCAAATTAAAGCTGACAGTCTGCAGTTAAAGCACATTGTGTTTGTTTCATTCCAACTCCATTGTGGTGGTGTATAGAGCCAAAGATGTTCGAATTGTGTTGATGTCCCAATATTTCTGGACCTGACTGTACATGGAAGGGAAAATGCAAGCGAGGAAGCTAGACTCGTATCCTTAGCAATGAAGCCTTATTTTTAATAGTAGTTGTTAGCTAGATGTTTTTGAAAATACTCAACTCAAGTTCTTAGTAGGGGTTCGTATTTTGTTTTTGTTTGAAACTCATATTTAGGAAATTGTTCAGATGGAGATTCCCAGTACATATCAGAGAATAAATGAAATACACTATTATAGTCCAGTTATAGAAATCATGGGGACAGTAATTGTAAAAGATAAGTGAAATGTCACCTGAATGGCTTCCTATGCAGAACCACAAACTTTTTTTTTCAAAGTAACAGAGGCACCCTTCTACCCAGCTTGAAGAATGTTTGCTGCATCTTGTAAGTCGTCTACAAGACTGCTAGCACAAACTCAGCAGAGATCACTTCTGTTTCCCTTTCACTTTCTCACTAGGAAAGAAATCCTCTACATCAGAGGTCCTCAACCTTTTGGGCACCAGGGACCGGTTCCATGGAAAGAGGTTTTTCCAAGGACCTGAGGGAGTGTGGTTTTGTGTGCTGCCTGCATCCCACAGATGGGCCTTTGCTTGTTTGTGCGGACTGGTTGCTGGCATGCCGCGGCATGGTACTGGTCCATGGACTGGGGGTTGGGGACCCCTGCTCTACATCACTTCAAGAACTGGCATATATTTCTTTCCAGTGGGTCCTTGATTGTAGCTTTAACCAATGAAGGTAGAAAAGTTGTTTTCTCCCCAGTGCCAATTGGTTTTGCAGTCTGCCCTACTTCCTCTACCACAGTACTTTTAATCATTTTGCCTAGAATTAGCCTATGCAGCTCTAAAACCCTTTCAGATGTTATGTAAAATTAAAGTGTAAATCTTTATCTTGAAGTATAATGTAGAAAGTTCAATGAGAAAAGTTGTGAGATACAATCCAGGCCTGATCTAGAGCACTCAGAATCATATGGATGCTCACTACTTGTTCAATTGTACCCAGAAAAAGGATAAGTACAAATGCATTTACTATAGCGGCAGCATTATAATTGCTTTTTTCAAAGCAGCAGGAAGTCATCTCTTTAGAGAAAGATAGCACTCAACTCTAGGACACAACCAATTTCCTTTTGTTACCTTGTATTAGCCATGAAGGACAAGGATCTAATAAAAAATGATCAGGTGCATTGCTCTATTGAAATGGATCCTGCAAAATAAAGCATATAGTGCTTTATGATAGGCTAGAACAGGGGTCCTCAACCCCCGGTCCATGCACCAGTACTGGGCCGCAGCATGCTAGCAATCAGTCTGCACAAACAAGCAAAGCCCCATCCGTGGCATGCAGGCAGCACACAAAACCACACCCCCTCCAGTCCACGGAAAAACCTCTCTCCACAGAACTGGTCCCTGGTGCCCAAAAGGTTGGAGACCTCTGCATTAAATCATTGTGTAAAATAATTTTTTAAAAAGGGAAGGCTTCATATTGTACTATTTTAAGTATCTACATGTTTATTTTACAAGCCTTGGCATATTGATCCAAAAATTAAATAACTCTTCATGCTTTCTTAAGCAGCAAAATTCAGCATTATTAGATGAACCCAAAGCTTCTGAATATCTTTTTTAAATCCTTGATATGTATGATTTTTGGTGAAAGTATATAATGTTTTATTATGGTTTATAATGAACTCCTAAAATAATTTTCTGCATTGCTGCATATATTTGTAAAAAAATTAGATTAATGGGCAAAATTTATAAAGTCTCATGCAGTTCCTAGGGCTTAAAGTTCTCAGAGGCAGAGCTGTGAGACAAGCAGTTTTAATTGTCAAAGTTAATAAAAGTTAATAAAAATTTAAAAGGAATCTTTAATGTGTTTATTTACCTTTTGCTTAAGGAAGTTAAGCAAACAAGAACAATAAAAATATTTTGTCCTTTAAAGGAGAATTTTGACAATGTAGCCCAAATCAGAAAATGTCAAGGTTACCTAATTGTAGTAATATGTGCCAATGTAAAATTCTTTGGGATACTTTGTTTCAACTCATTAAAATAATACAACTGTAGTACATATACAGTATAGTGAACACATGTCATTTTTATGATGCATCAATTATATGAAACACAGCTTAGAATTCTAGTCTTGGAAGTGAATTACTAATAAGTCAGCAAATGCATCTTTCCATTTTTAAAATTTTTTTTTTTAAAAAAGATTAACTAATCTTTAATCTTCAAAACACTTGCCTTCTCCCCCAGATTTTCTGGGTATTTAGTATGTACCACGTATGCCTATAATTACATATTTATACAGTATACATCATTGCTTATATCCCTTTTCTCAGAATTTCAGAGAATTCCACAATAATTTTCTAACTGGTACATATGCATGATATAATTACATAATTAAATTTTCATAATTAACATCAACCTTTGTAATAATTACATCTCAATATTTAAATCCACCCGGCCTAAAATTATGCTGACTCTTGTAGCCAGTTTTGCAACGCTTTATCAGTGCTGATTAGCATAACAAATGATTGATCTAATTGACTTTTAAGCCTGCTACTAGTAAATGTTTCTCTCTGAAAGCAGATGGAATTTTGTTTAGTGCAAATTGTTCTGTCTGCACCTGCTTTTCTCTTCCTGCCTGAGAAGCTACATTTCTATCAGGGTTAATTAGATGATTTCCCTTAGCAAGCCTCCCAGCACGTAACTGTTACAATATTGTCCTCTAGCTTTTTTCCCCACTCTCAGTAAAGTGCAGTCAATGGCATGAACGGCTTAATATTGCATCATTGGTTACTTTGCACAACCATGAGCTGGTATATGGTAAGGACTCCCTGGAAGTACTAAGTAGGGATTACCTTCTTGTTGAGAAAAGCGCATTCTATGCAAAAAAGCTAAACTGAAAATGTTGGCTTACAAGAAGGCATTAGAAAGATCACAGTGGGCAGTATACTCAGAACAAGCATACAATAATAGCCTTTGGTGGTGTTGGCATGGAGGGAGCCTTAACCAATGTCCACACAACAGATGTTGCTATTTGCCTTGGCAAGCAGTGGGCCACTTATTTTCAGCAATCATGCTGACAGTTCTTGGCTATAGCAATCCTATTACTTGCTACATCTATGTGAGGAGGCATCTATCCTTTCCAGAAAAATTCCATGATCACATAGCCTCCTTTCAGAACATGTTCTAGAATCTCTCCATTTCATTCAGACATTCTCAAGGCCTGCGTCATTCTATTTATCCTAGATCCTCTAGGTTACGGGTTTGAGGGAGAAAATGGCTGTCATCAGTCATAATTGGCTTTGGAAACAAGGTGTCTCTTCTTCTATAGTAAGTTGGACATTTAGTTGTTTCCAAAAAAGAAAGATGCCTAAGAAGTGCTTCCAAACTAAGGTGGCATCTCCTATTTCCAATCATTTCTCAAAGCCCCCAAAATTACTGGAAATGATTTACTAAGTTAGTATGTATATTTGGCATTGTTGCAGCATGATCCTGGTAGTCTCAGAGAGTGGCTTTGATAGTAGGCACAGTCATTCACAAAACATCCATTTACTAAAAGGAAACTTTCTTCCTGCCCCTTGACTAGTCGTTTCCCCTAACTTACTATTGTTTTTTCTCTAGTAAAGTGAAATTGTTGATGCTAGAAACTGGTACTTTTCTTTGTGGCATGCCCATTTATTCATTAAATCAAGGCATCTAAGATTCCCAATTATATGGGATAGGGAGAAAATGAATGTCAAGAGATTATCTGCAGGCAAATCGTGTTTACAAGCAACCTGGGCAGGAAGATTCATTTGTAATATAATGAATATGCAAATTATATTCAGTGGAAGTCTTGATGTGATGCCTGGAGGTTGTGAAGGACTGAATGGGGAGAAACAAGCTGAGACTCTACTCAAGCAGGATGGTGTGCCTGTTGATTCAAATACTAACCATTTTGGGAACAATATTACCTTTAGCTCTCACTGGGGTATCGTTCCCCCCAAATCCAGGATTGTGAATTTGAGCATCCTTGTCCAGCTTCAACATCTGCAGCTGTTCCTGAAGAGGAAACCCTGCCAATACTGATTCATGCCCTCCTTGCCTCACATCAGCTTCTATAACAGTGGTTCTCAACCTGTGGGTCGGGACCCCATTTGGGGTCGAACGACCATTTCGCGGGGGTCGCCAAACAACGCAGTCCGCCATTTTTTCCCCCTTTTCCTTAGCTGTGCTACTCCCTTTTATTCTATTGGCTTTTGAAAGCCAATAGAATAGACTCTCTTGAATAGAGTCTAATTCTATTGGCTTTCAAAAGCCAATACGAATTGTCCAGGCTGTCTCTGCCCTGCTGAGCCCGCCAAAAGTCCCATTCTGCAAACAGTGCTGCACCAGTTGAGTAGTCCTCGACTTACGACCAGTTGAGTAGTCCTCGACTTACAACCGGTTGGGGGTCATGGCATTAAAAAGGTTGAGAACCACTGTTCTATAATATGCACTTGAAGACTATTTAGCATCTGCAGTGAGTGCATAATGCTTTGACTTGAAGGCTAATTGGGACATGATATTCCCATGTAATAATTACTGTGGGGGCTACACTGGATTGTCCGCTTACTTGGGGCCCCAATTTAAGGGGTGGTTGTTCCTTTATAGTTCCAAATGTTTTGGGGCCTAAATATCTTGGAGTCTGCTTAGTCCATATAGAATCTGCCTATCCAAGGCATGTTTGCAGAAAGTACAGTTTAACAAAAGAAAAGTCTCAGAGGCACACATTTTCTGCAGGACCTCTTATCCTATGAAATATCTTTATCAGAAATAAGAGGCATGCCTTTGATATTTAGAAACGCTGTAAAAACCTAGATCATGTGTGTTGGATGAGTAATTTAGGGCACTTGGATTAACACTGGCCATTCTGTAATTATTGGATCTAGCATATGATGACTGTGTTTTAAAACATCATTATCAGAAGCATTGTATTTGTTAATTACTATCTGTTTATATTTACAATGCATCATCTTTGCTGTGAAACATTTTTGACCTTGGATGATTAAAGCAGCACAAAAGCACCAGAAATAAATAAACAAATCCATCTAGCTGATTTATCTCTGTCTAGCATTGGGCATTACAAGTTATAAACAATTTTGACTCCTGATGACAGTAATGCTAAACTGGAAAAGAGATTGAGAAATTTATTTGGAGCCCTTAACAACAGAGAAGATTCTTTCCAAGGTCATTGTTTGGTCCCTAATGTGTATCTTACAGTCATGAGTTGGCATTTACTAGCAACATCTCTAACCAAAATTTCTCACATTGCAAGGATTTTGAACACTAAGGCTGTTAAATTATTAACAGGGTTGTTAAATGAATCTGGCTTTTCCATTGAGTTTGCTAGTCAAAAGGTCGCAAAAGGGAATCACATGACCCTGGGAACACTCAGTAAACGAATTGTTATAAATTGAGGACTACCTGCAATAGCATTGCTTGTTTCGAGATGTTTGCAGATTGATATTGATATCAGGCTGATTGGTCTGTAGTCAAAGACACTGCAGACTAATCAGCCTGATATCAATATCACAATATCATAATCAAGCAACAGATCTGCAAACTTCAATGATAAAGATGTCCTACCCTACTTATTCAAATATAGCACCTATAAATATAGCATCTACCCTACTTATTCAAATATAGCACCTCAACAACAACAAAATGGTACAGATAATAGGTATAACCAGATTGCAGAAAGCTTTTCTCACATCCCTTTAATTCTTTTGATCTCTCACTTCAGAATTTACACACCAGATTGCATTTTGTGGCTGCCACTGTTTTTAGTGCCATGTAAACATTTTGAGTATTGGGAAATAGGCCACATCTAGGCAGATCCCACTGCATCAGTGCTAAAACATATTTAGTGTTAAACTCAACTGGCCCAAGGGAGAAAAATAATTCTTAGAGAAGGGTAAGTACCCTGCAACAAGCTGCGTTTGGCAGCTTTCTTGAAAAAAAAATAGCAACAAAACAACAAAGGCTGTTATTTTATAGGTCTTTTCAGTCAGTTAGCATACATTATCCCATTTGAGACTCTTGGCCCAGCTCAGTCCTGTCAAAATATTTCATTTCTTGGTATAGGATATGCCAATGAGTATAAGAAACACCAGTTAACCTGCTAGAGAAATCCTATGAGCTCCATTGGAGGAAAATCAGATATAGAAGGGATAATTGATTTGACAAGATGTGGATTATATTCAGAAGGGGCCCTTTTCCTCCAGGATCTACAGCAGCTAGGAATGCATTAAAAAGCAAATACAAGCTGCTACCATGAATTGTGATTAGCTCAATGGCTAGAAACAATACTAAGGGACCCACTCTCATTTGGCTCAACCCTGATCTCCCATAGCTAGTAAAAATTTGTATTGTTAAAGTCTAATGCCCTAAAACATATTATAGTAATGATGAAGCCTCAAAGACTGTACCTGTGCACCCTATGCATGTAGTTTTGTAATTGTGCTTTTAATAGAACAAAGTGGTTTAGTTTATTAGTAAATCATAATGACTAGGTTCACACATGCTAAATTAAACACAAACAAATTCTATTATGTTCTACAAGAAATCAGTTACTGAATGGTTGAGCATCCTTATCTAGGGATGAAAGAAAATCCATGGAATTTGATTGGAGTGAAATGCCTTGAGAGTCACACAAATTCCTTATCAACAAAGAAAACAGATACATAAGATCCACTTAGTGTTTGTCATGCTTCAACCAAAATTCACATAAAAGAAATAGCTATCTATAAAGGATGTAAATCAAAGAACTATGACTTTGGAAAAGTTATGTACTTAAAAATAGCATTTAGTGAGGATATTGCATTTTAAAAGTCTTCAGCAAGTGCAGCTGAAAACAAAACTAAATTGTCAGGAAAAATTGCAAATGCTGATTTTTTTTCCTTAAAAAATTGCTTACAAAAATTTCTTAGAGTAGTAATACAGACCACACTAATGCAAACCAGATGCTGATCACCTTATTGTATAAGGCAGGACAGGTAAATAGATGCAGAAACAAAATGTATGGAAAATGTTACTCTATGGTTAGCTTGCCTGCACAAATACCTCCCAGGTTCCTATCTGTATTCTCAGTTTAAAAAACTAGCAGAAGTATTTTCATTACGTACAATTGCTACTTTCAAAATACCCGATTACCATTTTTAAATTTATTTGCAGACTATATATTTTATAAACATGATATATTATTGTTTTCATCCCATGTTAAAAATATTCCAATTTATTAATTTATAAAATGAATACCCTGATCCCTTCTATTTCTTTGGGAGGTAATTACAGATAGACTTATGACCAGAATATCTGCCATAAATCATTGTGGTTGTAAGTCTAGTAAAACCCAATTTTACAATTTTTATGGCAGTTATTAAGTGAATTACACGATCATTAAGTAAATCCAGTTCTCAGCTGGTGGTTTGGGGTTTTTTTTGCTGGAAATTGACAATAAAGATCACAAATCATGACCCAGATTGTTGGGGGCAATATGCTGACATTATAAACCACTCAGAGAGTGCTGTAAAGCACTATTGGGCAATAGTGTTGTGAGTCCGTGCCAGCTAGTGGACCCAGCAACTGAGTTCAGGGAATCAGAGGAGGAGGAGGAAGAGGGGTTTGGAGAGCCATCAGAGTCGGAGGGAGGTTCTGATGAGTTACAAGACTCACAGTCTGATGAAGAGCTGGCCCCTCCAATCGTGGTCAGGATGAGACACAGCTGTGTGGGGAAAATGATTCAGACTCTGAGGACTCACAGCTGGAGGTCATTAGAGATGCTCTAGAGATGCTGGTAAAATGAAGGCAGTTAACTAGAGCAGTTCAGAGGGAGTCAACTCCAAGGGAGGAGGAGAAGGCATTGAGTAGCCACGCCTTGGGACTGCTTAATAAAAAGGGAAGGTGTGGGCAGTTGCTGAAGGCAACTATTGCAAAGTACTTCATGGGATCACGTTCTGTTGGTATTGCCGATGACTAATTCCTTATTTTGCATTGTGTTTCGTGTGGACAATTTCCTCCATTTGGATTGTGTTTTGTTGCTTTTGTTTTTGGACCATTTGGCAGGTTTGTTACCAATATTAAAACAGGTTTTGTTTTCTTCTGAGTCTCCAGCCTATGTCTCAAAAGGGATTTTGTCCTTGTGCATTTAACAAGGACGGCTATAGGCTGGGACAGAACAAATATGTAAGTCTAGGTGCTGTTGCTATCATGTGACCACAAGACATTGCAACCATTCATTAATATGAGCCGGTTGCCAAGTGCCTGCATTGCAATTACATGACTACATGAAGGACGGTTGTAAGTGCAAGTACAGTTTGTAAGTCACTTTTTCCAACGCTGTCATAACTTGGAACCATCGTTAAACAAATGGTGGTAAATCAAGGACTACCTGTATGAAAACAATATTGCCTTATACTTGAACAAAGTAATATAGTTAAATAAACATATCAAAAGATCTGCAATCTTTTATTTACAAAACTAACCACTATTCTCCAGTATTTCTCTTCCTATACTTCTACTATACTTCTACTATACGGGGAAATATTTTTATTCTACACATAGTCAAATCTTTTCTATCACATCATCTATTATGATTCCAGACCAATATGACAGCTTCAGACAGTTCTTTGGTGAATGAAAATATTCAGCTTTTATCAAGAATTTCACTTTAGACATCTCTGTACCATTTTTAACAATATGTTGCTTTATTTTATTTTACTGAATCATATTCCATAAACTGCTGAAAATGTATTTTGTTAAATCTTCGAGGTATAATTCAAACATTCTGTCTGCCTTTAAGTCACATAATATGCATTGCATAAATATTATAAAGTTCTCATGTTGTTTTACATGATTATATATGGTTTTACTAAAGTAACTTTTTCAAGCAATAGTTAACTCTATTTTCCTTAGAAAATGCAACATTGATTTTAATTTGTTTTCTTTCCAGTCTACATGAAATCACAGAGGATTTCAATTCTATGGGGAAAGAATCCTGAAAGCATTAATTTGGAAAAATAACACACTATCTACTAGGTGCCTAGCTATGATGAACCATCTGTTCATTAGCATTAATTGTTCAGTTCTTGGGCATGCATGTACTTTCCAAGAAAAATGGCTATCAGGCTAAGGCATTGGATTCTTTATTCCTTATGAGTAATTATAATTAAAACATTATCTGTACTTAAAGTTTGCCTGAAAATACATTTTCTGTTCTCTGCTCAGAAGGAAAATAACCTGTCTATTAAGTATCTGCAATCTTGCCATCTATCATCCATCATGTTTTCTATATGAAGAGAAGTGAGTTGATATTACAACTTCATATCAGAGAGAACTCAGAGCCTCCACAAGGCATAATTTATAGCCAACTAGCCCAGTTCATGTTCTTTGAGACAAAAATGAAAGGAGCAAAGTCCTGGACCACTGTTAGATAAAACATGAAACAAAGGTAGCATAAATTTTAAATCATCTGTCAAATACTTGAATGGAAATGCAACAGAAACTACCTGGTAGATAATCTGAAGAGCTTTATATACCACCAGTATTAGCATTTGGGCTTTCATCTCATCTATACTGTATTTGGTTTAGAAGAGGATGGGCTTTATCTGGCTGATGTAATAGAAGTCAACTATTTACTGATTTTTGAGTTTTGACATTTTCTTTCTGTGCTATATTTTATTATGTTAAAGTACACCCAAGAATTGGAGGTATTAACACTACTATACAACCTATGTGGTATGAAAGGAACGCTTTCAATGGCTAAAATCTCACAAGGCTTTGGAAAATTGCTTAGGTTTAATTGCAACCCACTCCCAGGAATGTCAATTAGAATTGTACAACATAGCAAATTTAAGTCAATTTTTACAACAGAGAAGAACTTTTCTCTTTACCCAAATAACAAAAATAAACAATAGTTTGATCAAGGTTGTTAATCAGCTTAAAGAGAATTTTAGAATTGCTTAATCTGTAAATATTATCTCCTCTAAGACCCATTGACAAACTTTGTCTAGCCTTAAATTACAGTATAAATTAACTCTGAAAAGAAACAGAAAGCTATAAAAGATTCATGGAACCAACTTCTTATATTAGATAAAAGCACATCTCCCTCTTTTAGTAACTCACCACCAGAGGCTCAGCAGACAATAGAGAAGTCTGCTAAATATCTTCATTCATTTCTGGGAAGCACTTTATAGGGCTTTACATATTGATAATGATTTGATATCAACACTTTGGACAGCCGATTCCTGGTCACCCTAATTAATAATGTCACTTAAGGCTGAGAAGACCCTGAGAAACAACTTCTTTTTACCCAAAGTGATTGCTGGTCCCCTTGTTGATATTTTTATTTAATTGTCCTTAATTATATGCAAAGCATCTAAACAACCAACTTCAGACATGAATAAATTGGAAGGAATGATAAGGAATGAATGAACAAGACTCAGAGAAGGCTGGTCAACTATAGACTATATTTTAGTATTGTTCTAAAATTTGTATTCATAAACAAGTGCACAATTTTAAAATATCTTTATATGCAATGTTTCTGGATTTCAAATCTGCTTTTGATTCTAAGCTAGGAGTATTCTGTGGGACAAGCTCAAGAAGATTAAAGTGGACAGTTTTTTTATTTTGATAAAATAAATATAAAGTTCACATGGATACAAGACCCATAAATCAAGCACCCTTAGGGGAAAAAAATCTGAACCACATGCCAGTCATTTGGAAATGGAACATCAAAGCCTGGATGACTTCTGACATTTTTGGGTGCTAACTCAACAACTATTCAATCCTGTACTAGAACAGTACCTCAGAAAAAAAGACCTTTGCATTCAAGATACTACTGCTATTAAACAACATATTTTTGTAGAGCTTGAAAATGCTCACCCAAATGTCAAAGTCCTTTTAGTGCCACCAAACACCACTTCTGTCCTCCAAGACTTCATCAGAAAATTGTAAACACTTTCAAAACCCATTAAACCCAGGAGCTATATCGCAATGTGTGCTAACATGTAAATGCAAATCCTGACTCCACAATGGACTGAAGAACAATCCACTGTGTTAAAGAACACTTTTTAGAAAATGTATAAGCTATTATAAGTTTGGTGTGAAGGATTGGTAATAACAGCTTTGGTGAAATGCAGGAGGAGGAGGTTAAGATTTTAACAGAAGACACACTGAGTTTAGCAATGAGGATTAGAATGCTATAGCTAAGGATGGCCAAGAAGACAGTGACAAAGATGATCCTGACAACAATGCTGCTCCTAAAATCGTCTTACTCAACATAGCACAGATATGTCAAACACAAGGCCCGGGGGCCGGATGCAGCCCGCGAAGTGGTTTCATGTGGCCCATGAAGCCATCCTGGAAACAGTGAGGGAACGGCCCCCGCTGCCGGGAGCCAATGTACAATTTTGTGGTGGCCATCTATGCTGAAATGCATTGTCTTAGTTCCACAAGCCGTCTAGAAACAGCGAGGAACCAGCCCCTGCCACGTCAGCCCCACCCCCTAGATGCATGCTGTGGAGGTGTCACCCTTTGTGAGGAATGAAGAATGGACCATGCCTTGGCACTTGCCCCGGTCCTACCCCCTTTTGTCAGAGACCTCAGATCTGTCCCACTTCTGCCAAGGCCCCCACAGGCACCCTTGATGCGAACGATGTAGAACTGGTCATGTCCACCCAGTAGGCCACACCCACTCCATCCATGCCCACCCAGTAGACTGTACCCATCCTGGCCACACACACCCGCCCCCCCCCGGGCAACCGCAATGCTGATGCGGCCCTCAATGAAATTGAGTTTGACACCCCTGACATAGCAGAACTTGAGAAGTGGATTACATTGCTTAATAAACTTTCCAAAGAAGTTCAGATATTGGATCCGTTAGTGAAACACAGCCTCAAGTTTAAAAGCCAATCTGAGGGTACTTTTTGTCAAAACACAGAGCTTTCAAAAGAATTATGATGGAAATTACACAGCCAATGCTAGTGCAATTCTTTAAACCCATTGAAAGCAGCACAATCTTCAACAAGCTGAGGGATGGCCAGCACAGAGGAGGAAGAGCTGATGTTGGAGATATCAAGCTGCCTTTGCTATCTCTATCACTCAGCCGATTGTGGCAAAAAGGGGGGTGTTTTTTATTCTTTCAACAAAAGTTATTGTCTTATTGCCCATTAAAGTTATTATTTAAAACAAAATACTGTAAAATGTTGTACTGAATGTTCTTTATTATTGGAAACATAATAGGTTTAGAATAATGGATATACTGAAAAGGATCTGCAACAATTTTAACCCCATTTTTCCTATAGGATTAATGCTTCAGTAACTGCAGTTTCCATTTTCACCAGTTTTCAAGACTATAATCCCTTCAGATAACAAGACTGAGTATATTCTTGATGCTTTTATATCTTTCCTTTTTTTTATCAGTTCCCAGGAACTGATAAAAAGATGATATTGTCATCTGACAGTACATATGTGTTCATCCTTTTCTCAGACTCTAAACCATTTATAACTCAGATCATAGCAAAATTCTGTATAGCAGCCATGAAAATTAGGCATCAGTGAACGGTCTCCAACAGTTGTAACATATTTTTATTTCAACTATTACAATTGCCTACATTATTTTACTTTTATTAAATGTTTTCAGTTATACCTTTTATCTCTGCCCTTTGACTGTAATAAAGATTAATGCATTTGTTCATTATGTCTCAGTATTACAGAGTATCATGTTTTGGATCTGACTGTTCCCTTTCAAGCACTTAGAAGATCAAAATCAGCCTTTCCCAAACTAATTCCATCAAACACACAGAAAGAGAAAATAAATATGCAGCTTTTACCTACCATGCCATCAGGTAGGTAAAAATTCACCATTAAGTGAAATAACCACCTGTTTATAGCATCAAAGGGAATGGAGGGGGACCAAAGATTTCCTCCCTATTCATCATGATCTTAATTTTTTCATTGCCACACTTTACTTTAGTCAACCTTTTTGTACTTGCCTTTATATGCTACATTCAAATTTAATCTGCATTATTTGAAAAATTTTCTTGGCATGGTGAGTGACTAAAGCAGTGTTTCTCAACCTTGACAATTTTAAGGCATGTGGACTTCAACTCCCAGAATTCCACAGCCAGCAATGCTGGCTGTGGAATTCTGGGAGTTGAAGTCCACATGCCTTAAAATTGTCAAGGTTGAGAAACACTGGACTAAAGTTTAAAACGTTGAGTCTTAAGGTCTTGTCAGTTAAGCAACAGAAGGGTCAAGGGACACCATTGTTGTGTGTGCTTAGAACATCAGTTAACTTTGGCCATGCTTCAGAAAATTTTCAACTTTGATTTTATTTAGAAAAATGAGTAGCCAAAGATGACAGGGATATCTTACCGTACTTTCATAAAACTGAGGGAATACTTGTAGTCATGTGGAAGAGATAAAAGATCATCCAGCATCTGATATTACCAAGGTGAATTCACTGCCTTATCAAGTTCTCCTAGGCCCTGCATAAAGGCAAAAATAGATTTGGGATAATATTGTGTAACTATGCTACAACAGGGTACCACCAAATAGCAGTAACTCTCTGAAAACTCCTCTAACAAAAGAAAATACAATTCACTACTAAGCCTTCACCTGTAAGCTAAGTTAAATATAAGAGTTTAAAATGTTTCCAATGCAAAACCAATTTTAAATTTCAAAATGGTTATTCCCAAGCATTTCAAAAATGCCCCATGTCTAAATAGTTGTCCCTATTTCAAACTCAAAACAGTTGTTTCAAACCTGAAACATTGAGAATGATCAAAACAATCTATTTCAGACTCAAAATGTTGTACCCGCTTAGCCATTCTTATTCCACTGTACAAAATAACTTTTACTGTTTAAACTATATATCAGGGGTCTTCAAACTTGGCCCTTTTATGACTTGTGGACTTCAACTCACAGAATTCCTCAGCCAGTATACTATATATCATTCAGGTTTATTGCCTTTATAAATCTTACAAAGAAAATGTATTTGATAATTTGTAGACCACATGTCTTCCAGAAACTCAAGTTGGCATAACCCTCCTTTGATCTGTGAAAAAGGTTAGACTGATTGTTCCAAAGTGTCAGAATCTTTCATTGTTGAATGTGTACATGAACTTAATCCCACCCAGCCATGACACTATGCTGCCTTCAAGATATTTAGGGCTTCTTAACCTCAAATCTCTATTTTAGAAATGCTTTTTGCCTGTTTTTAAGCACATTTGAAGATCTTTGAGATTTTAACAGAATATTTGTTAAGAACTATTTCATTGCTTGTATGTTTAAATATTTTCAAATCCTCTAAAAATCATTTTTATTAAGGGTGCTAAATCAAAAAGATTCAAGGCAGTATACAGAATTAAAAATATAATAAAAATAGAAGACCAGATATAGAATTACTAGCACACTGGAGAAACAAAAAAAATCCACTTCCATAATCATTAACCAGGTGGGATCACAAATCAACTCTATCCTCTTTCATCTGATGATGCTTTCTCCTTTCATCTATTCTTGCATTCTGCAAACTAAGATCTTGGAAGGTAATTTCTATACTTTATTGTATAGCAGCATAGTATCTGTCCAAAAAGATTAATCTCTTTAAGATTTTTCTGGATTTCTGATTAACTTTGCTACTAAATCTTATCTGTGAGACATGGAATAAACAGTTAAGACCCAAATTAGGTGCTAGTTTCATTTTGTAAAAAATGCAACACACAAATATGAAAAATTACTCCCTTATAGTCAATAATATAGCATCATCATTAGCTGCAGTAACTATCATTAAATGCTTCTGTAGTTTATTATCAGATTTTTATATCACTATATAGGAATTTCAGCTTATTTCTTTGTGGCAAATTGCTTTCACTCAAGAATTTTCAAGCATGAACTGATTATTTCAGGTCCTGTCACAATATTTTGGTGGCATTTGGGTCTAGATTTTGACTTGGCCATTTTAAAACGTTTACAACAGGCATGTCCAACCCACGTGCCACAGGCTGCATGCAGCCCTGGACAGCTATTAACGTGCCCCCACCAGATCATAATAAAAATATTTTTAAAAGGTTGGTTATTTTTATATATATATATATATACATACATATATATAAAATATAAAAATGAACACTAGGGTAATAAAAACTAAAGAAGTTTTTAATGGGTTAAAACTATAAAAGTTTTAAAAAGCGCCAAGCTTTCGCCGTCACCTGCCGGCATCTTCAGGGCTGGCGTGCCAGAGAATGAGAAGGTCTTTTTATAGGCGTGCCGAGGTTTGCACTCGGCTCCTTGATCTTGTTATGGGGCCTGATTGGTTCAGCCGTGTGTAGTTGGCCTGCGCTTTTTTTCTCTTCTTAGTTGTATTTTTATCCTCGTCCGTCTCCAGTTCTCCCAACCTCAGATTAGCTGAATGGCAATTCCAGTTATTTCGGTTGCTTTCATGTTCCGATCTCCCCTCAGGCTTGGGTGGTGGTGGACGTTCCAAGTTCCTTTCTCCGCCCCGTTCTGTCCGGTTGCTACTTTTAGAGTCCCCTATATTTCCGGTCTCAATGCTTTCGGTTTTAATATGTTTATCATCCTGGTAATCCCGTAAATTGTTACGAGTCTGGTATAGCGTGGGGGGGTATTCCGCATGGTGGAGGGGTCGTCTCTTGTTCGTTGTCATGCCCAGCTGTCTCGCACGTGTCTTACTCCGAGTGCTCAATCCTGGGGGTGTGTGCATAGTCATCGGGGCGCGTCCCTCCTGGTTACCGTGTTCTTCCTTAGTTCTCCCCTTTTTTACCTTAGACTGTGCTAGCATTCCCTGCTGAACAGCTGATAGGTGGGAGGGGGAATCAGAGTAAAATCCCCCTCCCACTATCAGCTGTTCAGCAGGGAATGCTAGCACAGTCTAGGAACCACGTGCAGACGTCTATGGAACCCGTTTGAATCACCTTGTTAGAAACGGTCTCTCAGCCCTGAAGATGTTGGGGAGTTTTCCCAACGAAAGCTTGGCAACCTTTTAATATAGTAAAATACTTTAATTAAAGTATTTTAACTTTAAACTCTCCTGGTGAACGCGCTTTATTCATTCCATTTATAATTATGCCCGGGAGTCGCATTTTCACCATCATTATTGAATATATATATATATATATATATATATATATATATATATATTCAATAATGATGGTGAATATATATATATATATATATATGTGTGTGTGTGTGTGTTTTCTGAGGAAGAAACAGCTAAGACCACACATTGCTGCTCGAAGCACGAAGCTGAAAACACCAGCCTGAAGATGACGAATGGGACTTCGTCGAAACGTCGCCAAGATACTTCCAATTTTACGCGGGAGAAAACCCGAACAACCAAAGACCTACATATATATATATAATGCTGTATGTTACACCCTGTTGCCCAAATATGGGAGAGAGAAATCTTTTGCCTTGTATCGGCTCAAACTAGAGCCATCCACAGGCAGCAGTCACAACTGTGACATCATATACATTTCTAAAATTTGGATTGCTAGCAAAGAATTAAGGGAGAACTGGAATAGCTATTTCGAACTCTTTAGCTCTTTTCAACCAGACATACCCTTCTGAGATTCGAACCTGGGCTGTCTGCATGTTAGGCAGATGTATTAACCTCTAGGCCACAGGATCTGTCTCACTTTTTCCAGCTGTGTTAGGGAGGGAAGAAAAAGGGGAGGAGTTATCTAGACAGATCCTGTGGCCTAGAGGTTAATACATCTGCCTAACATGCAGACAGCCCAGGTTCGAATCTCAGAAGGGTATGTCTGGTTGAAAAGAGCTAAAGAGTTCGAAATAGCTATTCCAGTTCTCCCTTAATTCTTTGCTAGCAATCCAAATTTTAGAAATATATATATATATATATATATATTGTATTTGTGTGTGTGTATATATATATATATATATATATATATATATATATATATATATATATACAATATATATATATTATATATTGTATATGCAGCCCAAGACAATTCCTCTTCAGTGAGGCCTAGGCAAGCCAAAAGTTTGGAAATCCATGCTTGATAGCTTTACATATCCTTTTCTAAACTTGCTAACATGTCTGCAATCCTTATGTTGTTGCATTACCCACTCATGTATCAGCTGATTGATAAACGGCCTATTATTCTCTTCAGAATACTTTGATATAAAGCACAATTCATACTGCATATAGAAATTCAGAAAATCCCAAAGGGTGGTATACTTTGTCACAGAATTGTATAGCATCATGGCATATCATATCTGATTTAGAAATGTAAAGAGGACGATTTCAGTGTAAAAGTGTTGCACAAGTTCAGGTTACTGTGACATCTTGGCTTCATTTTTTTTTTTTTTTGCCCAGTACAGTGTTGTAGCTCCTATCACATTAGCAGTTTAAGATGCAATAGTAGGTTAAACAAAGAGTTACCAATTACACTGCCTTCTACAGTAATTATTTACAGACTACAAACAAGCAAAAACCAGCAAATAGTTCCCCCCAAAACCAATCTTTTATTTCATTTTTTATTTTAAAGAATTTACATGCCAGTCCATCTTAACCAAAAACTGGGTGGCTAGCAAAACTGATATTAATGTTCTTGTTAAAAGTACTTACTCTTAAGCAGACTTTTAATGTGTGTTTTTAAAGATACCAAAGTATTTATCAAGATCTTCTGAAGTGATGAGGGACAGTACCTTTGTTCTTATCTATTATATAGGTTGTACCTACCAGTAGTGAGAACAGGAACAACTAGACTAGTACTGTTGAGTCCTCAGCGAATGGCAATAACGTCACGAAGCCTTTGGTAGTTTCAGGAGCCTCTTTATTGTTGTTCAGTAGCCCCGTTACAACGCCGAGGCACACAAGCCTCTCTGCTTCTCTTAAAGGCAATCACCGGGCCAAACGGCAACATTTGGCGCGCTTCGCACTTCACGCATGTGTGCGAGTGCCGGCGCCAGCCAGTCTGGTCCCGGGCAGCTTGCAACTGCCCGGGACTGTTGCAACGTCCCGAGCCTGCCTTTGCAAGCTCAGGACACAACACCCCTTCCCCTCCGGCTAAAACTACAACTACATGAATAGTTACACGCGACCTCAACACGAGCGTGGGAGCCCACTAGCTCCTTCATACCAAACTGTACTTTTGGGCTTCATTTTCCAGTGTTTCTTATTTCCAACCTTTCACAGGAATACCCTCTTACTGTTTCTGCTTTGCCAGCAGAGTTACAAAATCTTCAAGATATTTAGGAGATCTTTTAGCTCAATGTGATCTCCGAATTCCCTGAGAACCTCCAAGCACATCTTGTCCAGGGGGTGCTATGTGTTCGCCCCCTTTCTTTGACCCTGGTGGTCCCCATGGACCGTGCCCCGTTGCCTGGCCTGCTTGCTTGCCCACCGGGCTCATCAGGCCAGGACTTTGTTCTCTCCATAACCTGGTTGACCTGCCTAGCTGCAGGCACTCTGGCCCTTCTAGAAGGCTGCTACTGTTGGGCAACTCTGTAGAACCTCCCAGGTCTACCCTAGACCTATCATGAGGCTGCCTTCCTCCACTCCCCAGTTCCATAGCAGGGCTGTCTGGGATCTCAGTACTGTCCCAAAACTCAGTTGCCCCCTCTGTTATGCCGGAGGTGTCAGAATTGGGATTCGGCCCTCTGACCACCTCCCTATGTGAATGCCCCTTCCTGGGAACAGTGGCAGTGTTGGGCCAACTAGACGGAGTGTGTGCCAGCTCTCTTGCAATGTGTGAGTTATTAGGATGCTCCCGGTTATTCTCCCTGACCGGAGTGCTGAATGGTGCTGGTGTGTAATGATTATGCCCCTGGGGTGACTCCCTGGCTGGAGTAGGCACTGGTGCCTGTGTTCTAGCTGGTTCCCACGAATTCCTGTTCAGAGCACTCGCGGAATCTTGAAATAGGCCATCGTTGGCCTCTCTGTTGGTGTCTGACTGCTGCCCACACCCTTCCCTTTGCCCATAGAGGTCCCCCTCCCCCCCGGAAAAGACCCAGAAGTCTCTGGAGGTGAGTCCATTCTCGTACGCAGCTGATCGATATGCCGTTGCAGGATACGACCGTCATCCAGGGAAACCTCGTAAGACAAGGGACCTGTAACCTTGCATACTATAGCAGGGACCCACAAGTGACCTGGCCCGTAATTACGGGTCCATACTGGGGCACCCACTAGCAATTGCCTTGGTGCCCTGGGTTGTGTAAACTTAGAAGGCAGTCTGTCCAGATGCAACCGGTCAAGCTTAGTAGTCAGTTTGCGCCCCCAGCGAAGTTCAGCCGGACTTTTCCCAGTAGAAGTTGAAGGTGTGGTGCGGTAAGCAAGTAGAAAGTCTGCCAACCTGTGATGCCAGTCCCCATATGTCAGTCTCTTTAAAGCATCCTTGGTGATGCGGACCATCCATTCAGCCATACCGTTAGTGGAAGGGTGGAAGGGTGCAGAGGTGGCATGACGAATCATGTTGGCCTGTAAGAAAGCTTGGAATTCGGAAGAAGTGAATTGAGGGCCATTGTCAGACACCAAAACACCCGGAAGCCCATGTGCAGCAAAAATCCCTCTCAGTACTTGAATAGTCTTTGCAGTGGTGGTGGAAGAGACAGGTACAACCTCAAGCCATTTTGAATGGCGATCAACCAGGACCAAGAAGAATTGACCCTGAAAGGGCCCAGCATAATCGATGTGCACCCTAGACCATGGAGACTGTGTTTCCTCCCATCTATGCACAGGAGCCTGGGGCATTTCTGGGCGTGAGCGTTGACAAAGGTGGCATGCGTGCACCTTAGCTTCAATTTCCTTGTCTAACCCAGGCCACCACAAACGGCTATGCGCAAGCGCCTTCATGCGTACAATGCCAGGATGACTCTCGTGAAGGGAACCTAAGACCCTAGACCTCATTGAGGTAGGAATGACAACTCTGCTGCCTCACAGCAGACAACCCTGGAAAGTGGATAACTCGTTCCTCTTAAGCCAGAAACTCTGAAACTCAGTGCCAGGACAACTCTCTGGCCATCCAGACAAAACCCAAGATAAGACACGGGAGAGTGTGAGATCTGTGGCAGATTCAGCAGCCACATCCCTGGCATTTAACGGTGATTCAGGCAATGCCTGAATTGAAAGGATGTTGATGGCAGGGGCAGGATCAGCCTCTACTACTTGCAGGGGTAATCTCTTGAGGCCATCAGCATGGCCCATTTCTTTCCCAGGTTTGTGAATTAGAGAAAAATCATAGGCTGACAGAAAGATTGACCATCGCAGCATTCTGGGGGAGATGATATGGGGAGTTTGTTTGTTTGTGGTAAACAGCCCCAACAAAGGCTTATGGTCAGTAAAGACTGTGAAATGTCTGCCATACAAAAAATCATGGAATTTTTTAATTCAAGCAACAACAGCTAAAGCAGTGGTTCTCAACCTGTGGGTCGGGACCCCATTTGGGGTCGAACGACCATTTCATGGGGGTCGCCAAACAAGGCTGTCCGCCATTTTTCCCCCTTTTCTTTGGCCACGCCCCTGGTACCCGGTGATGTATAAGTGGTTGGGGGTCACCACAACATGGGGAACTGTATTATGGGGTCGCGGCATTAGAAAGGTTGAGAACCACTGAGCTAAAGCCTCCCTGTCTATCTGGGCGTAGTTTTGCTCAGCAGGTTCTGGAGTAATATGCAACAGGAACCTGAGTTCCATCCGGCCTAAGGTGGCTGAGTACTGCTCCCACCCCATAAGGAGAAGCATCACAAGCGATGCACACAGGAAGAGTTTCATTAAAATGTGCAAGCACATTGTTAGATGTGAGTAAGGCCTTAACCTCATTGAAGCTTGCTTCATGTGTTTGTGATCACTGCCAGACTGCCTGTTTGTCCAGAAGCCTATGAAGTGGTTCAGCTACATTAGCCTTGTTAGGAATGAATGAATTATAGAAATTCAAAAGGCCCAGAAAAGCTTGTAGTTTGGCCTTGGACTTAGGCCTAGGAGCATGCATGATAGCCTTTAATTTGGACTCAGCAGGATGAATTCCATTGGCATCAATTTTGAATCCCAGAAAATCTGTAGAAGGCACCCCAATTTTACATTTGTCCTTCTTGAGTTTGAGGCCCATTTTCCGGAACCGCAGCAGAACAGCCCTCAATCTCTCAGCTAAATTTTGAGTGGAATCTCCAGCAATTAAGACATCATCAAAATAGGGGCAAACCCCTGGTATACCCCTCAGTGTATTTTCCATTATGCTTTGGAAAATTCCAGGAGCCACATTTACTCCAAACTGTAGCCTTTTTACTTTGAATGCCCCCCTGTGGGTTACAATGGTTTGTGCCACAGCAGCAGCTTCATCAACAGGCAACTGTTGATAAGCCTGAGCTAGGTCAAGCTTTGCAAAAACACGCCCCCCCCTTGAGGGAGTCCAGAATATGACTGACTACAGGTACAGGATAGGCATGTTATTGCAATGCCTTATTTAGAGTGCATTTGTAATCTGCACAGATGCGAATGTCCCCATTAGCCTTAAGAGGCGTGACTATGGGGGGTCTCCCAAGGACTGGAATCAACAGGTTCTAAGACTCCTTGCTGAATCAATTTGTCCAATTCAGCATCAATTTTCCCTTTTAAAGCAAAAGGAACCCTTCTTGCTTTTACTCTGATAGGAGTGACAGTGGGGTCTAGTTTTAAGGACACAGGGGGCCCTTTGTATGTGCCCAGCTGTGGGCTGAAAACATCTGCAAATTCTTTGCAGATTTCCTGTAGATCTACTGTTTGCAAGCTATTGAGCCCTGTAACATGTATTCCCAAGGCCTCAAACCAATTGAGTCCTATGAGATTCGTACGCTCACCCCCCACTATCAATACATCTAATGGACCTTCAAAATCCTTATACTGTACGTTAAGGGTGGCCTCCCCCTTAACACACACTCTGGAGTTTTGAAAGTCTGTTAACACTATATCAGAAGGCCTAAGCTTGGCCTGAAATCCACTACCAGAACAAATCTTTCTGAATGTGTGTATGGAAATGATTGAAAGTGCAGACCCAGTGTCTAGTTCCATGACCAATGGAACTCCTTGCAACTTCACCTTAAATGACAGTTTCTTCTTGATAGGCTTGTGTGTGCCTGTCCTATAAATGCTTCTTCGTGAAGCACAGAACCCCACCCTGTTTTGGCTGGGGACCCTGGTACCTTTCAGGCGCAATTCTTCTCGGGGTTGTACCTTCTGACGGCCCAGACACACAGCTGCAATGTGGCCTTGTTTTCCACATGCTCTACAGATAGCAGAGCGAAACCTGCAGTCGGTCCTCTTGTGGCGACCTCCACACCCGAAGCACTTGGGGACAGCTGAAGACTTTTCTTTGCCTTCCTCCTGCTTTCCTTCTTTTGTTGGGTAGAGACACTCTACTTCTTCATCAGGATCCTCTTCCGAGCTCCCTCGGACTCCCTCCTGGTGCACGGACACAGCTTCTGGAGTACTTCTGATAGGCCTCATATTCTTGATTGCCTCACTTGCTGCCTCTTCTGCAGTAACCTCTCTCAAGGCATCTTGGAATGATAAGTCTTCTTTGGCAAAAAGTCTCTGTTGCAAGTCTCTGTGTCTCAGTCCACATACAAATCTGTCTCTCAGCCTTTCTTCTAAGTCTTTAAACTCACAAGGCTTAGCTGCTCTTCTCAATGCAGCAATGTACTCTTTAGTTGATTCACCAGCCCGTTGATCCCTCTGTTCAAAAGTATGGCGCCAAGCAATGACAGACAACTTGGGCTGGAAATGTTCCTTTAGCAATTTTTTTAAATCTGTGTAGGTAACTGATTCTAGAGGTGCAAGTGCTGCTAGATTTTCAGCGATCTCAAATGCATCTTGACCACAAACACACAGCAGGGTGGCGGCCTTTAAGCCATCTTCTCTCACTTGATTTACCTTGAGACAATTCTCTACTCTGGCCACATAAGACTCCCATCTTTCCGGATGCGTAACATCGAACTCGGAAAGTCTTCCTATCTTTGCCATTTTCCAGTAGTACAGGAAGGGTCTATCAGCCAGCTTACCTCCAACGCTTGCTGTATTGGCAGGCAGTTGTTGAGTTTAACGCCGTTTCCTGCTGCTTCAGGACTCCAGGGTAAGCTTACAATTGTTGGAGTAAATTGTAAGGCATCCCACCCTCGTCGCCAGTGTTGAGTCCTCAGCGAATGGCAATAACGTCACGAAGCCTTTGGTAGTTTCAGGAGCCTCTTTATTGTTGTTCAGTAGCCCCGTTACAACGCCAAGGCACACAAGCCTCTTTGCTTCCTTAAAGGCAATCCCCGGGCCAAACGACAACATTTGGCGCGCTTCGCACTTCACGCATGCGCGCGAGTGCCGGCGCCAGCCAGTCTGGTCCCAGGCAGCTTGCAACTGCCCGGGACTGTTGCAACGTCCCGAGCCTGCCTTTGCAGGCTCAGGATACAACAAGTACCACTAAGTATTCTTGCATCTATCACTGTTAAAAATACTGGGTAAACAAAACAATTCATCTTTTCTTGGCCAGTACCTTCTCTTAAAGATGTATATAGTTATACTTACAAATTTTAAAGTGTTTCTGAATTTTCTTTTTGTGGTTGCTTCAGTTTTTTAAATAACTTAATAAAAAACCAATCTTTTAGTTTACTAGTATATGAGACTAGAAAGAAGCTTCTTGTCCTTATGTATGTTTTCTAAAAATTTTAAATTATTTTTCTTCAATAAATCCCATTTTTCAAATAAAAATTTAGCAAAGCAGATATTATAAATGCAGGCATTAAAAGGGATAACAATTAAACAGATCCAGTTTGTTTTTCCTAGATATCCTCTTTATGCCAATAGAAAGAATATTAGAGAAAGAAAGCAGCTGACCAGCGGAGATGGATGCTATTACTAAACAGTTTCCTACATTTCTGATAGATAGGCATAGTGTCTTTTATGAATTCTAGGTTTTATTTGTTGTGCAAGTTTGAAAAATCCCAGCTACTGCCTTCCAGGTATCTGCACCATTCAGGGTCTGGCTAGCAAAGATAAATGTTTCTAGCACCATGCTGGTTGTGTTAACATTTGCTAGGGATATTGAGAGGAATTCATTGTGGTTCATAAGCCCTACCAAAGCAAAACCAACTACAAACTGGTTTTATTATCAAAATGGTAAATATAGATAGTCAACATATGACAATTGAGCCCAAAATTTATGTTGCTAAGTGAGACATTTTAAACTGAGTTTTGCCCCATTTAATGACCTATCTTGCCAGTTAGCAACATGGTTAAGTGAATCTGGCTTTCCTATGGTTTGTCTGGTGACAAAAACTGATCAGATGACCCCAGGACACGGTAATTATCATAAATATCAACCAGTTGCCAAGTGTAAAAAACGGTCATAGGTCACTTTTTCAGTGCCACTATAACTTTGAACAGTCACTAAATGAACTCTTGTAAATTGAGGATTACCTGTACTTTCAAAGCAAGGTGCAGGAACTCTTCACACAATTTAAACGTCACAAGGCTCTTCAGAACTGAAGGTGCTTTCCATGAAGCCGGTGAACAACTTACGCTGGAAAGTTATTTTTCCTTTTAGAGATGGAATTGCATTAAATACAAAGAAAAGCTCCCTTAAAGAAATAGCCTGTTCAGTCCACCTTTCTATTCCGGAAAACACTTCAAGGAAGGGGTATTAAAATACTAGGATATAAACTCAGCAGCTTTCTCTCTTCTCAGCATGAGATACTCTTTCGTCGAACTGGGAGGCTCTTACATACCGTATAAGCGCCTACTACGAACAGCTGTTGATTATTTTAATTGCCCGAGATTCTCCACTCCCATTTTTTACGTACTCTTTCTTTCACAATTCAGCCAGTTTAGTAAAAGACCCTCAATCTCCCAAGCCTCCTATATATTTGCAGTTGCCGGTGCTGGGTTTTTTTTTTTAAAAAAAACAGAATTGGGTTTTTGGAGTTCCTGTCTGGTTTCTAACTTTAAAACCCAATGAAATCTAAAGTTTTTGATACACCATACTAAAATATATGCATTCCATGGGTAAAATGATTTAGCTTAAAAACTTTTTTTTTTTTTTTGTAATCTGTGTGTTTTGTGAAGAATGTTTATTTGAGAGCGAAATCTTCCTAGGAAGTCCACTGGGCAACTCTGACACTAGGTAAAAATAATTTAGCTTAAAACTGACATTGTGCTTTTTGTGATCTGGGATTTTGTGTAGAATCTGGGTTTATTTGAACGCGATGTTTTTTGTTTTTGTTTTTAAAGGAAACTCCACTGGCAACCTCACACATTGGCTGCGAGAAGCGCAGGAAGAGGAAGGAGTAAAGTTCCTCCACCTCCTCTTGCTTTACCCCAAGCTCTGACGACAGAGCCATGCGCAGCGCAGCGACGGGGAGTAGCCACGTTGACAAGTGAAGCTACACGGAGGAGGAGTGTCTTGCCTTGAAGTCAGCAAACCTGTCTGTCTTCCGTACTGGACTCGCGATTGCCCTGTTGGCGGCGGCGGCGACGACGGAGGCGGCTCCAGAGCAAACAATGTCTTCGCCGCCCAAAGTCAAAGCAGAAACCCGCGCTGGACATCCTCCCGCCGGTATAGCTGCTACTCCCCGCTGTCCTTTCACTCCGCTCTCCTTCCGCCACTTCTGCTTGTGCTGTCTCCTGAGGGAAGTTTATGGCGGGAGGGCGCGCTGGGGAAGAAGGGAAGCTGATACGAGGAAGATAGCCCACCTCCTTGCCTTTGCGGACGCTTTCAAACTGAGCTTGGGTCTTGGGAGCTTTTTACAGTCTGGATACGACCCCTTCCCGCGTTAGTTGTTTCAAGAGGAAGGCGGCGTTTTGTTTGGGAGTTTAATCTTGTTCTTTGAACGGGAAGGTAGCTTAGTTTTGAGTAAACAGGGCTGCGCGATCCTATATCAGCGCTTATTCCTAAAGAGGGGATTCACTCGACCTGCTGCAGAAAAGTATTAACGGCTCAGTTTTTAAACGTTCGCTGCTAACTGCCAGCCGCCTTCGTTCGAAATATTGGAAGCCCGGAGGGGGGGGGGAATGTGTTGCAAGTCTCCCAAGAACCGGGCTGCCCATCCCCCTTCAGGTTGACGTGTTAACATATGGCACGTGTTGCGAATCGAGGCAGACCGTGTCTGTCGGAGCCACGAGACAGATCCTGAATTCGGGCTCCTTATGGAAGGCCAATAGATCAACCCTCTTATTTCCTCTTATACAGAGAACTGTTTCCTCGTGCAGAAATTATGATAACGCAGCCACATAATTGAGAATTCTTGAAATGAATGCTGATTATGTGTGTGTGTGTGTGTGTGTGTGTGTGTAAATGAGTGTATGCTGGGATAGTCTTCCTGTTTTTTTCTTGCAAATTTGTCGCTTTGATTTAAGGTAGCATGCATAATAATTGGAATTGTGTGAAGAGGTAATTGCTTACTCCAAACACCCAGAAACAAAAGAACAAAAATGCAAACAATCATTTTTAAAATAACACTTCAGGGAGAAAAATCATTTTAAAAACAATATATCAAATGCAATGAAGTGATTATTCCTTGTTAGTCCTTTTTAAAGATAGTTCTAATGTCAATAATGAAATAAAATCAGAACAAAAAGATGAGAATCAAATCACAGATGAGGGTGCTGAAACCTGTCATTTATCAACATGTGGAGAGTATAAGTGGGCCCAACTTTGCTGAAAATGAATAATTAGAAACCCCTCCAGTTTGAGAGAGGAAAGAAAACTTTACAAATGGCTGCCTTTCCAGAAAAAGTCTGTGCAATAGGTTTAGGTCATTTGCAATAGGTTTAAGAAGAGTTGATGCTTCTTGGGTTTGAGAAACCATAAAGCAGTGTAATGTTTTACTTCATAAGTTCAATTACAAGATAATTAGTTTGGATCACGTCTTCAAATTGAATTTTGGAATAATATCAGGTGTTTCTGTCAGTTTGAAGATCTGATGGACTTTTCAGCATGTAGACACACATGCGTCAGATTGAATCTCTTAATTGATTCTGTTAGACAATTCAAATCCAAATCACATTAATCCACTCAATAATGAATTCAGATGGAATCTTAGCTCTGTTACATGTGTAGCATAACCCCTCAGGGGCTGCCTAAGCCCAGACTCTCCTAGCCCTCCCCCCTTTCTTTCTAGTTATGCTTAGCCGCACTCTCGGGGCATTGATAGAATGTCCTTTTTAGTGGGAGTGAAGAGGTGGCAAGCTCTTGTCATCAAAGAGGTTTACAGGAACAGAGACCAACCTCTAGCCATGGCAGTCAGTGTATACAATGTTCATCAACCCCCTGGCACTTATCTACAACCACCACCTTGAGTGCCAAAAATTCCAACTTATGAGTGGGATAATTCTTTTCCGCTGGAGTTAAGCCGCTGCTGATGTATGCTATGGGCTTCAGCTGTTGATCATGTTCCTGATATAGCATCCCCCCCCCAAGGCCATCCCGACTAGTGTCCACATGTAACTCATACGGTTGATTAGGATCTGCATAAGCAAGGACTGGGGTGTTCATAAGTCTCCACTTCCATTGGTCAAAAGCTTGCTCATTCCGTTCAGTCCATCCTGCCTGAATAGACTCCCGAGATTTCCTGGGTCCCTTAGTTTGATGGACCGGATTCAAACAACCCACCCTCTACTTCTTCATTCTTTAACAACTCATTGAGCAGACGAGCTATCTTTGCAAATCCTTCCACAAACCTCCGATAATATGAATAAAATCCCCAAAATGATCACAATTCTGCTACATTCTGGGGCCTGGGCCAAGAAACAACTACCTCAAGCTTGGCGCGGTCTGTTGCCACCCCCTTGGCCAAGAAAACATGATCTAAATAAGTGACAGATGGTTGGTAGAATTGGCATTTCTCCAGTGACAATTTCAGCCCTTCCTCATGGAGCCTTGTCAATACCTTCTCTAAACGCTCCTCACGCTGTTCAAGGGTCTCGCCAAAGACAATAATATCATCTAAGTAGACCAACACCCCTATCAGGTTCATGTCCCCCACTGTCCTTTTCATGAGCCTTTGAAAAGTCGCCGGAGCCCCTGACAGTCCTTGAGGCATTCGATTAAACTCTTAAAATCCCACTGGGCAGATGAAAGCAGTTTTCTCCCTATCCTCTGGGTGCATGGGGATCTGATAGTAGCCACTCCTTAAATCCAGTACATTAAACCACTTTGCCCCTAACAAACACTGCAGAGCATCCTCTATACAAGGAGTTGTATACTGATCGGAGATAGTCCTCCAGTTAAGACTGTGATAGTCTATACCCATTCTCAGAGACCCGTTCTTCTTCCAGACCACCACTACAGGGGAAGCATAAGGACTTCGGGATTTCCTAATGACCCCAGTCTTTTTCAGCTCGGCTAGATGCTCTCTAACATCATCCAGATCGCTTAAGGAATCCACTGAGATCTCTCCTGAAGGGCTTATCCTCCTTCAGTCGGATTACATGCTGGGCACTCCTAGCACAGCCCTCATCTCTCGAAAATAGATATTTCCACTTCCAAAGCTGATCTCTCACCACTCAGGAGAAAGCTGTGTATTCTTGGGATAGAACTGATCCATCGAAAACTCCCCCTCAGTCTATCCCCTATCATCCAGAGACCCAATTGGGGTAGCTGGGCTCACTTGCCCCAACAACATTCGATCCCTCAGCTGTACAGGGAGGCTTGTGATATTCTGGACCCCAACCAAGATCCACCCTTTTGCCTGCCATAAAACCCACGTGGAGACTACCTTTGGAATTAGTTCTACTCTGCCCCTTGGGGCCGGGTTCAAGAATAAGATACGGGCCAGGCTGTTCCCAATCTAATCTAACGGAAGCCCTCAAACACACCATTTCCCCTGGTTGTATTATCCTCTTCTCTCTGTCCAACTTCCATAATTGCCCCATGCTCTCTGCAGGGGCTTGATGCTCCCACGCCAGATGCCGGCATACTGTCTGTAGCGCAGGGTGAACATCCCTTGTGATTGGGTCATGTCCAAAGGGGACAACTGGGGTGAGCAAACGCCTAACCAAGCTTGTGTTCATCCCCACAATCAACGAACCCTGACTAACTCCTGAAGGGCGGGTGCACAAAACAGCCAGAGTATCAAAAGTCTCTGTATACCCAGCAATAGAAGGCCCAAACGTCAACTATATGGGTAAATATCTATTATATGGGAATTTTTCAGTCCTGATACCACAGATCTTCAGGTCACCCAATTCCTGTATAGGCATATACATCAGATATCTATCATAAAAATCCCTATATAGTAATGTAACTTGCGCACCCAAATCCAAAAGGGCCTTAGTGTAAATACCTTCCACTTGCACTGACACCATTGGAGAAGGGCCCACCAAATACTGGGGAGCCCCAATAGTGGGAAACCCAGTGTCTGGTTTAACGACAAAGGCTGTCTCTGGAGCCTTGTTGCTCAAAGGGACAGAGATTTCTCGCTAAAGGAGGTACTCCCATCACTCCCATCTTCAGTGAGGGTTTCCAAGGGAATCCTCTCTTGTTGGGGCTGACAGATATCACCGGGCACCCAGCTAGCTCCCTCACTGGGGCCCTTGACAGTTTCCCGACTGAATTGGATTCCCTGATCTTCTGTACGGTTTCATACATGAACGCCTATAATGCCCCACACCTCCACAATTGTAACAAACCACTGGTCTCATTGAATTATTAGCTAGAGCGGACGGATCCATCCCCCCATCAGTCTGCCAAACCCGACCTCTGTTCGGGGGCGGGCCACCCATTACTGTCCAGGAAGCCATTATTTTAGTTAAGTCCAGTATCTGAGCTTGCATCGTTGTTAACTGATCGTCATCCTCCCTAACCTTTTCCACTCCTGGGCCTAAGTGTTGTCCTGCCGGCAACTCAGCCATCACCTCCTTAGCCTCCTCTACTACCTCGGTCGCCCAAACTCTCCTTATAAGCTCGTGATACCCCCAAACACTCCTCTAGCTTCGACCTTTATTTGATTCCAAACAGGGTCCAAAGCTAAAGCACCCCAGGAGAGTTGCTCTACCCTGGCTTGTTCCACCTCAGTTGGGTCTAATCCCCCCTTTCCACAACCTGATATAATAATCTATTCAGGCACCTTATATATTCAGACAGCTTCTTACCCCTCTTCTGATACATATGTTTCAACCGAAACAATAAACTAGAGACCATCTCAGCAAATCCAAATTCATCATGCAGTAAAGAGAGATAGTCACGCACAGTAAAGTGTCCCCGACTCAATGTTAGACTTCTAATGGCTTCTTTAGCTGGGTCCTTTAAACTTTCTCTAACTCATTGCCTTTTTTGGGTGTCCAGTTTATCCTGTTCCTCAACAGCTTGTATTGCCTGCTCCATCCAGGCTTCATACTCCTCTTCCCCTTCTGGCACTGGTTGCATCCCCGAGAAAGTACATAATTTCCTATATCCAGCCCCTATGCAATAGCCCCCTGTCAGGTTTTGGAGGGAAGTCAAACTTCCCCAGCCTGTGTGAACCGTACTTCTGTTGTCCCTGCAGGTAAGGAACCACATTTCTCTTCTGGTCAAATGGTTTGGTCGAGGGTGTACCCCATACAGTCGGGAAAGTCACCCCTACTCTAATATCTTCTGTCATTTGCAGATTTTCAACCTGAAAGCACTCTGGAATACTCTTCTTCCATTCCAGCAGTACATAAAAATGGGGGGAATCCCGATCCACCCTCGTATCTATCACATACACCCTCTGATCCGGGACAAGGACCTTCAATATCTGTAAAATTTGCTCTTTTGACCAAACATCACCAGGAACATTGATTACTACATTCGTCCTTACTTCACTATTCTGCTCTTTGCACCACCTAATAACCACATTAGAGTCCATTTTGTTCCCCTGTCTTATGTCTCTATGTGAGACCAACCCTCCCTTGCTAAAGTGGGGGGGGGGGCAGGCAGGCTATCCTGGACAAGTCCCCATGTGTAGCGTAACCCCCTCAGGGGCCGCCTAAGCCCAGACTCTCCTAGCCTTCCCCCTTCCTTTCTATTTACGCTTAGCCGTGCTTTCAGGGCATTGATAGAATGTCCTTTTTAGCGGAAGTGGTGGGCTCTTGTCAAATGGGTTTACAGGAACAGAGACAACCAACCCCCAGCCACGGCAGTCAGTATGTGACAACGTTCATCAACCCCCGGCAATCGTAATGATAGTCAATAGCTTGTGGTAGCCGCTTGAGAAAAACGGGGGAGGAGGCCCTCCGGCTCCAGGCAGCAATAGAAAGCACAAAGATAGTCAGCACTCTGTAGCAACAGCTCACTCTGTGAGGGCAGCTCCCCACAATGTCTGCAGCTTGCACAGATGATAATGATCAAAGTTCACATGGCCGCTGGGAGAGGAGGCCCTCCGGCTCCAGGCAGCAATGGAAGCATGAGCGAGGATAGTCAGCGCTCCGCAGCATCAGCTTGCCCCGTGGGGGCAGCTCCCCACAGTGCCTACAGCTTGCACAGGTGATGATCAAAATTCGGATAGCCGCTGGTCTCTGAAGCAGCAACAACCAGCCTCCCTTTCTCTTCTGTCAGCACTCGTAGTCCCAGGTCTGTCTCTGCCAAATCTCCCCCCCATTTCTTTTCTAGTTAAAACCTGGATTTAAAACCCCAGCAAGGTTTCCCTCTTATTCTCACTCTTCCCTTCGTTCAGGATATCCTCCTGTGAAAGAAAGCAGTAAAACTCTACTTTCTCACTCTCTCGTTCCCTCTCCTTCAGAGGAAAGGAATCACCTAAAACCCCAAACTCCTCTTCGGCTTCACCTGGTCTCTCCCTGACAACAACCACCCTACCCCCCTTTCTCCTTCCTCTTTTCTTTCCTTCTGCCCGATCCACGCCCGCCGTGCCCAAAACTGGCTGCAGCTGTCTGAGCTTTCCATTTCCCCCTATCAAGCCAGGCTCCCGCAAAGCCTTTCAGCCAGCCCTGCTACACATGCAAGATCTTAAGTACAAACAAGCGGTTTGCAAAAGTATATTACTCCTTCTGGCATAAATCCTTTACTAGAAGCTTAACTGAATGCTTCAATTTGCAGCTTTACAGCTTTTGTGCATTTTTACACACAGAAATGGAGAATGTTTCATTATTATTACCGTTTAATAAATGGACAATTGAAAGTTGAATGATCTGTCAACATTTTCCCCTGCTTTTTAACTCTCTACAGTTCTCAGTCTTGTTATACATACTGAGGCAGGATGTGCATTTTTCTGAATTTATGAGCAAAATAATCTTTCTATCTTTCTGGCCAGGAGTTTCTCAAAAGATAGTGATTGTGTAAGATAATTCTTAAACTTTTTTTCAGAAATAGCATTGCTATTCAGAATTAGAAAGGCTTTATTGCTGAATTCAGGAATTGGTATATGAGGTATATTTCCAATGCCTTCTGACAAAAAAAATATATTGTGCAATTTTATTTCAGGATGTGTAGATATAGCCAATGTCAATTTCCATTTCAAACTATTCTGGTCATTCACGAAGAGTTAATTTCTGGAATTAAAATGTTACATGCTTTTCATCTTAAATCCAGGCAATGTCACAGCCAGCAAAATACAATTGATGCTTTGGGGGGTGGGTGGGGAGAGTTCCAGCATAGATTTTAAAGTATCACAACTTGTTTCAGGAGAAAGCATTTCTTTGTAAATAGCTTTAAGAATCTTATTTTCCCTAGTGGCTTGCCAGGACACTTATTTGTTAAACTCAGTTTAGCAATTTGACTCAGTAGGAGTGAGGTTGAAAATAGCTGAAAGGCTATAAATTCAGGGTTTGGAACCAAGAAGAAATATAGTGAAATAATACTGTAGTGGTGCAAAGAAATCTTTTGTGCAGAAGGCATGATATTTAGCCTCTGCATGATGTGAAGTTAAGTAGGTACATCCTGAAAGAGGTACACTAAATTCCTCTGCTATTGTAATGTAATTTTTAAAGTGAAAAGTACCTATAAAGTGATGCTTTTATTGATTTATGGTTTATTTTGTTTCCTTTCCAAAGATCCCATCAGCCACAATTCCTTGGGTAGAAGATTTCTAACATATGTTCCCCTAAGAAAATATTATGAAAATAATTTAACATAATTTGTTGTATCATTTTTACATAGTTCTGCAACAATAAACATTTTTGTCATTGCCATACCAGATGCATTTGAACCCAATGAAATATATACATAAATTCACTTTCAAGTAATCATCCACAGTAGTAACTTTCCCATACCCCAGATAATGTGAAATTTAAAACATAAATGCATTTCTTTATGGTATAAATGGATCAGAAGTCTAAATGGGAATATAAATTCATATCTCAACGTATATAATATTTTTATTAAATAAATAATGCAATGGTTATGAAAGTTCTCAGACAGGATTCTTTTGTTGATCCTATCTCTAGCTATCATTTTAATTGGGATGCTATAATTGAATTAAAGGCCTTCCACAAAGATCTCTGTTAAAAATTTGTAAAGATGTTGGCATACAGTAAACGTTGAACCAATAAGTGCTGAATGAATTTTATCACAACACTAATGGTTGTTTTCTGCATGTCTTCTTGGATTCAGTTATCAAATGATGTAATAATTCTAATTTATAAAACTGTTAACCTTAATATGTTCATTAGATCTTTACTTAGCTTATCTGGTAGATTCTTTACCTCAAGTTATTTTTCTTGTAGTCAAAGCTGGTGGAATGAGAATTGTGCAAAAGCATCCACATGCTCCAGATACCAAAGAAGACAAAGATAAAGAGGATACGGAATGGGAAAGTGGCACCAGGTGAAGTATTATAAATAAGACACATGAATTATAATCTGCATTATCCTGTTTCAACTTTCATGTGAAACCAGAGAATTATAGAGAATATGAATTATTATACTTTTTTTAAAAAAATACATTTTCTTTCTTTTAGTCCAAGACTTTTCTGTGATTGTATTAAAACAAACATAGTTGTTAGTAAAATGTGCTGAACTGGAAGTAAGGATAGTTAATTGGGCATAGTCTGGGATAAAAGACATAAAATATCTAAAAATGTTGCCATGGCAGTATCAGTGAGTTTCTCTATTTCTTTAATGTGGCACAATGGTTAGAATGCAATATTGCAGGCTAATTCAGTTCCCTGCCAAGAATTCGATCCCCACTGGCTCAAGCCTTCCATCCTTCCAAGATCAATAAAATGAGGACCCAGATTGTTGGGGGCAATATGCTGACTCTATAAACTGCTTAGAGAGGGCTGTAAAGCACTTTGAAGTGGTATATAAGTCTAAGTGCTATTGCTATTTAAAGTATTTTGCCTCATAATTTACCGTATTTTCCGGCGTATAAGAAGACTTGGCGTGTAAAACGACCCCCAACTTCGGAGACGATTTGCATGTTTAGAAAGTCGTCTTATACGCTGGAAAATACGGTACCTGTCCACAGTAAACTGAGATTATGGAAGAATTACGATGTGGGCAGTGAAAGCATGATCAAAATCTTTCCCTTGCATAGCTGCAATCAAATCAGATAGCTCCCCAAATTTGAGTTGAGTACAACCCTCTGAAAGATTTACTAATGGGAGACATTGTATCCATCATTAGAAGAAGAAAAAAGCATGAATAGAGGTAAAGCATCAGGAGATACAGAAAAAACTTGAAGCAATGTAAATAGTCACTGTACTCAATGCACTTAATTTGGTAAAGCACAGAGATAGTGAAAGGCTTTACAAATTAGGTTATAAAGTATGGCTGGAGAACTTGCAGCTTTCTAGAAGTTATGAATCTACTCCTCAACAACCGCATCCAGGATGGCTAAGAGTGAAAGATGCTGGGTTGTACTTCTTCAACTTTTGGAAAACCATAGATTTCCCCAAACTTGCTTTATCAAAAAATACATATCAAGTGAAGAAATGAGATCTGGAATAGTGTATTATCTTCTAATTATTTTGTCTAAGAGATTGAATATGAATATTTGCCTAAAGAACTCCACTGCAAGTTGTTTAATAGGAAATTTGACTAGATTCATTTGTTTTCTTACATTTCACTGTCCTGCAGCCATATTAATCAAATGCCCACTGTAATGAAGTAGGAAAAATATGTACAAATGGAAAATATGACTTCCAACATGCCTTCATTCTGTCAGTAAATGTTTAGTTGCTAAAGGTTTTATAGAATAAAACTATGAATGGGGCAACCTAGAAGCTGATACAAAAAAAAAAGGAGAAAATCTTTTAGGAGGAAAATGGCAGTTCATTAAGGAGGCAGAAGCTTTTATAGTAAGTTATTCTTTTCCTGATAGTGGTTAAATTATCCTTGTCAAAAACCTGGCAAAGCAGCATACTTTTCTTGACACCTTCTTGGGTAAGGCAAAGTTAAACCAATTGCATTTCTCCAATGAGATTTCTAACATTCTGCAAAGTTCAACATGAGCATGGCTGATAAACATTGGATTAGATACAGGCCAGCCAAGCTGTAACTTGCAGGTTTTATATTATATTGCAGCTGTATTACTTTTCTTGAAGTCTTAGTCATTTAATATACCAAAAATAATTTAGTGTGATTATTTTCTTCTGTTCTTAAGTCTTTTCTGAGGAAAGTCAAAGACCGTAATCCGCTGGGTTACCTGCAGTGACCAACCAGATGCTGTTATAAAGTACTCTGATACTGGCTTAAGGCTGTTTCTCCTTACTATATACAATTCCAGTTTCTGCTGCTAGTCATGTCTTTTATGCAACTTTCATATTTCTTGCATTTAGTCATATTGACAAATAGGCTCAGGTTTATCAGTTAACATTTACTAGTAGATTACAGGAGGAAAAAATCAATATCAAAAATGCTCATTTAATTGTGTACTGAAAATATGAAGTATATATTTTCCTTTGTAATTCTGAGAAAGTTAAAACTGTTGTGCTAGATTAAGCCAAACATCATTTTGATCCCGTGCTCTATCTCTGACAATGGTCAGTTCAAGTATTGTGAGGAAACTCATAAACAGTAAAAAAAAAAATGCCTACAGATGTTCCTCGACTGTTTTGCAACTGTTTGAAATTATAGCAGAGCTGAAAAAATGGATTTATCTATGCCTGAAGTTACAGCTGCTACAAATGCCCCGTGTCACATGACCAAAATGTGGTTGCTTGGTAGCCTGCCCATACTTAGGACCACAGGAGCTGCAACTCCCATTATTTTCCTGTCTCTCCCCCCTCCATGTCTGTTTGAGTGATAGTTTTTGCAATTGATAACACTCTTAGAAACCATGTCAGTTTGGACATAGAGTAATGAAAAATTTGATGTTACCTATATATGAAATGATGACACAATCTGGTTTGCCTGCCTGCTTGCCTTCCCTCAAAAGTTGATTTCTCTCTCAGAACTTTTGCTAAAACCAGAGAGGGAAATGGTTGCAAATAACATTTTCCCCATGTTAGCATTAAGTTCAGGAGATCTGGCAATTTTATAGTGAAAATCTGAAATTGGACTATTTTCCATTCTATTCAGAGTAGCCACAACTGAATTTATAAAGCCCAAAATATATTTAAATTTTTTTCTGACTTGTTTTACACTCATTTTTCATGATTAGTTCTAATAATTATGGGGCAATTCTCTGAAAGTGCTATTGAAATGAATCAGAGCTATACGACAGCCCAAGAGATCATGTGCACAGATTCCATTTATTTTAGTGGCATTTGTGCTATGGATTATGAACATTGTGCTTAATCATATTTTCATGGATATGAGGTTGAGCCTGGTATTATAGCAGTGGTTTTATTAAATACAGTAAAAAGGTAGATGTCAGCAATGTTCCACTAGTGATTACCATTCCCTCAGCTCCTAGCTTAGAGCAGACATGTCAAACTCGCAACGTCATGCGACATATCAGAGTTTTTTCCTCATTGCCGGCACTGGAGTGGGCGCGGTTTTCTTTTGACGTGTGTGGTCCGTGGTCTGGCAGTTTGACACCCCTGGCTTAAAGGAAACAGGACTCTTTGATCGCTTTGGAAGAAACACCTACTGTGGATTCTCCCTAATGGTCACCTATCTGACAGTCAGTGAGATTATTCTTTTGTATTGGATCTAACCTGGGGTTTTGAATTGTGCCTACAAACAAAATTAAAAAATAGTACAGCCCTTACAACGTCATGTGATCTTGCAAGCAAGTGGACACAGAGTTTTAGAGGAGGTTATCTAAAGGTAGCTCCTAACACAGCACATTGTAATACCCTCATCTAAAGGGGCATGTTACTCTAAACTTACAGATTGCATATAAACATTCTGAAAGTTTATCAGCTCTAACATATGGTTTATGTCTTGTGGCATCTTTCTGTCTGAACTTCACAGTGAGAAAAACAGATGGCAATGCATGTGATGCCTCCTTTGATAAGTCAAATGTTATACATAAAGAGCACCATTCATTCTTGGTATGCTATACATAAGTTAAACAGCTGCTTTATATTCAGATTCCAGTTACGAATCAGCACATCTTAGACTTTGCAGAACACTTACATTTAACAGTACAGGTAGTCTTGGCTTATGACCACAACTGGATCCAACATTTATGTTGCTAAGTGATGCAATTATAAAGTGAGATGCCACTTGACCACATTGCTTAGCAACTGCAAGCCTGGCAGTCTCAGTTGATGTCATTGAGAATTGCAAGTTTTAAACAAGTACTTCCCCCAGTCCAAGTCATTTGGACTTAGCCCCTCCAAGCTCAAACCTCAGTAAGGTAAGGGACTTCCTCCAACTCCCCTTTACCCACCTATTTCTCCCCATTTCTGCCCTTTGACCTTTCTGCACCCTGCCTTGAGGGGCAGCAAGCAACCCTAGGATCATGCAGTCCTGGGACTACTTACCATGGCCCTAGGAAGCTATAGCCACCCCAGGCCAATCCCAGCCTGTAGTTATCCTCACCACTCTGCACTCTGAGACTTTTATCACCCTTGCTTTCTACTGCCCCAAGTTGACCTTCAGCATCTTCTTTCTTCTCCTGCTGACAAGGAATACCTAGCCTGGCTACTGGGCTGGACTTTAGCTGCAAAAAAAAAAAAAAAAAGCCCAAAGCAGCCCCAGTGCAACAGCATAATAAATGCCCCTTTGCAAAACATTCCTGGAGTGTGGTGCACCAAAACACTTCCTTGTAAAAACCTCTAGAGCACAATGCACCAAAAAGCCCAGTTCTGCCCAATGGGTAATGGGTGTTTTTGTTTTGTGAGAAGAAAAGTCCCACTTTGCCCAAGAGCTCTCTGTAAAGAGACTGTTTCAACACTTCCAGTGAATGCCATATCATGCTGACAGCCTGCCAGTGTGCAGGATCACATTTATGAGGAAATCGTGCCTATTCCAGACCAAATCTCTTCCGAGGAAAGAGGGATTGTTGAGCAATTATCCACATGATTTCAGATAGCTTTTCCCTGTGAGTTCCCCGTTATTCTCAGGTCGCTTATAAATTGAGTGGCTGGGAGTCAGGATTCCACCAAACACTCCCATAACAATTTTTTAATTATTATAGAGATTATGACCTTTCATATCAGCAAGGTTTTCTTGTTTTCATCGGGTGAGTCCCTTCCCTCTTAGAGGAAGGTGATGAGAATGTGATTTTTAAAAAACTTTTCAAATATATGAGTTTTTGGATTATAAAATAGTCCAACTTTCAACCATTCGATTAGCGACTGTGCAGAGTTACAACAGCACTGAAGAAAGTGTCTTACAACGAGTCCTTGCAGCTTTGACCATTGAAGTTTCCCACGGACACATTATCAAAAATCAGGTGCTTGGTTTCAGTGTCCCGGGGTCATATGATTACCATTTGATTTCCAACAAGAAAAGTCAATGGAAGAAACCAGAGTTGTTTAATGAATGCAGTGATTCGCTTAACTACCAGGGCAAAAAGTTCATAAAATTGGTCACAACTCACTTAACAACTGCCTTGCTTAGCAATGGAAATTCTTGTCACAATTTTGGCCGTAAATCGAGAACTAGCTGTATAGCAAAAAGATGCTTAGAATATGGATTTCAGAAATTTAACAATGGATTAAGGGTCCAGTTTGATTTGGGATTATAACTGATTTAATTAGAAGTAATTTACTCAAAAGAAAATGGTGTCTGTTTTGGGGATTTTATAATTAGGAGACCTTGAAGGCTGTACACCACAGGGAGCTAGAGATTTAAAAAGAGAATGGATTAGATTTCTATAGTTATTGTATGTTTTCTGCCAATCTCAATTCAATTTATATGTCCATATCTTTCTCTATCTCAGTGCTTTTCACAGCTAAATCCCTTCAAAGTAATTTCAAAATTACATTGCCGTTTATTCTTGATCTATTATTCTGTTACAACATGCATGCTCTGTCCATTTCATTGAAATTATTTAATTTTTTTCCCAAAAGAAGTCCATCATAACTTGAAACTAAATGATCAGTTACTAAGTGATCGATTGTAAATTGAGGACTACCGGTATAAAAGCAGATATTGTGAACAACAGAATTAAATGGTTATTGTACTGTAATTATTTTGTCTAATGCTTTTGTAAAGATTCAGAAAAAGGTAAGTAGATTATATTGGTGTTAGTATCAAAAATAATTGCAATATCTCAAGCAGCTACAGGAAATAAAATTCTGTTGTTGTTTCACCATAATGCTATGCATCCTTTCTGCTTATTTTAACTGAAAACAAGACAGTCCATTGTTTGATCCCAAGACTCTGAAGTAGACAATCCCAGGCTTTTTGTATTACTTATTTTTTTTAATAATTTTTAATAATAAATTTTAAAGTTTTAAAACATAAAGAGGTAAAACTAATATATACTTAAGAAAAATATAAAAGATTAAAAAGAAAACTGTGAAAGAAATTGGAAATTTTACACACACACACACTGTATAAAGACATGACTTTACCCTTCAAGACAAGTAGAGACAATTTCAGTAATTTATCATCTTCTCTAACATTTTGACAAAAGATCTCCTTTCCATATCTCTTATTCTTACCTATAAACAAATTTTAAAGTCTTGACATTGTCCTAATCAGCAAAAGTCCATTAGGAGGGACCACAAATAACATAAATATTTTAACCTTAAATCATTTTCAGACTCTTCTTTTCCTTTTAACACAATAATTTATCATAGCCACTTCCCATCTTTTTTAATTCAGAATTTTTATTTTATTATTTTAATTGTCTTATTATAACATATATAGCCTTTATGTATACCACCCAAATTCATTCTATGAGGCAGATGGGTGATCTCTTAATATTATATATTAATTATATTATATATGAATACACACACATTTGTGTGTGTGTATAATCTCTTCTCATATCTTATTTCTTATCTAAGTCTTCCCATATCTATTTTAAAGAAATCTTTAAAATGTCATCATTCAAACCTAGTTAAGAAAATTCCATTAAGAGCTATCAAAAACATGTTAAGAATCGTAATCTTGAATTCCTTCAAATAATGTCCCACAAATTGATTTCTCACCATTTCCTTTTTGTCTCCTTCCACAAATTTAACATTCATATTTTAACCTCAAATAAACCAGTCTAGTAATTCTTTATTTTTAATGCTATAGCTTACCATTCTCTCTAATTAAAAAAAATGTAGTATTTTTAGTAGTGTTTCTCTAAGAAATAGTACAAAAAAACCTCTTTTCCCCTCTTATTATAAACAAATATTTAAAGCCTTTTCATTCAGTCTTGGTCAACAAAAAATTATTAAGAGCTAATAGGAAAAAACCCATATATTTTTACCTTGATCAAAAAAGCAAACTTCATATTCCTTCTTTTGGCTGTTAAAAATCTTGATATTTTCTCCCTTTATATAGTGTCTCAAAAGCTGATTTCTTTATATTTTCTCTTTGACTTTTCTCAGGAATTCCATTATAAATGTAACACATCACTTTTGTAAGAGGTAGGTAGGTAGGTAGGTAGGTAGGTAGGTAGGTAGATAGATAGATAGATAGATAGATAGATAGATAGATAGATAGATAGATAGATAGATAGATAGATAGATAGATAGATAACCTTGTCATTTTTTTTTACTGTGGGCACCACTGGCACTTATTAAAAATGAAATCCTGTTGCCTGCTCTCAAAAGTTGTCCAAGTCATTCTTCTGATTTATTATTTGTGTGCCCCTTTTAATTATTAATATATTAGTCAATTTCATTTGTAAATCCAGTGTAACATATTTTTTCATATCATTCTTGTAACTTTTTATTTTTAAATCCAAATCCAAAATGACCAGATTCTTAGTTGTTTCTTTACTACCTTCTCTTTTAAATCAATTTTTATAACAGTCAGTCTTAATAGAAATGTTTTTTTTTTTTTTCAAATACCCTTCAATTTTTCAAAAGTTAAAATACTTCTATCCATTCTATATTAGTGGGTCTGTTCTCTTTTAATTATAATCTTAAATTCTTTGTGGTGGCCTCTAGTGTCCAGCTTTCAAAATCTCCTATTATGGTTTTCTGTAATCTGCATAATTTTCCTAGCAGAACATTTCTTACATTCAAGATTTTCATATATTTTAATAGGATTTTAAACAATCCACTGGAAGGATTATTGTAATTAATTTCAAAGTGTTGTTTTCAATCCATCTGGCCCCTTAGTTCATTTCTAATATCAATGTTCTAATCACCCTTTTGGTGTTTTATTTCAGAATAAAAAATATTTTTAAAGTACTGAAACTTACTTCTGAGGATTGAAGTAAAAATAATTCACTGTGATGAAACTTGTCATGTTGAAGTTTCTTAATAGCCAAAGAAAAGTTAACAAGCAATTTCCTGAAGTGATTAAAATGGGAAGTGGGTGAACACAGTGTCCATTTGAAGACCCTGAATTGTGGCTTGGGAAAAGCTGACTTTCTATCAGCTGCAGGGTTTTAAAACTCACCAGAGAGTATTGTTTTTCAGTTTTCTTGCAGGGAGTCTTTGTATGAAGCACAAGTAGGCAATCGTAGGTCCTCCCATTTGCCCAAATAGAGATTTTGAGGTGCCAATATGTTCACCAGTTCAAAGATTTTGCAGCACACAGGGGCTACAAGAAGATAAATGAATTGTATCACTTTCTTCCAAATTATCTGTTGAAAACAGTCTTTCTACAGGAAAATCCAGGTTTTTTTTTTTATTCTCTTCTAGAAACTTCTGATTCAACACAATAGTTGATGCATTAAGCAGTCATTTTTATCTAAACATTTTAATAACCCTGTTATCTTTTACAAAATGTCCAGTATTTCAAAAATATTTTTGCAAATGCAAGAATACTGCTTTCGGTGCTTCTGCATGCCTGAAATGCTATCTTTTCCAAAATTTCAACATTCAATTGTTTTTGAGAATTCTTTGCAATAGTAATATATACAAACAGCACAATAAGCCATTAGATAGCTTTTTACCAAATATGCTTATTGGCCCTGCCCTGGGTAGCACTAGTGGAAAACAGCTTGTTTGGGAATGATTGAAAATCTGCCCGCAGGGTAGTTTGGAGAGCAACTAACAAGAGATTATGTACTCACATCAAATCCAAAATAAATCACTTAATTATGTTCTGTTTTTGTACTATCAAATCTGCCAACAACTCATGGCAGCTTACAACTGACCACAAAACATATGTACTGCAAATAATTAAAACATCAACAGAAGTTAATGCTTATTTGCGTCAGAAGCATCACAATTAAAATAAGGCATATTATATGGCATAAAATTTAAAATATAAAATACAGGATTAAAATATGTATAAATTAAACAGATCTTGCCCAGAAACTAGCAACATTAATTGTGTTCTGTCACGCTGCCATGAAGTCCTCAAATGTTCACCAATCAGGGCACAAAGGACAGGTATACATATATAACCACAATCGCAAAGAGCAGAAGCAACCTGATAGCCCCATTTGTTCAGAATGTCTCTGGATCTTGTTGTAGCTATATGCAGTTGATGCAATGATTTCCAGGCTTTCCAGCTTTCATCAAACCCAGCTGCCAGCTCCTCCATTGGTTCTATACAGTGTTGGTGCTTTGTCGCTTGCTATAGTATAGATCAACTCTGCTTTAAAATTTTCCAAAGTCTTTGGTCAACCTAAGGAAGCTTTTCCTGGATTTTAGTCTCTACCGAGCTAGTTATAGGCCGTAGAGAGGGTCTAGATATTGATGATTTGGGTCTCTGTATGCTGCAGCTTCTTGGGAAACAGCAGGCGGGGCAATACCGGCTAGTTGGTACATCTTAGCTAGAGGGGTAGATTTAAGCATCCAGTAATAATTCTGCTAGCTTCATTCAGAGAAACATCTACTTTCCCTGCATATGCTGGTTTATGCCAGAATGGGCAGGCATATTTGCCTGCTGAATAGCAAAGAGCTGTTGTCTTAAAGGACCCTTGATTTGGCACCCCAGGTAGAGCTCATTAATTTGCTGAGGATGTTATTTTGCAAACTGACCTTCAATTTAGTGTTGGTACAGAGCTGCTTATATGTTAGGGCCCTCTCTAGAGTGACCTCTAAATATTTAGGGCTGTGGCAATGCTCTCATAGCATCCCTTTCCATATAATATGCAGCTCCCTAGCAGCCTGCTTATTGCAAAGATGGAAGGCACATACCTGAGTTTTGTTGGACTTGGTCTTAACTGGTTCTCCAGCATGATGAATGTAGCATCCACCGGTGGGTAATTTCAGCCTTCCTGCTCAGATGAGACTAAGACAGAACTTCAGCCACGCCTCCTTTGGGTGGTGCCTTTCCCAGTTTTGTCTTAGTCTCAGCTCAGTAGAACGCAATTTTGCTTGGCTCCTCAGTTAGACTAGCTAAATTAGTTATTTTTGTTTATTAGTAGTAATTTTGGTATGATTTGTTAGGTTTTTGTCCTTAAGGAAAATTGTCAGAGCTAAACTTAATTTATTTAAGGGAGCCAAGGGCAGCTTAGATGCCTTTTGGGTCCCTAAGGGGGTTGCAGGCCCATTGTGGGCCGCTTTTCTACTGTGCTGGATCGCCAAAAGGTTTTTAGCCTCCTATCAGCTGTTCAGCGCTGAAACGGAGGCTCTTGTTGCCAGTGATTACTGGGAGCGGAATTCAACCGGAGGGCCTCGTTTTTCAAACCTCGTGGCCACGAGGCATTTGCCAGCACGAACGAGCCAGATCGCAGCGGAGGCTGCGCACCTGAAACACAAGTTATCTGGCATTCATTAGAGAAGGGGAGAATTTGATTTGTGAACCGGTTCTCTCATATACCTTTCAGTCCAGAGGGACTAAGTAGATTGGGGGTGCTCTCCCTGAGGTGTCGCCATATTGAGAATCGAAGAGGCTCTCAGCCGCCATTTTGTTTTTACAAAGTAGGCGTGGTCGCCATTTTGAAACTCCTCGTGGGTCATTCTAACTTTACTGGGCCTAATCTGGCTATTTGGCCTGCTGAGACAGGCTTTTACGGGGGATTCTTCAGCACTCCTTGGCACGTTTTCTCTCCTATTCAGGAAGATAACAGTAAATGAGGGTGTAACCGCCATCTTGCATTTCATGTTCACATCCATACATCATAATCCTATTGTTTCTGTATACCCTTGAAGGGGAATTAATTTAGAATCCACCTGTTACTGTTAGCTCGCGGCACTGTGCCTGCAGGGCCTAGACAGCCATTTCTAGTGAACTGTCTGGCTGTCGTGGTTCATCAGGGCGTAGTTAGTTTCCCTCTCTGATAACCAGATCTGCGTGTTATTTCCCCCATTCCTGGACATCTCTTATCCGGAATATCCAGTGTGCAATGGCAGACAGTGCAACTCCTCAGACATCGCAAAGCTCTGATGTTCCCCCCGCATAAAAAAAGCGCAGATCTTCTGATTTGGAAGCGGGGGGGGGGAGAAAAAGGCAAAGACAAAGCATATTTCCACCAAGGAGCCCTCCAAAGCAGCTGAGTGAGAGGCCTCGAGGAGACATCAGGCGCTGGAGAGAGAGTTTGCCAGAGTGCAACAGCTCATGCCCAGTGAGACTGAAGTGGTTCCCCCCGCTTCACTGGAACAATCACCATTCAAGCCGCAATTCGCGCCTTCTCATGATGCCCCTAGGGCATGGTGTCCTCAGGGGGAAACTGAACAGGTTGGTCCTCCTCCTCTTCCTCCTCCTCCTCCTCCTTCTTTTTCCATCACGCAGCAAGCTCCTGAGGTTACATACATTCCCACTGCAGCTGGAGTTCGGCCTGCAGATCAATATGGCTTATGGTCAGAGCAATTCCAGGCATTCATGCACCATGCCTTTGGCCAATTCGTGGCCTCTTCTATGGGTCAAGGGCTTCTTCAGATACCACCACCTCTGTCAATACCTTTATCTCAAACAGGACGTGACCAGTTAATTGGTTCTGGTAACTCTGAGACTTCCTCTCAGTTAGGCAAGGAGTCTGTGGACCTGGAGGTGGCTGACATACCTATGTCAGAGGATGAGGAAGTGATATCAGATCCAAGCCCGACTTCGGGTCTCTTTGATCCTTCCCTGTTAAGGTCATTACTTATGAAGGCCTGTACTACGGCCAAATTGGCTACTGAACAGGAACCTAAACCATCTACTTCCACGGCATAAGAATCTAATCCTTTGTTTGCAGAGAAAGTAATAGAGGAGAAACAAATCCCTTGCCCAAGCGTATTCCGCACCACGGTGGTGAAACAGTGGTCCTCATTGGCCTCTCTGCCTTCTCCCAATAGTACGGAAAAGAAACTATATAATGTGTCATCTTCATTTGCTTCCCTTCTAGAGGTGCCTACTGTGGATACTCCTCTCACTTCATTGTTCTCCACATCCACAATCCCGGGTGATATGGCGAAAGCCCTAAAGGTGGAGGACAAGAGGTTTGAGTTTTCTCTCCGCAGAGCTCACCAGGCCTCGGCATGGGCGATCAGAGCGGCAACGTCTTCGTCCTTCTTCGCAAGAACATCCATAACGTGGCTCCGCGAGTTGCAGGCCTTGATTTCTCCCGACCATGTGCGTGCACACCAGATGTTGGGAAAATTAGTTGCTGCGTCAGAATATATGGCAGATGCATCTCTCCATTCTACCAGGTACTCCACCAGGTCCATTGCAGCCACTGTTTCATCCCGAAGGCTACTGTGGTTAAAACAATGGACGGCTGACTTAAAATCCAAGTGGTGCCTATCCACAGACAAGTACAGTGGCACACACTTGTTCGGCTCTATTCTAGAACCGTACCTTATAGAGGGGAAAGATAAGCGCAAGGTTCTTGCGCACCTCTCTAAGAGGTCGGATAGAAGGCCACAACAGGAATTCCGCAAGCAGGCCTTTTGGGCCGGAGGTTCCTGGGAGTGGAGGCAGCCCTTTTGGGCCGGGCAGTCCTGGGAATGGCCCAGAGGTTCTCGATCCTTTTCCCCAAGACAGGATTGACAGCAGGACCGCCAGAATCCTGGAACCAAGGGCCAATTCCAGTCCAAACATCCCTTCAGAGGGGCCGGGAGTCGACCTTACAGGAAATCCAAGTGATGCCAAGGCAGACCCTCCTATAGGCGGTCGCTTAGCACTGTTCAGCGACATTTGGGAGGTCACCACCAGCGACTCTTGGGTAAGGGAGACCATAAAGTACGGTCTCGCCCTAGAATTTCTATCCATTCCTCCAGATCGTTTCATACAGTGTCCCACATCGAGAAACACAAGCAAGGCCGAGTTGGTATCCACGGCCATATCCCATTTGTTAGAAATACAGGCAATAGAACCAGTGCCTTTGGGACAGAAAGGAACAGTGTTCTATTCCATTCTGTTCGTGGTTCCCAAGGCCTCGTGAGGATGGAGGGCCATACTGGATTTAAAGGGACTGAATTACTTCCTAACCTACAGGAGGTTCAAAATGCAGTCCCTCAAATCCATTCTGGCCAGCATCAGAAAAGGGGATTTCCTCTCCTCCATAGATCTAAAAGAGGCGTACCTCCACATTCCCATCCTCACACGACACTGCAGATTCCTCCGGTTCTGTTACACGCACCGGCATTATCAGTACAGGGCCCTACCCTTCAGCCTCTCCTCGGATCCTCGGGTATTCACAAAAATATTGGCAGTTTTAGCGGCCCACCTCAGAATGAGGCTGGTGCGTGTACAATGTTATCTGGACGATATAATTATCCAATCCAGCTCTTTCCGTTCCGCCTAATCGGACCTACAACGCACAATCAATACTCTTCAGAAGCACGGATTCTCCGTGAATTTCAAGAAGAGTCACACAACTCCCTCCAATCAAATCCTCCACGTAGGAGCATTAATAGACTCAAATCTTTGTACAGTTTACCTCTCACAGGAGCGCAAGGACAATATCAGGACACTTGTCCACAGAATCCAGAGGGAGAAGGTAGTTCCTCTGGTCCAGCTGTCTCAGCTGTTGGGAAAGATGGTCTCCTGTCTGGGAATTGTCCCATGGGCCAGACTACATTCCAGAACTCTCCAGTGGTTCCTCCTTCCATTCCAGAGACGGAAGGTGAGCGCTTCCTCAAGGAAGGTGAGAGTTCCGCACCACACACTGTTATTCCTTATGTGGTGGACGTCGTCAGCAATAGACAAGGGGTCCCTCTTCAAGGAGCTCCCAGGCTAACCTTGACTACGGACGCCAGTCTGTTCGGCTGGGGCACCCACCTACAGAATCATATGGCACAGGGACAATGGTCCCAGTCGGACTTATCACACAATATCAATTGGCTAGAACTCAGGGCAATCCATAGAGTGGCGTCTGGACCCGACCCTGTTCAGGGAAATCTTGGCCAGATTCGGACAACCTCAAGTGGACCTGTTTGCCTCACCGGCAAACTCCCAACTGCCCAGGTACTTCATGAGGTTCCCGTCACCTGGGGCGGAGGGGACGGATGCCCTCTGCATCAGGTGGCCCAGGGGACTCTTTATGCGTCTCCTCCTCTTCCCCTGATCTCAGCGACCATCCGCAAGCTTCTTCAAGAACAGGAGGAGGTTATCTTAATTGTCCCACACTGGCCAAGGTGACCGTGGTTTGCCGACCTCGTGGATTTGTCACTCTCCCTACCGTGGAAGATTCCACCGGGCCGCATATTCCTCAGTCAGGGGAGACTTCTTTACCCAGACCCCCAGTGGCTTCAACTAGCCGCTTGGCACTTGAGCGGGAGAGTTTAACCAGACAGTCCTATTCATCTGGGGTGATTTCTATAATCCAAGCCTCAGGGCGGCCCTCGACCAATAGGATCTACGATGCCACGTGGAAGAATTTCTGCATGTGGTGTACTACATAAAATCTTAGACCGTTGGCGGTCACCATTCCTGACATATTAAACAACCTTTTGGAGGGTTTAAATAAAGATCTCTCATATAGTACCATTTGCAGACAGGTTGCGGCATTATCAACAGTCCTCATGTATGACAATCTAGTCCCATTATCACAACACCCGGCAGTTGCCACCTTTCTAAAGGGGGCAATCAATGCTAAGCCCCCTGCAGTACATCGCTATCCATCATGGGACTTACCAAGAGTGTTGCAGGCTCTCATGGAGTCACCGTTCAAACCCATCAGGTCTTGCTCACTTTATTTCCTTTCTCTGAAGGTTGCCTTTCTGGTAGCTATCACGTCGGCAAGACCTATTTCGGAATTGGCCGCGCTCTTGGTCAGAAGTGACCTGTGTATGTTTTTGGATGACAGAGTGGTCCTTAGATTGGACCCTTCTTTCATTCCGAAAGTCAATACCTGGTTCCATAGATCTCAAGATTTGATTCTTCCAGACTTTTGTCCCAACCCGTCACATCGTCTGGAGAGGCTGTGGCATAAATTAGATGTGCGCAGGGCTCTGCATCATTATGTCAAATGGACCACCGCCTTTCGCAAGTCGGAGGCCCTGTTTGTGTCTTTCCAGCCCTCTTCCATGGGTAGGAAGGTGTCATCATCAACCATTGGTAGATGGATCAGGGCTTGCATCGCTTATGCCTATAAATCCCAGTCTCTTCCGGTGGCTACGAACATCACCGCTCATTCCACACACAGCATGGCCATATCAGTGGCCTGGTCTACCCAGGTTTCTGTTGAGATCTGTAGGGCTGCTACCTGGTCATCTCCCTTTTCATTTATAAAGCATTATAAACTTGATAAGTTTGCTGCGGTGGATCCCTCGTTTGGGAGACAGGTTTTGCAGCAGATAGTTTCCTCATAAGGGACACATGCCTAGACTTTCCCTCCCCGTAGGGACATGGGTGGCTTTGTTATGTCCCACCGGTGGATGCTATATTCATCATGCTGGAGAAAGGGCGTTGTCTTATCTGAACGCCTTTCCTCAGCATGATGATGTAGCATCCACACCCACCCTTAACAGACAGTCTAGGCAGGGGTAATTTTAGGAGGAGCCATTGCATCAGACTTCATCAGGGATGCTTCGCCTCATCAAAACTGGGAAAGGCACCGCCCAAAGGAGGCATGGCTGAAGTTCTGTCTTAGTCTCATCTGAGCAGGAAGGCTGAAATTACCCACCAGTGGATGCTACATCATCATGCTGAAAAAAGGCGTTCAGGTAAGACAACTCCCTTTATCATGATAGCATTGATCCAGCTCTGCCAGGGCTTTAGTTAAATGTTGTTCAACTTCCTCAAATGTTTTTCCCTGTACCACCACTGCTCGATCATCAGCATACATATAGTACCTCCAGGGAGCAGCTGATCAGTAGTGTAAATGTTAAAAAGAGTTGGGGTCAATACACAACCTTGTGGTAAGCCATTCCTTTGGTTCTTCCATCTACTTCGTCTTCCCTGGAACTCCACAAAAAACATGGTTCTGAAGCAGATTCCTGATGATATTTATAAGTTTAAAATCTTCAGTCATATCATAAACTTTCTGCTTCAGTCTTCTAAGATTAATGGTATCATATGTGTGAGCTATGAAGAGTTCCTGTTACATTGCCCCTTTGGAGTCAATTTCCATTGTACTGGATCAAATTCAGGAGCTGTGCAGTGCAACTTTGGGGGGGGGGCAAAATCCAGCCTGCTGTGTTATGAAAAGGGGTTCTACAGCTACAGTGAGGATTCCTGGCTCAGGAATTCTGGGAATTGAAGTCCACGAGTCATAAAAGAGCCAAGATTGCCTACCCCTGGTCTAGACCTTTACCAACACCAGAGAAATTAGACAGAAGAAGAATTAGGCAGACTGCATTCTTTGTTATTTAATTTATATATTGTGTACTGATTAAGTTAAACAGTGTTGCATACAAAATTAGCTAATAAATACATAGTGATACTTTGTGTGTGGATGATGCTATCTTATAAACCAAACCAGTTTAATGAAGAGAAGGACAAGGGGGGACATGATAGCAGTATTCCAATATCTCAGGGGCTGCTACAAAGAAGAGGGAGTCAAGCTATTCTCCAAAGAACCTGAAATCAAGACAAGAAGCAACGGATGGAAACTAATCAAGGAGAGAAGCAACCTAGAACTAAGGAGAAACTTCCTGACAGAACAATTAACCAGTGGAACAACCTGCCTCCAGAAGTGGTGAATGCTCCAACAGTGGAAGTTTTAAAGAAGAGACTGAACAGTCATTTGTCTGAAATGGTATAGAGTTTCCTGCCTGAGCAGGGGATTGGACTAGATGACCTCCAAGGTCCCTTTCAACTTTATTATTATTATTATTATTATTATTATTATTATTATTATTATTATTATTTCATTGTTTTAAAATGAGCTTTGTGAACTTTAGCTGAATATGTACTATAAAGATGAAGCATTGGAGAGCAATTATTCTAAAACTAAGTTCTTCGTGTTTACAAATACCCCTAAGCAACATGCTGGGCAACTGAATGTACATCTAATTAAATAGATTAAACTCTTCAGTTGTCCCACCAACAGTGACGGCAATAAAATGAGAGCAAACCCCACTTCTTACAAGGATGGATGATGTTATCTAATTTGGTAACGAACTGTCTGCAAGAAAACAACCAAGCTGAGAGAGCACCAAGGACCCCACAGCATTCTAAATATCTAAATATATATTTATTTATTTCCAGAAAAGGAACTTGGGTCAAAGAAGCAGACATTCTGCCTGATGGCCCTATTGTTGATGTTTTCCTAAATTAAAGAAGTGCGAAGAGGCTTTCAGTAGGATTCATTTTAAAATTAGTAAAAGTTTCCTTTGCTTCAGCAGCATGTTCATATCACAGAAAATATTTCTCCGAAATTATATCTAGATAATTATTCTTAATGTCACAACTTGTATTATGCCCATATTATATTGTTAGTTTCACATTATGGCCACATTTATATGCATTCCACTTTCCAGGATTAGTTTATAATTAATGTAGTACCTGAGCTTGCCTCAGGTTTCAAAAAGGAGGATCAATCCTCATTTTCCATCTTTCCTCCCAATATAAAATGTTTGAGTAAAACAGAGGTGTCAAACTCAATTTCATTGAGGGCCTCATCAGCATTGTGGTTGCCCTTGGGGGGCCTGGTGGGTGTGGCCTACTGGGTGGGCATGGATGGAGTGGGTGTTGCCTACTGGGTGGGCGTGGCCAGCTCTACATCGTTCGCGTCAAGGGTGCCTGTGGGGGCCTGGGCAGGAGTGGGACAGATCTGAGGGTCTCTGGCAGAAGGGGACGGGACCAGGGCAAGCTCCAAGGCATGGTGCTTCATTCCTCACAAAGGGTGACACCTCGCCAGCATGCACCCAGGGGGTGGGGCCAACGTAGCAGGGGCTGGTTCCTCGCTGTTTCCAGACAGTCTTGCGGAGCTAAGACTGAATGCGTTTCAGCATAGATGGCCACCACAAAATTGTACTTTGGCTCCCGGCCAGCCTGGGCCAGGACCAAGGCAGCGGGGGCCGTTCTCTCACTGTTTGCAGGATGGCTTCACGGGCCACATGAAACTACTTTGCGGGCTGCATCCGGCTCCCGGGCCTTGTGTTTGACATGTCTGGGGTAGAAAGTTCATGTGGGATAAGTAGAATATACTCTGGAATTTCAGGTAGACGCAGTTTAGTGTGTCATTCTTTAAGCATACGCATGCCTTGCTTGAGTAATTAAATATGATTTACATTAACTCTGAGATGAAATGAAAAAAATTGATACAGCATATTAGAAATGCTTTGCTTCATGTTTTCCAGATTTGCTATACAAGTTTTTAAGTGAGATACCATTACATACTACTAAAAACGTAGAATTAGTAATCAGCACAAATCTCTTGTTTGATAATTTTGGTTCTTTTTAATTAGACTAAACCCTTTTTCAATCAAGAAACTGAATTTTATCTTTTGAAATCCTGAAAAGGTCAATATGATTTTATTTGATAATTTTTAATTTCTTTCTGAAAGTAACAAAGATTATTGGATAATGTGTATTATAATTATAAAAATACTGAACTAAAATAGCCAATAGGTCCACTTGCCCTTCTGGGAGATCTGATTCTATTCTATTTCCCTGTCTCTTCAGGGCTAGGGTAGGACTCCTCTCCAGGACTGGAAAGGGGTGGTTTTTTCCCTTCCCTGAGTTCAGCAGTTTGCTGAGCTATTCCCAAAAAAGTTTTTTCCTTTTACCCAGTAAATTGGGGGGAGTTTCCCTTCGTGGCAGTCAGAAGGGGTTCGTTTATTCTCCTCCCTAGCAAGCGCGTGCGTTTCTGCTGGTGGCCGCCATTTTGAAGCCTCGTGGCTTCTTCTTGACCGGGCTTGGTCAGAGATCTTTATAGCTGCCGCCATTTTGAATACACGGAGTTTGTTTTTTTGACGAAGTTTCCTTTTGGGCAAATTCTTCCGAGTAATTGCTTGGAGCGAGCGACGGGGGAGGGAAATTTTGCCTATCGTTTTGCTTGCCCTTCGGCTGCCTCTGGAGAGGAGAAAGCCTCGCTCTGCAGGGGTGAGATCTTTCATGCCCAACAGCTGTTGGGCGCAATTTGCAACTCCAATTCCTGCATCGTTGAAAAGCCTCGAATTAACTTTCTTTCTCTTTGGCTACACTTGGACTGCATTAAGAGGATCTTCACCCTCCTCTCCCCCCCTCCCCTCCACTCTTCCTTTCTCAGAGCTCAGGGCGTCTGCCATTTGGGAAAACATTTTCACAGGGAAACGCCATTTCACACCAGACTAGGACGCCATTTTGTGTGATTATTAAAAAGAAAAAAAATGCTACAGTCATATATTGGCTCTATATAGTTCATAGAACTTTCATGTGCCTTCCCATCATTGTGTTAAATTTATCTTGAGCCTTAGTGTTTCAGATTTTATCTTCCTATTGAAGACATCGGTTATTACAACGAGTGTGGATTCAGCAGCAGCCTCGGTCCTTCAGGCCTGCTCGCCACATTGCCTATCTGCCCCTCTGCATCTAGTGGTTGCTTCACATTCCTGACCATCACCACTATTGTTGGGACACATGTGATTTCGCCAGCAATTCAATATCAGGTCCATTGCTGGGCGACGAGCACTTCTGCGCCAGCATGAGTTCAGGTTAGCCAGTGGGCCGGCTCACGCCAATCCACATGAAGTCAGTCCCCCTTCACGGGGGTCTCTGACGTCCCTTGCAGACCGAATCAGTCCCAAAGTCACCTTTGGGTTGCATCTTGATGGAAATGGCAGAAACCACTGAGCCACATCCTTTGGACACGGAAGCACCCCCGCCCAAGCTGAGCTGGCACCCGAGGCACCTTCAGGTAAGGCAAAAGCCAAATCTAAGCACGGCAGGAGGATGGGCATGACAAGTGACAGGCAGGCCGAACGTACACACAGAGCCCTGGAGAAGCAATTCTCCCGGGCCCAACGCTTGTCTTCTGAAAGAGGTCCTGCACTGTTAACCTCCACACCACCTGACATGGGAGCACCTCAACCGTCCACATTGAGAGCTTGGTCACCTAAGAATGCGCATCAGCAGGTCCCGGCTCAGACCTTTGGTCAGGTAGGACCACCTCTGTTTGGGGAGGACCTTAATTTGCCCTGCCCATCGGCAGCACCCACCGCTGCTATCGCACCACCTGTTGCGGGGTTAAGGCCTCCACTAGAGCAGTCTCTCTCCGACCAGCTTCAAGTGTGGATATCGCAGGCTGTGTCCCAAGCCATGGTGTCAGTGGGTCACCAGCAGGCGCCTCCCATTCCAGGGCCGCCTTCTGCACCAACAACTGCTACATGTCCTTCGCTGGATCGGTCAGGTATGGTTTCCCCATCCCAATCTCCTGATTCTGACTCTAATGTTTCAGATTATGAGGGAGGTAAGGACGGTTGGTCGGATTGTGAGGAACCCACTTATGAATCTCAGTCTTTTTCCTGCCTTGCTGCATAGAGCCTGTGAAGCGAGTAAGCTTTCCTCCCACCCAGTCCCAACCCCTCAACCTTCCTCTGATCAGGAAACTAATCCTCTGTTTGCTGAGCCAGTAGACAAACACCTCCAAATTCCCTGTCCCCCGTTATTCCTCAAAAATATTCAGGGACAGTGGGAGTCACCTGCTGCTCAGCCAACTCAAGGTGCGACTGAGTGCAAAATAGTAGACATGACAAAGACTTTAGCAGACCTATTAGAGGTTCCAAAGATGGATGAATCTCTGGCCCCTCAGTTTTCAACTGCCAGTCTCCCAGCAGATGTATCAGACGCTCTTAAGGCAGAAGTTAAAAAATCCGAAATGGCCTTGTGCAAGGCGCATTTGGCATCTGCATGGGCAGCTAAGGCAGCAACAGCTACTTCCTTCTTTGCAAGGATCTTTATTACCTGGCTTCGTCAGTTACAGGACAGAATTCCGCTGGAAGAAACCAGGATCCATCAGGATTTGACCAAATTATTAGCCACATCTGAACATATGGTGGATGTCTCCCTGTATTCGGCCAAACATTCAGCCCGAGCAATGGCTTCCAGCATAGTCGCTAGGAGGCTTCTGTGGCTAAAAAACTGGAGAGCTGAAAGCAAACATAAGTGGCGCGCGGCCACAGCCCCCTTCACAGGTGGTAGATTATTTGGGGAGGCCCTAACGCCATATCTCATTGACAACAAAAAGTCATTTCTCATGTAAGCAAGGAGAACTACCAGACGGTTCCTCCCTTACAATCGCCAACAGTCCTTTCGGACTGGGGCCGCAACAGAGCCTGCGCAACCGTACCGGCCACCAGCTCCTAAGCCTGAGCACTCTTTGACAGGGCAGGTTATAGGGATAGAAACAGGTACCAGCCACAACCAAACATACCTTTCGTGGCAGAGGGGGTCACCCCTTCTGTCGCGGAAAATGAACCTGTATTGGTGGCAGACTTACTCTCTTCATACGCCAATGAAGAGAACCCCTCCCATTGGTGGCAGACTTACTCTCTTCATACGCCAATGGGAAAACACGACCACAGACTCCTGGGTTCTGCACACTATCAGAAAAGGCCTGTCCCTGGAGTTCAAATCCATGCCATTAAATCACTTCGTGTCTTGCCCAGCCATGAGAAAGCCCGTAAAAAGAGGACTCATGGAAGACGCCATCCAACACCTTCTCACCATCAAGTCAATAGAGGAGGTTCCCCTAAACCAGGCGGGGCTGGGGTATTACTCCATCCTATTTGTAGTCCCAAAAGCTTCTGGGGGATGGAGGGCAATCCTCGATCTCAAGGGACTGAACCTTCACCTTCAATACCGGAGGCTCAAAATCCAGACGTTGCATTCCATACTAACCAGTATAGGTGGAGAGATCTAGTGACCTTGATAGATCTAAAGGAGGCATACCTACACATCCCCATCCTCCCGGAACATCGCAGGTACCTCGTTTCTGTTACCTCAACCACCACTTTCAATACAGGGCTCTACCATTCAGCCTCTCCTCAGCTCCCAGGGTAATTACCAAAATCCTGGCAGTACTGGCAGCTCATTTAAGGCTGGTTCCCGTACGGGTCCAGTGTTATCTGGACGACATCCTGATCCAGTCCCTGTCAGTTTCAGCTGCCCAGTCAGATTTGGCCCTCACCATAAGGACCCTACAGAACCACGGCTTCCTGATAAATTTCAAAAAGAGCCAGATGACTCCCTCTACCAGCCTGCTTCATCTGGGAGCGGTGATAGACATGGACTTGTGCACGTGTACTTGTCAGAGGAGAGGCGCAGGAGCATCAGAGACCTGGCATGCAGGATGAGCAGAGACAGGGCTGTGTCATTGGCCACGCTCTCTCAACTCCTGGGCAAGCTAATATCATGCATAGCAATAGTGCCGTGGGCCTGGCTACATGCCCGGGACCTGCAGTGGTTCCTGCTTCCGTACCAGAGACAGATACCAGTACATCCAACCGGTTGGTCCGGGTTCCTCATCAGGTACGTCAATCACTCGGCTGGTGGACTTCATCGGCTATTCACAGGGGGACCCTGTTCAAGGAGCCCAGTTGAGTTCAGGTGAGCACGGGCACAAGTCTCTTTGGTTGGGGGGCACATCTCCAATCCCAGATAGCTCAGGGTCAGTGGTCACAAACAGACCTCAAACACAGTATAAACTGGTTAGAGCTCAGGGCAATACATCTAGCTCTCCAAAAATTCCACACTGTAGTCAGAGGTCAGCATGTACTGGTCTGCACAGACAACGTGGCCACAAAGGCTCATGTGAATTGGCAAGGGGGCACCCAGTCCAAATCCCTCATGACAGACACTCGAGCGTTGAGTTCCTGGGCAGAGAAATACCTGCTCTCCATCAGGGCCGAGCATATCTCGGGAGAGGCAAATCGACAGGCAGACTTCCTCACCAGGTCGATAGTGGATCATTCAGAGTGGATGTTACATCCAGATATCTTCAGGGAGATATCGGACAGATTTGGTCGTCGGATCGTGGACCTGTTTGCCTCCTCGGGGAACACTCAGCTGCCCAGATTCTTTTCTCAGTTCCCCTCCCGGGGAGCAGAGGGGACAGATGCGCTGTGCAGCTGGTGGCCACAAGGTCTGTTGTATGCCTTTCCCCCATTGCCTCTGCTTCCAGCAGCAATCAGGAAGATCCTGAAGGAGCAGGCGGAAGTAGTCTTCATCGCTCCTTACTGGCCCAAGAGACCATGGTTCGCAGACCTGGTGAATCTTTCATCCTCAGCCCCATGGAGGATTCCCGACAGCCGAATACAGCTGACGCAGGGGGATCTCCAACATCCAGACCCCAATGGCTTCAGTTGACCGCCTGGCACTTGAATGCTGTACCCTGACTAGGGAATCTTATTTGGCAGAAGGGATTGATATGATTCAGGCAGCCAGGAGACCGGCAACGAACCGTATTTATGACCATACATGGATGAATTTCTGTCGCTGATGCAACAAGAATCACGTAAGTCTGTCACAGGTATCTATTCCCAGGGTGCTGGAATACCTAATGGAGAGCGTCAACAAAGGGCTGTCACCCAACACTATACGCAGTTAGCCGCACTTTTCTCGGTACTCATGGGATTCCTCAGGGTCCTTATCAAGGCATCCCTTCATTCGGGCATTCCTTAGGGGAGTCACGAATAGTAGACCGCCTGTGGTTCATAGGTATCCCTCTTGAGAATTACCTCGAGTCCTTCAGGCACTAACCTCAACTCCCTTTGAACCACTCAAAACGTGTTCCTTGTGACATTTGTCGCTCAAGGACTCCTTCCTGATTGCTATGACCTCGGCTAGGCGCATTTCGGAATTGGCTGCCTTGTCGGTTAGGAAGGACCTGTGCATGTTTCATGAGGACAGGGTGGTTCTCAGGCTAGACCCTTCATTCATCCCAAAGGTTAATACAGTTTTCCATAGAGCACAGGAGGTCATCCTTCCAAATTTCTGTCCTCACCCGTCACAGGAATTGGAACGGCGTTGGCACACTCTGGATGTAAGGAGAGCCTTACGTTGTTATATCAAGCGTACTGCGCCCTTCCGTAAGTCGGAAGCCCTGTTTGTATCATTTCAGCCTTCTTCAATAGGTTGAAAGATATTAGTTTCCACTATAGGTAGGTGGATCAGGGCTTGTATCTCAAACGCTTACGTTTCTCTTGCCTTACCAGTTCCTCCTCATGTGACGGCTCACTCCACCCGCAGTGCCGCCACAACTGTGGCGTGGGCAACCCAGGCGTCCATCGAAGACTTTTGCAGGGCGGTGATTGGTCATCGCCCTCGCCATTCATTAAGCATTATCGTTTGGACAAATTTGCGTCGGCTGAGGCCGCTTTTGGTGGGCATATTTTACAACAAGTAGTCACACCATCTAGGGGTCCGACCCCAACCGACTCCCACCCATAGGGACTCTGGAGGCTTTGGTATGTCCCATTGGTGGATTCTTCAGTCATCATGCTGGAGAAGGAGCATTGGCTTACCTGAACGCCTTTTCTCAGCATGATGATGAAGAATCCACGCCCTCCCCTATTAGATGTCAGTCGGGTCCGGGTAGGATACTTGTTAAGTTAGTTTCTTTTAATACCTGCTTGAGAGTCATCACGTCGAACTGTTGTCATTGACTACGCCGTTGATGAAACTGGGAGGTCCCAGATAATGAGGAGGCGTGACAATTTGACAACTTGGTCTGATTGGGCAGGAGGACTGAAATAACCCATTGGTGGATTCTTCATCATCATGCTGAGAAAAGGCGTTCAGGTAAGCCAACGCTCCATTTCATCAGTGTGACACAAAGACCAGCCTGAAAAAAATAGTTTACTTCTATATATTTTATTATTTAGAAATGTCTAAAACAAAGAGCTGGATTGCTTCCACTTACTTGTGAGCTTCAAAGCATTTTTTGTATTGAAGCTAGCTTAACCAATATTTGATGCCCTTAAATGCTTTGTACCATCCTTTTATTACAATAGCTATGATAGCTTTCTCTCCATTTTTCAAGAAAATACTCTAGCTCAAATTCAATTCTGAGAGCATATAGCAATAACTAGATAGAATAAATATTATGCATTGAAATGACTTAATCATAGACAACCTTTTGATGTCCTGGAGCAGCATAATTCTTTGGAATTGGCTATAATGATGCAAGATTGTGTCATAAATGAGAGAAGGCAAAGATCTAGGGAACAGGGCCTGTTTTGGGAAAGAGTTAATTTTTATTTTTAAAAAAAACCTTAATAATGGCTTATACTGTACTTTCTATGTTTCCCACTTCAAATTTATTTAAATGGTGCTCAGACAGGAATTCAAGGATAGCAAAAGAAACAGCTTTCCCACACTTGACATCATTTGTAGAATCTTTGTGCTAATAAGAGTGTTGTACCATATGAGAAAAGTAACAAACTTAATCTTTTAAAGTATTAAATTAGCAGGCAAATGTGACATAATTGAGTAGTCACAAAATATTAAAAAGAGATGCTGCTGATTTCTGTCAATATTTCTCTGTAGAAGTTACCATAGTTGTGGCTGAGAATAGCTCCTTCCAAGTTGATGAGCTTCCACTTGATCCTCTTAGATGTTAAACCAAGGTGCTATGTCTATCCAGAGGGCCTAATATGCAAATACAGTGTGTATGTATGAGTCTGTATATGTTTTGGGATGATGGAGAGACTATTTTTAAGGGGGGGGAGAAACAATAAAAACAGCACAAGCTCATAAATAGGAAGCATTTTTTTCACGTTTAATTAAAGGGTGGAAGGTCTGGATAAAACAATATTCAGTTGAGAAATATTCCTGAAGATACTGCTATTAAGGATGTAAGGCAGTGACTTCCGGTTCCGGATCGCGGCGCTTGCAGCCATGTGAAGAGATTACTCTCTTCACCGGCTGATTTCTCTCTGCCAGCAGACCCTCAATCAAGTAGAAAAGCCGCCCTAGAGGGGCAGCTACCGTTGAGGAGGTCCTCGTCGACCGTGGAAGGACAGCAACTCCTTCCGTGGTCTGAGATTGCTACCTAGGGCCGACGGAGGAAAGATCGGCCAGTAACATGGCCGATCACCTTGCCTCTGTAACCAGAAGTCAGAAGAACATCTAAGCGCAAAGAACCACCGTGGTTGATTCGGGTGAGATTTTTCCTTTCCTCTCTTAGTCCTTTTTTTTTTTTTACTTTTTGGTCTCCTGTAAAAAGCATTTCTTGGAACTATTTCCCTGTTTTAAGAGAGCAGTGTTTCTGAGTATGGGAAGAATAGCTATAAGATGGAATGAAAACTGACTTTAATTAACTGTTTTTGACTTTTATCTACTTTGGGGTCTGGAAAAAATTCCTATTATTGAACTTTACTACTGGATTCAGCATATATTTGAAAAATATCATTTTTTGCTGTTTTTTTCTTTTTCTGATTCTGACAACGTCATCTTTGGTGTCTGGGAAGAGTTTTTTATAAGTCTACTGAGGACACCTTGTGGAGAAATTTAAAATTGCAGTTGTCTTTGTTTTCTGTCTGATGATGAGATTGGCCTTGACCTTCAGATCATCATAAAGGAAAAGACAAAGAAACTTAACAGTTGTTAATTTGTGGGGGTGGACATTGGTTAAATGTTTTTCACTACAGCCTCCACCAAAAGATAATAGGCCTGGTCCTAGTTACTATTAAAATGGAGAAATATTATTTACATTTCAATTGTAAACTCATACTGGAAAAAATCTATGAAGCTACTGATCAAATATGTTGCCAAATAAGAGAGAGTACTATAGAAATAAAAAACAGAAACTCTATTTTGAACTTACAAACTGACCTTCAGATTCTATCTGAATATGTTACAGACCAAAAAACAATAGAAGAGGAATTAATCATCAGTAAAGAAGATTCTATTTCATCTTATATACAACCTATTGAGATCTTTGACGATCAAAAATGACTGTAATTAAACCATCTATAACTTCAAATCTAACAGAAATGGACTTGCAATTACAATTGAATAGGAACTACGACAATCTTGATAATCAACTATTAACTACAAAATTGGTTATGATCGAGTGCCCTATTCAGCAGAATCAAATGTCGAGGCTTGAATCTTTAAAACAACAAAGGATTACTTATAAAGGACTCAGGTCTTTAAAACAGAGGAGGGGACGCTCTCCCCTGACTCAAATGTTACCACAAGGAATAAAAAGAGATTTATTTGTTGATATAGAGTCTTTGTTATGGAAAACGGCCTGGCACAAAAAGAAAGCCAGAATAAGATTTAAGTGTGTGATCTAAAATGGTATATAATGGATTTAAGGCTTTTTAGACACGGATTGACTTAAAGTTTAAGATTGGTAAATAAGATACCAGAGATCCTGATTGAATAAAGTCTAATTAATTGTGAAGTTAGTAAAAAGATATTTGTTTTTTGTAGTAATATGTGCATGATGGATATAATAATTACTGGATTAGGTTTAAATGTTATTGAATGAGTTAAAAGAGTATTATATAGATTTTGATTGATTAATAGATTATAGATGTAAAATAGACTTGAAATGTATTTTTTGGAGCAATGTCTTTGTTTTTTAGGTAGGGGAAAGAGAATAAGAGGGATTTTTGATAAAAGAAGAAATCATATTAATAAATGAGTTACTGATCATGTTAAGGGAAAGGAAAGACACCTGAAATGTTAATAATATGGTTATTTAAGCCAATTGGAATATGACAGTTGTAAACAGTAAAGCTTAATACAGGATTTTGTTTATATAAATGAAATGTTACTAATGTTTGTTTTGATTTATTGAACTTTATTGAAAAATATATGAATCTGAATATATTATATTATTTGAGGGAACAGAGAGGGAGCTTTTAATGATTTAATTCGAATTATATATGTATGGTTTTGCTTTTGTATAATTGATTACCCTGTCACGTTGTTTTTCAAGCTCTTGGTTTAAAAACAGAAACATAAATAAAACTTGTATTATATTAAAAAAAAAAGGATGTAAGGCAGTGATGGCGAACCTTTTAGAGACCGAGTGCCCAAACTGCAACCCAAAACCCACTTATGTATCGTCAGATGCCGGGTGGGCATGGCCCATTGATGGGTGTGGCCCATTGGATGGGCGTGGCTGCAGTGGTAATGGCAGACTGGATAGAAATTAAAAAGTTCAATCAATCCCAACTTTGCGAGATTTTTTTTTCCCCGAGAGAAGTTGAAATTGATTGATTGAACCTTTTTTTTTTTTTGCACACAGCGACAGAGACCTAAAGTGAAAAGGTTTTATAAAACCCAGCTGAAAGCCTAGGACTGGGGCGACGGTGCGTGTAGCCACAGAGAGGGCTGTGCGTGCCACCTGTGGCACATGTGCCATAGGTTTGCCACCATGGATGTAAGGGATGAGGGTCTACTGCTTTAGTATATCTTCATGTATACAAGGGAAAGGAATACTTCATGTGCAAAAATTCTGCAGTGTGTATCCTTTCCTACTTTTTTTTTTATTGAAAATTTTTTAAAAGTTTTACAAATAAACAACCAAAAACAAATCAACCCTCACCCAATCCCTCCCAAACCCACCCCTCCCTCCCCCCTCCCCGGACTTCCCAGAACTGAATATAGGCTTATTTAAAATTTTAAAATACCTTAACAAATTTTTACAACTTATAACATAGTTAATAATAAGATATATGTAACATAAACATTAAAAAAATACTTAAAAAAGAAAAAGAGAGAGAGGAAAGAGAGAGCAAAAAAAAAAGAAAAGGGAAAAAAAAGAATAAAAGAAATAAAAGGAAAAAAAAGAAGAAAGAAAACAAAAGACGGAAAAAGAAAGAAAAGAACAATCTATACAAGTTATGAAAAAGCTAAATGATATTTTTCCATATCCAAATTATATTGTATAAAACTTATCCATTTTTCCCATACAGTAAAAAATTTCTCTTGAGATTGCTCCTTTAAGAAAGCCGAAATCTTTGCCATTTCCGCCAAGTAAGAAACTTTATAAAACCACTCTTGTAAAGTAGGCAAAGATTCCTTCCTTTCCTACTTTTTGATGTACTAACTTAATAACACAGTGATGGTGGTAGGATTGGGGATTAAGCATTAGTTATGTGGAAATGTGTAGCTTCCTTTTCAACTCCACAGGCATGTGAGTGTGTACACTGTAAATGACTGAACAAATCTTAAGATGCACAAACAGTAGCTATATATATCATTAATGTTTATGAGGGTTTAAAAAGTTTATAAGTAATCTATTTCCTTGATACTTTTGAGAGTGATTCAGTAAGATGTTGGCATATTAAGGGAGCATTTCAATGAACTGCTATTTTTACTAGCTAAAACAAGTGTCATAGAAAGTCAATTATTATGGTTGAGAACAAGTCATCTCTTTCTAGCATTTACAATTATCTGAGCAAGCAACTTAAATGAGGCTATGTCTTTGTATAGTAAGAACATTTAAAAAGGTGCAACAATTTGTTTCCTTCTGGTAGAGTTGCATTTTACGCAATGTATGCTGGGTAGTTTGTACAAATGCGTATTAGAGGTAAAATGAGTAATAAGGTAAATATAGGCATATTTATTATATGAAAATAAAGAGCCAAAGTAGTACACAGGTTATGTTATTGTGGTTGGAGTGATGCCAGTGTATCATACTGCATGACTTTGAACCAATCATTCTCTCATTCCATCCATTCAGAAGATGATTATTCTTGAGACAAAACATAGAGGACTACAGTGAACACTGCTTTGAAATCTCAAAGGAAAAGACAGGACATAAAATTGTGTGTGTATGTATCTTAAGTTATACTACTGATTTTATTCATTCCATGATGCTGGTTAAATCCCTACAAAATACAGTAGATTGATTGGTTGGGGGAATTACATGAGGTAAAGTCCAAAACCACTGGAAGTTTCTAGTTTGGGGAAGATTCTAATAATCCCGTAGGATTAACATGCTGTTCTGATTAGGTAAAAAAAATGTAAATACTTCAAAAGCCAGATTTGAAAGAATGACTTTTTCCACACTAAATGACATATTAAATATTTTGAGTGGAAATGTAATATTGGATCACAAATCCAATTAAGTCTATTGGTCCTGCAAGTTTGAATTTAGAACATGGTCTGATTGAGAGAGCCACTGTGGATTTTGTATTTAATTGTGAAACTATTCCCACATCAAGGAATATATAATGAGTCCAAATGAAACCCTTGCCACTGGCAAATAACAAGAATTCTTGGAAATGGTCTGCTTCTACTATAAGTATTAGGAGGCCTTTCATCTGATTCACAGATTTCAAATCTTTCATCTGGAAGATGCACTCAGCATATTTATATTTGGGTTCAGCAAACCATTGTCACAAAACTGTTTATTTGAACATCTAATCTGAAAATTCTTATGGCCTATGAGATGATTAGATGGTTGCCAGATTCTAAGAATTATATTGCCCTTCTTTTGTTGCATAACTTCTCAATCCTGGAACACGTGAGTCTCTTGTATTTTCTCTTCTCTCTCTCTTTTAGTGAGAAAACAAAGAGAAAACAAATATTATTTGTTTAAATAAATAAATAAATAAATAAATAAATAATCTTGGGTGATGGAGATAGGAGGACTACCCAGCAGTAAAACAATGGTTTATGTCATACTGCAATAAGTACAGCAGAGAGGGGGGGGGGAGGAATCTAAGCATAACATTTTATAAATGGAATTATTATCATGATAAATACTGTGGCTATGATAAAAAAACTCAAGATGTTTGCAAATGTGAGATAATGTATGGCTCCTGCTAATGCCTTACAGGTGCCTTATATTGTAAATTCAAGTAGAGCTGAAATGAATCGTTACCTTTAAAAACTAGTGGCACTGTGCCAGCAGTCTGATAACTAATATAATTTAAAGCTAAGACATAGAATTGCCATCTTATTTCTCACTCCTATGAATTCTTTCAGCACTATCTTTAGGATAGTTTTAATATAGTGACTTTAAATTGAAATCTAAGAAAACCTTCTTGGAGGCTTGTGTGTTATTTGTATGACATTTATATAGCGTATATATCACTAAAAGCTTGAAACAAGCCAAACCAATCTTCAGTTATCAGATGTATGTGAAAATAGGTCAACTTTGTTGCTGCAGTAGAATGCAGTAGTCTTGCCCTTTGAATGCAGAATACTTTACACAAATGGAAATATTCTGTTATTCTTGAACTCACGCTTCTTCCATTTTTAAATCTCACAGAGAGGTCCTTTGTCTAAAGACATTCCCACATTTTTTAAAGACCAAAGTGTACTTGCTAGTCACCTTTGTGTCTAAAAATACCTAAACCTAGTATCATGTAACTCACAAAACTAAATCTTGATTTCTCAGGGATGATTCTTGTATGTATCGCTGTACATGCTTGCATCATTATATCAGTAAATAATGAGTAGCCTACATAGTCAACTGTCACAAGAATAACACTGCAGGCTGAATATGAAGCACAATACTTTTTAACAGGATTAATTACAAAAGCTATTAGAGAGTGGTATGATAGCCTAGTGGTGAAGACACACCTTCCACTTGGAAGATTGAGAGTTCAATCGTAGGTAGTGGCAGATGTTTCTTTCCTAGAGCGCTAAGAAAAAAAATACCTGCTATGAACTCTGTGTGGGCATCCAGCCAATAAACTCTCAGCTTCATCCAGTCGCCTAAAAAGGGAGTTATACAAAGCTATTTGAATTTGTCAGGAGTGATTAAATTGAATGAAATAAATTCCTTATTATTATAGTAAAGGAATATTGTAAATAATCAAATGTTTTCCAAGTAGCAGTGAAGCATTGGCTTGACCATATTGTTTGAACATATTGACAGAGCTAAAAAGAATGCATCAAGGTTTTCAATACAAAGGATGTTTTTCACCCTTTCTTGTTGAAAACTTAAATTGATGCAATCTTGCATTTTAGATTTCTTAAGGAAATATAGGGCAAAACTATATAAAGCCTTTTATTTTAGAATAATCTATAGCAAGACATTGATTCTTGAAACTTATAGTCAACACTGAATCAAATTTAATACATTTGATGTTGAGTTTTGCATAATAAAACATTTTATTATGCAAACTGGAATTTGATTGAGATTTTTCATTTCCTAGAGATGAAGGGGATTTTATATTGTAATGGAGATTTCTTTTATAAAAAGACACTTTGATAACCTTCTGTTTTAAAAATGAAATATATGGATTAAAAAGAAATCTAAGTCATCCATTATTTATTAGTACTTTTAAAATCTATAGAACAAATACATGCAAGCCAACATTTATACTTTTCCAAATGTTGTGATGCAGTTTAAAATATAGAAATCAAAAAGCATGTGTACAGGACGTATACATGTATAAAGTCCATGCTGTATTAGAAACAATTGCTTAAAAGTATATATTAGGAGAAACATGGATGAAACTACATGCACTTAAGATTTGGAAAACTATAAATAAGCAAAACTGAATTTAGTAGATTTTGCTCATTGATTTAATAAGATTATTTACTAGCGCTAGAACATCTTCCTAAATACAGGCTAACATACTACGGATCTTAATTATATACCCTACTGAGAAGATTGATTATCCAGGGATGACAAATGGAGTCCTCTCCCCTCAAAATGAAACTTTACTTGAAAACACAGACATTATTCAAAGATGCTGCAAGTTTCCAACATTACATGCAAATAAAGAGAAATAGGCCCAGTGGGGATTGCAAATAGTGCAGCATTTATCATATCCTCCACTGAGCTGAATAAAAGAATGATGATTGGGGAATGTTTAGTATGTTATAGCTATGTGAAACCTGCCATCAAACTGTTGGATTGCTTGCAACAGGGAACAAGGGAAAATTTCATTGCTATTAAACCTGGATCTTTGGACGATTTGCTCTCTGAGGTGATGAGAATTATAATTCAGTGTACATGAGTGCATGCTCAAGTCCCTTAAACCAATGTGTTAAATCTTTCTTTCTCTTGTATGCTAGCATTTTCTCTATCTGCTTTTTGTTTTTTACTTTAGAATGGTGCAAAAAAGAATAGGCATGGTCTTTTTTTTAAAGGGCCGCAGGGGTGTATCTATAAGTATACATTAATTCTTCAGAAGGTTTGGGGACACATTATTTGCAACTGTGCAACTTTATTCAGGAAAAATAAACTGCTTGCTTTTATTCTGTTTCAAAATCTTGGCGGTTCATCAGTGCCATCCTGTGGAAAGCTTTGTAAATGTGCAGCTTAGCTTAAGCTGTTAGAAAAACAATATTGCGCATTAATAAAATCTCTGACATTGTGTCAGTCTGCTAACAAAATCAGAGCATTGTGAGAAGCAAACAATAATTAAATAATAGTCAGAAAAACCAAGCTGTTGTAATTTTAGGACAGCTGCCTGGTAGAAAAATTGTACTTCCCATATGAAATATCAAAATTTAAAGAGGAAAAGTAAGTAGAATTACCCTGTTGAGAACACCCTATTGAGATTCTTCATAGCTGCATCAAGACAAGATTATGTATTTTTAAAATATTAATTTGCAATTCTTTTGTGTTTATGTAGCAGAAGATACCAGTGTTGATTACTTTACAAAATCATTTCTGCACATATATAAGATGGGGATTGTGGCTTGTCCTTACCCATCACCCACATTTTTACTAGAGGGTAAGCGCAACAAGCATTCTCAGGTGGCTGCATTTCAGTTACTATTATTATATCTTCAGAATATCCAAGATCAGAAAGAGGCTTTCCTGTGACCAAGCAACAGTAGTAGTCATGTCCTAGGTTCAATAGTAGTTATGTCAGTATTAACCTTGCAGCAACAACACTGCAAAGTGTTGCTACAGATATAGAAACCCAGGCCTTCTTTAGGGATTCACTGAGCACAGTGAAGCTAAGTGGTAATAGAGAGTGTTGTATCAATGAGCCCAGTTGTTTGTCAAGACACACATGGTACAAAGATTAGAAGCAGGCCAGCACATGCAGCCCTATCTATGACTGAAAATCGCACTAAAGCTGGTAAGGCAGATCTTTGTCCCAGAGCTTTGGTTTTTATGAGGCTTACCACCCAAATACACGCAAAGTACTTTAAAAACACTAAAGGGCTATATTAAATATTATAGATGTGATCTAACAATAATTAAGAGTGACTGCATAGAGACCAAGACTGTCAGATCTCTTCTTTAGTTTAAATGGATTTCTCAACTAATCAGTTTTTTCGAAGATTTATTTGTAGCATCAGGAAATGGCATGTTTAATCCCTTGTGTTATAATATATTAGAATTCAGTTATATGGGATTAAAAATAATTGAAACCCTCAAAGCGATCAGTATTCAGCAGATTCTTTATTCTTTGTGTGACATCGGAGTTAGTAATTGAAAAAAACAGTATAAAACAAGTGCTATTTTCTCCTCCATATGTTAATTGCTAGAAATAAATCTCTTTGCTTATCTTAGATAAAAATACTCTCTCTGAAATGTAACAGATTATTAATGTTTTAAAAATTGCACCTGTTAACAATTCCATATGATGTTTCTAAAACAATGGTTCTCAACCTTTCTAATGCCGCGACCCCATAATACAGTTCCCCATGTTGTGGTGACCCCCAACCACTTACATCACCGGGTGCCATGGGCGTGGCCAAAGAATAGGGGGAAAAATGGTGGACAGCCTTGTTTGGCGACCCGCGTGAAATGGTCGTTCGACCCCAAATGGGGTCCCGACCCACAGGTTGAGAACCACTGTTCTAAAAGAACATGTTTTATTTTCTAAAGCCTTGACAACAAAAGTATCTTACTTCTTCAAGCCAACATATGTCAAAGCAGCCATTATAACTTACAAAATACTGGGAGTGTAAGTTACACTTTGGATGCAGCAAAAGCAGAGTGGAAAAGCATTTAAAACCAAAACTTTATTTCCTCCTCCTTCTAATTATGTCCCTTAGTATTGGACAAGTGAGAGAGAAGATCACTGCCAGGTTTTCTCTATCCTTTTTATTTTTAGCTGTTATTTGTGATAGATGTGGATATAGGATTTTGGAGCCCCTCTTAAAAAAGGAAGTAGAAAAACAGAATGCAGACTCTGTGATTAGCATTGGATTGGAGCAGTCTGGCATAAATACTAAGTCTGCTTTTAATAAGCTTTCAGTTTGCTGCCATTTCTACTAATGTATCTCGGGGAACTTTAGTCATCATAATTATTTAGGGACAAGCAGTCAGAGCTCCAGAGAAGCTTTGGCAGTTGGGAAGAATGAGGTGTCTTTTGAAAGTATGTTTTTCCTCTCAGTTGATCAGAGATCATTTGAATTTCTTCAAGGCTTGCAACTTGTTGGCATGATCTTTGATTTACCTGCTGTCCCAAAACTCTTTTTTTTAAAAAAATGTTTATATTCCAGCTTTCTTTAAAAAAAACAAAAACTCTTAATGGGCTATAATGGGTCTCTTCATCCCACTGCTATTTTCAATCTCATAATGGCCTGTGAAGGAGTCCGGGCTTTGCCCAGTGGAGTTTATATCTGAGTCTGAATTGGAAACCATTTTCCTACTCCAATACCCTAAGTGTTCTCTGTAGCAGACTGATGGGCTCAATGAACTTTAAAAAGAGCTAAAAAAAAAAGAGATACCCATGAATCAAATTTCATGGACATGTTTTATTAGAAGCAGTATTATCATCTTCCCATATGTTTTTGTTGTCGTCCCCAGATTAATTTACAGTCTGATATTTACAAGTAGTCTCCTGTCCAAGTACTAATCTAATTGTTGTTGCTTACTCTTTTGATATTAGTACATAGCCTGGTTGCCTGGATAGAGTTGCGTATTTGCCTTTTCCAGGTCATATGTAACCAGGCAAGTATCAATTTCCAAACCTGTCTTAGCTGAGGGCAAAATGTCAGAGTGTTTCCTGTCTGGTACTCTTTAATTGTACAAATTGATACCTGGCATACATTCCAATTAATAAAGTGTTGGCTATACCTGCCAAGGACCATAGAAGTTATTGTCAACATCTGTGAGGGCCAGTTTATTGAAGACACTTACATGCGCTCAGTCATATGCTACAATTGCAAGCCCATAACTGCCTAGGCCTTATATTATAGCCTGGTGAAGAGGTCAGAGCAGCTCATACATAGTTCCCAGGTGTCCTTTCTAACAGGTGGTTTTAAGGACCTCATGTATTTGTGCAGTGGAAAAATGGAATGGGGGGGGAGTTAGAGAATCACATGCCTAAACACAAATTAAACACATTATCTTGTTAATTATGCTACTTTTTTCTGTTCTTTGATTATTCTAGTGATTAACACAAGGTGGGAAACAGGAGATGCATTGCTACATTTCCCTTTGATTTTCCAGAAATGTCTGAAGCTACCAATATTAGCTAGCAAACCTGCCATGAAGATTGTTTTTTATATTACTGGAGTGAAGCCCGCTGGACAACTTAAAAAGAAGGAGGGGTAGAGTGAAGAAAAAGGAGAAAAAGAGGGATGAATATTGTAGAAGGAGTGGAAGGAGAGAAAAAAGTTCCTCTCAGCTACTTCAATTGCCTGTTAATCCTTCTCACTGATAGTGTGAATTTTCTGTTTGACACTGAGTTTGTACTGCTCTTGTATTAGTGACTGGAACTAGCTTACATATTTATTTCAGTTAACTTAGAAGCAAGTAGTAAAAGGCCGTACTGTAAGTAATGTTCCAACCCACACTTTATGCAAGAAACTTGATTAAACCATCTTAATAGCTGTGGATAGACATATCCTTCAGTAATATATGTAATAGTGGGTTTGGGAGCAGAAAATGATCATTTCCATTTCTTTAGAAACAGCAACAATAAAAACATAGTGTTGAACTTCTGAGAAAAACAGTGCATGGATATGTGACAAATATAAACTTAGCTCATTCTTAGTATTAGGGATTTATATTTTTTAAATTTGACTCCAGTTACTAAATCTTGCAGTTCTTGTAAAACAAAAAACAGAAGAAGTAGAAGAATAACAAAATAAATGGATTGCTGCTGTAACTGCCAGCTACAACTGTTACTGTTATAACAGTTATGCTCTTCAACATTTTAATTTCCACAGATGTTTTTATTCATATTTGTATAGTGATAAACTCTAATAGCTTCTATTTTAAACAAGAAAACTTCTGTGGTTTGCAATGATACTTCCACTTTTATTCTTTCATTAATTTTTTAAAATCAAAAATACCTTAGAAACAGTGGTGGGATTCAGCCAGTTCAGCAGAATCGGTAGCTAATTTTTTGTTGCCCAGGCCCAGAATGGACTTCCGGAAGCGGCATCCACACAGAACTGGTTGTTCACATATTTGAATCCCACCACTGCTTAGAATAAACCAGTTCATATCTCATGCACTAATTAATGGAAGTGTGAATAAGGTTAAGTAGGTTGCATATTATGGCAGTTTTGAGCAAATTCTAAGAAGGCTGTTTTAAAAGTTTGATTATACCTTTCAAATGTCTTAATTTTGCTTTATGACTTCTATCAAATCAATTTGAGTATGTTACTAAATATTCCCATTTTATTTTCCAGTCCACCCAAACCAACGGTGTTTATTTCTGGTGTAATTGCAAGGGTAAGTCCTATTTTTCAATAATTTTCAATTTTTCAGTATGAAAATATGAATTGCAAACATCTGCTACATTTTTCGTCAGTGATTTTCCTTACCAAGGAAATAGTTTTGCTATACCAGATTACATAATTCAGTTGTGTAATTCCCATTATCTTGAAAAAGAAAAATAGTTTTGTGAGTTTTTTAATAGGATGTGAATTACCCTCATGAGTTACATATTTAAAAATACTATCAGGTAAACTGTAACTCAGGTTTTTTTTTTTTTACAATTTCTATCTCCCCTGTCAGCTTTACAGTTAAATGTAGAAAATGAAAAGTAAAAATATGTATATTGGAATACGAAGGAAAATAGTTTATGTTCTTCAAAACTTAGCTTGATATCCTGGAGGGCTGGAAAATTTCTACCCTGGGTTGTGAAACTAATAGAAAGAATGCCTAGAGGTATATTTTGGAAAAGAGGGAGTTCTTTCCCAGGCACTGAAAATATAACAAAGTGAATAATAGGAGAACCTCTCTTTCAAAAACAAGCGCAAACAGTCTTGTAGCATTTTCTGGGCCCCTAAATCTATTACATCCTTACAGCATAAAGATGTTGACTGAAAATGTTTAGGCTTGTGAAAAACACCCCAAACATCTGAACCATACCAAGAGAAGACAAATTGCATTAGATTGTACAAATATAACTTATTCACATAACTACTCAGCAAATAAAAATTCTGAAAGAAAGATTTTTCTTGCTTACAATATACCCAGGCATGGCTACAAAATCATATATTAGCTTTTTAAGTTACGCTTCATTTACTTCAATATATTTACTTCATATGCAGTCAGATGCGTAACCGCTATAAGAGCCATAATTTCATTTCTTTAAAAGTAAACTTCAGTTTCAGATGCAAATATTAAGCACACTTCAATTTCTATTTGTGTTTCAAAAGCCCAGCACACTGGAAGTTCAGTGCCCAATAGCTGAAAAAACTTTGCTGAACATTATAGACTTTAATGAATTTAGAATTTGCAGTACTTAACTGATTCATACAGGTATAATTCCTATTCTAAACAGTTCCCACTACAATACTATAGTATTTATGGAGGCTGAAATTGAGCCAGTCCAAAAATCTATTCACAAATAAACACACCTTATGGATTTCTGATGGACGCATGCTGATATATACTAGTTTTTTGAAGCATAAGTGCTTGGGAGATAATGTGGGACAAGAATTTGATACGTGCTACTTAGTGAGCAAGAAAAATCAAACTTTTATAGGGTTTGCAAAGCTGACTAAAACTGACAAAAGTATTAAGAGCTGCTTAGAAGGATTGATAAACGCTGCTTCCATAATTAGAAAAGTCAAACTTGGCAGATTCCCCCTCCTCCCCAGGAATTGTGAGACTGCCTAGAAACTAGAAGAATTATGCTCAGATTCACTACCAGTGAGTGAAATGATATAGCCTTCATCAGCACCACATCTTAAGTTTCTTGACCTCATTACTGTTGAGGGAAACTTGTAAAGGTAAGCTTATTCTAAGCTCGACAGTGCTCTGAACAGCAGTGAGTGGATGTGTGAGAGAAATTTTTATTGAAGTGCTTTCAGTAGTTAACAGAAATGTAAGTGACCTCAAATATAAATGTTCATTTCCCGTTCCCAAATTCAATCATTAACAAGTATTCTGCTGCCCAAATACTTTTTATGTTTAATGTAGAAGGGTGCCACTGTGGCCTTCTAAAAATCTGCAACAAGATGTGAAGGATGGTGTAGCCTGTTTGAAGCTATATGTGCAGATTCAAAAGTTCTTAACTCCAGATTCCAAGAGTCTGAACTTCTGACAGAAAACTAATTTTCACCAACCTGAAATCAGTAATCTAAAGGTCATTTCAGCAATACTTTCCTATCTTTAAACAGGGAGAGAGACTAATTGTTGATGTGTCTGTATGTTGTTTTTAATGCTGATGTGTTTGTTCTTTAATCAGGGTGATAAAGACTTCCCTCCAGCTGCAGCACAAGTAGCCCATCAGAAACCACATCCCTCTGTGGAAAAACATCCTCCCCTACAACATGTCAACCAATACATCCACCAGCCCCGTAAATGAATTGCCTGTCCAGATTAGCCATGGTGTTTTGCAAATGGAAAAATTAAGCGATTCCTACTACCAGATCTTTTTAAAAAATGGATATCTCCTGCTTTTGCCTTAATTCCTATGGTTTAATGACGGGGAGGGGAGAGTAGAAAGGGGGAAATCACTTCATTTGTCCCAGCTGAAAAGCCAGTGAAAAATGTTATGTTCATAGCAATGCAACATACTGCAGATAGTTTAGGTTAGTAATTTCTTGGAATAATTATTTTAAGCTTTTTCTATTCTTGGATATTGGCATTCCAGGAACATGTTAAGAAAGTCATAATGGCTTATAACTTTTTCTTGCTCTTTTCTAATGGATTTTTTTAAAAAGTATGTATGACTCAGATTTCATTTGGATTGTTCTTGTTCTGTTCTTAAATGTGTTGCGGGAAGAACCAGCTGCTTTTTTTTTTTTAATGGATAGTCTGAAATGATGAAATTTCTCTTGCAATATGTGGCCTTCTAGGAGAATGATCTTGTGGCTCTAGCAACACAGCCAAACATTCTGATTATAGCCTGGTTCTCTGCATTTCTTTCCTGATCAATAGAAGTAAAAGATTGTATAGATCTGCTTGTGGCTTAATTTTTAAATAATTCCTGAAGTTTTGGCAATTTTTCATCTTTTCAAAACGTTTTTTACATATGCAGGAATCAGATATGCAGTCTTTCGTACAAATAAAAACTAGATTACGGTACATGGAAAGTTGGCTGAAATGTTTTTTTCCTGGGAATCTGTATGCGCAAGTATTTCTTCAATGAACTATGAATGAATATTCAGGTTTGAAACATATAACCTAAAATGCTATGGATCATATTTAATTATTGCAAGTTTGATATACACTGACAACTAACGTTTTGTGCTAGGTGAATCTGGTGAAAGCTGAAGTAATGTATGTTCATGAGCAAGCAGTGTACTTTTTTATTTTTCATAGCAAACAGAACCAAGGCCAATTCTCATGTGATAAGCAATCTCAGATAACAGATTGCTATTGAAAAATCTGTGTCTGTTTGTCAGATGTCTCTGTTACGTTCAGTGGGAACTAGGTGAACAGAGTAAGACACACATATGAATGGAAACTTGCAGTAGCTATACGTGGAGAATATCTTTGCTGAATTGGAGAAAGAAGTAAACAATGTAAGCTACTTAGTGAAAGCTGGTCATGCATACACAACTATATTGCAGCTGTATAATTTTAAAATCATTCAGTTCTATATCATCAAATTTCCCTTGCTTTTTAATAGGCACTTTAATTTTAATTGTTTAAAGTATACTACAAGCCATTTCAATTTTCAAACAAACCATTTTAATTATTTTCAGAAAAGTTACCTGTTAATGTATCATTGTTGTAAGTGTTTTTACTCCTCTTGGGCTTAGGAAAACCATTTACCTTTAAGGACTACATGAGAAAATGGTAAGAAGAAGGAATTTTTCATAATAAATGTTTCTGAAAATGTTGGTAAATAAGAATCTGTAATTAAGTTATTTTGAACCACATAGAAAATCACACAGGATCATCTTGATTTTCTTCCACATCAGTAGTAGTAGGTAAGACACTACACATAGAAACTTTAAAAATAATAGTTTATTTTTTCAAGGCATCATATATACTACTTGGTTTCTCCACCTCAGATGCTTCTCACTTTGCCATTAACCAGATAAGGATCCCAGATAAATCCCTCTTTCACACATGAATGACTATTTTTATTATAGTTACTGACAGAATTGCAAACAAAAATATATTAAAAAATAAAATAAAAATAAAACAAGATAAAATATTTAGTGGATTTAATGGGTAATCAAAGTCTGCCTAATTTTATAATATAACCAAATGTAGCTATATTCAAAGAGACTGAATCATATTGCTCTGATAACAAGAACTGCAGATAAGAAAGAGCAGCATTTCCTGGATATTTTACCAGATAAGGAGTTATAAGGCAAATCCTTGTAGAGGGTACAGTAGGTCTGGACATGAGCTATAGTTTCAGTAACCTCTTGTCCCCAGGGGCAGAATCTCAGTTCGTGAGGGACTTTTTTGTATCAGTCCTCCAAAACATAGCCCTATTGTTAAACATTGTGATAGATGTACAAGAAATGCACAACTGTGTGTGCCTGCAATCAAAGAGACTATAAACTCCACCTAGCCAAATGTATTTATCAACCATGTAGCATAGCTCTTTATAGAGATTTTTATAAATCTGGTTTAACTGCTTGCCTGCAGGCCATTCTATATGGCAGTGGTGGCGAACCTATAGTACGGGTGCCAGAGGTGGCACTCAGAGCCCTATCTGTGGGCACGCGTGCCATAGTCCTAGGCCTTCAGCTGGGTTTTATAAAACCTTTTCACTTTTGGCCTCCGCCATGTGCAAAAAAAAAAAAAAAAAAGATTCAATCAGTCAATTTCAACTTCTCGCGGGGAAAAAAAAGATCTTGCAAAGTTGGAACTGATTGATTGAACTTTTTAGTCCCACCCAGTCTGCCGTTACCACCGCAGCCACACCCACCCAATGGGCCATACCCAGCCAATGGGCCACACCCACCCGGCACTTGACACTGCATAAGTGGGTTTTGGGTTGCAGTTTGGGCACTCAGTCTCTAAATGTTCGCCATCACTGCTATATGGCTAGTAAATTCCATGTGAATTAAAGATTGCAGAAGTGTTTAATTACACCCTACTTCCCAAAATTCTAATGAAAGTTAACAAAGTCGTATGGATTTATAAAAACCTGGCAGTGCAATTCTTTACACTTCTCCTTGGAAACAGTCCTATTTACTTAAATGTCTTCCTCTATATAAGTGGATGTAAGATTGCATTAAACTAACTAGACTACAATTGAATTGCTGTCAAGAAAAGCCTAATTTATTCAGTTGACTATTAGAACCTTCTGTGCAATGTAATCATTGACATAACCATATTATGTTAAGAATAAATAGTCTTCTCTTGAGAGAACATTGAATGCTTTGGGGGTTTAAAACACGATAATACAATTACTGCATTAAAATTATAAATTGTTTAGTAATGTTTGGACTTTGCTTTAAAAATTAAAAAAAATGAAAGTTAGATGAATATTCTATTAGACATTTGTCCCCGCTGCAAGGAATTGAGATTTTCAATATCCTGTAAAAGAAAAAGAAAAAAAAAAAACTCCAGTGTAAGTTGATATAAATAGATAAGGTAGCAACAATTAGAATTAAAATACATGTAACCTTTATAGTAACCAACACTTAAAACCCTTTAATCTGTTACTACCTGTAATACAAAAATAGCTTCCTAATGGAGTGGCTGTCCATTTTGATTGCTGCCAGTGAACCAATCTTTAAAAAAATTAGCCAACCAATTTCAGGTTGGGCAATTAAACAAAATTCCCAGACAACTCTTATAGGACAGATAATTCTGTACTTACTTTGAGGTAACGGATTTAGCAGATAGAAAAATCTACTCTTAGCACACTCTTCAGTGAGTTAGTTCTCTTGGTTTGAGCATTCTATCCCAAGCAGGGTGATATCTTTCTTCAACGTTGGGAAAGTTGTGACAATCACTGCAATAGTTGCTAGTGTGTTGACTGAAAAAAAAGGAGCATCTGCTTCTGTTTCATTGCATAGGAGTGTTAATGCCACAGTATCCAATTTAAAAAAAAACTAAAAATTCCATTAGAAATATTGTATTGGGCTTTATAATAATACTAATACTAATAATAAAGTTGGAAGGGACCTTGGAGGTCATCGAGTCCAACACCCTGCTCAGGCAGGCAGAAAACCCTACACCATTTCAAACAGATGGCTGTCCAGTCTCTTCTTAAAAACTTCCAGTGTTGGAGCATTCACCACTTCTGCAGGCAGGTTGTTCCATTGGTTAATTGTTCTAACTGTCAGGAAGTTTCTCCTTAGTTCTGGGTTGCTTCTCTCCTTAATTAGTTTCCATCCGTTGCTTCTTGTCCTGCCCTCAGGCGCTTTGGAGAATAGCCTGACTCCCTCTTCTTTGTGGCAGCCCCTGAGATATTGGAACACTGCTATCGTGTCCTCCCTTGTCCTTCTCTTCGTTAAACTAGACATACCTAGTTCCAGCAACCGTTCCTCATATGTTTTAGCCTCCTGTCCCCTAATCTTTTTTGTTCTCTGTACTCTTTCTAGAGTCTCAGCATCTTTTTTACATCGTGGTGACCAAAACTGGATGCAGTATTCCAAGTGTGGCCTTACCAAGGCATTGTAAAGTGATATTAATACTTCACGTGATCTTGATTCTATCCCTGTTAATGCAGCCCAGCACTGAGTTTGCTTTTTTGGCAGCTGCAGCACACTGCTGGCTCATATTTAAGTGATTGTCCACTAGGACTCCAAGATCCCTCTCACAGTTGCTACTATTGAGCAAGGTACCCCCTATGCTATACCTGTACATTTGTTTTTTCTTGCCTAAATGTAGAACCTTACTTTTTTCACCATTGAATTTCATTTTGTTAGATAGAACCCAGTGTTCAAGTCTGTCCAGATCCTCCTGTATCTTAAGCCTGTCTTCTGGAGTGTTGGCTATTCCTGCCAGCTTGGTGTCATCTGCAGATTTGATGAGTTCCCCATCTATCCCCTCATCCAAATCGTTGATGAAGATGTTGAAGAGCACTGGGCCTAGAACAGAGCCCTTGGGCACCCCACTACACACTTCCCTCCATGTAGATGCAGTTCTATTGAGGACCACACACTGAGTACGGCCAGTCAGCCAGATACGAATCCATCTGGTGGTGATGCTGTCTAACCCACTTTTTTCTATCTTATCGAGTAGTAGGTTGTGATCTACTTTATCAAATGCCTTACTGAAGTCCAAGTAAATTATATCCACAGCATTCCTCTGATCCACTAATTTTGTAAATGCCAGCATTTACAGCCCAACAGAGGAATATAGTTAACAAACAAGGAATAAATAAAGTATTTCAGTTTCTTAATTGTACCACTGAAGCATCGGGCCAAGATCACAAGTAACTCAGCAAACCAATATGATATTTTACATATATTCTGAAAACACTTCGATAGGCACAGGTCAACTTACCAATCCAAAGTAGTCTAGACAGAACCATTTTTGACTTGCTTTGCAACAGTGTCTACTTCATGCTATGCATCTTTTTGGGTCCTGTTGACATGGAATTTTCAGAGTACTTTGAAGGCTTACTGCATTTTTCAATCTACCTGGAAAACATTCACTTGGTTAGAATGTTTATTGGTGGAGACAGGAAACATACCAGATGGCAAGTGTTACTAAGTCAATCCAAATATGAGTTAAGTCCATCTTCTGGCTCCTCTCTGATTCAAATAATTATGAATGTAATGTTCTGTAGCATGGCTTCCCAAATATACTGATGTGCCAATCACACTATTCTAGGGTAAAGTTGACATGCCTGGACAAGCTAAGGAGAAATCCATGCCAGAAATAGGACTCAAGATTCAAGGAAATACATAGTTGATTACTGTTTCATCTCATATGCAGTCACCTGCTGCTCTAACAGTCACATTCTAACTCTGACAGCCTGGTTCTGATTCTTGGTGGCTCACAAAATTAAAAGGAAATTACAATAAAATAATTAGAAATAATAGATGGCAAATGGATTGAAGCAAAGTGTCTCATTTCCTCAACAAATGTTTGTGTGAAGAGCCAAGTATTCAGAGCTCTGAAGAATAGCAAAGTGGGGTTTATCAATATCTTATTCCAGAGGGCAGGTACTGTTAACAGAGAAGTATGCTTTTTCAATCCTGATTGATGACATTGTTTAAATTGGATGGTGCCAACCCTGCAGATCAAATCAGTCAAGCAAATGCTAGGAGAAACAGACTCAGCCCAAGGTGATTGAGGGCACTCCTTGAATCATGTCCAGAAGCAAACCATAACCAGTGAAGTTCATGAAGCAGAAGTATTACCTGGGCATATCAAAGCATATCCATTACTCCTCATATTCTGGACCAGTTGAAGCTTCTGGATGCTCTTTTAAGGGCAGTCCCATGTAAAGTATATTGCAGTAATCAAGCTGCAAGGTGAGTAGGGCAAGAGTGACTGTCTGAAGGACACCCCCCCCCCATTGGAAGGACCATCCTTTCATACTCAGTAAAAAAAAATAACAGTCTCTTTAGGTAGTTGTGTAGCAATAGGTGACATAGGGGCTGATCTTGATGTAGGCTTCTAGCCCAAGAAAATTCCACACAATCTGGTGCAGCTTATGGGCAATATACTTGATGAGATTTGGCAATCCTGGTAGTGGCCTTGTGGAGTAAACTAAACTCCCTTATCGGGGAAATAGGCAACATATAAATTTAATAAACCAGATAGGAATCACAATCAAATGAGTGATTCTACTTTACTGTAAAGTTGCATTGACAGAACTTTGCTTTTTCCCAAAGGCAACTAGACTTTCTTGGGGTTTTTTCCTTTGAAAATATTTTGCTTCTCATCCAAGAAGCTTCTTTAGGTCCAGAACTGAAGAGAAATACTGGTCTATAGTATTATATAAAAGGTCTAATTGCTAATTCACAAAAAAATAGACAACTAAAATCCTGGCACTTATTGAACCAACATATATAGTGGTACTTTAGTATTCCACTGCTTCAAAACTCATCAAATTTGGTACTCAATGCATTTTGATGCAAAAATGTCATCCTGGTACTCATCCTTTGATACTCAACATGCTGCGATAAGAATAGGAACTGCCACAGAGGACAGAGAGGAAGTTGGCCATGCTGAAAAGGTTGCTGACATAAGAAAAGGGACAAACAGGAAGTCCTTCCCAGCCTAAACAAAAGGTCACATGGTAAGTCACATGCTTTATTGGGTACTTATCATTTTTAGTACTCGTTGCGCCTCCCAGAACAAATTAATGATGAGTACCAAGGTACCACTGTATTGGAGAAAATAAAGGATTCAATTTCCTAAATTACTACATAGCTTTTAGACTGTCAGTTTTCTTGACAAAGGAAATTGTAATTTATAAAATGTGTATTTAGCAAGGAAATGTCAAAAGAGCAGTTTAATATAACACTACATTTCATAGCCTTTCAATTAAAACATATTGCTTTATTATGTTGAAAGTCCTATTTAAAAATGGATACAATAATCACATTTACATAATTATTTTCTGAGTGTAATCCTGTTTAATGAAAAAATGATATTAAACTGCTAGGAGGAGAACATATAAAATCCTTTTTTGAAGTGTTTTATTCAAATGAGATGAAAATGGTGCCCAAAATTAGCATCATGTCCTTCCCTAAGAGGACACCAGTCTTTCTCAGTGAATTAAGAGGTGGTGTCGGCCCTTTGAGATATGTGAAGTCAGGAAGCAGAATCCACACACACTACTGGAAGAATGTGAGGGTGATCTGGCTGTGACACTACTATAACTCTATTTTATTGATACAGGGCATAATAACAGAATCTTGAAAGCCTGACTGTTTCCTTCTTCCTTCTTTTATAGCAAATCAAGTCAAGATGGAGCAATCTTGAGCTTTTTCTCATTCTCCTCTCTTCAGGACTACACTGGTTTTTAGCTAGCAGCTGTTGAATTCGTTCTTCAGAGCCATATCCAAGCTCCTTTACAGTTGGAAAGAGAAAAATCTGTACAGATTTAAAAGGATAATTTTCACTCATTCATTCTCATTAACAATTTAGGATTACATAAGATACCACATGCAAACTGTCTATGCTTCTCAAAATAAATATTAATATGAATAGTATCTAAAGATTTCTGGAATGCAAATCTGGAGTTTAAACCATGTATGGGAATAAGAGCTTGGGAAAATATTATATAAAATAGAAATACTCTATCAAGGCAGAAACCTTTTAAGATGCATTTCTGGAAAAATCAAATTTTCAATAAAAATGTCAAAATCTATATTTGAGGATTATTAGAGGAGATGTGAAAATAGTAGAATTTTCTGGCACATTTGTTGAGAATGTCCAGACATCCAATACTTTTGGAAATTAGTATTTTAGTTAGTAAAACTAATTAGTAATTTAGTTTTACACCCTTGCCTTTCTATTAGTATTTGCTTTATATGCTATTTGGCAGCAATTGCAAAATTAGTAAAGAGAAATCAAGGTGATCATCACGACCATGCAATCAATTACATTTATATTATATTTTCCTCCAGTTATAGTTAACTTGTGTAACCTGTTTAGCATTCAATATCCTACCGGCATATGTTAGTATTATATATATGTTTGTGTAGGTGCAATTAGGTAATGTAGCTTTGATTAGTTTTAGACTTTCTTTAGCATTTTAATTTTTATTTTCTATCCCGCCTTTATTTTTTTTATATAAATTACTCAACAAACATATCTAATATTCCTTCCTCCTCCTATTTCCCCACAACAACAATCCTGTGAATTGGGCTCAGAGTGACTGGCTCAAAGTTAGCCAGCTTTCATGCCTAAAGCATGACTAGAACTCACAGTCTCCTGGTTTCTTTAATATATCTTGTTCTAGTTAATTTTAAGAATAGAATAGAATAGAAGAATAGAATAGAATAGAATAGAATTTTTTATTGACCAAGTGTGATTGGACACACAAGGAATTTTATCTTAATTTGTGAACCTTTATAACAGCGGTTCTCAACCTGTGGGTCGCGACCCCATTTGGGGTCGAACGACCATTTCACGGGGGTCGCCAAACAACGTGATCCGCCATTTTTCGTCAGCCGGCGCATGAGGCGCCGCCACGCATGCGCGCCGCGCAGGGGTGGCGCATGAGGCACCGCCGTGCATGCGCACCGTGCAGGGGCAGCACCACACATGCGTGTCGCGCATGGGCAGCGCATGGGTGGCGCCGCACATGCGCGCCGGGCAGGGGGTAGCACTGTGCATGTGCGCAGCCTGCTAATGACCGGGGTCGCCGTATAAAAAGGTTGAGAACCACTGCTTTATAAAAACTGCCTTTTTTCTAAACCTTGTATTTTGAGTTTAAAAAATCATTTTAAAGTGCTTTTCTACATCTAGTGATACTAATAGTCCTGATTCCAGTTTTACTGATTGTGTAGCTAATATATAAGTTCGCAATATAGTATTATCCAAGGCTTGTCACCCTTTTATAATGCCAAATTGCACATTAACAAAAATAATACTATTTGTAATCTACATGCTCAACATTCTGGCAGATTCTCAATATTTAAACAGAAGGTTAGGCAAGTTGTACAATCAGAGAATCTTCATCAGCCTTCAAAATTGGTAATTGAAGCCTCATTGGAGGAAGATGAAAAGTTTATTTCAAAAAGCGTCTTCAACAATAGAGCAAATAATTTTTATATGTGTTATACTACTGAACAGTATAGTCACTATGACCAGTAGCATTTCGTGTTTACATACGTTTAATAATTATCTATTATGCCCCTGACGAGATAGAGATGCCACTGATAAATAGCTTAGGCATGTGTGACTTATTAATTTATTTAAAACATTTATATACCCACTCATCTCATTTCAAACTCTCAGCAGCTCTCTATCAACATTTAAACATATCAAAATAATTTTGAAATCAACATCAAAATTGTTAGCATATTTATCTATTCAGACCACCTAACACTCAGAAAAGTTACTGCATTTTAAAAATAATGAGTTTGTTTCTCATTTTTACTCAATTTTATAAAGTATAAAAAATAAATCCTTACTTATTATATCACAGTCATTATATAGTTTTCCTTAAGCATCCATAATAGTACAAATATTTTTTTCTGTTTTAATCAGGAGGCCCATTGTCTGCTAGGTCTTTAATCTGATAAATCATTCGATTGAATATTTAGAGAAAGCTGGGGGCACATCCACTATCATAGATTACTAATTACTTTGATTATTATATTAGACTCCTTCATGGATTAGTGCCTTGTCGTGGTGAAGGGGCTTGCGTAACTCAATGTAGCTATGAGCTATGCCATACAGGGCCACCCAAGACGGACAGGTCATAGCAGAGAGTTCTGACAAATATGATCCACTGGAGAAGGAAATGGCAACCCACTCCAGTATCTTTGCCATGAAAACCCCATGGACAGTACCAAAAGGCAAAAAGATATGACGCTGGAAGATGAGCCCCTCAGGTTGGAAGGTATCCAATATGCTACTGGGGAAGAGCAGAGGGCTAGTACTAGTAGCGCCAGAAAGAGTGAAGCGACTGGGCCAAAGCCAAAAGGATGCTCAGCTGTGGATGCATCTGGTGGTGAAAGGAAAGTCCGATGCTGTAAAGATATTTTCTCCATAGGAACCTGGAATGTAAGATCCATGAATCAAGGCAAGCTAGACATGGTCAAATAAGAGATGACAAGACTGAACATCGACATCTTAAGAATCAGCAAACTAAAATGGACAGGAATGGGTGAATTTAACTCAGATGACCATCAGGTATACTTTTGCGGGCAAGAATCCCTCAGAAGAAATGGAGTAGCCTTCATAGTCAATAAAAGATTAGGAAAAGCAATACTGGGATACAATCCCCAAAATGACAGAATGATCTCAGTTTGAATCCAAGGCAAACCATTCAATACAACAGTAGTCCAAGTCTATGCCCCAACCACTGGTGCTGAAGAGGATGAAATTGACCAGTTCTATGAATCCCTACAGCACCTTATAGAATTAACACCAACAAATGATGAAGAAAACCATAATCTTGGTTTTCTTAATGTTGAGTTTCAAACCAATTTTTGCACTCTCCTTCTACACCTGCATCAAGAGGCTCTTTAGTTCCTCTTTACTTTCTGACATTAGAGTGGTATCATCTGCATATCTTAGGTTGTTGATATTTCTCCTGACAATCTTAATTCCAACTTTTGATTAATCTAGCCTTGTCTTTCTCATGATGTGTTCTGCATATAAGTTAAACAGGCAGGGTGACAGTATACAGCCTTGCTGGACTCCTTGCCCAATTTTGAACCAATCATTCGTTCTGTGTCCAGTTATCACTGTTGCTTCTTGACCCGCATATAGGTTTCTCAAGAGACAAATAAAATGGTCTGGTACTCCCGTCTTTTTAAGAATTTGCCACAATTTGTTGTGATCCACACAATCAAAGGCTTTTGCATAGTCAATGAAGCAGAAGTAGATGTTTTTCTGGAATTCCCTAGCTTTCTCCATGATCCGGCATATGTTAGCAATTTGAGCTCTAGTTCCTCTGCCTCTTCAAAATCCTGCCTGTACTTCTGGTAGTTCTCCATCTACATCAGCGGTTCTCAACCTATGGGTCGCGACCCCATTTGGGGTCGATCGACCTCTTTTGCGGGGTCGCCAAACGCGGCGATCCGCCATTTTGTCTCTTCCGGGGGGGCGCCGTGCCTCCGGGGGGGGCGGTGTCGCGCACGCGCACTGCGCGTGGGGGTGGCGGTGCGCCTCCGGGGGGCGCTGCCGTGCATGCGCGCCGCGCGTAGGGGCGGCGGCGCGCCTCCGGGGGCGGTGCCGCGCCTCCGGGGGTGGCGCCGCGCATGCGTGTGGCGCGTGGGGGTGGCGCCGCGCATGCGCGCCGCGCGCAGGGGACCCCGCCCCCATGTGCGCCGCGCGCAGGGGACCCCGCCCCATGCGCACCGCGCACGGGGGCGCCGCCGCGCATGCGCGGCGTGCGCGGGGGCCCGCCCCCATGCGCGCCGCCGCGCATGCGCATAACGTTTGTGTGACGGGGGTCGCCATCACACAAACGTTGAGAACCGCTGATCTACATACTGCTGGAGTCTAGCTTGTAGGATTTTAAGCATAACTTTACTAGCATATGAAATGAATGCATTGCCTTTCTTTGGAATTGGAATGCAAATTGACCTTTTCCAATCCTGTGGCCACTGTTGAGTTTTCCAAATTTGCTGGCAAATTGAGTGTAGCACTTTTACTGCATCGTCTTTTAAGATTTTGAATAGTTCAGTTGGAATACTGTCACCTCCACTAGTTTTGTTGTTGCTCAGATTTCCTAAGGCCCCATTTCACTTCACATTCTAGGATGTCTGGCTGTAAGTCAATGACCACTCCATCGTGGTTATCTGGGACGTTAAGCTCATTCTTGTATCATTCTTCTGTGTAGTTTTGCCACCTCTTCTTAATCTCTTCTGCCTCTGTTAGGTCCCTGCCATTTTGGTCCTATGTCATGCCCATCTTTGTATGAAATGTTCCCTTCTTAACTCCAATCTTCTTGAAGAGATCTCTGGTCCTCCCTATTCTATTATTTTCTTCTATTTCTTTGCACTGTTCGTTTAAGAAGGCATTCTTATCTCTTCTAGCTATTCTCTGGAATTCTGCATTCAATTGGGTGTATCTTTCTCCCTTGCCTTTCGCTTCCCTTCTTTCCTCAGCTATTTGCAAAGCTTCCTCAGACAGGCATTTTGCTTTCTTGCATTTCTTTTTCTTTGGGATGGTTTTAGTTGCCACCTCTTGTACAATGTTGCGAACCTCCGTCCATAGTTCTTCAGGCACTCTGTCATCAGATCTAATTCTTTAAATCTATTTGTCACCTCTACTGTATATACATCAGGGATATGATTTAGTTCATACCCGAGTGGCCTAGTGTTTTTCTCTCTTCAATTTAAGTCTAAATTTTGCAACGAGAAGCTCATGATCTGAGCCACAGTCAGCTCCTGGTCTTGTTTTTACTGACTGTATAGAGCTTCTCCATCTTTGGCTGCAGAGCACATAGTCAATCTGATTTATGTGTTGACCGTCTGGTCATGTCCATGTCTAGAGCTGTCTCTTGGGTTGTTGGAAAAGAGTGTTTGCTATGTATTTTCTTGACAAAATTCTATCATCCTGTGCCTTGCTTCATTTTATACTCCAAGGCCAAACTTGCCTGTTATTCCAGTTATCTTTTGGCTTCCTACTTAAGCATTCCAATCCCCCATGAATATAAGGACATCCCTCCCCCGGAGTCCACAGGTGTGTGAAGGCAGGGGCCATTTGCTGGTCTTCAGGGGATGCCTGTTTTTCTCCCTCCCTCTTTACAAATATCTTCCCGCCACTCTGCTCTTAACACTGTGCGGGTCTTGTCCAGCAATTTACAGTGGCCTTTCAAGCCATGGCCACTAGCAGCAAAGCCACCAGCCGTACTGGCTGCCTGTCCCCCTCCCCTTGTTCCTTCCTGGGCACGGCGGGTGGGAGTGAAGGAAGGAACAAAGAGGGAGGGAAGGAAGGGACAATGAGAGGGAGGGAGGAGGGAAGGACACTCATGCCATGATCCTTCCCCAGCACCTGTTTGTCGCTCCATCCATGTGCATACCGGGCCTGTTTTTTGTCCTCTCCTCTCTTGCCCCTCCTCTTCCTTTTACCTTCGGTGCAGCTCCAGCTGATTCTTCCTCCTCCTTCTCCCAAGGCTGCTTCTTCTTTTTTCTCCCCTCTCCCGCCCAAACTGCCTCCTTTTATATCCCTTCCTGTCTCCACCCCCCTCCTCCTTTCTCTTCTGGGTGTGCCAGAAGTGCTGATCCTAGGGCCTTTGCCTCACCCCAGCAGCTCTGCAGCTCCGAAGAACTCTCTCAAGGCAAGTCCTGTGGTGCACCACTTTGGCTCATTTCCTCCCCCGTTACCCTGGCTGGGCTGGGCTGCTTACCACCTGCCACGTGGCAATGTACCACAGGTGGTATGCGTACCACAGGTTGAAAAGCCCTGATCTACAATATATGATTACTACCCTGATATTTCCAAAAGTCCTTGAAAACTAATAGTTTTCCCGAGGGTAGGATGGACATGGCACTTTATTGGTTCTGTGTGTGGGAAATCACCCCTCCCCCCAAAGAAGGAAATATTAAAAGGGCAGAATATATTTTCTCAAAGGATCTTAAAGAGGCAGAAAAGCATGCCCAGTTTTTCTTAATAGCTCCAAGTCTCCCTCCCCCAAGCAGAAACCAGCTCTATAGAAATGCAGATATAATAATCCATTCAGGAAGGTTGGAGCCCTTCAGCTGGAAGCTTAGGGAGACAAAGACACCTAAAATCTATATACCTCACCCAAACTCTAGGACAATAGGATTAACCCACAGATACCAAAGGGGCACACTCAGGTCAAAGTACATGACACAGGAAATGTAAAGCCTCAAACAGGAACAGGAAACAACTCCAAACAAAAGCCCAAGAGGATATAAAACTCACTCCCTTCTACATGTGCTCACTCTTTTCTTCCAGAGCCATCTTTCTGTCTGGCTCTCCTTTCTAAAGCATTTGCCATGTTGTTTATTCCCGGCTTGGACTGGACCCTGATAAAAAGGAGTTTAATACACAGCATAAGAAAGTTTATTATGGATACATCACTTTTGCATTGGAGAGGAATTGCAGAGAAACTCACAAAGTAAAAGCTTTTACCCAGGTAGGCAAATATGAAATTGATTTTGATCACTTGTAAGTTTAGACAAGATACTATCTAAGATGAAATAGAATTCAGAACAGAGAAAGCTCCACTGCTCACCACACCTGGAAAGATATTTGTTATTATGGCAGCACCTGCTCACTCTGGCACACAAATCCTGATGATTAAAAGGATGATGCCAGTGGAGTTATGTCTCAGAATGCCAATGAAAGGATTATTAAAGTTAACCTCAGCATTACTCCCACGAACTATCTCTGCACGAGAGGCAGCAGCTGCATGTACACCATCTTCACTGATTTTAATGCAACCTTTAAACTTAAAATCAGACACAAACAAGTTAGGCTTCCGAGATATGAAAGATAAATTGGCTTTGCCTGGCATAAACATGTCATTCACTCCCATTCCCATCAAGATTGGTTTCATTGAATATGTATCTTCCACACTGAACTTTGGCAAGCAAAGTTTAATTCTTATCTCTCTCATATTTTCTGAAGAAGTCCATTCTTGAAGTGTTTTATAAGTGAGCTTCTTTGTAATCTGCCAAGTAAAATAGAAACTAAGAGTGAAAAAAAAATCGGTGAAAAAAAGAACAAGACAGTTTTCCAAAATGCCAAACATCTGCACAATAATCACATTATTGTTTCGAAGTTACCTAATACATTTATCTGCTGAAATGCTACTTTTTTTCAACAGTGCATCTAGGAAGAAGGTGTCTTGCTCCAGAGTTGTGAATATGTCTGCTTACTTGGATATTCACACTCTTATAGGCTGCCAGGAAGTCACAGTTTATACATTCCCTGTAACAGAGGTTTCTCTGACACGTAAACAAAGGCAAATAATCCAGACTCCTTGCTGAAGGGACAAAAAAACAAGCCCTTTTAAAACAAAAGGCAGAATTTCAAGAGAAGTGATGGCTGGGGTTCCAACCAATTCCCAGTTCCCACCAACCTCAGATTAAAGTCTGGAATCCCACCAACCTCAGATTAAAGTCTGTAATCTCTATAGAGATAAAAGGCAAAAAAAAACTAGCATTGCCAAAATTCAAAAGATTTCACTGATTGACTCTTTCTCTTAATCCGTTCTACCTAATAGAGGTTGTGAGAATGCTGGTGGAGAGAGAAAATTACTGCATGCATGCTGCTTTTTATTCATACAGGAATAGTGAAATAAAAATGCTGGACATAACATACAAGGGGTTTTTTTCCATCTAGGTTTTTTTTTTCCCCTCATCCATTCATGTCACCCAACAGAGCAATGTCTTTCCTAAATCATATTAATTGAATATGCAGGCATTAAGGGTAGAAGGGGCAGGTTCAGCCATCAAAATGCAGCTTGTGCCAAATACCAGGCAAAAGTTCAGAATAGACTCAAGAACCTCCTAGTACTAGCAGGTATCATTCCAGTAACAATGGTGGCCATTGTTACTGGAATGGCTTAAGAATGGGTGGCAGTTGGAGTAAGAGCACCACACTAATAAAAACTGAATCTCAATAGTACACACACATACACACAGAGAGACACTACTAGAGAAAGAACAATGTTGTACAAAAGCATACACAACAGTTTGCTCCGTCCCTTTTCCAAGCTTTGCATAAGCTTGCCAAACAACATGGACATGTATTTGATATACTGGTCGATGTAGAAGAGATAGGAACATCTCTTAGACATAAAGTAGTGTTCTCAGTACATCACTGAACGTGGGACTAGACACAATCCAGTAGTCTTGGGGAAGACTGTTGGACACAGGAGATAGGTAAAGGAGAATATTTGTAGCTCAGGGTTGAATGAGGGGTCCTTGGTGCTCTCTAAGCTTAGTTGTTTTCTTGCAGAAGTTTCATTATCCAAACTAGGTAACATCATCAGTCCTGGTACTAGCACTGATGACGTTTGGGCAATGAAAGATCTGCAAGAAAATAACCAAGTTCAGGGAGCACCAAGGACACCCCCCCCACACACACACACATGGAATAGATTTGTGCAAAGATGTCCAATACCTCCATGTGGGGATTCAATGTAAGGAGATATATGTGCCAAGTCACATGGGCCAAGTGGCTGCAGAGAGTCACCCACTGCAAGAGAACAATTGACACCTGCCTTCCCAATTATGATGAGAGAAGACAGGAATCTGGGAAACCTTCCAATCAGTGGCTTTAAGGAGTGATTGTCTGAAAAAGTATTTTTGCTGATGCTGGATAATAGGCTATATTCTGGATAGTGGCTCTATCTATCTATCTATCTATCTATCTATCTATCTATCTATCTATCTATCTATCTATCTATTATCTATCTATTAGCTAGCTAGCCATATTGATAATGGGAGGTCCTCAAGGTAGTATTAGCAAATTTTAGCTAGTGTGGCACTAGAAGAACCAAAAATAATTTTGCACCAAATAATTCCTGCTACTCTAGGCTAGCTAGGAACATTGATCTCTAGACTACCATTGCAAGCTAGTCTATTGTTGCCCACAAACTAGGGAATATGTTCAGTATATTGACACATTTAGAATACTACAGTTAGTTATTATGCTGATCAACAATATGAGAAAAAACATATACAAGCTGAGATCTGAGAATTGTTTAGGAATAGAAACACCATTTCCTGTAATTCTATGATTTTTAAAAAGTTGTAGATGTAAGTTCAGGGATGTGTGTTCAGATCTTTTACCAAGCATAATATATTAAAATACAGATAGCCCTTGAATTATGATCACAATTGAGTCCAGGTTAGGGTTGTAAGACGTGCTCGTCATTAAGTAAGTCACCATGCCCAATTTTGCAACCTTTTTTGTGACAGTTAAATGAATGCAATGGTTGTTAAGTCAATGCAACAGTTGTTAGGAAAATCATTGTCTGCTATGGGCATTTTTTTTTGCTGCAAATTGGGAGTAAACATTGGTTTCCAGCATAATGAGAGCTGGTTGCCAAGCATCTAAAATTCAGTTATGTAATGTGGAAGACTGGGAGGTGGGGGGGGCAATCTGGCCATCAGAACTTAGATTCTGGTCATAAATAGCTCTAGGGAGAGTCATTGTAACTTTGAATGGCTGCTAACTGATTAGTCATAAGTCGAGAACTACCTGTATACATATCAATTTCACTGCGAAGAGTTCAAAATTCAAATTACCTCATCTATATTTTCCTTAGGTCCTGGCAGAATAAGGAACAAACTTAGCTCTTCATTTTCACAAGGAAGCTTCAGCACTTTCGCTGATGGATTCGTTATATTAGCTATGTTAAAATTGCCCTCTCGAGTCATCATTTCCACATAAATGCTCCGACCCTATAAAAAGGAAAGCAGTGCTTAAAAGTAAAAAAAAAAAGCAATATCAGGAATTTCAAGATGAAACGTAGAGTATAGTAGGCCAATTATAATACCAATTTTTCACCTCACAATCTGTTAATTCAGGATAATATATAGATTTCATGTTCCCACTGCAGTCAACAAGGTTGTTACTTTTAATTTTTTGACAGAATTGTGGCTTCCCTGGATTTTCATATACTCTACCTTGCCAGTCCAAAAGACTGCTCTGTGTGTATCCTTTGGATTAAACTGTGTCCTCCACATTCCTTTGAAATTGACAGCATTTACTAATACCAGGAGAGATGATGGGTCAATGGAGTTAGCGGGATAGAAATTCTTGATTGCACCTTTCGGGAAAGAAATTGAATGAAAATATCTGCAAATGGTGCAATACTGTCAACCAACCACTTCTTTCTACAACACAATTTTCAAGTCGGAGAATAGAAAAAAACTACATAAAACATCAAAATCCAAGATAAATGAAAGAGTGAAAATGTAAGTTTAAAATGAACACATTTCATTCATTCATCACATTTATGTAGCCACCCATCTCACACAGGTGACTCTGGGAAGTATACAGTAAAAAACAGAACAACAATGTCTTAAAGCAAGAATAACACCAGAGAGGCACATCACACCAGAGAGTGTTTAAAAACTCAGACAAAATGGAGCAGTTTTGTGGATTCCCTGTGTCCAAGGAAAGGTTGGCCCCAACTTGCAAATCCTTTTGCTAAAGCCATGGATGAGGGTCTCAAAAGCTCATAGGACTGGAAGGCCTGAACCTCTGAACCTCTGTTATATGGCAGACTGGCGTTGCCTTCAGGACCTACCCCAGACCATAGGTTAATTTTCTCTTCTTAAGCACCTTAGCGGGGCATATTCATTGACCCTTCCCCGCTCTACAAAACCTTTTGTATATACATCTATATTATTTAAAATTCATGAATGACCTTTTTGGCCCCAAGGTTTGCCAAGATTAAAGTGTCAGGTTAAAGTAGACAGGAACTGGCCTCATGATCAGAAGGCCATTCTCTTCATCTCACTCCATGGTACATCAGTCCATAAAAATTCACTGCACACGACTGATTCTTCTAGCAGCAGAAAGTCCGTTGTCTGTCCTCCTCCCCCATTAGTTCGTAATGACTAAACATTCTGCTTCTTGGTATTCAGACGGGGAAACCCAACGAGACTTCCTAACTGATCAATGGCAAATGAAATGAAAGAAACCTATAATATCTTACCATTGGTTCGGCTTTCAACCCAGGAATTAATTTTCTCTCTAACTTTCTCAGTTGCATTCATAAAGTCAGCGCTTTCCAATCCCGAATTGTATATCTCTTTAAGGCAACCTATGTAGTCCTGCACCAAATGAAAGAAGACATATCAATATGTTCATTCACCTATTATGACATGCCCTTAATCAATAAATCTAGTTGACACTGGTTATTCGCTTTCTGTGGCTTTCAACTGCAAAGTTGAAAATAATCCTAGAGCTGGGGAATTCTGGAAGTTAAAGTCCACACATCTGAAAATTGCCAAGGTTGGGAAACACTATCCTAGAGGAATGAAATGTCTAGTGTTTGTATGGTATCATTACCTAAAAAATTGGGTAGACGTAGCTACGAAATCACCAGAACTTGAGTTCAGCTCAAAGAAAACCTCATTTGTCAAAGTGTTACCTCACTTTATCATCTGCTATTTAACTGTTTTTAACATTTTGTTTGCTGTTATGCAGAAATGAAAACTGATGGAAAAAGAACATGGACCTAGATTTTGACATTACTTCTAATAATGGAGTGATGCATGTTATTGGCCCGAGGTGAAGGAACATTTTCACATGCATTAAATCTAATATGTAACCCAAACTTTTGCCTAGAGCTATTGCTCCTGTTTTTCTTTTAAGTCAGTTCTAATTAATTTTACTGACTGAAATACATAGTCAGAAAGATATGTGGCTGCTTTGAGCTGCTGACTATTATGAACATTTATTTATTTATTTATTTATTTATTTATTTATTTATGAGACTTATATACCGCTTTAAGTGCAAGCACTCTCTAAGCGGTGTACACCAGTAAGCAATGTATATATATATATATATATTTACATTGCCCCAACAATCTGGGTCCTCATCCATCAATATTGGACGGAGAGGGGAAGAGAGAAAAAGTGTTCTTTCCTACCTCCTTGAAATCACAAATGTTTGATCCATATAGCCGGTTGACTATGTTCAGCTCATAGCTTTTGGAAAGGTGATGAATGGTTGACAGGAGTTGCTGGAACTGCTTATGAATTCCTCCAGGTTTATCACAGCGACTCCCCAAAAGCTTCAAGCAGCAAAGGATAGCATATTTATAATCATATAAATATATTTGCCAACATACTCCAAAATATTTACATTTACCATAACTCATAACAGAACAAGTCATAACAACACATATATGACAATTCTCAGCTAAATGATTTCAGGAGATGAATAGATGTTTTATTTTTATAGCAGAAGTCCTCTTAGGGGTCATTGTCCCGATCCTTGAGATATTCTCCTTTAAAATGCTAGTCTAGGAAATGAATAATTATTCTTATCCATTACCTTGTGGACAATACATGTTGGGCACAATCACTTAAACATCATAACAGATTTGGGTTAGGATATACAATTCTGATTGCCAATATTTAATATTTCTTTGCTAAGTAAGAAATTATTTTCTATTTTTCAAGTGCTTAGAATGCTTTATACAAAATAGTTCATTTAATAGAGTTAGTGGTAAAATGAAATTCAACTGATAATTCTCTTACAGGGATATCTGTAGAGGTCTCAGGTCCTGTCCAATGCGAAACGTGAAGAACCTGCAAAACAAAATATATCAGTTGTGTCCCAATTTGTCTTTGTTGGGTATAAGATCAGGCTGAAGCTGCCGTACCTAAAGATGAAGCAAGCCTGGAAACAGGGTGGCCAAGAAAAGCTCTCTTAGGAAAAGTAGTTAAGATGGAACAAAGTTGTTAAGTAAACAAAGGAAAAAATGTCACCTGAACCAGACAAAAGAAGTTGGATGTTTTACAGATGGCATCTTCTACCAGCAAAGTTTGCCAAGATGTTCCAGAACAATTCGCCAACATGCTGGAAATGTAAAAAAGTACATGGAGCATATTATCATTTATGGTGGACATGCCCAGTTACGAAAAAATACTGGACTACAATAAGAAAATGGATCGAAGAAATAATAGATCAACCCGTAGACTGGAAACCAGAGATCTTTTTGTTGGGTATTTTAAACAGAAAATATACAGTATTAAAGAAATATGGTACTTAATTTTACATATACCGGTAATAACGGTGGCAAGAATAGCATATGCACAGTGCTGGAAAAATGAGAATATACCATCAGAAGAAGAAGTGATAAGAAAAATCCTGGACTGTGCTGAGATGGACAAATTAACAAAAGAGATAAAAGAAAAGGAAGACACATGGAACAAGTGGTATGACTGGCTGGAGACTAGAAATAATAGAGGAGAATAAATATGGAAAGGTCAAAAGTGAAAATATGTGTATAATAATGTATAATAATAATAATATGAATTATTCTTAGTAAGAAGTAGAATAGGAAGGAAGAAAAATGTAAATAAGAAACAACGAGGCAATAAGGACAAATATTCTAAAGAAGAATAAGGGGGGAAATGTAAATAATAAATTACCGTTACGTAATAGCTGTTAAAAAGGGGGGGGGTATACTGTGTGTGTATGTGTGTTATGTTTTGTTTTGTTGATTAAAAAAAAGAAGAAGTTGGACCTGAGCATGTGGGAAACCCCACCCCAAATCCTATGAACTGCTACCAGACTTGTAAACCAACAAAACAAGGACTTTGGGGGATAAAAGAGATCCCAAAGCCTACCCACTCTGGGAGTCATCTTTGAATCCAGACTTAGTGGCTTCCATCCCTCTGGTTAGTGTCTGCCAGCCTAGGACATGGGTAGGTGTGAATGAGAGTATCTCTGTGTGTGCACACATGCTGTGAGTGGGGGAGTGAGTGATCATAAGCCAAATCTGGGAGGACGCGTGTAACAGGGACTTCTTAGAACAAACATGCAAATTCTCCCAAATGTTCACTGATGAAGAGAAAAGGGAAAGGAAGTGCAGCTGTTAAGACATTTGGGGTTAAATTAGATTGACCCGCTTTTTTCAAGCTCATCTTTTTCAGATGTTTTGGACTACAAATTTTACCCCACCCCCCCACCCCAACAACCTGGCCAACGATAATGGGTGATACAATGGAATTCTCAGAGCTTGGAGGAGAGGATGGATGTTTCCAAAATATTGCAGAACATGAAGAGATGGGACATTCCTTTCATAGCTATAAACAGGTAGCACCATCTCTGCCATGCCCACAAAGCTATCAAGATTGTGTAACCTAACTCTTTTTTCCCCTCGCGATTCACCTGATTAAGTAACCTGTCACAATCAAGCTTTCTTGATCGGGACCGCTGCCTGTGGCTTTACAGGTGCCAGAAATAGAAAAATTAATGAGTTTTTAAAAGTTATTTAAAACGTAATGGGGTTTGTATTTTTAGTATTATTATTGCAATATGATGAGCAAAACTAAGAGTAGTGGAGATATGTCCATTTTGGAAATTCCTTATTTTCCTGCTAGTCTTAATATCCTCTAATGAATAGTGCTTCTGCAGAAAGTTCTTGAAAAATATTTGTGTCCTGTTAAATTACACGGAGACATGACCAGGCCATTTGGACTCTTAAGTGTTGTCTCGAAATGGCAAATGTATCTTTCAGCACCTGGCATAAAAACAAGAAATGTGGGCAAGCTCTTAACCACGAAAACTTGTTTGTCATTGTTCATGGTTAATCATACGCCATCCAATAGGGGCTGTGATGGCTCATGTGGTTAGGATGCTGAGTCAGAAGACCATTGAGAGGTTGACAACTTGGCAGTTCTAAACCTGAGAATGATGAAATGAGCTCCCATTAATTTGTCCCAGCTCCTGCTCACCTCGCAGTTTGAAAGCATGCAAATGCAAGTAGATAAATAGGCACCACTTTGGTGGGAAAATACTGGGAACATGAAAGGAACTCACTCAGGCGTCCTCTGACCAATGATGATGTTGGCTAATCCTAAGCACCTTGTGCTTCTGACATGAAAGTAGTAGTATCCAAGAATTATTTTCTGCTAGAAGCAAGAGACAAGGTGTTGCCCTCTCAGGATCCTAGAGAAATAAGTTCATCTGACTTAATGCTCAATACTGCTTCAGTTGTTACTGAGGGCAGCAGGCAAATTTAGAGAGCTCATGACATGCTGAAGTCTGATTTTCAGTTTGCTGCTGAGGGCCACGCAATATGGACTTTCTAATACTTGAAATAGGGGTTTTGTAAGTACCGTAATATTATTACATCGGTTAGCTAACATGGGTTTTCTTGTACTGTATTTTAATTTGCCTTCTTTTAAATGTATTGCTGGTAATTTGCCATAAGCCTTAACCTTCAAGAATGTAAAAAGCCTTTCTTTTAAAAACTAGGACTGGTCAAAGTGTTTGATACAAGTATTTGAGTCCAGCCCTGGGAAAGTCATGTCAATGTATCTCACTAATATCTAGCCTGATGTTTTTCCCTTGCAAATCTTTCTTTTACTTTTACTCAGAATACAACACTCTTTTCCATTCTTGTGGTCACATATTATTGAATATCTAATTTTTCATGACGTAACTGGAGAGATGATTTTTCTTAATCCAATCAACTTTTACTTTGAAATGTCTTTGTTGTGCAAACTATAAAAAGAAATGTAAGTCAAGTTCTCTCTCTAAGAGAATCTTCTTTATCTTGGAATATTTCAAAACATCTTACTGTCCCAATTGCTTAATTGAGGTTGAGCATATCAAGGCACAAATATAGAGCCATATTTGCACATGACTGATTCTTCTGGATTCTGATCGTCTTGCATCACATTGTCTACTTGTTAGGGTTATGATAATTTTCCAAAAAGGTATTGGAAAAACCATTGCTCTGTGTCATTGTTGCTGAGCTGGAGGGCAGAAACATTTTAGCCACTCATCCTCTCCCTGCTTTACACAAAAACAGCCACTCATATAAAGCTCTAAAACCCAGGAAGATAGAAAAGACAGGAGTCTTCTATGGGGCATTAAATTGATAGGCCATTGCCATTACTGGATGCCAGGAATTTTGGGAGATTTGTCTATGTGTATCTCTGTGTGTGTTAGTTATGTATTAATTTTACTGGCTTTGGTATAAATATTCTAACCCACCAGGAGTTTTGTTGGAATTGGCTATCAGTAAGAATGAACATTAAGTAAGGAGGTATATAAGTAAACATTTTCTTTGTGCACGGTGGCATGGTTATTGCAAAAGTGCATAGTTTTCTTTACATTTGTTATATCATTTCCTCGCTGAAGAGCTATAAGGATTCCTTTCCAAGGAATTTTGGAAAGTCCAGTTGGGAAGAAAGGCTGCTAATAGATATTTTCCCATGATTCCATGCAGATATTCATGTGACAAGATACCAAGAAGAAACATTTTCTAGCAATAACATAGATGGGATTATATGTGTGACCTCTAATTAATAATTTAATAAGACTTAAAATAACTATTTTTAAGGAACACAAGTACTTGAGGACACCTACCTGTCTTATTTGATCAGCAGTGGTTCCTTTGCAACCAAGGAGGACTGTGGCCAGTCCCAGCTCCAAACCCAATGGGCATGAAATGATATTTCTCTCAGAGTTCTCCTCCATTTGCTTTTGCAAAAGGTCTACAGCAAATCTGTAACTACACTCAACAAAGGATGTCATGGTGGAGCTAATAGTACCTAGAATTATAAAGAAATGAGATCATTAGTTTGTATTGATATTCATTTTTTCCCTTTGTACAAGAGGGAGTAATGGAAAATGAAAAATACCAGCTAATCTATAATTGCTGCATGAACAAACTATACTCATCGTACATTTTTATTACTTAGCACTTCCTTTTTCTTTGTCTACATTCACACTAATGTGAATATGGGCCAAATGAATATATCTGAAGCTTAAGTATCTTCTATTATATTTGGAAATTAGAATTCCTAAGCATTCAAAACACTTTTTAAGGAATCATAATTTGTTATTAAGTTTGAGCTAGCAAAAGTCATGATTAGCTTGAAGTCTTGTTTATTTAAAAAAAAATCTTATCAAAACTACAGCTTTGCTTCCCATGTTCCCATAAATTAAAATTGATGCTAAACCATGTCTTCATTCATTCAGCAATGAACTGGGTGAGCTGAAAACTGAATCAGCTGCTTTCAAGCTGCTTATGGATGCAGATTACTGGAGAACAAAAGTGAGGGATGGGGGAGGTATGTTGACCTTATGCATCTATGCAATTGTGTCGGAGGCACTGAAGTGTTTCTGAGTTGAAACAATTAGCCGGTGACATCACCGTTGCCCAGTGGACACCCCATTGGGAGCTCCTTTCATGCCCCCATTAATATGCCCACCAAAGCGTGCCTATCTATCTACTTGTAATTATTCACTTTTGAATTGCTAGGTTGTCAATGACTGGAGCTCACCCCATCATGGAGCAGTACTCGTGTCTCAAATGTGGGCTTGCTGATTTCCAACCAGTGTCCTAACCACGAGCCACCATACTTCTGTCAGGCTTATGAGGAAGTCCAGACAAGAAGCTGGATCCAGGACTATTACCTGTATCTTTACTGTAAGAGTTCATTAACAGAATCTTGCAAGCCTGAAAATACCTATCCAGTCCCTCACTTCCACTCTCCTGAAAACTAGGGTCGGTCTCTTCTGGGATACCTTTGCCATCCCTCCCTATTCAGACTCAAAATTTGTTCATCACATCTTCGTCTCAGCTGCAGCAATTCCTCCTGTCTCCTAACATCATTCCCACAAACCATTACAAAAAGAAAGACCAGGGTTTAAAGTTTAAAAATATGGTTCACTCTCCATTTATTAGAAAGCCACACCAGTATGTAAATAAGGCCACTGTCTCTAGCAACCTTGCAGCCACCCCATTGTCTTCATTAATTTCCAGGAACCCAAAACTGGGGGCCACACATTTTTTTTTTATATGATCAAGCTAAACTATTTTGGCAAAAATGGTAGATGAAGTATGGCAGTGCAGTTTAATATGAAGCCATATTTGATTAAGTCTGATTTTAAAAGGTTGCTCCTATTCCTATCGTGTTTCTACTTTGGAAAGCATGCAATTAATGTGATCTGATATAGGAAGGCAAAACCTGTCACCTCTCGTGGGGAAAACATCTGTTAAGGATGTTTGCAAAACAAACAAAACCACATATTTGGGCAAGCACAACTTATAACCAGCAAAAGTGGCTCCAGTTTCCATTTATTGAGGATGAGAATGGCAATGCCAGGTATGGGGAGAAATTTGATATATCAGAAAGATAAAGCAATAACATTTAAACACAAAACAGGCTTTGAGGGCTATATGAGTGAGTGAGTGAGAGAGAGAGAGGGAGATATATATATATATATATATATATATATATATATATATATATATATATATATATATATATATATATATATTCTGGCAAATAAAGTATACCTTATTTTATTGTGCATTCAATATTGTTATTTCATCTTACATTTATTCAGCACTCCCTTATTATTTCCTTATTTCTCTTTTTTTTGGGGGGGGGTTAATTATTATTACTTTACATCTGCAACCCTAGCCCTATTTGCATGGGGACTACTGTACTGTGGGAATGATGCTAATTAGGATTTTCCTTAGACAAGATTCAGGATTAATATCCAGTGGAGTAGCAAAGCTGAAATAGAAAGAAAAGCTGTCTTCGTGAAGTCTAATCAGAAGGCACAGATAGGTAGGAAAGTTAAATAAGTGTCCTGGACACGTGTCTTAGGAAGCAGGATGATCGATTAAAGAACCCGACATATCATGTTGTGGCTTCTTTAGATGAAAGTTATACAATTGGATTTGGGTTCACACAAACCACAGTATGGCTTCCTGGGTTTCTTTCAGTCGGTCAAATGCAGCTTATACAATAAGATGCAGTTCAGTGACTAAGGCATCCAATTGTTTATAGCTTTTATGTTCCTTATTTTGAAGGTCTAACATGATGAACTGCTATTGCAGTAGAACACAACTCAATCCACTTGACAATTGAGGCTATATCTTGTTCACAATGGCCAGAAATTATTCTGATTCTTCTTGAACAGATTTCTTGTGGAGGAAATTTTCTTGGCTTGATCTTCTTTACTCTTTGGCTAACTCAGGGGTAGGCAACCTTGGCTCTTTTATGACTCGTGGACTTCAACTGGCTCAGGAATTCTGGGAATTGAAGTCCACGAGTCATAAAAGAGCCAAGGTTGCCTACCCCTGGGCTAACTTGATTCTTATCTGATTAACAATGGAGTCTGACTTTAACTCTCCTTTTTTCCAGCATGCCAAAACCGTGAATTCATTTTAAGAATTATATTCTTCTTTCACCTGAGGTTTTGAACCAGGTGCATGGTACATGTATTCACACGTCCAGGTGAAGGATAGTGTTTTGATTGCATATGCCTTTTGATTCCAATTTCCCTGTGCAGATCTCCACAGACACCAGGAAATGGGCAGGACCAGAGCAATATCAGAGTGAGGAGTCAACCCTGACCTTTTTGGTGATTAAATGGACAGATCTATACTGTTTTCTTTGTAACATTTTTAGAGACGACTTGCCAGTATCTTCTTCCTTGGATTGAGAGAGGTATCTGGCCCAAAGTTACCTAAATGGCTTCATGCTTGATTAGGAACAAAAACTCAGGTTTCCCATACTTAGTCTAGTATCTTAAATCTTTAATGCCTCTAAAAACTAACATGGATTAGATAACATTTGGCCCATAGTACAACTGATGGTTTTAAATAAGCTTAGAGAAGGTCAAACATGCACCTATATCATTGGATGCTACAAAAGCTTTTAAAATATCACTATTGTGAATACATGTAACATCTGGAGGAAATAAAATTCTACATAAATCCTGGCCAGCAGTTATATTAATATATAAGATGATTTTCCCGGTAAACATTTTTTAATCCAAGAAGCCTCTTCTTATTAAATACTGGTATTCAGAAAGACTTTCGCCTCACATTTTAAGACTTGTTTATGTGTTTATTTATTTGATAGATATGTCTGCCCGTCTCATCATAGCAGCCCTGGATGGCTAACAGCACCTAACATTTCTCCATGAGTGACTTAAAATATCCTCAGTTATTACCTGCCCACCAATGAAACTACACACAACCTCTCTCCATTACTGTTATTCTAGCACACAATGGCTTGTTGACCATAAAGGAAAAGAGGAGAAAAAGCACTACTTCATGAGTCAGGAAAAGGATACTTTGATATTCCAGCAAAGATCTCATCTTACCTCTTTACTGTATTCAGTCTTGATGCCAAAGCAAAGGTAGCCCAATGCTTCCTTGACTTCAGAGGTGGTACCGTAATCTGAGGCTGCCAGTGAATGAGATGCCTTCAACTGAGGAAGTGCAGATATTTATAATGAACCACTTCAAGACCCATGTCTGTTTACGCAACATTTGCATTTTGAATCCACAACAGTTTGACTAAATTGCATTATGAAACAGCATGCTGGGCAAGCTGGAAATTTGTAATTATATAAACTAAATATTATAGATTCCTACATGCACTGCATATTTAATCTGGTATTATGAAGTTTAGTACATATTCAGTAGATGGCACCAAAAGCGGAACATCAAAAGCAGGTCCTTTTTTTTTTTAATTGAAAATGCTTGGGAATAGTGCCAGGATCTCCTGAGACTGCAACTATCTTCTTTGTTTCTTCGTTTGTTTGTTCAGTTCTTGTGACCTCTTATCTCAGTCAGTGATTCTGGGTGGCTTACAGTTCAGAAAATACATTACATTTGCATTTTGAATCTGCAACAATTTGACTAAATTGCATTATGAAACAGCATGCTGGGCAACCTGGAAGTTTGTAATTATATAAACTAAATATTATAGATTCCTACATGCACTGCATATTTAATCTGGTATTATGAAGTTTAGTACATATTCAGTAGAAAGCACCAAAAGTAGAACATCAAAAGCAGGTCCTTTTTTAAAAAATTGAAAATGCTTGGGTATAGTGCCAGGATTTCCTGAGACTGCAACCATCTTGTTTGTTTGTTTGTTATGACCCCTTATCTCAGTCAGTGATTCTGTTTGTTTGTTCGTTTGTTTGTTCAGTTCTTATGACCTCTTATCTCAGTCAGTGATTCTGGGTGGCTTACAGTTCAGAAAATACATTCCGATTAAAAATTAAAAAATATATATTAAAACAACAAAAATGGTAAAACAGTAAAAATATGAAAAGCTTCCAAATTCAACATAAACAAGAGCAAATATTTGGCGAGTTAGCAATATAGCCAGAAATTGGGGCCCTTAACACATTCAGTGCTCCAAGCACGGGAACATAACCAGAAAGAATATATAATAATTTATTTGCTTATATTTGCTTTACAGATTTAGCAAAGTAAGTCTATCAAAATTTCAAATACAAGAGCCAAACCTAAGGGTGGGAAAAGAAACAAATGGTTTATGTGTCAATAATTCTGTTTGTACTTTCGCTTGTCACTCAGTACAAAAGGACCTTAATATATTCAAATATTTCTTACTGTACACCTTAGCAAGAATCAGTGACTAATGTTCCTCCTTTTTAACAAGCACATGGACTCTTATTATTATAGTCATTGAAACAGGAGGTACATTCTGTTCCTGTTTCATAATTTAAATTTTCTTAATAATGCATGGAGATGAGTTGTCTAATAGGAAAATATCCCTACTAAGACAGTCTGGAAACACGTAGGCAAAAGTGTCCTGAGTGTCAGAAGCAAAAAATATCAACAGAAAAAATAGGAAATATAAACTGATATCCCTTAACAATTGTATTGAGATTGCAAACATCTCCTTCATCGACATTTGTCTACAACCCCTACTAACTAAAGTCCCCTGGCAAGGGTCTAGTATGTTCATTAGTGTTTTAACTCACTATTATTTTTTGTTTCTATTTTTTTCCCCACTAGAATCCTAAAACATTTACTGGACGAGTTTATGGGCTTGGGGTTTTTTAAATTGATTTTTGCATTACAAGAAACTGAATTTGTACTTTTCCTATTAAAAATAAAAAAAGTGGTGTTCGTTTTAAAATCTTTTTTTTTGTAAATGTATATCTTTATATTTCTTTATTTGAAGGTTCTGAATAATTCTGTTTTTAAATTGTCAGTAGGCTGGCTTTGAAGATCCAAGGACAGAAATTGCCTGTCTGTATTCAGACAGGAACTTTCTGGCACCCAGACAATGATTCCTAGTCTTTGTTTCCTGCCCCGATATTGACTAGATAGAATCAGACAGCTATATACCCATTGTGACAGATTTTTTCAAATATTGCATATATAAAAAATATGCACAGCAGCAATTTGCATACATTCAAACATTATACAGCATCAAACTATAGAAATCATCTTTTGTTTAAGGGCGTGAAAATTGCCTAAACTTCCAAATAATATTTAATAGGTTGCTTTGCCTGCTTAGAATTGCTGTGGAGCAATGCTTGTTTTGTAAAAAAAAAAAAAAAAAAAAGGTGCCGGAACTCACACGTCATACAACCCGCCTTGCCTACTCTGCAAGGTTTACCTTTGTAGTTGGAAAAAAAAAACCTCAATTATAAATTATAAGAAGGCATTTTAATAATCTTTTGGGTCATTTACCACTGGCATACCCATTTAGTTTAATGAGTGGAAATGTCAGATTTCTATGTGCAATGAACTTGGCCCAATAAAACAAAATTTGGTTGTTTGCTTACAGATACATGCTGTACAGGTGGTCCTCAAATTACAGCAGTTCATTTAGTGAATATTCAAAGTCACAATGGCACTGAAAAAATCACACAAGCATAGGGATGTCGCAATGGTTGTGTGAAAAAAGTGACATGACCATTTTTCACACAACCACTGCAGCATCCCCTGTGTTCATGTGATCAAAATTCAGACATTTGGCAACTGACGGCTGCAGTGTCCTGGGATCATGTGATCACCTTTTGTGACATTCTGACAAGCAAAGTGTCATGGTTCCGACAGATGAAACTCTTCAAAAGAACTTTGAGGCATTGTTCACCTTAAAGAATCTTTTATTTGAGTAGCATAACATCGGCACTGCATAATCGAAGCCAAAAGCTGAATTCCCCTCCCCTGAGCTCATAATATCAAAACACAATTCCCTCCTCCAATTAATATCATAAATCACATTTCCCAATTAGCTTGAAGAGCAGGCTTCCTCTCCAGTTCTCCAGCCCGCCAATTCCTTATCAGCTTTGGTTACAATAACCCTGTTTCTCACGCTAGGTTTGGTGTTGTTATGTCTAGCCAAACTCTCGTTCACATCTCCCCTCCCAGCATCATCTAACTCTAAAAGCAAAAGGTAAAAGATGGCTACATTTCCATCTGTTGTCAATGCAAAAACGTACGATGTTAGCAGCGTTGACACAAAATCAATGGGGAAGCCAGATTCACTTAACAGCCATGTTATTAACTGCAGTGATTCACTTAACAACTGGGGCAAGGTTGTAAAATGGGGCAGAATTCACTTAACAACTGTCTTGCTTAACATCAGAAATTTTGGACTCAGTTGTGGTCGTAAGTCAAGAACTACCCATATTAGTAATAGATGTAGAATACTGCTATAAATCCTGATCAATAAAGATGATTGTATCAGAAAAGATGATGTCATTACAATTGTTAAATAATAAAAATGTGTAACTATAATTCTGATCAACTTGCATTTTAGAAACATCTGAATAAAATATGCAACCAAATTTTTAAAAAAATTGTCATAGCCAGGACCACGGTGACTGGTTTTCTCTTTTAATATCCCTCTTTTCTGGAAAGGTTCTCCTCTTGAGATTAGCTTGATCCCAATTCTGCAAGGTTTTTTAGAAAGCTATTAAGGTCTCTAGCTATAGTAGGAGGAGTGATTTGTCTCTGATCTCTCTGCCATGAGAAGGACTGTGATTAATGTTCTGTGCTTTGATGCTGTCAGAGATTATGTCCTTGCCTTATTTTGTTTTTGTTTTAATCTTGTTATTGGGTATAGAGGGTAAGCTGCTCAGGGATGAATAGAATTGGAACATCCTATATGTCTTAGTTAGTAAGAAAATGAAATTCAGATTGGTAGAATAATTCAGAAATAGAGAAATATCTATCATCAGCCAAACAGGTGCTAATGCTTTATACCAGAAGACCCAGCATGCCATTTACTGCCTAATCAGAAATACAAACAAATCCACATTCTTCAATGGGAGTCCCAAACAGCTGATATGAGTTCCTTCCATGTGTTCCAAGTTTTGACTGTTCTCTCTTACCTTTAGCAGCTCCACTAAATGCAACAAGTGCCTTTGATGTGGAAATTAGAACCGAGATTAGGGCTAAATTGAAATTGAGAGATCAGGACAAATTAACACAACAGTCCCAAACAAAAGTCAAGAACTAAGATACTGCATAATGAAAGCATAATTTATTATCAATATATAATATGCTGACATAAATGGGTTATATCCTTGAATATTACTACTGAACTTCATCCCTGAGTCAATATAATGGTACATTTTAAGCACATTTGTCTTTTATAAAATAAATTCAAAATTCATGTACCTGCTTATTGGAGTAGATTAATTTGGAGGAAGATGACTTTGTGGTGTTATACGGAAGTATGTTATATTGGCTCTGAAGAAAATACACTTTCTCATCTGAGAACCATTTTGCTACCGGCATCTAAAATTTCATCTACCAATTACAAAATAATCCCCATTTCAAAATTTTATCCATCTCCTTATATTATAGCATGCCATTAAAAAATTAATATATGTTGCTTGCTTGCTTTATGAGTCGTAGTTTCAGTTGGCACAGAATTGACAAAGGAGTGCAAGCAGGCACTTTGTGATAGCCTTGCATACATGGGACAACCACGTATTAACTATAGCTGTAATCCTGTCAGAAATAATCCCCTCTGAACCCAGTGGATTTTATTTCTGAGCTAGGACGAATTGGATTGCAATGTGAAGTATTTTCAGTTCAATGCACAAGGAAAACTCCCTTCTGAGAGATATTACCCTTAATTTTTTGTTGTTAACCCTAAGGGGTAGTTACCTGAAAAGTGAATTTTTTAACTGGGAAAAAGGATTGGTACAGCTTGTGCAGTTTGAGGAATGAGGTATTTATCATTCTAGTTCTTAAAGCTAATTCTTTACTTTTGAGGAGTAACACCCTAGGAAATGTAAGTGCAGTGCAATTACTGTAATAGTTTCAGCACCGGGCTGTGCGATTTAAAAAGGCTAAGCAGGCCTGGTTAATACTATGATGGAAACTACCAAGAAATCCTTAGAAAGTAAAATCCTGCAGGCAAGATCAATCCACTCCTATCGGCCAGAAAAGCCATAAGCGTATGCACGTGAAGTCACCACAGTCAATTTGAAGAATAATCGGAGATTTTAAATGCTTAGCAATGTAACCAGAACAGGTGGTTATGTGTTAAAAATACATGTTAAAAAAAGTCTGAAAAATATACATTTTATTCCATCTCTTTAGTAATAAATGCAATTGTCACAATTATTTTGGGACTCAGTTTATAATAGAAGTTGATCAAATTTTAAATTGAACATCATAATGAAAAGTAATTGGGGAGGGTTTTGTAGAAATGGAACAGGTTACTGTAAAATAAGCTGAATTTATATTAACTTTTTTAAAAAAAGATTCCCCTGAGATTTTATTTACTTTAAAAATGTTTCGGGCTGGCATATTTTCTATAGGTAAGCAATAAGCTGAAGCTCTGTATGTAGGAGAAAAAAAAACCTTAAAGCATATTTAAATCGCTCACATATCCTGAATAAGAAATTTATGTCATCTATTCCTTCTTTTCTAATTCTCTAGATACTCCCTTGAAAAAGCCTACTCTTTTTCTTAATTATTGCTTTGTGGTTATTTATCAGGGATATTTCTTAAACTCTTTGGGCCTTCCCCTAATACTGAATTAACTATCCTTCTAGGTATAAAACATGCTGGTTGTATTGCCAATCTTTCTATTGCATCTCCCACTGCTACCAAATAGTCTTGTTCTGATCTGAAACTGCACCATTCATTATGGGCAAGATTTTTGGTTTTCCTCTTCTGGCTTTGCTCCCCCTTTAGTACTATACTAATCATGCAGGATTATTTCCATTAGAGCACAGCAGCATGAACAGGGTGGATCTGTTCGAACGATTCTGCTTGAGGTCTAGACTGATACGTTTGCCCTTTCTCTCACTTCCCATTTGGCCATGTTCAAAGGTAAAACTGAAATAAGGAAAGAAACCAGGACAGAAATAGCCCGAGAGGAAGGAAGTAGATAAACCTTACCATGAATGTACAACCATCCAGGTTGTGTGGAAGAGAACGGGAAATGAGTAGCTGCTGGGCAACCACTTTTCTTATTTGTGGTATGAAAGTGGGGAGGGAGTGACAATATGATATCCATGGGGGGGGGGGAGGAACTCTGCAGAGCTCCTACTTCTAAAAAAATCAGATTCTCTTTAATGCTACGTCAGAATACAATAATATGACATTGTGCAAAGCCCCTTACTTCCCCCAGATAAAACAGTAGAGATCTATTCTCTCTCTACCTTGTTGGAAGCTTGGAAAGAAGTTGTTTTCCAAAAACAGGAATATGAAAAGAATTCTAAACAGGACTGCTGATAGGAAGTGCAAATCCTCAGAGAGCATTTGCTGCATCAGAGGCTAGCAAGTGACTAGAGGAGAGAGGCCCTGCTCATAATTCTTAATGCTCTGAAAAAGGGCCCCTGATCACCCCCACAACAGGTTATTTGACTTCACTTCTCAAAATAAGAAAGTAGCACAGGTTTTATATACCTTGAAACAAAGGGAAGATAGTATTGGCTTAAAGGGGAAAACTACTTTTGTATGAATACACTTTGTGACAACTTAAGACTGCTTCTTCACTCGTGGGCTGGGGCAGGATGAGGATTCGCTCCTGCACCCCAGGGAGAAGACTGGACATGCTACTGCAGAGCTGCTGTAAACTGTAAATTTGAGGACATGGCCCCTCTATTTCGAGTTTAATCCTATTACCTTTTACTTTGGGGAGGGTGATTGTTAAAATTGTAGAAGAATAATCTTTCCCATATATTAACATTGTTCATACAGATGCCTTGCATTTCTTAAGTCTCTTAAAACAAATGTGATCTCCAGTTTGATCTTCCTTTTCTTAAATTTATATAATATACCACGTCAACCTATTTATCGATACCAACAGCAATGTGGCTTCTTTTTCTCTGCAGAGATGGTGATGTGGTTTTCTGTAAAGCTTCGGCTCTTTTCTTTTCTTCTTCAGCCTTCTTCCTTTGTTCCTTCAGCTCCTTATATCTCCATTTGGGAATCTCCAAGTAGGTCCCATCACTGGCATTACTTTTCCGTCGCGCTTTCTCTGGCTGGAATGTAGGCCGAGGTGCCTTACTTATACGGACTCTGGGGATGACAAGCCCAGGTCGAACGCTGCTTCTTCTTAACAAGTGCAGTGGTAAGAGACTGGCTTTCCTTGGAACCACAACCTTGACCTGGGGCACGTTAAAATGCTGCAGGCTGGCTCTCCTTTCCTTCTTTTTGGACAGTAGCGTAATTCTGGAATTCTGAAATAGCTTCCTATAGCTGTTAAAATGTTCCCTGTTCTCTAAAATTTGAAGTTCTTTAGCTCTTTGTTTCCTAAGAATTTCTTGCACAGCTGGCCTACGTTTTCCTACAGCAGGAGGACTTTCAGGGCACACAGTCCTACAAGCTATGGCAACAAAGGAGCTTCTTAAACTTGTTGTTGTTCTAACCATGTGATCCAGGACCCCATCTTCTTCAGGACCATGGACAGTTCTGAAATCGACCATGGATCTCAAAGTTGCTGAGATCTTCTGCAAGCAAGTTTTTGAATCTGTAGCCTTGGCAAGAAGTTCCTTCAACTTTGGCCATTCAAGCAAATATTGATCACAAAATTGCTCAGCGCATGGCTTATCCATAAGTCTCTGTATTAGATATGCAGATTCTATTCTTCCTGTGAAACATGCCCATTCTAGAGGTGTGAATCCACGACCTGGATCTGTTGCATTAATATTTGCTCCTTTAAAGAAATGAGCGGGGGGGGGGAGAGAGAAAGAAATTAAGGTCATGCTGTATGTATTTTGAACTGAGAAGTTGTAAAAGTTGTAGTTCTTGATTGCTATTCTTAGCTATCATTGTTGACAGTCTGGTAGTAAGGTTTTGAGCTATGCTAAATTGTTCAGAGGTTTGAAGTACAATTGTACCTAATGTTCTGCATAACATTGCATTAATACTGTAGTCCTCCAAGAATCAGCATAATCAAAGTAGAATGAAACAATCACTGATTAAAATTAATTTCCTTAAATAAGGAATTCAAATTACATTGACTGATTACCTCATCTGCATATACCAACCATTCTCTTACACACAAAAACATACAAGTCCATACCTGCTCTAATACAGAAATAGAAATTCTGTGCATTAAAAAAATTTAAATCTATCAAGAAAACAACATCTCCTAATCAATAGTTAATTCCAGGCTGACCTGAAAAGGGATTCATGCTTTCCACTACCAGTTCCTGCAGTCGTTGCTCATTTTTTTCACCAGCTTGTTCCAGTCCTCTCAGTGAATGTAAAAAAAATTCTCTCTCAATATAAGGTTGAGAGAAAAAAATAGATTTACTGCCTTACCATTCTCTTGTTACTCCAATATAAAAAATAGAGATGTGCAAAATGTTTTGAGTATTCCAAGCATGAAAGGAAATGTGTTTTTCAGAATGTTGATTCCCGATTGCAACAGAACTCTAAAAATAGGCAAAATATTTGCACACACAGAATACTGTACAGGTTAGACAGTATCGGACAGTTGGTGGTTGGACCCAACCACACATGTTTTTTTCTATAAATGGATCTGGAACTTGCATATGTCAGTAGAAATGTTTCAAGGTACCTCTCCTTCCATTCACTTTACCTCAGTGGTCCCCAACCTTTTCAGCTTGGCGGACTGATGGGGGGGGAGGGAAGAGAAAGGATGGTTCTGTGTAAGTGGCAGGCATGCGTGTGAGCAGCAGGTGCACATGTGAGTGTGTGTGCCTGCCCCTTGCACAAATGGATCTGCACGTGTAGCTAACGCTTGCACAAGTGAAACTGCGCATATTTGCATGCCCCAGTTCCAAGTGGGCTGGGGCCTGGGCGTTTGGGGACCTCTGCTTTACATATCTTTTTTCTCTATAGCATTTTTTATGGCACTGCATGACACCATGCTCATGTCCTAAGATGTCTCCCATTTTTCTTTTCTGAAGGAATAGTTTGCAGTCTAGACTCCAGGTATCACTTCTCATAGGACTTTTCATCCTCCCTGGATACTTTTCTCCTTCACAATTTTAAGCAATTGGATTCTATCTACTTTCTCATTGAGTTAATCAGAATCTGCTCTTCTGAAATCTAGTATAGGTAGCTGTCAATTAATGACTGCAAACTAAGACAGGCAATTCTGTCACTAAGCGACTCAGTCATCAAGTGAAACACTCATGTGGTTATTATTACATGATCACAACTTGCAAATTACTGCTGGCTTCTCTATTGACTTTGCTTGTTGATCAAGCAATGCTATGAAGATCACAAATGGTAATCACATGACCATGGGATACTGCAGCTGTCATAAATGCACATCAGTCATGAATTGCCCGATCATGATCACATGATCTTGGGATGCTATGACCATCATAAGTATGAAAACTGATTGAAAAATGACTTTTTCAGCAGCATTCTAAGTTTGGATGGTTGTTAAACGTGAAATCATTAACTGAGGACTATCTATACATAGATAGATTCTTTTTGATTTTTTCACCCCTGGTCTTCATGAACTCATTGCTAACATGATTATATTCAAGGTACCAAACAATTTCTTCTCTTTATTAGAAGATACTAGGGGCTTATTTAAAATAACAACTTCTAACCTAAGCAGATATTTCAGTTGCTGACAATACAAATTGAGTTTTCTTCAGTGATTTATTTTAATGTTTTCAAAATCTCTCACCAAATATTTTACTTGTTAAAATTGTTGCCATGTAACTGACAATTTATTTACAGTGTATCACACTATTTTTGAATTCATTGTAAAGTACTATAATTGTTTTGGTAAAAAACTGTCAGGAGGAAACACATTTTGCAGTGAAGGGACAGCATTTAAAAAACAGCATAGTATTTAAATGAATACCAACTGGGAGCACTGGTTGGACACACTTTCCTCCAATATAAACTCTGCATTGTCATTAAGAGACTAAAATAGAGAATGATCAAGAGAATGAAAATGTTAAAGCTACAATGAATCTCATTAAAAAGAAAAAAAAAAGAAATTGTGATCTTTCTTCATTCAAAGCACAATATAGTAGGAAAGAAAACAAACCCAACAACCACCAAAATTCACTAATAAAACCAGAGAGATAACCAAAGAACAAACAGAAGGGATGTTTTCTATAACAGATGGTAAGTCCATGGATTTAGGTTAATCTCATGAATGGTTAAGAGATTCATTTAAGACTGTCTCAGACTATAATAAGAACAAGTAAAAGATACATCTAAAGCTACACCAAAGCAGAGAAGCAACTGGCTTATGCAATGACTTTCCCATCACTGTTTCTTGCCTTTGTGAATGTCATCAAATAACTATTTAAAAATATAATATCAAATATTGTGGCACATTCAAATATGATGAAAAGATTTTCTAATTTTTGTTTATTTTGTATTTCTTTTTTTTAAAAAGTCAACGAGGTTGATTTCCTACTGAACTGCTTCAAGTTCTATAAGAGGAGCAGGGTGTTTACCTGTAAGTGGAATGTCTAATCATTATACTGGATTCTGCAATTGCATAAAACATTTTAGAAAGTGCGAAACAAGTTGGCATTCCTGCCCCCTCCTTTATCCACAGAAGACTGAGATAGATCATTACCTTCCTATACAGTTTTTTTCAGCATTGCTTTGTGAACCTTAAAATGGTAGGTAGTGTTTGACTTAAAACCACAATTTGGACCGGAAATTCAGTCACTAAGCAATGTAGTTGTTAAGCGAGTCATCATGTTAATTGGATTTTATGACCATTTTTACCGTGATTGTGTTAAGAAATCACCATGCTTGTTAAGTGAATAATGTGGTCATTAAATGAATCGTGCAATGAATCCAGTATCTCCAACTGATTTTGCTTACTGTAAACTGGTTAGGAAGATCACAAATCATGATCACATGAATACAAGATGCCAGCTGGTTGCAAAGCACCTGAATTGCAATCAAGTCACTACAAGGGTTAAAACTTTGAGGACAGGTTGTAGGTCGCTGTCATAACTTTCAACTATTGTTAAATGAATGGTTGCAAGTGGAGGATTACCTATAACTGGGGTATATTAATGGTGGGAAAGAGGGCAGTTTGTATGATAGAACAGATGACCAAAGGCATAGAGTTATATGCAGGCAACTGCCTCTCGGTGTCTATGAACTGAACAATTGAGTGAATGGCAGAAAAACCAGAGTGATGTTCCATGTACATAAAAAGCAAAAGAAAAGAAAAGGAAGAAAACCTAAAAAGTAATTAATAATACTAAATACTATTAAAAAGCCATGTAGTAGAGAACAGAGTAATTGCAGAAAAGACGGTCAGAGAAATTTGTGTTTCTGATGCTAAGACAAGATGACTAGAAGATAAAGTTCAATCCTACTTCTATGTTTACTAAACATCTCTGCTTTAACAGCTTCCATTTCCTACTTCTATCTGTGTGCTAAACATCTCTGCTTTAATAGCTTCCATTTTCTTGTTGACAAGATTAAATATGCCATTTTTAACAGAAATTATTGCAGTAGTTTTCAAGCTATTCTTAGTTAGAAATATATGCTTTTATTTTGCCCAAAACTCTCTCCAAATTTGGCATAGGGATTTTTTCACAGAATAGAGTAGAATAACAACTTTATTGTCACTTTGAATGTACACTAATCAGCATACATTAAAATGAAATTTTGTTGCATATAGCTCTCATAGGATCACTGCCTCCAATATACACTACATAAATATGACAAAAATAAACAAATACAAAATTATGCATATACCCACATATATTATATGACAAAGAGAAACAACACAGTCTAGTTCGGATTTTATATACATGTGTATGGCGAGAAAAACAAATCTTGCAAGTTTACCGGACAGATGGCATAGAGAAACTAGCTATTACAGAATCAGGTAGTCCTGCTATAAATACTTTGAAACCTCCTCCCAGAGGGGAGCAACAGAAACAGAACATAAAGTGGGTGTGTGGGGTCTATAACAATGCTTTGAGCTCTAAGCACATAGCGCTTAGAAGCTACTCACTGCAAAATTTCATATAGAATTTGCAGAAAACTCTTAAATGCTTATTTTATTATTTTTACAATTTATGATATGCAGAAAATATATTATATAATTTAGCCTTCTGATTGAGATTTATTCAAAGAAATATAGTGGTAGAAAACAGCAAGATGAAAAATGGATTGATTTAATAGTATAACCACTGAAATCATTGGGAAATTTCATGATTAACTTAAATTCTATTGTTTCAATTTAAGTAACTGCAAGTACTGCATTCTACATGCTGTTCTATGACCGAATAAAGAGTTGATGATGCTGATTGGTTTCAATGAATATGATTATGGAACCAAATCCTACATTTACTGTATATCATTTAATAATAGCTAACCAAACCTACTCTGGAAGTAAATGCCAGTATCTGGAGTTTTTCAGTGTGAATATTCAACAATTCAGTGGATAAGAAAACAATAAAGAAAGAATTTGGTATACCTGCTAATATTAAGGCTCTGGCGCATTCACTTCGTCCTTGAATGGCAGATTTCATAAGTGCAGTAAATCCAAATGCATTCCTTTTCTCAATATCAAGACCGGAATAATAGTTGAGTAAATATTGTGTAATGTTAATATGTCCTACCAAAAGAACAAAAATTATAAAGAATATTTAAAATCAATACAAATATTATCTGATTAATTTTTATAGGGTTTTAAAATGACATGCTAATGCACAAAGGAAATTTTCCATTCCCCCCCCCTCTCTCTCTCTCACACACACACACACACACACACACACACAAACACATACGTCTTATATATTCAAATACCAACTAAAACAAAGTGCTATGGCACAGACACTAAGTAAGATATTCACAGAATGAATTCACCCCACTTGTTTCCTTTATCTGAATCTACTGTACATTTTTTTCTCCTTCAGAGTAATTTTTCTTCCAGAGCTATTAGCCCTTGAACAATACTGAAGGGAACACAAAGGCAGTTCAAGGACAGTAAATTTCCCTAAATTTATGTTTGATTCTCAGGTAAATGAAGCTTAAGGAAAAGCATAAGACTCTTACCCAGCAATTCCCTGCCAGACTGCTTAGCACAGATGTCCCCAATCCTCAGGCCATGGATTGGTACTAGTCTGTGGCTTGTTAGGAACTGGGCTGAACAGCTGGAAGTGGGTGGCGACCATGTGAGCAAATCCGAAAACATCCCCCCTCCCCAAGTCCATGGAAAAATTGTCTTGCATTAAACTGGTCCCTTATGCCAAAAAGATTAGGGACTGCTGGCTTAGCAGATATGCCCAATCATTCGGCAAGGCTTTGAGGGACTTACAGATGACTGCAAGAAAAAGCTTGTTTCTCCAGCATGATGACAGAAGAATCCACCAATGGGTTATTTCAGTCCTCCTGCCCAATCAGACCAAGTTGTCAAGTTGTCACGCCTCCTCATTATCTGGGGATCTCCCAATTTTCTTCTTGGTCTTCCCCCACCCATACAGACGTGATTTCTTGACTCTCTCTACGTTGGAGCAGGTCCGATAGAAAATTTACTCATTGGTGGATTCTTTAAAAGAGTTTAGCAGCTTAGTGAGAGTTTTGTTTCCCCTCTGTAATGATTTGCTGCATTCCCCTCCTCAGGGTTAGGTTAAAACTTTCCAAGGAAAGGGGGGGTGGGTTTTTCACTTCCCCAGATTCAGTATCCTGCTGAATCAGCAAACAAACCTCGCCCTAAACAGTGGGGGGGGGAGGTTTAACCTGTACGCATTTCAAAGGGGTTGTTGAAAGATGTTTCATGTGCGCGGTACCTTTCCTTACTGCTTTCATTTTCGCAGCCTCGTGGCTTCTCCCTGGCCGGGCTCGGCTAGGGACTCTTAGAGGCCGCCATTTGAATTTCAAAAGGCCTAATCTCATTTCTAAACACCTTATTATTGCTGCGACAAGGGAAAGCCCAACGGTGGCCTTACAATCACTTAAAGCCACTGTGGAAGCATTAGGAGCCTCGTGGGGCAGCGGTAAAGCCTTTTGCGCCTAACAGCTGTTAGGCGCAATCCCCCTGCTTCGCGCACTGGGCCAAATAGCAGATTCCAATTAGCCTCATTTGTGGCAGTCACTGGTCCCTTGTACTGCAGCATTAATTCTATCCCTCACATCCCCTTCTTTACCCCCCTCCCTCCTGTTATTCCCTCCAGGGAAACGTTCATAGAACCCGCCATTTGGAGGCTCAATCCCTCTGGCAGTCGCCATTTTGAATTTAAAAAAATAAAAAAAATAAAATTAATCTAAAAATCTAAATTGAATGTAATAACGTGCGGGTGAACTACAAATGTTAATTGTATTAAACTAGATTGATTAACAAAATTGCTGACTCCTTCATCTGAGTCTTAGTTTCAGCCATCACCTGATCCAGACACCAGTGAGCAAGAGTGTGGTACCAACAGCAGCTCTGGTTCTTCAGCCTGGTCGCCATATTGCCTGTCTGCCCCTTCTGCATCTGGTGGCTGTTCCAGCATCCTGACCATCGCCACTACTGTGGGACACGTGTGATTCTTCTCCACCCAATCCACATAGGTCAGTCCCCTGCGGGGGCCTCTGACGTCCCTTGCAGAACGAATCAGGCCAAAGGCAACTTTGGGTTGATTTCGATGGAAATGGCAGACCTTTCTGAGCCACGTTCCTTGGACATGGACACCATCCCCGCCTCAACTGAGCCGGCACCCGAGCCTCCTTCAGGTAAGGCGAGATCCAAATCTGAGCATGGTAGGAAAGCTGGCACGGCGAGCGACAAACTGGCTGAACGCACCCACAGAGCCCTGGAGAAGTAATTCTCCCGGGCCCAACGCTTGTCTGCTGAAGGAGGTCTCACATTGCCGACCTCTGCACCACTGGACAGGGGAGAGCCTCAACCATCCATATCCAGAGTATGGTCGCCGGAGACGGGGTATCAACAGGTCCCAACTCAGACCCTTGGTCAGGTAGGCCCACCCGTGTTTGGGGAGAACTTTGCCTTGCCAGGTTCGTCTGCAGCACCCACTGCTGCCAGCACACCACCTGCTGCGGGGTTAAGGCTTCCGCTAGAGTAGTCCGTCTCCGACCAGCTCCAAATGTGGATATCACAGGCAGTGTACCAAGCCATGGCATCAGCGAGTCATCAACAAGCCCCCTCCTTTCCAGGACCATCCTCTTCTTCGGCACCAACAACTGCCGCGAGGCCTCCACTGGATCAATCAGGTATGGTCTCTCCCTCCCAATCCCCTGATTCGGAACCAGATGTTTCAGATTACGGGGGAGGCAAGGACGGTTGGTCGGATTGCGAGGAACCATCTTACGAATCCCAACCCATGTCGGAGCTTTTTAATGCTTCACTATTTCCGGCTTTGTTATGCAGAGCGTGCGAGGCAAGTAAGTTTTCCCCTCAGTCGGTACCAACCCCTCAGCCTTCCTCCGATCAGGAAACCAATCCTTTGTTTGCTGTGCCTGTAGACACGCGCCTCCATATCCCTTGTCCACAGTTGTTCTTCCAAAATGTTCAGGATCAGTGGGAATCACCAGCAGCCCAGCCGTCACAGAGCGCGTCTGAGCGCAAAATGATAGACATGCCTAAGGCATTCGGAGACCTACTAGAGGTCCCAAAAGTGGATGAATCGCTGGCACCGCTATTCTCCACTGCCAGCCTTCCAGCTGATGTATCGGACGCCCTTAAGGCAGAGGATAAAAAATCTGAAATGGCCTTACGCAAAGCGCACTTGGCATCTGCCTGGGCTGTGAAGGCAGCAACGGCCACTTCCTTCTTTGCAAGAATCTCTATCATCTGGCTGCGTCAGCTGCAGGATAGAATCTCGCTTGAGGAAACTAGAATGCATCAGGCCCTAACAAAAATACTTGCCACATCCGAATACATGGCCGATGCCTCTCTGTATTCAGCCAAACATTCAGCCTGGGCTATGGCTTCCAACGTGGTGGCTAGGAGACTCCTGTGGCTAAAAAATTGGAGAGCCTAAAGTAAGCTTAAGTGGCGCGCGGCCACAACCCCTTTCAAATTATTTGGGGATGCACTAACGCCGTACTTAATTGAAAATAAACAGAAGCAAAAGGTGATCTCCCACGTGGCAAAGAGGTCTACAAGACGATTCACCCCTTACAGTCACCGGCAGTCCTTTCGGGCAGGGACAGCAACAGAGTCGGCACAACCAAACAGGAGCGCTCACTGGACAGGACAGGTTATAGAGACAGGTCCAGGTACCAGCCACAACCCAAACATTCCTTTCGTGGCCGAGGTGGTCGGTCCTTCCACCAAGGCAAATGACTCGGAGGGAGATCCCCCCATTGGTGGCAAGCTCACTCACTTTACTCGCCAATGGGAAAACACCACCACAGACTCCTGGGTGTTGCGTACCATAAGGGAAGGCCTGTCCCTGGAGTTCAAATCCATTCCATTCAATCACTTTGTGTCTTGCCCAGCCATGAGAAACCCAGTAAAGAGGGAACTCATGGAGGACGCTATACAGCATCTACTAGCCATCAAGGCGATAGAGGAGGTTCCCCCAAGCCAGGCGGGGCAGGGATATTACTCAATCCTATTTGTAGTCCCAAAGTCTTCGGGGGGATGGAGGGCAATCCTCGATCTCAAGGGATTGAATCTTCACCTTCATTACAAACGGTTCAAAATGCAAACACTGCACTCCATCCTAACCAGTATCAGGCGGGGAGATTTATTAACATCCATAGATCTGAAGGAGGCATACCTCCACATCTCTATTCTCCCAGCTCATCGCAGGTACTTAATATTCTGCTATCTCAACTGCCATTTTCAGTACAGAGCCCTTCCTTTCGGCCTCTCTTCAGCCCCCAGGGTCTTTACCAAAATCCTGGCAGTGTTGGCGGCTCACTTGCGGCTGGTCCCAGTCAGGGTCCAGTGCTACCTGGACGATATCCTGATCCAGTCCCCATCAGTCTCAGCCGCCCATTCGGACTTGACCCTCACTATATGGACTCTTCAGGTCCACGGCTTCCTGATCAACTTCAAAAAGAGCCAGATGAATCCATCTACCCGTCTGCTTCACCTGGGAGCAGTAATAGACACGGAACCGTGTCATGTGTACCTGTCAGAGGAGAGATGCAGGAGCATCAGGGACTTGGCTCACAAGGTACGCAGGGACAGAACCGTGGCATTAGCCACGCTTTCTCAGCTCCTGGGAAAACAGATCTCCTGTATAGCAATCGTGCCGTGGGCTCGGCTACATATCCAGGAGCTTCAGTGGTTTCTTCTCCCATACCAAAGACAGCATACCAGTATGTCCAACAGACGGGTTCAGGTTCCCCATCAAGTACGGTTTTCCCTTGGCTGGTGGACTTCATCGGCCGTCAGCAAAGGGACCCTGTTCAAAGAACCCAGCCGACTTCAGGTGACCACGGATGCCAGTCTCTTTGGCTGGGGGGCTCACCTCCAATCCCAGATAGCTCAGGGTCGGTGGTTGCAAGCAGATCTCAAACACAACATAAATTGGTTGAAGCTCAGAGCAATTTATCTAGCTCTTCAAAAATTCCACATAGAAGTCAGGGGCCAGCATATACTGATTCGAACAGACAACGTGGCTGCAAAGGCCCACGTGAATCAGCAGGGGGGCACACAGTCGAAATCCCTCATGACAGAAGCCCGAGCATTGGGCACCTGAGCAGAGAAACACCTGCTCTCCATCAGAGCCGAACACATTTTGGGGGAGGCAAATCGACAGGCAGATTTCCTCAGCAGGTCGACAATAGATCATTTGGAGTGGATGCTTCATCCAGATATCTTCAGAGAGATATCAACCAAATTCGGCAGTCCAGAGAACGCTCAGCTTCCCAGATTCCTTTCCCGGTTCTCTTCTCAGGGAGCAGAGGGAACGGACGCGCTTCGCAACAGGTGGCCACAAGGCCTATTGTATGCCTTCCCCCCATTGCCTCTACTTCCAGCAGCAATCAGGAAGCTCCTGGAGGAACAAGCGGAGGTGATCTTCATTGCCCCTTACTGGCCCAGGAGACCATGGTTCGCGGATCTGGTGAGTCTTTCATTTTCAACTCCATGGAGGATTCCTGACAGCCAAATAAGGCTGATACAGGGAGATCTACAACATCCAGATCCCCAATGGCTTCAACTGACCACCTGGCATTTGAACGCCACACCCTAACCAGGGAATCTTACTCAGCGGAGGTGATTGCTATGATACAGGCGGCCAGGAGACCGGCAACGAACCAGCTTTATGACCATACGTGGAAGCATTTCTGTCAATGGTATGACAAGAAACACGTAAGTCTATCACAGGTGACGATTCCCAGGGTTCTGGAATATTTAATGGAGGGGGTCAACAAGGGGTTGGCACTCAACACTTTGCGCAGTTAGCAGCCCTGTCCTCAATTTTGTCATGGGACTCCTCGGGCTCCTTATCAAGACATCCAGCCATTCGGGCTTTTCTTAAAGGGGTCTCAAATACCAGACTGCCTGTAATTCACAGGTATCCCTCCTGGGACCTACCCTGAGTGCTTCAAGCTCTAACATCTCCTTTTGAACCACTCAAAACATGCTCATTACGACATTTGTCATTCAAGGTCTCCTTTCTCATTGCCATTACCTCGGCCAGGCGCATTTCCGAGTTAGCGGCCTTGTCGGTTAGAAAAGACCTGTGCACGTTCCACAAGGATAGGGTAGTTCTCAGGCTTGACCCTTCATTTATTCCAAAGGTTAACACGGTTTTCCATAGGGCACAGGAAGTTATCCTCCCAAATTTTTGCCCTCACCCGTCACATGAATTAGAACGACGCTGGCACACTTTGGATGTAAGGAGGGCCTTGCGATGTTATATCAAGCGCACTAAGCCCTTCCGTAAGTCGGAAACCCTATTTGTGTCCTTTCAGCCTTCGTCTATGGGGCAAAAGGTTTCGGCTTCCACCATAGGGAGGTGGATAAGGGCCTGTATTTCAAGCGCTTATGTCTCTCTGGCCTTACCAGTTCCTCCTCATGTGACGGCTCACTCTACCTGCAGTGCTGCTACAACTGCGGTGTGGGCAACACAGGCATCCATTGAGGATATATGCAGGGCGGCGACATGGTCGTCACCATCTCTATTCATTAGACATTACCATTTAGACAAGTTTGCTTTGGCTGAGGCCGCCTTTGGTAGACGTATCCTACAACAAGTAGTCACACCATCTGGGGGCCCGGCCCCTACTGACTCCCACCCTTAGGGACTCAAGAAGCTTTGGTACGTCCCATTGGTGGATTCTTCTGTCATCATGTTGGAGAAGGAGCATTGGCTTACCTGAACGCCTTTTCTCAGCATGATGAAGAAGAATCCATGCCCTCCCTTAGTAGAAGTCAGTCAGGTCCGGGTGAGATGGTCGTTCTGCTAGTTATCGTTACTACCTGCTTGAGAGTCATCACGTCATACTGTTGTCAATGGCTTCGCCCGTCGATGAAAACTGGGAGGTCCCCAGATAATGAAGAGGTGTGACAACTTGGTCTGATTGGGCAGGAGAACTGAAATAACCCATTGGTGGATTCTTCTTCATCATGCTGAGAAAAAGCGTTCAGGTAAGCCAACCCTCTATCCCATGAACTTCCTTACATTATCTAATAATAAGCCTTCTGGAACACAATAGTAAACAAACAAGAACTAACTTATAAAAAGATTAACATCTTCAGACTAAATGTTAACTAAAGGTACTTCAGGCAATCTTATCCATGGTCAGCAATCATTTCTGTGGCAACCATCAAGAATTCCTCTGTAGATATACTTTCTATATTCTTGGAAGTATCTCCAGATGTTTATTAGGAATAGGAATGCTTATATACTAAGCTGTTTTACATTAATATCCATTACCTAGTAATTACAGTTTAACATGTATGGATCACATTTGCTCAGATAGCAGGAAGTAACTGATTCAACAGTCCCAAAAACCTAGGTTATTTTCCACATTAATCTGGAAAGTCTTTTTGGGTAAAGTGCATAAGAAAATGGAGTACGCAGTTGCAGAACAGACAACAGAGCAATTAGATAGTATATATTTTAACAGAAACACAATAATTTTTGCCAAATTTTGTAAGCAAAATGTTTTGTGGTGGCCATTTTGGCACTTGCCCCGGTGGACCATGCCTTGGCACTTGCCCCAGTCCCACCCCCTTCTGCCAGAGACCCTCAGATCTGTCCCACTCCTGCCCAGGCCCCCATAGGCACCCTTGAGTGAATGATGTAGAACTGGCCACGCCCACCCAGTAGACCACACCCACTTCATCCACACCCACCCAGTAGGTTGAACCCACTCTGCCACACCCACCCAGCCCCCCCAGGGCAACCACAATGCTGATGCGGCCCTCAGTGAAACTGAGTTTGACACTCCTGAATTAAACCATCAAGTCCTTGTCTCCAATCTGACAGAACAACATAAACCTTTAGTGCCATTATTCCTCAATCAAAACATGTTTTTCTAACTTGCCATTTGCCAGGTTGATCATGCTGTTACAGACAAAAGTAGCTTAATTACTGTGAGGTTTAAAAAATATTTCCTTTATTTTATTTTGCAATCCAGTTAGTCTCATTTTACTTTGCAATCTACAGTGCATGTCAATCAATGGTATTAAGAAAGTTTAAATAGGTAACTCAACTACATTATCTATTCAAATCTTTAAAATCAGAAACTGTCAATCACAGAATGAATATCAAAAAAATCATTTTAATGATTTCAAAGATCCTGGAGCACTGGGGAACTACCAGAGGACTGGAAAAGAGCTGATGTAGTTCCCATCTTCAAAAAAGGGGGAAAAATGGATCCAGGAAACTACAGACCTATCAGCCTGACCTCAATACCTAAGAAGAGTCTGGAAAAGATAATCAAGCAACAAATTAGCGAACACCTAGAGGAAAAAAAAAAGTCATTACCAAAAGCCAACATGGGTTTGTCAAAAACAGATCATGCCAGACAAATCTTATTGCATTCTTGACCAAGTGACAAAATTAGTGGACCAGAGGAATGCTGTGGATATAATTTACTTGGACTTCAGTAAGGCATTTGATAAAGTAGACCACAACCTACTACTTGATAAGATAGAAAAATGTGGGTTAGACAGCATCACCACCAGATGAATTTGTAGCTGGCTAACCGGCTGTACTCAGCGTGTGGTCCTTAATGGAACTGCATCTACATGGAGGGAAGTGTGTAGTGGGGTGCCCCAGGACTCTGTTCTGGGACCAATGCTCTTCAACATCTTCATCAATGATTTGGATCAGGGAATAGATGGGGAACTCATCAAATTTGCAGATGACACCAAGCTGGCAGGAATAGCCAACACTCCAGAAGGTAGGCTTAAGATACAGGAGGATCTTGACAGACTTGAACATTGGGCACTATGTAACAAAATGAAATTCAATCGTGACAAAAGTAAGGTTCTACATTTAGGCAAGAAAAACCAAATGCACAGGCACGGTATAGGTTGGGGTTGGCAACCTTGGCTCTTTTATGACTTGTGGAATTCTGGGAATTGAAGTCCATGAGTCATAAAAGAGCCAAGGTTGCCTACCCCTAGTATAGGGGGTACCTTGCTCTATTATAGTAAACTGTGAGAGGGATCTCAGAGTCCTAGTGGACAATCACTTAAATATGAGCCAGCAGTGTGCTGCATCAGCCAAAAAAGCCAGCACAGTGCTGGGCTGCATTAACAGAGGGATAGAATCAAGATCACGTGAAGTGTTATTACGACTTTACAATGCCTTGGTAAGGCCACACTTGGAATACTGCATCCAGTTTTGGTCACCATGATGTAAAAAAGATGTTGAGATTCTGGAAAGAGTACAGAGAAGAGCAACAATTATGATTAGGGGACTAGAGGCTAAAACATATAAGGAACAGTTGCTGGAATTCGGTATGTCTTGTTTAATGAAGAGAAGGATGAGGGGTGACATAATAGCAGTGTTCCAATATCTCAGGAGTTACCACAAAGAAGAGGGAATCAAGCTATTCTCCAAAGCACCTGAAGACAAGACAAGAAGTAACGGATGGAAATTAACCAAAGAGAGAAGCAACCTAGAACTAAGGAGATATTTCCTGAGTTAGAACAATTAATCAGTGGAACAACCTGCCTCCAGAAGCTGTGAATGCTCCAACACTGGAAGTTTTTAAGAAGAGACTGGACAGCTATTTGTCTGAAATGGTATAGGGTTTCCTGCCTGAGCATGAGGTTGGACTAGATGACCTCCAAGGCCCCTTCCAACTTTATTATTTTTATTATCATTATTATTATTTATATGTCTTAGTTACTTTTTCCCTTTTTAATTTTTTGTAGGTTTCTTCTTTTTACTAACAGGATGGGAAATGTCTGTAGCATTATTAGCGATATGATCAACAACAGAAATTTTTTGTTTAGTAGGTTTTCTAAAATGTTCAGCAATATCCATTCCTTTTCGTTCACAAATATGTACAGACCATATACATAATAAAACATTACAGCACATTCAAACTCAGAAAATTGTAAGGAGCAAACTTTTTCATTGCCATTCCACATATTTAAATAACAAAGACAGTTTAGCAAAGATAATCCAGAAAATCAAAATCAGAGAGTATATCATGTAAAACCCCTGAGTTAAAATAGAACATTCTAAATCACCAAAATCAACTTATTTCTAAAATATTCTATTTGACACATTTTATTTTGCTTTGACCATTTTTGTTCTCACTTTTGCCCTGCCCTGCTGGTCTCAAAAGCCCTCTTCAAACAAAGACCAAGATAAGGCACTCTATGAAGCAGACCCTTTGTTGGCAGACCTCCCTCTTTCTCCCCTTGATTGAGCAGACACCTCCACCAGTCTCAAGAACCTTCACATCTGAAGAAAAAGTGTCAAAAGAAAAATAGGCAGAGATGCATTCAGCTCTATGAGAAACAGAAGGATCTGGCATGGTTATTTAGGAGTTATCCATTTTTAATAGGAATGTTAATAAAAAATTACAATTACAGTGATAAAATATAGTACAAAAAATAATAAAAGGAAAAGTGCAAAAAGGAAAAAGAAAATAAAAATAGAAGAAAAAAAGAATAAAGTAAAAAAAGAAAGCAATAAAGAAATGACATAACACTTCTCTATAACATATAAACAATTTTAGTAAATTATCATCTTTTCTTTTCTTAAAATATGACAAATGTTCTTTTTCCATATCCCATTTTTTAATCTATAAACAAATCCATAAAACCTTGTTATGTCAGTCCCGAGCAGCAAAAATCCATTAAGAGTTACCAAATGAACTTTTCTAATCACTTTCAGAAATTACTTAACTGTTTTTTATCTATTAGGAACAAATCTGAAAGTACTGGCTGAGTTTCCTTCAATCCTTAGTGAAATAAGTTTAAATACAGGTTGTCCTTGCCGTATGACCATTTGTTCAGTGACCTGAAATTATGACGGTGTTGAAAAAATGGACTTACAACCTGTGCTGAAGTTACAGCCATTGTCTTCACAGTCATGTGATCAAAATTCAGGCTCTTGGCAGTCTGCTTGCACTTATGAACTGCAGGGATGCTTTAACTCTCCCCATCTGTCTATTTTTCCCACCATCTCTACCCTTTGGGAACCCTGTTCTCTGACCTGTGGGGTAGCATGTCGCCCCAGAATTGTGCCACAGAAAGCTGACCCAGCTCACCATTGCAAGCACTTGTTCGTCCAGCTGCCTTTTCTCCCAATTCCCCAGACTGACATTTTGGATTGAAGAAAACACATGTGGTGTTTTCAGACTTGTAATGCAAGGTTCCTAATAGCTGAAAAGCAGTTACTAAGCATTTTTTGAAGGGGATTAGAAAAGGAAGTATGAGAACCTGGTGTCCTTTTAAGGACATCAACTGTGATTTGAGCAAGATGGCTACTCGGTCATCTCCCAGAACACTAAACCCACCAGCGACTGCTATCTTGCTGTTCATGAGGAGCAGCTGTCTGGAGCACTTGTGGGCAATCTCAAGTAGTCTCCTTTTCTGGAGGGAAATACAAAGGGATGGTCTATTCTCCACCTCTTTATTCCGCCACGATTGTTATTTCTTTCCCAGAAGAAGTTTATTTTCTTCCCTGGTAGTCTATTTAAAGAGTTATCTACTGATGGAAATCAGATCTGATCAGGACCTACTGTACTCAAACAAGATTAGATAAAATATTTAGAACCTATGTCCATAGAATGTAAAATATGTTAAATAAAATACATTATTATAGAGATATTGAGGAATCTACTGGTATATACAACACAAGAAATATCAGATTCAACATAAGAAAGGACATACCATACTACTATTAATGGGTGATTGGAATGAGAATGCTGGAGAAATGAAGGAACCTAAAATTTAAGGAAGATTTTTCTTGGATAAACATAATAATGCTAATACAGGTTAATAAAGTTTTCAAATAAAATTGTTTATTGCCAATGTTTGCTTCAAGCAACATAAATTAAGATTCTACATATGTACATCACTGGATGGACATCATCTGAATCAAATGAGCTAGATAATAAAAAAAATTGAAGAACAGTCTAGTCAACTAGAACTAGAATTTGAAGAACAGTCTAGTCCAGGGATGGCAAACCTATGGCACGCATGCCAGAGGTGGCACTCGGAGTCCTCTCTGTGGCCACGCGTGCTGTCACCCCAGCCCTGCCTCCCCCTGTGGCCCCCTCCTCACCAGTAGCCCCCCCCAGAGGAGAGTCATCCCCGGGTGCGGCCTATGTGGAGCAGTGCAGCAAGGACATGGCAGCCGGGCAGCAGGAACAAGACTCCACCCTTGCGCCCCATCGTGTGCAGTTGATGGTGCGGGTGGAAGATATGACCGCCATGGCACTGCAGGGCATCCTGGGCGATCTGCTGCTCCAGGCCGTGAAGGCAGCAGGTGGCCCTGCAGGTGGGCAGGGTGGGGGAAGCAGGCGGCTGAGCAGGGGTGTGGCGGTTTTTGGGCACTTGGTCTCTAAAAGGTTCGCCATCACTGGTCTAGTCAATTAGAATAATTCCAAGTATAGACTGTGGGAAAGATTATAAACTGTTTTACTAGTAGAATAATAAAAGCATGGAAAGCTCTGAGGAAAAAGATAAGAAACTGACTACTACATACTATAAATGTAGTACAAGGGGATAGACTGTCAAATATGAAAGAACCAGATGCACTTAAAATATCAATTAAAGAATTCAAAAGAGCAAGATGAGATGTTAACATGGCAACAAATATGGGGCAAAATGGTGTAGCCTATCAGTCTGCATACTTTTTAAATAATATATTTTATTATTTTTTTAACATGGTCACCTTAATATTTGGTAAACAGTGTGTTGTCTACGTTTACATTTAAAAAACATTTGCTAACAATTGGTTTCTATAATCTATAATGCACATAATAGCTTTACTTGATTTTCACTTCTTCCCATAATATTCTCTTTTACCAACCTTAAGTGTTATTGTTTTGATAGATAACAATTGAGTATAAAATTTTTATACTTGGAATACTGCATCCAGTTTTGGTCACCACAATGTAAAAAAGATGTTGAGACTCTAGAAAGAATACAAAGAAGAGCAACAAAGATGATTAGGGGACTGGAGGCTAAAACATATAAGGAACGGTTGCTAGAATTGGGTATGTCTAGTTTAACGAAGAGAAGGACAAGGGGGGACATGATAGCAGTGTTCCAATATCTCAAGGGCTGCCACAAAGAAGAGGGAAACAAGCTATTTTCCAAAGCGCCTGAAGGCAGGACAAGAAGCAATGGGTGGAAACTAACCAAAGAGAGAAGCAACCTAGAACTAATGAGAATTCCTGACAGTTAACAATTAACCAGTGGAACAACCTGCCTCCAGAAGCGGTGAATGCTCCAACACTGGAAGTTTTTAAGAAGAAACTGGACAGCCATTTGTCCGAAATGGTATAGGGTTTCCTGCCTGAGCAGGGGTTGGACTAGATGACCTCCAAGGTCCCTTCCAACATTATTATTATTATTATTATTATTATTATTATTATTATTATTATTATTATTATTATTATTATTATTATTTCCACAAATAATAATCATATCAATATAGTATTTCTTTTCTATCCAGTCATTCTGGTTGCCTCATCATACATTCCGTTTACAGTTCTTGTTTACATTTGTTTTTCCCACAGTGTTTAAAACCCTTCTTACTGGTTAAGATTTTCTCAAAGTTAACTACATTTAAATATTTGATTCCATTTTTTCTCATGTAAACCATCCCATAACTTTTACCTTAGTTAAGGAATAAATAAGACTAAAAGAAGAAAAAAAAAGAACAAGAGTAAAGAGGGATAAAAAGATAGCATACTACTGAAAGTTTATATTTCCCCTAAGCTAATATATATTTATTTCCAAAAAATTTCCATTCTATTTTACCATAATTAAGAATATATTTAATCTTTAAATATTCCATTTAATAAATCTAGTCATCTGGTCTTTTAACTCTTATTCAAAACTTTTTTTTTTCAATCCATTGTAATTTTCTTAAAATCAATCACATTTAAATATCTAAAGTATGTCCTAATATATAAATCATTCTAACTCTTTTATATTAAACATATCAAGAAATAAGATAAGAAAAGAGAAGAAAGAGAGAGTACTATGTTATTTGAGGGACTAAGAGGGAGGAGTAAAATGCATATCCAAAATCTTTCTATTACTTTAACCATATTCAAACAGGTCTTTCTTTTTTAAATATTCTCTCTGATAAGCCCCACCATCTATTTTCTTAATTTTCACTTTGGCCTTCTTCTTTTGCCCAGTATCTTTAATCAATATATTCTGCTGAATCAAAGAGTCTTTCCATATTCTTGTAGGTGTCACTGTAGATATAAAAAATAAGTCAAGTACAATATATTTGTAAGAGGCATTTGCTCTTTCATCTTTGTTGAAAATCTTTTTCTTTCTTTTTCTCTCTGTATCTCTTATCATTTTTTGTCTCTCCAATTCTAGTGGTGTTCCTAACGTCTCTGCAATCCATTTTGACCAGTCTTTTTTTTTTATCTTCAAATTTGTCTTGTAGTCTTAAAGTATAAGTTGCCTTTTCCAAAAACAATATTTCTTGGAAATTTTTTCCCACTTGGTTAAATCATACTTCTTTGTTGTGTTAAGTTCCATCTTTGAGTCTCTATCCTTGAATTTGTGTTCAGTTATCTGTTTTATCTGCTCCTTCTCTATTGTTGTTTCCTGAGATTTTTTTTGTTGTAAAGTTAAATTGGAGATGAATTGGTTTATGTTTTCAAAGTTATTTTGGATTTCTTTGTGGTTTGAAGTCTGATTTTCCATAGTGGTCAAGAATCGAGGTTTTCTTTTCTCAACAAATAGCTTTAGAGTCACAGTTTAGTAGATATTTATAATCCAAAAAGGTTCAAAAAGGTTTCCTGAAGTTTATAATCCTCTCTTTGTCTGCAACCCAAATTGTTTTCTTTTTTTCTCACACCTGTTCTCTATTGTTATAGCTTTGACCGTCTCAAGCACAGATTAGATTTTTCCAGATTTTGCCAAGTCCTGTATAAAAACCATAGTCTTCAAGCATAGTCTTTATCCACCACTAGATGTCAGCACTAGTTTATTTTTAAAATTATCAAAATAGAAAATTGTCTTTAAAATGAGAATCTTAACCATTCAACAATTCTAAACTTATTCAAATTTAGGTTTTATATTCATTTCATTTCATTTCTATATGTTTTGGTCCTCCATAAAAAGTTTAATTCACCACTTCCGTTAGTAAAAGGGTGGGGCAAAAATTCCCCTCCTTCACGTTCGGAGGTTTTTGCTTCTTGGGAATTTTTTTTCCAGGAAAGTTAATAAGTAGGATAGAGAAAATTGATGATCTTACCCAGATTCAAACGTGCTGTTTACAATCAGCTTAAAATACTGCTTTTTGACTTTGGTTGCTTGTAGTTTGGGCTAGACTCTGAAAAGTTAGGCTAGCCTTCCTCCTGTTGGTTTCTGGAAGGCTTCTCCTAGACCAATCGGGTCGACTGCCGTCTCTTCATGGTCCGCGGGACTTCCTTCCTTCTTTCCTGCCTCTTTGGGGCGGCTTCTGGCCCTTTTAGGGTCCCCTAACAGGAAGAAATTCAGCCAGAGGGCACAGAGACCCAAAATCCCTTGTTGTTGCGCTGCTGCTCAAGACCGGAAGTCTCAGTCTGCATACTTTTATTGAGGAAGGGAAATGTAAGAGAATGTTCAAATTACAGAATTAGTAAACTAATTGCTCATCCCAACAAAGTTTTGATTACATATTTAAAAAATATAGAGTGGAAAAAATGCCAATCAAACAGATTTCAGAAACAGCAGAGGTCAGATAACATAAGGTTGGCAATAGATAATAAGAATATACAAAAAGAACATATTGCAAAGCCAATCCAGCTTTACAATGCTGCATATCATACTGATTATGTTCTTTCCAATAACCACCGTTTTTGTCTCAAACAGGATCCTCCTCAGGAAAGATGATTACCTGAACATGTAGCAAAAATGATCTCTCCAAATCCTTCCCATCTTTATTAGAAAAGGTTTGTCTTTTAAAAATCCAAGAGAAAAGAAATAGGCAAGGACTAGGAAAGGAACTCTGCTCATGAGTCTCTAATTAGATGAAATTTATTAAAATGCCACTTAGAGTAACCTCACGGCAAGATCGGTGACAAATAAATTTAACAAACCAATAAATTTAACAAATAAAAATCTGAAAAATCCAAGGGAAGCAAATGGGAATCTTGTGCTGCAGTGATCCATTTATCTTTGAAGAGTAGGTGACGTTACTTAGTGATAGAAACACTGTGTTTGATTCCTTTTACTTTGGGATGGCTGTACCTATTTAATCTTTATGATCACTGATATTTTTAATTAAATTCAGGGATTATTTGGTTTAGGTGACAGACTAACACCAATTTACAATCTATTCTGAGTCTCAACATTTTTTGCATATTTTTCCCTTTGGAAATTCTCTTGAAATGCTATGATTTGTAGAATTTTATTTTTCCTTACTCCTCTACTGACAGTTGTGCATGCACTATATAAAATTAAAAAGCAATGCTTATCTTTTTTTCTTTTCCTTTTAAAAATAAATGTAATTGTGTTTATATCTTGTAAATTTGACCTAAATCAAAGGAAAGGAGATACTGATTTCCCAAGTCACCTATCTCAATGCTTCAGAATCAGGAGGCAATGGCGACAGAACGTATTTCATTATTTACAGTTCCCCCACCCCCCAACACCTTACTTACCATATGGCTCACAGACTGGAGATCCCCATCTATCACACATAATGTTAAAAGGGAGGATGCCTAATAAAATCTTCCTCTTGAAAGATAGGCAGCCACAGTAACTACCAACCAGTTACATCAAGGCACGAAAGTAGGGCTAAAATGTGTAGCCCTCACCCTTACTGCCACAGGAAACAAACCTTTAAACCAGCTTTTGTGAGTTTTTGTGAGTTAGCTGCAATTTATGAAAGCCTAAACCTCTTAGCTGGAAGAGTAGGAATCACATTCCTTCAGATTCTTTGGTACCAAGAACAAATATACTTTTCCTCTAATTTCAATGCTCTACAGAGATTCAGGAGCAATTCCTGAACAGATCATGCCAAACTAATCTTATTTCATTCTTTCATAAAGTGACCGAATTAATAGACCAGCAAAATGCTGTAGACATAGTATACTTAGATTTCAGTAAGGCATTCGACAAAGTAGACCACAGTCTACTGCTTGGTAATGAGGGAAGTTAGCCCCAGAGAAGGAAATATTAAAAGGGCAGGCAAATATATTTTTCTCCAAAAGGATTTTTAAAAGCATTATTTGAAAAGCAGAAACCTGCCCTCAAATTTTTCTGTCCCCAAGCAGGAGCCAGCCCTATACAAATGCAGATGTAAAATCATCAGCCTGGAGACAGGAAACTCAAGAAGACAAAGAGACTTAAAATCTGCATACCCCACCCAAACTCTAGGAGTCATTAGCCCAGCCCCAGGGAAGCAGGATATGACTTTTGGGACATAATAAGACTAAACCATTACCATCAAGTATACTAGAGAGGCACATCTAGGCTCAGGTCAGAATACGTGACACAGGAAATGGCCTCAAAATTCATGCCACAGGAACAGGAAACTTCCAAACAAAAGTACTGCCCATATGCTCAGCCCTTCTCTCCTCTGCTCTTTCCTGAAGAACCATCTTTCTGCTTCTTAAATAAACTGTAACCATCTTCCCAAAGCTGTCGCCATGTTGCTTATTTATTCCTGGCCTGGATGAACTAGGATGAAGACTTTACTTCTGACAATTTGGCACCCCAGAGATGGGACTCCAAGCTAACCTCTCCAATGGACTGAGACTGGTAAGCCCCATCTTGCCGGCAGCAGACCCCCTTGTGTCTGTAGATGGGTTTCCCAGGCCTTTCCATGTGGAGCCAGGGTAGTAAAGGGACTTTTGAGAGTTTGAGCTCAAGGGCTGCTTTGGAAAGAAGATGAAGGTTGAGTACCTCTAAATTTTAAGTTTAAAGTCCAGGGGAACTTTTTCCCTTTTTTCCCAATCACAGTTGGATTTTACTCCTTCTGGTCTTTCCTAGCTGCAGAAAGGATCTGTTTAATTGGCAGAACCTGGAAAGCATGGGGATTTGGTCAGAGTGTGCTACAATCCTTACCGGAACCACGATGTACGGAGAACACGATGACACTTCATATCTGGTAACAACGGTTTAATCAGGATCAAGAGGAACAAAAACAAAGACCTGTGGGAACAAGGCTCTTTGCCAGAACAAAGTTTGCGCTGGGAGCTACCGCCTCCCAGCGTTATTTAAATCCATTTCCAAATTAACACCACCCATTACTTAATCACAACCGCACCCAGTGAAATATTCTCCACCCATCCACCCTTCCGCGTTTTGTCCTGTCATCGTCCAATCAGCATTCCATTACAATTAACATTTCATTCCCTCTATACTCTTAAAGGTACCATGCACACTCTGGAATTCACGTCTTCATTCCGTCAGTTGGGATTCGGTTAGCCACCAAACACCTGATCGGCGGTCTACCATTCTTCTGTGCATGCGTGTTATTTCTTCGACACAGGCATGGCGTCTCAGCTCCGCTGAGTTATCCAGGATTCTGTTAAACAGCGAAATGCCCATCGGAGGATGTTCGGCTTGCATTTTCAAATCGATAATCTGCAGTTCTGTGCTGGTCTCCCCTTTTCATATGTCGAGCCCGGGAGGGCTTGACAGTAGGACCTTTTGTTAAGGAAAAGGGAGAGGCTGTGGGAAAATGGAATGCAATGAGTGAATGAGAGAATTGGATTTGGGCAACTAGCTGGTAAGGCCCTGTAAGCAAAGCCCACCTATATGAGGGGCCCGTACTCAAATGCACAAAGCACAGGTCCTCACAGAATTCTTCTAAGTCTGAAAACTGATAGGTGGTGTGTAAATGAAGGCCGTGTACCTGTGTGGCAGATTCTCCTCAGACAATGTATTTTTGAGGTCTGCAAAGCCACGGGGGTCCCTAAACTGGAAGGGCCACTTACTCCGTGTAGGGACTGGAGTCCTTCCTGGGCAATTTTTTAGTGCCCAAAAATTGAAGCGAGGCGGCAGGTCTGTTGTCGCTAAGAGCGGCTGGGAAGTGCTGCTAAGGAGAAAAAAAAGACCGACTGAGCCAATTTGGACCCCACATCGAAAGGGGAACATGGGTAGCTGCAGTTCGAGGGTTGGAATTAGGACACTTATTGGAGATGTGCTCGAGGTGTGGGACAAGAGGCTGAGTGTCTGTCCTGGATGGTAAGAAAAAGAAAAAAGCGAGCAAGACAAATTTGTGAGAATGAGCTTTGCTTAAGGCTTTGCTAGGGAAACCAATTTGGCAAAATAAAGGTACTAAAAAGGAAGGGAAAATAAGATAGTGATTCTCTTTCTCTCTCTATGCAACCACGTGGTATGTTTAAAATGTGTGCCTTCCCTAACTTGAGTTATCAGAAATTTATGGTGGGAATCACTAGAATGTGTAAAACTAAGACTTCTGTTTCCTTTTCTGTTTTCCTTGTCTTTGTGTATATATTTGTCAAAGTCTTTGTCTGTGAGGTAAATGTGACTGCTAACTGTTTCAAATCCAAAGAGAAAAGAATTTTAAATTCTGCTATAAAGTTTCCTTAAAATAAGCCACAAAAAAGGAAATGCCTCACTCTGTTTGTTTGGCCAACAAACAGGTGAAGAAAAATGTGTTTGTTTGTTTGTTTGTTTTCCTTTTTCTCTCTGTGTACTCTTAAGAACAGCCCAAAGTTAGCAGGAGGGAATGTTTTAAGTTTATCTGCTAGAAGGTTTCACTCTTGCATTTAATAATATATAATAAAGTTGGAAGGGACCTTGGAGGTCATCTAGTCCAACCCCCTATACGAACTTTATCAAATGCCTTACTGAAGTCCAAGAAAATTATATTCACAGCATTCCTCTAGTCCACTAATTTTGTAACTAGGTGAAAGAATGCAGTAAGATTTGTCTAGCATGATCTGTTTTTAACAAACCCATGTTGGCTTTTAGTAATGACTTTGTTTGCCTCTAGGTGTTCGCTGACTCGTTTGATTATCTTTTGCAGAATCCTCCCAGGTATTGAGGTCAGGATGATGGGTCAGTAGTTTTCTGGATCTATTCTTTTTTATTTTTTTGAAGAGGGGAAATACATCAGCTCTATTCCAGTCCTCATGTAGTTTCCCAGTGCTCCTGGATCTTTGAAAAATATAGTTCAGTGGTTCTGAGATCACATCTGTCAGTTTCTTGAGAACCTTGCCGTGTAATCCATCTGGTCCTGGTGATTTGAACTCTTCTAGGCTCTTCTAGGATAGGTGCTCACTTACCATTTTTCTTGCCTAACTTAACTTGTGTTTCTAATCTATTTTTATGGTACTGTTTTTGATAAGTTGGACTGGGTTTTTTTTATTCTTTTTGACTTTGGTCACAAGCCTTAGTTCATTTTGAGCCTTAGCTTTCCTCACCTCATCTTTGCAGGCTCAGACTATTTGCTAATATTCTGCTTTAGTTACGTGCCCCTCTTTCCACTTTTTATACTTGTCCCTCTTATCTTTCAATTGACCAGAGAGTTCTTTATGCAGCCATGCTGGTTTCTCTTGAGAGCTATTATTTTTCTTCTTTGTTGGTATTGTGCTAGACTGGGTTATGTTTTTTTTAAAAAAAAGATTCCCAAGCTTCTTGAGTTGTCTCCCCTTGAAGATTCTCATCCATGGAATCCCTCCCAAGCCCTCTCAAGTTTATTGAAATTAGCTCTCTTAAAGTCCAAGACTCTAGTTTGATTTTCTATTGTCATGTGCTTCCTATGCACCTTAGTTAGCTGACTAGCAGAAAGTTCATCTATTTGCCCTTTCATATTGACCCAAATGCATTCAAGACAGTTTCCATCATTGTTGTGTCCTATTTCTGTAGATATGTAGTTATTTCTTATAGAGAGAGCAACTTCTCCTCTTTTATTTGGTCTGTTTCTTTTAAATAATTGAAATCCCTCTAGCTGAGTGTTCTATTTGTGGGTTTTATCCCACCATGTTTCTATAATGACAACTATATCATATTTGCCCTCATTCTTTATGACTGACACCTATGTGTTAGTGCACTTTATGTGACACTCGCTATTAAAAGCTTGATTTTGCTTCATAACAAGGTTGATATTCTTGTCCACACACATCTATGTTACTTGCACTGCTAACCCTGTAATTTTTGATTGCTGGGGACAGGGATGTTCTGTATCAATTAACTCACTGTCCCTTGTTTAAATATTCCTCCAGAAAATCTGTGAGTTTATTGCCAAGTAACTCAGTTCCTTTCTTTGATGGATGCAAAGAAAGTTTCTTTTGTACATTGTTTCATTGGACCAACTACAGACATTATGACCATTCAGCATGAATCCCCGGCTAGCTAGACAGAATGGTCCTCAAACATGCCTTTCATGGTTTCCAAAATTGTCATTTCTGATTGGTGAGTTTAAATTTGTCATTTATGATTTTTTGGTCAGTGTCTGTTGTTGGGTTAATTTCCTTCTCAATTCTGTCCAAAAGGTGTTAATTTTTGTTCCAGGGGGAATCCAGTGTTAAATTATTTTATTGTTGTGTACCTTTTGGTGTTTCTATTCTAATCCTGTCAATCCTAATTGCTGTTAGCAAGTGTGTGTTAAGTGTCTGTGAGTCAGACTAGTTTGTATTGGGTCCTTCTTGTATTTGCCAAGATATTTTATCTTTGGAGTGAGGGGGGGGGTGTCCTGCCAGTTGGGTCCTGCCCCAAGCTCTGGAAAATCATTCTGCAATGTGTTGTAAATGAGTTTGTGTTCTAAATGTGTTTTATCTAGCCATTCTTTTCCTGAAAAATGTGTGTCTATCTACAAGAGCCTTTTGAAGATCAAGTCTGCTTGTGTGGGGAAATAATTTTCTTAAGTAACTTTTCTTATCCTATCACTTATTGGTGAAACTACTATGAAGCTTTCGTGAAACATATAAGCATTTCTCAATCTCTAAAACTATGTAGTCTATTTTAGAGTAAATGTTCTCCTGCCTCTGGAAAATTGCATACCTTAAAATATTAGGCTTTTAAAATTATTTGGAGCTTTCAGCATTCTCAAGCTGCCCAGCTGCAAATGTTCAAGTTCAAAAGTGAAACATTACAGATATGTTCTCTTACCAGAATACAGCCTTTGTTTTATCATCTGGGATGTCCTCATTTGTCTGCCTGTTTCTTTGACCACTGCGATATTGATGCCTTTTCAAACTGCCTGAAAGCTACCCTCCTTCCAATTCTTTTCTTTCCCTTTGTTCTCCATACCTTTTGTCTGCCTCTCCTGGGAGAGTCCACCCAGAAAGGAGGGGAGACCTTGTTGTTGTATCTTTCAGCCTTCCATAGATGACAATCCTCCCCCAAACCTTTGGAAGCAGAACACACAGGTCCAGATGCTGCCTCCATCCATTTGAGCCATGGAATTAGGTTTTGAATCAAGCCATCCACTAAAAAGCCACCATGCAATCTGAGTGGAACATCTTCCCAAGTCCTACCATTCCCCCAGATGCCTTTGAGAGCTGCAGAAGGAAGGAGCCCAGGAGCCACTGGTACCATGTGAAGCCTCAGGAAGAAAAAAATAGACTATGGAGGGAGGGTGGAAAGTCATTGTAAAACTTTTCTTTCTTGCCACATTTGTATTGAAACAAGCCAGTTGAATGTATTAATGGAGAGATGGCATTTGGGAATAGTTGGCACAGCAAGTACTGAACACCTTGGACTGCTGTCTGGTGGGAGGAATAATTTATCCAGAATGTTTGTATTACCTGTTTTGTAAAGTAGCTGCATATACATGCACACAAACACCAGTCACACCATTCAGAGTCTATTCCCTCCGCCTACCTTTAGTAAAGTTTCCCAGGCTGATTTTTGCTCTATTGCACCAAGGTTTTGTAGGAAAAAATGCCAGCAAATTCCAAGGGGGAAGGAAACAGCCCCCCAGGTGATTTGCAATTCTTATGCCCTGACTAAGGAAGCAACAGGAAACAGATCCCCAAACCTCAGCCCTGAATGTCTTGCACTGTTGGGCTCAGATTGGGATTCCTAGAGCTCACTATGTGCAATTTAAGAAAAATTTAATAGCCTGGCATACTGGCTAAACTTAATTGGACATTACTAACCTGGATGCACTGAACTAAACTAAGGCAGGACACAACCCTTGAAAATGGGCAGCCAGTGGTTATGTACTAAGGCAAACGATGGCTGTGAAGAATTTTCAAAGGAATGTGCATACCTGACTGGAAGCTAAAAGTGACATCCAACATTTAAAAATGATTGGTACAGAATATTGGACACTATAAATTTACACCTAACAATTTTTGCCTTCACTTTTAGAACTTTATGGGTTGCAAGTTCCCCTTTTAGGAGCCACTGAAGGGATCTTTTTCTTCTGCCTCCATTAGTGTCTTATTTTTTTTTTCTGTTGTTGTTTAATAGTTTAAAGTTTGTTTACCAAGTCCCCCTGACCAAATCAATTTTAATCTTGTGCCAATAAGTGTGTCATACATTCACACACTTAAAGCACAAAGGGGGGAATTGAGGGAAGTTAGCCCCAGAGAAGAAAATATTAAAAGGGCAGGAAAATATATTTTTCTCCAAAAAGATTTTTAAAAGCATTTTTTGAAAAGCAGAAACCTGCCCTCAAATCTCTCTGTCCCCAAGCAGGAGGCAGCCCTATACAAATGCAGATGTAAAACCATCAGGAAGGCTGGAGACAAGGAACTCAAGAAGACAAAGAGACTTAAAATCTGCATACCCCACCCAAACTCTAGGAGTCATTAGCCCAGCCCCAGGGAAGGAGGATATGACTTTTGGGACATAATAGGACTAACCCATTACCATCAAGTATACCAGAGAGACACACCTAGGCTCAGGTCAGAATACATGACACAGGAAATAGCCTCAAAGTTCATGCCACAGGAACAGGAAACTTCCAAACAAAAGGCTAGATAGGGTATAAAAACCTACTGCCCATGTGCTCAGCTCTTCTCTCCTCTGCTCTTTCCTGAAGAACCATCTTTCTGCTTCTTCAATAAACTGTAACCATCTTCCTAAAGCAGTCGCCATGTGCTTATTTATTCCCGGCTTGGATGAACCAGGATGAAGACTTTACTTCTGACAATTTGGCACCCCAGAGATGGGACTCCAAGCTAACCTCTCCAATGGACTGAGACTGGTAAGCCCCATCTTGCCGGCAGCAGACCCTCTTGTATCTGTAGATGGGTTTCCCAGGCCTTTCCTATGTGGAGCCAGGGTAGTAAAGGGAATTTTGAGAGTTTGAGCTTAAGGGCTGGTTTGGAAAGAAGGTGAAGGTTGAGTACCTCTAAATTTTAAGTTTAAAGCCAGGGGAACAAAGGAAATGTGTGTATGTCTGTGTGTGTGAGTGAGAAGAACCTTTTTTCCCAATCACAGTTGGATTTTGCTCCTTCTGGTCTTTCCTAGCAACAGAAAGGATCTGTTTAATTGACAGAACCTGGAAAGCATGGGGGTTTGGTCAGATGTAGGACCTTTTGTTAAGGAAAAGGGAGAGGCTGTGTGAAAATGGAATGGTATGATTGAATGAGAGAATTAGATTTGGGCAACTAGCTGGTAAGGCCCTGTAAGGAAAGCCCACCTATATGAGGGGTCTGTACTCAAGTGCACAAAGCACAGGTCCTCACAGACTTCTTCTAAGTCTGAAAACTGATAGGCACTGTGTAAATGGAGGCTGGGTACCTGTGTGGCAGGTCCTCCTCAGACAATGTATTTTTCAGGTCTCTAAAGCCATGGGGGTCCCTAAACTGGAAGGGCCACTTACTCCATGTAGGGAACGGAGTCCTTCCTGGGCAATTTTTTAGTGCCCAAAAATTGAGGCGGGGCGGCAGGTCTGTTGGCGCTAAGAGCGGCTGGGAAGTGCTGCTATAAGGAGAAAAAACCCGACTGAGCCAATTTGGACCCCACATTGGAAGGGGAACATGGGTAGCTGCAGTTCGAGGATTGGAATTAGGACACTTATTGAAGATGTGCTCGAGGTATGAGACGAGAGGCTAAGTGCCTCTCCTGGATGGCAAGAAAAAGAAAAAAGTAAGCAAGACAAATTTGTGAGAATGAGCTTTGCTTAGGGCTTTGCTAGGGAAACCAATTTGGCAAAATAAAGGTACTTAAAAGGGAAAATAAGATAGTGATTCTTTTTCTCTCTCTATGCAACCACATGGTATGTTTAAAACGTGTGCCTTCCCTAACTTGAGTTATCTGAAATTTATGGTGGGAATGACTAGAACAGTGGTTCTCAATCTTTCTAATGCCGCGACCCTTTAATATAGTTCCTCATGTTGTGGTGACCCTCAACCATAAAATTATTTTTGTTGCTATTTCATAACTGTAATTTTGCTACTGTTATGAATCGTAATGTAAATATCTGATATGCAGGGTGTATTTTCATTGTTACGAATTGAACATAATTAAAGCATAGTGATTAATCACAAAAACAATATAGCAATGCTTGATTAATCACAAAAATATAGCATAGTGATTAATCACAAAAACAATATCGCAATGCTTGATGGAGAAGCTTATTATTCCTTGCTCAAAAATATTGGGAGGGAGGGAAGGGGAAGGAAGGAAGGAAGGAGATTGAAGGGGGAAGGAAAGAAGGGGAAAGGAAGGAGATGGAGAAGGAAGGAGATTGAAGGGAAGGAAGGAAAGGAAGGAAGGAAGGATGGAGAGAGATTGAAGAAGGGATGGAGATTGAGATGGAGATGAAGGGGAAAGAAAGGAAGAGAAGGAAGATTGAAGGGGGAAGGAAGGAAGGAAGGAAAGGAAGGAGATGGAAGGAAGGAAGGAAGATAGAAGGAGGGAAGGAAGGAAGGAAGGATGGAGAGAGATTGAAGGGGAAGGGATGGAGATTGGAGAAGGAAGGAGATTGAAGGGGGAAGGAAGGAAGGAAGGAAGGAAGGAAGGAAGGAAGGAAGGAAGGAAGGAAGGAAGGAGAGAGATTGAAGGGGAAGGGATGGAGATGAAAAGAAGGAAGGAAGATTGAAGGGGAAAGGAAGGAGATGGAGAAGGAGGGAGATTGAAGGGGGAAAGAAGGAAGGAAGGAAGGAAGGAAGGAAGGGAGGGAGGAAGGAAGGAGAGAGATTGAAGGGGAAGGGATGGAGATGGAGATGGAAGGAAGGAAGATTGAAGGGGAAAGGAAGGAGATGGAGAAGGAAGGAGACTGAAGGGGGGAGGCACTGCCAAGGACGCACAAGCAGCTCCGCACCATTGCCCAATGAGGGGAGGAGGCTCTGGCAGAGAGCCTGGTGAAGAGCCAAGCTTAGTGACTGTTCAAAGTTACAACGGCACTGAAAAAGTGACTTATGACCATTTTTCATAAGTGTGTTGCAAATGGATGTGGAAATTTGCACTACTCAAGTGACCCTGACGACACAGATAAACCTCCAGGTGGCATCTCTAAAGCAGGAGTCTCCACTCTTTCTGGATTGGCGGCCCAGTGAGAAAGGGAGGGGCAGGTACCTTTATGCGTGCATGCACACACATGCAAATTTGGCTGCGTACGCATGCATACTACTGGGGCTGTGAGCATGTGTGCTCTGCAAATGGGGCTACTAGCGCCAATGCATGGCTTGCAGCTCGATTAGCACTGGCATAAGTGGGGTAAGCGTGTGCATGGACCATAGATTGGGGACCTTTTCTCTAAATCACAGGTATCAAAATCGATTGTGTCATGTGATGTATCACATTTTTTGCCTTTGTGGAGCCGGGGTGGGCATGGCCTGCAGGTGACGCATCCAGCCCGTGGGCTCCAGTTGGACATCCCTGCTCTAAAAGAATGCAAATGACCAGCTGTCTGCAAGGAATACAAATCCCGATATTCATTGGTCATCACAAGGACCATAATTATAAAGGTGCACTACTGAACATAAAAATTAAATGAGTAGCAAATATCCTTACCTGCCTGAGCAGCTGTAATTAGAGCTGTATTCCCTTCGTTGTCCTGCCAGTTTACATCAATATGAGGACACTGTGCTAAGGCTATTACAATATCCACGTATCCTTGGTAACAGGCAACAATAAGGCCAGTCTATAAATAAATAATAAAAAAGATGGAGGTTAAGGTGTAGTAAGCACAGTTCCTTTGAATTTACATCAGTTCAAATACTAATTATTTTAAGTTCTTTGAAGAATTTTAATATTATAAATTACTTTTCTTCGGAAAATATTTTATTTCAAGTCTGCTTTTCTACTTCATGGAAGTTAACAATAATAAACCAGCAAATAGAAATAATTCATTAAAGTAAAATAATATACCAGAAACAGAGCATAAAACAAAGATAGTTGGTATCAGAAATACCAGAATGACGATTGGTAAATGTTGGTAGATGCTTGTCTAAATAAATATTGCTTTAAAAACTGTTTTTTACATAGCAATTTGTAGGGGGAAACCATATAAATTGAAAACTTATAAAAATCAGGCATGCAACAAAAATGAGAAACTTCAAACGCAACAAAAAGGAAACAGGTGAAAGCTGGCTTCTTCAAAGTCAACCCCCAATTTATTTTTCTACTTATGAAATGGAGGTGGAAATGAACTGGTATACTGGTACTTACTTTCTCTCCAATCAATGATGTAAAGTGTCTTTAAAGTAATAGTTACAGCCTTAAACTACATTTTTCTTTAAAAAAATAATAAACATATAGTCATATAGCAAAATATTGTTTTTATGCCCCATAAAATTATTTTAAACTAAAAATAGCAAATATAATTCCAAATGTTGAGCTTGGTCTATGGGTTATCATATAAAATAAATTTACAAAGAGGTAATTTTTTTCTATCAATGTCTTCATATTAACAAAAACAATCATTATTTTCTGTAATTTATTTTATTCCAGTCTTTTAAAAAGCGGAGGTTTTTTTCTGTTTCTTCCAAAAACCATTTATGTTTTTAAATATTTGCAGTTTTGTTGAGGTATTGCAGATATTAACTTATTTCTATTGTATTTTTATAGGAATACTTTAAAAATACTATGTATTTTTGCATGCCAGCAACCAATCCGCACAAACAAGCAAAGCCCCATCCATGGGATGCAAGCAGCACACAAAACCACGCACTCTCTGGTCCATGGAAAAACTTTTCTCCATGGAACCGGTCTCTGGAGCCCAAAAAGTTGGAGATCTCTGATCTAGTACCTGCAGCCAACTGGATGCTATAAATATCCTGGGAAACAAACTGGCTGACAGAAAAAATGGGCAAAACTTTCAAAGAGTTCTCATGCCCTTTGCGGCTGAGGCCACAGGCAGTCGATGGACTGTAGGCTGACAACCTATTATTGACCTGTTTGCTCGTTTTGTTTTACCAAACAGAGCCATAATAACTGAACTATTACAACTTTATGACCCAATGTAGGCTTTGAAGTTATGTGTACAGTCCCTAACCTGATCTTTAGTTGATGAGAAACCTCTTTTTTGCCTACAATAAATATTATTTATTTTGAAGGATATCCAATATACAATGGTACTGACTTTACTAGAATCAACATTGTAGCCATCTTGTTTGTTTCATGGACATACTCATCCACCAACTTTCACAACCTAAATAGTTTCAACAGAAAATAAATCAGGAAAGTTATAAATCAGGAAATCCAATTATGGTTATAACTGTTTGTAAACTAGGCTTTAGCCTTTAGTCTGGGTAGCAAGGGGGAGACATTAACAGTATCCAGCCCTAATTTTTAAACTCCAACAAGCAGTCCAAGTACAATGTTTAAATTCCAAGGGGGAGAGGAAGAAAGGGAGGGAAGGAGTCTCGGTGAAAATAAAAGAAAGATGAAGTATGTAGTAGAAGCAAATGAAGATGTGAATGAGAACGGAGTTGATGAATACATGTAATGTGTGCCAAAAAGTATACACTGGTGTCAACTAAACTCCTGTAGGTACAGTACTGTATTTATGAGAGTAGGAATCCATTGCTTGGGGACAATTGAGTATTATACTCCAGTGAATGGTGATGGAAGAACCAGAAACAAAAAGTGTTTTGGTTTTTTTTAGAAAACTACACAGCTTCTTGAATATGATGAGAAGGAAAATACTCTTTAGGTGACATTGATTGATGGATGGATAGATGGAGGATGAATGGATGGATGGGAATTAGATAAGTATAGAAAAAGAAGTTGAGCCATTTAAGGACTCGAGAATTAATGAGAATTGTGAACCATTTGGTGAGCAGAAGGAGCGTTGGCTTACCTGAACGCCTCTTCTCAGCATGATGATGAAGAATCCACCAATGGGTTATTTCAGTCCTCCTGCCCAATCAGACTAAGTTGTCAAAGTTGTCATGCCCATCCTATTTCAACAACAGCAGAGCCACTGATGATAGTCCGAGGTGATGACTCCCAAGAGAAGTAAAAAGAAGCAACCCCCTGACACGTGGCCTAACTGACCTCTAGAGGGGTGGGCGTGGATTATTCATCATCATGCTGAGAAGAGGCGTTCAGGTAAGCCAACGCTCCTTCTCCAGCATGATGGATGAAGAATCCACCAATGGGACTTACCAAAGCCCCCACTGTCCCTATGGGAGGGAGTCAGTTGGGACCTGTGTCCCTGGTCCTGGCACTACCTGCTGCGGTATTTGCCGACCAAAGGAAGCCTCAGCAGATGCAAATTTGTCCAGTCGGTAATGCCTAATAAAAGGGGAAGACAAAGACAAAGCCATGTCGCCGGCCTACAAATATCCTCTATAGATGCTTGTGTTGCCCACGCCACAGATGTGGCAGCACTGTGAGTGGAATGTGCCGTCACATGACTTGGAACTGGCAGGGAAAGTGACACATACGCCCCTGCTATGCACGCCCTGATCCACCTGCCTATGGTAGAGGCGGATACCTTCTGCCCCATGGAAGAAGGTTGAAATGAGACAAACAGGGCTTCTGATTTACGAAAGGCTGCCGTGCGCTTGATGTAACAGCGCAAGGCCCTGAGTACGTCCAATGTGTGCCATTGCCGTTCCAGGTCATGTGGCGAACGGGGGCAAAAGTTTGGGAGAATAATCTTCTGTGCCCTATGAAACACTGTGTTTATCTTAGGGAGAAAGGAAAGATCTAACCTGAGAACCATCCTATCCTCGTGAAATGTGCACAGATCTTTCCTGATAGACAAAGCGGCCAGCTACGAGATGTGTCTGGCAGAGGTAATGGCAAATAGGAAAGCGACCTTGAGTGACAAGGATCACAAAGAACAGGTTCTAATGGGTTCAAAGGGTGAGGTAGTTAGGGCCTGCAGAACCCGGGGTAGCTCCCAGGAGACCTGTGGACCACTGGTGGCCTGCTTTTCGTGACTCCTTTGAGAAAGGAGCACACCATGAGGTGCTGAGATAAGAATTCTGATCTGTCCCAGGAGAGCACCGTGGAAAGAGCTGCTACTTGCCTTCAAATGGTGTTGGGTGAAAACCCCTTATTGATGCCCTCCAAAAGTAGTCTAAGACCTTTGGGATGCTCACTTTGGAGAGACTCAAGTGGTTCTTATCGCACGAGTGACAGAAATTCCGCCAAGTGTGATCATAAATGCAGTTAGTCGCTGGTCTCCTGGCAGCCTGAACCATATCAATCAGTGCTGACGAGTATGACTCCTGAGTCAAGGTGCAGCGTTCAAGTGCCAGGTGGCCAACTGGAGCCATTGGGGGTCTGGATGTTGTAGAGCCCCCTGCGTTAAATGTATGCGACTGTCAGGAATCCGCCACGGAGAAGTTGTGGAAAGGCTCACTAGGTCTGTGAACCATGGTCGTCTCGGCCAGTGAGGTGCAATGAATATTAGCTCTGCCTGTTCCTCTAGGATCTTCCTGACAACTGTTGGAAGCAGAGGGAGAGGCGGAAAGGCATACAATAGTCCCTGTGACCATGGACTGCATAGAGTGTCCGTCCCCTCTGCCCCCTGAGAGGGGAAGCGTGAAAAGAATCTGGGAAGTAGGGCATTTTCCAGCGAGGCAAACAGGTCTACAATCGGATGGCCAAACCTGTCTGTGATCTCCATGAAGAGATCCGGGTGTAACCGCCATTCCGAATGGTCCACTATTGACCTGCTGAGGAAGTCCGCCTGCCGGTTCGCCTCTCCCGAAATGTGCTCAGCCCTGATGGAAAGCAGGTTGGTTTCTGCCCAGGAGCCCAACGCCCAAGCCTCCGTCATGAGGGATCTGGAACGAGTGCCCCCGTGCCGGTTCACGTGAGCCTTTGCAGCTATATTGTCCATGAGGACCAGCATGTGTTGCCCCCCAATCTTGATGCAGATGTGTTGGAGAGCCAGATGGATCGCCCTGAGCTCCAACCAATTGATGTTGTGCTTCAGGTCCAACCGCAACCATTGACCCTGAGCCATCTGAGATTGGAGGTGCGCACCCCAGCCAAAGAGACTTGCATCCGTGATCAGAAGAATTCGGTGAGGCTCACTGAAGAGAGTCCCCTCGCGCATGGCTGAGGATGTCCACCAGTCAAGGGAGCGAAGGACCTGACGGGGAACCCTTACCAGTTGGTTGGAAGAACTGGTGTGCAGTCTCTGGAATGGGAGCAGGAACCATTGGAGGGTCCAGGCATGTAATCTGGCCCAAGGCACTATCATTATGAAAGATATTAATTTCCCCAGTAGCTGGGAAAGCAGAGCTAGTGTCACTACCTGCTCCCTGCGGACCAGGTCTCGGATGCTGTTTTGATGGTCTTCTAACAAGAACACGTGACAAGAGTCTGTGTCTATTACCGCGCCCAGGTGTAAGAGGCAGGTTGAAGGGACCGTCTGGCTTTTCTGAAAATTTATCAAGAACCCATGGTCCTGAAAAGTTCTGATCATAAGGGTCAGATCCAACTGGGCGGTCAGGATGGAGATTGATTGGATCAGGATGTCGTCCAGGTAACACTGGACACGTACCGGGGCCAATCTTAAGTGTGCTGCCAGAACCCCCAGGATCTTGGTGAAGACCCTAGGGGCAGAGGAGAGACCAAATGGTAGGGCCCTGTATTGGAAGTGGCGGTTGAGATGACAGAACCGCAGAAATTGGCGATGATCCGGGAGGATGGGGATATGTAAATATGCCTCTGTGAGATCAATTGAGGTCATGAAATCTCCCCGCCTGACGCTGCCCAAGATGGAATGGAGCGTCAGCATCCTGAACTTCCGATACTGGAGTTGGTAGTTCAGGTCCTTGAGGTCAAGGATTGCCCTCCATCCCCCTGAGGATTTTGGGACTACAAACAGGATGGAGTAATATCCCTTTCCTACCTGGTCCGCTTGGACCTCCTCTATGGCCCTGATGCTTAATAAATGTCGAATGGCATCTGTTATGAAACCCCTTTTTACTGGGTTTCTCAAGATTGGACAAGAGATGAAATGATCTCTGGGTCTGGTTATGAACTCCAGGGACAGGCCCTCCCTTATGGTCTGTAGTATCCAGGAGTCTGTGGTTGTGTTTTCCCATTGGCGGATGAAAAGGGCAAGTCTGCTGCCAATGGGAGGGGTCCCCCCTAAGTCACTTGGAGCGACAGAAGGGACAACCCGCTCTGCCTTGAAAGGAAGACTTGTTCTGGGTCTGGTGTCAGGGCTGGTCCCTATAATTCGTCCTGTCAAATGGATGGTCAGCCTTGGGAGTAAAGGGATGATATGTTTGTACAGCCTCTGCTGTTGCACCAGTCCGAAAGGACTGATAGCGGCCAGAGGGAACAAACCGCCTGTTTGCTCTCTTAGCCAAATGAGAGATAACCTTCTGTTTCTGTTTGTTCTCCACCAGCTAGGGTGTTAATGCCTCCCCAAATAGCCGGCCGCCCTTAAATGGAGCCATGGCCACATGCCGTTTGTGTTTACTCTCAGCCCTCCAGTTCTTAAGCCAAAGCAGCCTCTGTGCGACGACGCTGGAAGCCATTGCTCGGGCTGAGTGCCTGGCAGCGTATAAGGACACGTCCGCCATGTACTCAGAGGTTGCTATAGTTTGGTCAGGTCCTGGTGGACTCTAACCTCCTCTAGGGGGATCCTCTCCTAAAACTGTCTAAGCCAAATGACGGAAATTCTGGTGAAAAAGGAAGTGGAGGTTGCCGCCTTTGCTGCCCACGCAGATGCTTGGTGAGCTTTGCGAAATGCTAGCTCGGATTTCGTATCCTCCGCCTTAAGGGCATCAGAAACATCTGCTGGTAGCCTGGCAGCTGAGAATAGTGGGGCTAGGGATTCATCCACTTTAGGTACCTCCAATAGATTGGTTAAATTTGGGGCCATATCTACTAGCTTGTGCTCAGCTCCACCCTGGGAAGGTTGTGTGGCCGGGGATTCCCATTATTCCTGAACATTTTTAAGGACTAAAGGGGGACAGGGGATTTGCTGACACCGAATTACCAGTTCTGAGAATAGCGGATCCATGTCCTGGGTAGAGGAAGTTTCTGGGGTGGGAATAGGGTCAGAAGTGATCTTACCCGCTGCACATGCCCTGCGAAGTAAAGATGGAAAAAGCGAAGCGTTAAAGAGCTCTGCCATGGGATGAGAATCTTGTGGAGGCTCCTCATAATCTGACCACTGGTCTGAAGTGCAGTCATAATCAGAAGAGTTGGAAGAGTCGGATCCTGGTGAATGGGGGGACAAGATAGCACTAGGGTGGTCAAGCAACTGTCTCGTGTTGAGACGGTTGGCACTGATGAAGATCTTGGCTTGGATGAAGGTTGTTGATGACCTGATGAGGCCATCGTTTGAAGGACTGCCTGCGATATCATGGCCTGCAGCTGATCAGCAAAGGAGGGATCCTGTGAAGAACGAAGCCCTGCTGCAGTCACGGCAAAGGTCACTGTAGGTTCCGTGGAGGGGCCCGCTGGCTCGAGTTTCTCCCCAAAGAGGGGTGGGCCTCCCTAACCAAAGGTCTGTACTGAGACCTGCTGAAGCTCTTGCTCTGGGGACCATGCCCATGTTGAAGTAAGTGGTTGCGAGTCCACTCCGGGAGCTGTAAGCGGGGGAAGTGGTGATTTGCGCCTTTCCCCAGCTGACAATTGTTGAGCCCGGGAGAATTGCTTCTCCAGGGCCCGGTGAGAGCGATCGGCCTGCCTGTCAGCTGACTTGCTTGAGCTCTTAGATTTAGACTTAGCTTTGGCCTTTACCTTAGCTGTGGTTTCTTAAATTTTTTATTTTTTTTTCCATTTGTGCATCATACAAAATACAATTTTGGAATAAAATAAATTCATAACCATTGGTACCGCCTGCCCATTCCCCCCAGGCCGCGTCCACCCTCTCTAAAACCTTCCCTACTTCCCTCCTCTTTCTCCCCTCCCCTCCTACTCTCTTCCCCTCCCCCTCTCCTCTTACCGTCCTACTTCCTCCCTACACCTTCTTCTCCTCTCATCCCTCTCAAACACATGAACGCAGCATAGGGGAAATGCCCAGGCCGCACCTTTCTTATAAACTACCATATCTATATGATCCTTACCCACCCACTCTATCCATCTTCTCCATACAATAATATATCTTTCTTGTGTATGATCCTTCAAATAAGCAGAAATTTTTGCCATTTCTGCAAAACTAGAAACTTTAAATATCCATTCTTCTAAGGTAGGCAAGGAGTCTTTCTTCCAATATGAACCTACTAGTAACCTTGCCGTGGTTAATAAATTCAACATTAAAGTAGTTTCTTTGTCATTTAGATCCACAAAAATACCCAATAAAAATAATTGAGGAGTAAACTTTATCTTCCTTCTAAAAATCTTTTGAATGTTCCACCAAATCATAATCCAAAAAGCCTTTACCTTTTTGCAATTCCACCAAATGTGAAAATATGTCGCATCTTTATTGCCACATCTCCAACATTTGGGCTGTATATTAGAATACATACAAGATAATTTTTTAGGATTTAGGTGCCATCTATAAAACATTTTATAAAAATTTTCCCTCAAATTTTGAGCTTGTGTAAATTTAACATTTCTAATCCAAATTGTCTCCCATAAATCCAAAGAAATCGGTTCCTGTATATTCTGAGCCCATTTAATCATACAGTCTTTGACCAATTCTGTTTCCGAGTCTAACTCTAATAAAGCATTATAAATTCTTTTTATATGAGCCTGGCTCTGATTTTTAATCTGAATAACCAATTGTTTATCTTCTAATGTTATTCCCTCTTTCTTATCTACAGTCCACCTGTCCACTATTTGTAAATATTGAAACCATGACTGTAGAATATTTTCTTGCCTTAATACATCTAGCGATTTTAAATGCCAATCCAAACTTGACCAAATTAATAATTCTTTATACGAATTCTATCAAAGTTCATCCCTTTAGAGATTCCCTCAATTGCATGTCTGGGAATCCCCCAGATAGGTATTTTATAATTTAACCTATAATAATACTTTTTCCAAACACGAAGTAAGGCATTCCTCAGAATATGTGATTTAAAAATCCGGTCGACTTTCTTATTAAAAATTAAGTATGCATGCCAACCGTACATTAAATCCCAACCTTCCAGAAAAAGAATATCCTTATTTGTTAAATTAAGCCAATCACTTATCCAAGTTAAGGCAGCTGCATCATAGTATAATTTCAAATTAGGTGCCTTAAGTCCTCCTCTTTCTCGGGCATCTTGCAAAATCTTAAACTTAACCCTTGTTTTTTTCCCAGCCCAAATAAAATTGTTAATACCCTTCTGCCATTCCTCCAAGTTTACCTCTTTTTTTAAAATAGGTATCATCTGAAACAAGAAAAGAAACTTTGGTAGAACATTCATTTTTACAGCTGAAATTCTCCCCAACAATGACAATTGCAATTTTTTCCAATCCTTTAAATCCTTTTGTACTTTTCCCCATAATGGTTCATAATTGTTCTTATACAATTTTCCATTTGAAGCAGTTAAATATACTCCCAAGTATTTAACCTTTTTTACCATCTGAAAACCTGTAGTTTTAACCAAACTTTCCCTATCCTTAACTGACATATTCTTATCTTAGTCTTATAATTGTTTAACTTTAAAACCAGAAACATTCCCATACTGTGTTATAAGTTCTAATAAGCAATCAATCGTTTGATTCGGTTGTTCCAAAATTAAAACCAAATCATCCGCAAAAGCCCGCAGTTTATACTCATTCTTATCTTTATACCCTTGACTACCGTTGATTCTCGAATCTGGATCAACAAAATTTCCAACGTTAAAACAAATAACAATGGAGATAATGGGCATCCTTGTCTTGTCCCTTTTTCAATATTGAAAGTCTCAGTCAATCCCCCATTTACAACAATTTGAGCAGATTGTTGCTGATATATAGCTTTAAGTGCATATAGAAACTTATTCCCAAAATTCATTTTCTCTACCAATGAAAATAAAAATTGGCAATCTAGTTGATCAAAGGCTTTTTCAGCATCCAAAAATATAAAAGCCACAGGAATCTGATTATTCTTATCCAAATACTCAATTAAGTTTATGATTTGTCTTACATTATATTTCATATATCGCCCTGTTATAAATCCTGATTGATCACTATGAATCAAGTCCTTCATAACCTGCATTAATCTATTTGCCAAAATTTTAGTGAAAATCTTATAATCAACACTTAACAATGATATTGGCCTATAATTCTTGGGCTCTGTGAGATCTTGATCCTCCTTCGGAATCAGTGATATAAAAGCTCTTTTCCAAGAAGGAGGAACTTGTGCTCCCAACAAAATACTATTAAAGAGCTCCTTTAATGGCTCCATCATTTCTTCAGATAAAATCTTATAGTACCTTGATGTCAATCCATCTGTTCCTGGAGACTTTCCCACCTTTAACTGCTTAATAACTAAACCAATTTCCTCCACAGTAATTAAACAATTCATCCCATTTTGTTGTTCCTCAGAAAGTTTAGGAAAATGTGCTGATTGTAAATATTTATCTATATCCAATCCCTTTATATTGTCACTTGAATATAATTTTGTATAAAAATCTAAAAAACTCTTTTTAATCAAATTTTGCTGAAAAACCTCAGTACCTTTATATTTTACTTTCTCTATAATCCTAGCTTTCTGTTTCTTTCGTAACTGATAAGCCAACCACCTCCCAGGCTTATTCGCATTACAAAAAGTATTATAAGACAGATTGGTAGCCACCTGATCTGCCATCAACATATTAAATTGTTCCCTAAGCATCTTTATTGAAACCTTTAAATTATTATCAGTTGGATTAAGAATAAGCGCTTCTTCTTTTAATTTAATCTCTTCTTCTATTTCTCTACATCTTTGTAACCTTTTATCCCTAGAAACTTTATTTAAATGAATCAAGATTCCCCTCATATACGCCTTACTGGCGTCCCAAACCATGGGCATCGATGTACCCTTGTTCATGTTTAAAGCAAAAAACTCCTTTAAATGCTCTTTACATTTTTGTACAAACTCTTCCCGAGTAAACAAATTTTCATTCAGTCTCCAGGGTCTTCTATTCCCATCTTCCAAGTATAGCTCCATCCACACCGGACTATGGTCTGATAGAGTCCTGGGAAAGATTTTTACCTTCCTCACCCTAGAAAGAAAATCACTAGTAATCAAAAAGAAGTCAATCCTTGAAAATGACTGATGTCTATCCGAATAAAAAGTGAAGTCTCTATCACTTATGTTCCTTTCTCGTCAAATGTCAATAAGCTCCAATTCTTCTTTCAAATCAAAGAAAGTTTTGGGTAATTTAGTTTGAGTAAAGGTTTTAGAAGAACTCTTTTTATCTATAGTTGAGTCTAAAACTCCATTCCAATCACCCATCAAAATTACAGATTTGTAATCCAACTGAGATATCTTCCCATGCAAAAACTTATAAAATTGCTTCTGTTGCTGATTAGGAGCATATAATCCAACAATAAGAACTTTCTTGCCTTGTATTGGTAATTCCACAAAGACATATCTTCCTTCAGAATCAGCCTCAATTAGTTTAGGTGAAAAGATTTTCTTCACATAAATTACAACACCCCCTTTTTTCCCTGGAGCTGGAGCCATAAAATGTAATCCCAGGCGAGATTTATCAAAAAAAATTGAATCCTTTGAAGTTATATGAGTCTCTTGCAAGCATATCAAATCATTATTATGTTGTTTCAAATAATGAAAAATCTTTCTCCATTTCTGTGGTGAATTTAAGCCATTAACATTCCAGGTCAAGAACTTGGCCATCTCCACCGGCCTGGAGCCTCTGGAGCATGGCCTGTAGATCAACTGTCGACGATCTTTTAGGTCTTGCCCCTCCCACAGGCTCTGTAGTAACCATTCCTTCTACCTTATCACCACTCTTCTGCTGCTGCTCTTTTTCTTTACGTTTGTGGGCAGCTCGTGTCATCCTTTGATCTTTTATCTCAAGATTCTGTACAGCTTGTTCCATGACCATCATTGAAGAGGCTCCTGCCATAACAGGCTCTTCAATTATCCTTGTTTGTGAGGGTGAAGACGATCTTGCCTTTAAAATAGATGATAAAAATCTCTTGCCTTTGAGACTGTAGTTAATCTATGACGTGTCCCATCATAATTCAATACTATTCCTCTTGGAATCTCCCATCTGAACTGAATTTGACGATGTTTTAACTCATCAGACAGAAAAGTAAAGTCTTTTCTGCCTCTTAGAATTTTGGGAGGTATTTCTTTTAAAATTATCACATCTTGATCTGCAAAGCCTGTATAATTTCATTACGAATAAATCTTCTAGAAAAATAAATAACCACATCTCTTGGTAGGTTTCTCTGTCTAGCAACCCGTGAGTTGACTCTAAAAAAATTTTCTATCTCATTCCCAATTATTTCAGGTCTCCATCCAAGATTAACAGCAGTATCTTTCACAATAAGCATCTTTAAGTCCTCCTGAAAGTTTTCTCTCAATCCTCTGATATGCAATGCAAACTCCATCTCTCTGTATTGTGGAATAATTTGTTCATCCTGTGTAATTTCTATCTTATTCTCCACCTCTTCCATTCTAGATTCCAGTCTTGTTGCATTTTCAGTAATCTCCTCCATTTTATCGTCAATTCTTTCAATATGCAGAGCAAGACCTTGAAATGCAAATAGGATGTCCTCCCTGACTTGCTTGTTTTTTTTCTCCAATAGTTCTTCTATAATAGCCCTCTCTGCAATTATAAGATCTTTTACTTCCTCTTTAATATCCAAAGCATTCTTTTTTAAAGCTTCTTGTAAGTCTTTAAGAGAAATTGCAGGAGGAGGGGACGGTGGGGGTGATTTTGGTTTCTGAGAAACAGGCTGAGACATTGGAGAGGAGATGGAAGCTTTAGGAGCAGGGAGCAAAGGTTTTGAAGCCATTCTCTTAAATAAAAAGGAGCAAAATTCTTGCCTATAAAATCACAGTTCTCTAAATAGTAGCAAAAAAAAGAAAAGAAAAAAAGAAAGAAAAAAAAGAGAAAAAAGAAACCAAGTTCTTGTCTCTATATTTAAAACATTGATCTATATCCAACTTTTAACTTTGTTGCTAAACCAAACAAGAAAGACGGTCGCCATTTTGCCTTTCACTTTCCCTTTCTTCAAAAGGGAAAGTAAACAATAAAAAGAGGAGAAGATACTTGCTGGAGTTAAAGTCACAATCAATCTTAAATGCAGTTTCTCCTGGTCTGCTCCGTCTGCATTTGAATACTCACAAGCCTCCAAAAAAAGCAGATGTGGGAGCGGCGCCTTGCTTCATCCCAAAGCTTCGGGACAAAGACGTCCTGGAATGCAGAGATGGCTCAGGCTCCGAGGGAGCTCTACCCTCCAATCCCTGAAATTATAGGGATCCAGGGGAGCTCTTACCTCTACCTGAGCAGCTCTACTCTTCCCTTTCTCCCAGGGAGGAGATTCAAGCCGCAGGACAGCTGATTGTAAAAGTCCTGCGGCTTTTACACAACCCAGGAACAAGCTGCTTTGTGAAAAGCAGCCATCGTAGCTGCTTGATCCACAGGAAGTCCCTTAGCTGTGGTTTCTTGACCAGGAGATTTGTGACTGGGTTGCTTGATGGCAGCAGAAGCCTGTGGCTCAGTGTTGTCTCCATGGTTAATCGAGAAGGGTTCCTGATGTGGCACTGGAAAGATCTTGCTCTGCAAGAGACGTCAGTTACCCACCGTGATGGGACTGACTGCACGTGGATCAGCGTGGTCCACCCCACTGGCCAAGCAGGACTCATGCTGGGCGCATCAAGGCACTCGTCACCAGGGGAAGAGGTAAAGTTAATGTGTCCGTAATGCACAGACTTGTGGCCCGTGTGGTGACGAGATCTCATGTGTCTCACTTTAGTGGCGATGGTCAGGTCCTAGTGAGCAACCACTAGATGCAGAGTGGCAGAAGGCTAAGGCGAAGGACTGCTAAGCAACAAAGGCCTGAGCAAAATTGTATGTTCAGTGGAGAATTGTTGCTTAGAGGTGCCAATATAGTTAAATCAGGGAGTAGAAAAAGGGTCCATGAATTTAGGTTGTGAAAATAAATTCCGAATGAGATTGGAAGCTGTCAACTGTACATTGGTCTAAATCAGTGGTTCTCAACCTTTCTAATGCCGCGACCCCTTAATATAGTTCCTCATTTTGTGGTGACCCCCAACCATAAAATTATTTTTGTTGCTATTTCATAACTGTAATTTTGCTACTGTTATGAATCGTAATGTAAATATCTGATATGCAGGGTGTATTTTCATTGTTACGAATTGAACATAATTAAAGCATAGTGATTAATCACAAAAACAATATAGCAATGCTCGATGGAGAAGCTTATTCTTCCTTGCTCAAAAATGTTGGGAGGGAGGGAAGGGGGAGGAAAGAAGGAAGATTGAAAGGGAAAGGAAGGAGATGGAGAAGGAAGGAGATTGAAGGGGGAAGGAAAGAAGGAAGAAGAGAGAGACTGAAGGGGGAGGGATGGAGATGGAAGGAAGGAAGATTGAAGGGGAAAGAAAGGAGATTGAAGGAGGGAGGAAGGAAGGAAGGAAGGAAGGAAGGAAGGAAGGAAGGAAGGAAGGAAGGAAGGAAGGAAGGAAGGAAGGAAGGAGAGAGATTGAAGGAAGGAGAGAGATTGAAGGGGAAGGGATGGAGATGGAGATGGAAGGAAGGAAGGAAAATTGAAGGGGAAAGGAAGGAGATGGAGGAGATTGAAGGGGGAAGGAAGGAAGGAAGGAAGGAAGGAAGGAAGGAAGGAAGGAAGGAAGGAGAGATTGAAGGGGAAGGGATGGAGATGGAAGGAAGGAAGATTGAAGGGGAAAGGAAGGAGATTGAAGGGGGAAGGAAAGAAAGAAGGAAGGAAGGAGAGATTAAAGGAGATGGAGATGGAAGGAAGGAAGGAAGGAAGGAAAGAAAGAGATTGAAGGGGAAGGGATAGAGATGGAAGGAAGGAAGGAAGATTGAAGGGGAAAGGAAGGAGATGGAGAAGGAAGGAGACTGAAGGGGGGAGGCGCTGCCAAGGACGCACAAGCAGCTCCGCACCATTGCTCAGGGAGGGGAGGAGGCTCTGGCAGAGAGCCTGGTGGAGAACCAAGCTTAGTGACTGTTCAAAGTTACAACGGCACTGAAAAAGTGACTTATGACCATTTTTCACACTTATGACCATTGCAGCATCCACAGGGTCATGTGATTTACATTTCGATGCTTGGCAACTGATTTATATTTATCGTCACATTGTTCCAGGGTCACATGATCCCCTTTTGCAACCTTCTTACAAGCAACGTTAATGGGGGAAACCAGATTCACTTAACAACCATGTTACTAATTTAATCTCTTTCTCCCTCATTCTTTCTCTCTCCCTCTCTGTCTCCCTCTTTCTCTCTCTCCCTCTCCACCTATTTCTCTCTCTCCCTTTCTTTCTCTCTTCCTCTCTTTCTTTCTCTCCCTCTCCCTCCCTCTTCCTTTCTTTCTCTCCCTTTCTCCTTTTCTCTCTCCCTCTCTCCCCCCTCTATTTCTCTCCCTCCCTCTCTTCCTTTCTCTCTCTCCCTCTCTCTCCCTTTCTCTCCCTGTCTCCCTTTCTTTCTCTCTCTCCCTCTTTTTCTCTCCCTCTGTCTCCCTTTCTTTCTCTCTCCTTTTCTCCCTCTTTCTCCTTCTCTCTCTCCCTGTCACTCTCTTTCTCTCTCTCCTTCTTTCTATTTCTCTTTCTCTCCCTCTCTCTATTTCTCTCTCCCTCTCTTCTGCTCAAAGGTCCTTAAAATCCTTAAAAGTTATGCTTGGGTGGAAGACTTTTTCTTTTACAGATGGGGTGGTTTGGCAGACAAGTACTCAAAAAAAGGAAAAAAGTGCGAATAGGTATTCAGTCGCTAGCTTGAAGTTTGAACGACTTCTTTCTCTTGCCACAGGCTTCTAGGAGGAGCAAAAGACATCCAGCACTAAAGGGAGGTGTGATGGCAAATCGTTTAGGAAACTTTGCTCTGAACAGGGCTCTCTCAGCCTTATTGGGAAATAAGAAGAATCAGGGCTGTTTTTCTCATAGAACGCCCAGAACGGAGTTCTGGCACTTTTGGATGGAACCTTGTAGGGTAGGCAAGGCGGGTTGTATGACATGTGTGAGTTCCGGCACCTTTTTTTTTTTAAGATAAAAAGCACTGAGAAGAATAAATAAGTAAATTTGATGGCACCCTTTTGCACTGAAGTCTTTGGCTAGAAAAGTCTTTGGTTAGAAAAAGCAATCTTCTCCCCTCCTGTTCACAGAAAAGAGCCCCATCTGACAAGAGATAAATACTATAAATCACTACTTCAAAAAACAAACAGAAGGGATGTAGAAATTCCTTTCTAATTTTATGCACACATAAAACATCCAGTTGCAAATGATATAAAAGACCACAGACCACATCTGAAAAGAGTATCTGAAAAATATATAGGCCAGTACAAGACTCTGAGCGGTTCACAAGATCTGATACTAATATAGAGGCAACCCTGATGTACATACAAGCACCAATAATCATGCACACGAAGAAACACTGCCTATGATCATGTGTCAATATGCATAGGCAGCCAGTTATGATTTCTGAATTGCCATTCTCCAAAATCTACATTTTATCTTCAGTAAAAAGCCAGAGAGCTTATAAAAAGTATTTCCTAGATAAAAAAAATTAAAGGAAGTCCCAAAACATTTGTAAGTTGAGAACTACCTTGTATTCTTCACTCTACGGCCTCTGCTGTCATCTTCCCCAACAACAAATACTTATTAGCTTCATTTCCCCTTCTTCGTTGTGCTTTTTACAGCCCTTCAACGATTGTGTTGCCCTCCAAAGATGAAACAAAGGGCACTTCTACACAGTCACAGATCTTACTGCTCAAAACACGTGCTGCTATGTGAGTATCCTTACTGCTGAACTGCATCCTTCCACTAAGTTAGTCAATGCTACCTCTGGTTAATTAATGGGATGGTAGATAAAATACTATTTGGGGGAATTGCAAATTGTTCTTCATAGTAACAAGGAAGAATGGGAAAGATGTTGGCAAATTACCACATTTGACTACAAGAAAGAAGTGGGAAATTGCAAGAGCTGAGTGGCAGAACAAGGCAGGAATTCTAGCTTTTGCAGTTCCAAAGAACTACTACAATACAGTTATTGCTGCATTTTTTTCAGGGCAGAACCCAAATTAATATTACATCGGTTAACATTCTTAAGATCCAGTCAAACATAACAGAACTAGGACTTCCAGTGGCATTTGCCGCACCGATGGCGGCTTTTTTCCTAGCCACCCGTCTCGGAATCGTGTGAGAGCCGGCAAACAGCGACGATCAGCTGTTTTGTGGCTCAGAACTTTCTTCCCGGGCAAAGGGAGGAAAGTGAGCTTCTTTCTGGATAGAAGTTGAGCTCCCCTTGTCTCCCAGAGATTACTTTCTGGGAGACAAAGGCTGAGAGCTCCTTCGGAGTCTGGATCAGCTCCGCATCCCAAGACGCCTTTGTTCTCCGAAGGAGAACGAAGCCAGACGCTGCTTCCACATCTGCTACATAAGAAGAGCTGTAAGTAGATTTTAAAGCAGACGGAGCTGTTCAGGAAGAAAAGAACTGTGTTGAATTTTAATTTTAACTCATGAAGAAACATTGTTTTCTCCAGCTATTACTTTTAAGACTGGAGTGAAAGGAAAAATGGCGGAGGATTTTTGTTTCTTTGTTTGAGGACTTTCACTTTTATTGGGCAATAAAGTTTCAACAATTTAATAGACTTTGTTTATTTAAAGAGTTTCTTCTTTTTTCTTTTTTTGGGGTGGAATGGTTTTTTTACTCCCCTTTATTTTATTTTATTGTAAGAAATGTTTTTTTTTCCTTTTCATCTCTTTCTTTTTTAAAATGGCTTCAAAATGCCCTGGAATTTCTTCTCTGCCTAAAGTTTCAATTTCTTCTCCAGTAACACAGACTACACAGCAAACTAAGCCAAAGTCTCCACCACCCTCCCCACCTCCAGCATTCTCACTTAAAGATATACAGAATGTTGCTCAGGATTCTTTGGAGAAAGCTATACAAAAGATTAGGTTTGAGACAGAAGAGCTTTTGGAGCAGAAAAATCATCAGATAAGGGAAGATATTTTGTTGGCTCTTCAGGGGCTTGCGGCCCATGTAGAAAGGCTGGATGATAGGGTGGATGACGTAGCTGGAAATGTTGAAGGATTGGAAGGAAGAGTTGAAAGAATTGAAAATAATGTGAATGTAGTACAGAATGAAATTATAATGTCACAATATAGAGATATGGAGTTTACTTTGAGAATAAGAGGGTTGAAGGAGAATGTGAAAGAAGACTTGAAAGAAGAGATTGCAGCAGAATTAAGCAGCCATTTTGGGTTGTGGAATTGAAGAAATGCTGAGAGATATTGAAAATTTTTTTTAGAGTTAATTCATGGATTGCGAAGCAGAGAAATTTACTAAGAGATATTTACTTTTCTAGAAGATCACTTCGTAATGAAATTATACAGGCTTTTTACAAACAAAGATTTCAAATTGCAGCTCAAGATGTTATAATTTTAAAGGAAATACCCTCAAAAATTTTGAGAAGAAAAGATTTTGCCTTTTTGGCTGAGGAGCTTAAGAAGCGTCAGATTCAATTTAGATGGGATGTACTTGTTGGTATAGTGGTGAACTATGCTGGAACACGTTATAGATTAAATACAATTTTGAAAGCAAGAGATTTTTATGTTTCTGTTCTGAAAGCAGGCGCACCACCATCTCCACGATCTAGAAGAAATGAAGGACAGTTGGCTGCAAGAGCAATGTCACCAACAGGAGAAGAGTTGTTGGTTGAATCAATGCAACAATGTTTGGAGATAAGAGAAGATCCAAAGGAACAGAGAATCACTCGTGCAGCCCATAAACGTAGAGAAAAACAACAACAAAAGTTAGATGCTGGAGTTACAACACAGGTGATTATCTCGGAGCCAGTGGGAGGAACAAGACCGAAGAGGTCATCAACTGCAGATTTAGATGCAGTGTTCCAAAGACTTCAAGCCATGAGACATGGCAAAGTTCCTGACATGGAATGTTAATGGATTGAATTCACCACAGAAAAGAAAGATTTTTACTATTTGAAACAACGTAAGAATGATGTTGTATGTTTGCAAGAGACTCATATTGCTTTAAAGGATGAAAAATGTTTGATTAACTCCCGGCTGGGAGTACATTTTACAGCCTCTGCTCCGCAGAAAAAAGCAGTAGTAGTTATTTATGTGAGGAAAGACTTATTACCAAAGTTAATTGATTTTTATCCACAAGGAAGATATGTTATTATTGATTTATTATTAAATGGCAAGAGATGTCTTGTCATTGGATTATATGCTCCTAATCAGCAACAAAAATACTTTTACAAGATGATACATCAGAAAATAATTCAATGGGATTATAAATCAGTAATTATGATGGGAGATTGGAATGGTGTTTTGGACTCAATTAAAGATAAGAAGGGTTCTTCTAAATCTCCTAATCATTCAAAACTACCTAAAGCCTTTTTTTATTTGAAGGATGATTTGGAACTTAGAGACATTTGGCGTGAACGGAAAAGATTTTTAAGAGAAAGATAAAGTTTACTCCGCAATTATTTTTGTTGGGTATTACTGTAGATTTTGATGTTAAAGAAATTAATTTGATGTTGAACCTTATAACAGCTGCAAGACTATTGGTGGGGCAATATTGGAAGAAAGATTTATTGCCTACTTTGGAAGAATGGATACTTAAAGTTTCTAATTTAGCAGAAATGGCGAAAATCTCCGCCTATTTGAAGGATCACTCGCAAGAGAAATATATTATGGTTTGGAGAAGATGGATTATGTTCAGAAGAAATATGAGATTGAAAAGTATTATCTTGCTTTTGAGTAGTTTTTAGATAATTATTAATAGTTTTAATTATCTTATTATCTTTGATTTAATTTGTTAATATTTGTTTGAAGAAGGAGTTAAAGTGTGTTATGGTTTTGTTTGATAGTATAGTTGGTTTATGTTAGTTAGATTATGTTTGTTTATTTTATTTTTTATCCTGTAATCAGCTCTGGGAAGTGGGGGAGGGGGAAGGGGTAGGGGTAGGGTTATATTGTAATAAATTTATAAAACTTTTAAATAAATTAAAAAAACATAACAGAACTACAAGAACACTAAAATTGGCCTCCTAAAGCACTCCCGTGTGGAAGGTATCAAAATATCAGAAATTCAACAGTGAGAATTTACCTCGACACAGAAACCAGAACAGATTACCAACCAATAGGAGCATAATGTCCTGCAAAGTTCTTTTTTTTTTTATTGAAAATTTTTAACATTTTACAAAATAAATCCCCTCCCCAAAACCCCCCGCCCACCCATACCCTCCCCCAACTCCCCAAACCTCCCTAACCCTCCCCTGAACCTCCCAGAGTTGATTACAGGCTTATCCAAAATGTTTCAAAAGAAAAAAAAGAAAAAGAACTTAAAACACATATAAAACGTAAGACACCTATAAATCCTAAACAAATCTAAGTACCTTAAATTAAATAAATTATTTCTAGAAAATAATAATCATTAAACACATTATAATATACTCTAAAAATCTTCTAATCTTACTTATAATATTATCCATCATTCTACATAAGTTTCTTCCAAGACACAATTTTAAGCACTACTTTCTTTAAACATCTATAACTACAATATAAAGTCTAGCATAAATCATAAGCAAATCTAAATACATTTAGTTAAACAAGTTATAGTCCCTCCGAAACACAAATTTAAACAATACTTAAAACTTAAGACATTAGAACAATCAAATTATAGTCAATCAAAAACACAAATCTAAACATTACTTAAAACTTTAAACATTAGAATCCCCACCCAAACACTAAACACATTATAATATACTCCAATCCTTCTAATATCATAAATATTATTATCATTTTCATAAGCTCCCCCAAAACACAAATTTATACATTACTTAAAACTTAAAAAAAAAAACACCTTTATACTCATTTAAATCTTATCAGATTCCATCCACATTAGACAGTTTATAACAAATTCCACCCACAAAAAACACTATAACAAATTCCATCCACAATAAACACAATAGATATTTAAGTCTTCATCAATAACAAGTTACAACCACAAAAAACCCAGTCCTTATCAATCTCAATTGTCCATTTTCATTCTCCATTCATTATCATACTGATATTATTATTGTCAGCCTCGATTATCCATTTTCGTTATGAAACTTAAAACAAATGCTTTAGGATCTGCCCTCAAAAGCTGCTCCAAATTTCCTGAGTCTCCCAACGACTCAAAAGCCAGTACATGTGGGGATTCCTTAAGCTCCTTATTCTGTTGGTCTTTTTCTTTACAATTATATGTTGCACAGATTTTCCTCTGCCCCTTCCTCTCAACTTGTTGAAGCCCCTCAAGCTGAAATTTCCCATTTTTCATCTCAGATGACCCTTCCATCCTTGAAGGTTGCTCCAAAGGATTTATAGGTCTTGCTTCTCCCACAGATTCAGCAACCACTAGGTGTGAAATTTCATTACTCTTCTTCTGTTGCTGCTTTTCTTTACAGTTTTGTGCTACACAAGTTGTCTCCTGCTCCTCAATCTGAACATGTTGAGACCTCTTAAACAGGGGTTCCCCAATTTTAGAATCTTCAAACTGTAATTCTACATCCATTTCTTCCAAAGTCTTGAACTTAATAGATGGAGATGAGCATGCCCCCAATACTGAAGTATAAAAATCTTTTGCTTGAGAAACAGTATTAAGTCTGTAACATATCCCCAGTAATTCACCACCATTCCAATCGGAACATCCCATCTAAACGAAATTCGTCTCATTTTAAGTTCATTTGCTAAAAAGGCAAACTCCTTTCTTCTTCTTAAAATTTTAGATGGGATCTCCTTTAAAATTATAACATCTTGTGAAGCAATTTGAAATCTCTTCTTATAAAAAGCTTGTATAATTTCATTGCGTAAAGATTTCTTCCCAAAGTAAATTACCACATCTCTTGGCAAATTCTTTTGTACTGCCACCGCAGAGTTGACTCTAAATAGTTTTTCAATTTCACTAAGTATTCCTTCTTTTTCTTTATTCAAAATTACAGCAAAGTCCTTTGCAACCATCTCTTTCAGATCTCCTTGCAAGGACTCTCCCAAGCCTCTAATTCTTAAGGCATATTCCATTTGACCATATTGAAGCATAAGAATCTCATTTTCCATTTCTTTTTCCATACTTTCAATTTTTCCCTCCATTAATTCCACTTTTTCAGCTACTTCTTCCACATGGGAATTCAACTTTTCAAGAACAGAAGCAACTCCTTTTAAAGCCAAGACTATGTCTTGCCTCAAAATCTTATTATTTTCTTCTAAAATCTTTTTCATTTCTGCCCTAATTTGAATTGTAAAATTTCCCATCATTTCTTGCATATCCTTCACAGTTGTTGGCTGGGCCACAGAAGATTTAGGAACTGTGAAATTCCCTGGACGCTTTGGAGCCATCTTAAAAAAAAAAAAAAAAAAAAAAACTTTGCTCCTTCTTAAAAATTACAAAAATTCCTTCAAAAGAAAATCATAACTCCCTCAAAGGAAAATCTTTAAAATAATAAGAAAAATAAAAAAATAAAAAAGAGGGAGTTAGAAAAGAAGAGAAAAAATAAAAGAAATTAAAATATACACTCCAATCATTAAAATGAAAAAAAAGGGGGGGGAGAGAAAAAACCAGAATGCCTGCCCTTTAAAAATACAAGAGACAAAGCAACAAATCAAACCAAAACAATAATAATACTTCTAAAATCCATCCAATTCATTAAAAAGGAAAAAAAAAGGGGGAGAAAGTAGAAAAAGCCGATCGCCACTCTAGCTTCCCGAAAAAAAGACGCTAGAAGGTCTCCCGATCGCCATTTACTTTCTCTTTCAACAAAAAAGCAAGAAGTAAAAAAAAGACTATAAACAGAACAATAAACCTTTGGATTTAAAATAGATATATAATCAAAGAAGGCGAAAAATAAATCAATAAAAGAAATTAAAATATACACTCCAATCGTTAAAGTGAAAAAAAAAGGGGGGGGAAGAAAAGACCAAAATGCCTGCCTTTTAAAAATACAGAAAACAAAACAAAAAATCAAACCAGAACAATAATGTTTAGAAAGTTAAACAACAAAAATTAATAATACTTCTAAAATCCATCCAGTCCTTAAAAAGAAAAAAAAAGAGAAGGTAAAAAAGCCGCTCGCCATTCTAGCTTCCCGAAAAAAAACCGCTAAAAAATCTGCCGATCGCCATTTTACTTTCCCTTTCAGCAAAAAGCAAAAAATAAAAAGAGAGACTATAAACAGAAGAATAAACCTTTGAATTTAAAATACATATAAAGTCAAGGAAAGCGAAAAATAAATCCTCTAAACAACTCTGTCCGCTTCTTAAAAAAACTCACTAGATCACTTTAAACGCGGAGGTGGTTGCGAAGGCTTGTTTTGTCCCAAGGACAAAAGCAGCTGGGAAGCGGAGACAGTCTGAACTCCGTGGGAGCACTCTGTCACCCCCAAAAAAAGAAAATTGGGGGTACATAAGAGGCTCTACCACTATTCAGACAACCCTCTGCCCCCCCTTTGCCCGGGAGGGGGATTTTGAACCGCTGAACAGCTGATGTATGCTGTTCATAGCGGTTCATTACACTTACCCAGGAGGACGGCTAAAAAGTAGCCACCATCCCCCAACGCAAATCCACCAGAAGTCCTGCAAAGTTCTTAAGAACATAAGTCCTTGGTTCTTATTAAGTCAGAGTGCTCCTTGAAAAAAACTGATCTACTCAGGAGGAAAGCCTCTGAGACTCTCTGGCCTATTCCAATTTTGAATTTGGAAACCTTATATCCCAAACCACAGCATCACTTGGTGTCACTTCATACTATGATCTAATACACAGCTAAACGTAAGACATTTGACCTCACATCCCTCTTCTTCTTCACTCTTTAGCAACTCCAGATAGAGTGCTACTGTTTGTTTGCTGCCAACTCTATCGTTCCCCAAATAAGTCCTTCTGCAACTTTTTTTTTTAATCTTCCATATTACTTTCCTTGGAACCAGAGATTTATATAATTTATTTAGAGTTTATATTCAGTTAGATTCCATAAATTTACACAATTACATTGTGAAGAAAAAGGAAATGGCAGGAATTATCTTAATTCACTGTTCTATTACCATCTGGGCTGCATATTCCTCTTCCCTTTTTACAGAGACATCAAAATCAACTCTCTTAAGTTCAACAACTTTCTGCTTCTCAGTCATCCCAGAGTACTAATTATTGGTTATAATTATCCAGGAGATATAATGTTCATAAATAAGAAAAAGAAAAACGAGATATAATATGGCTTCCAATCTTCTTTATAGTAATTATAAAGTCCATAAAATCCAGACACAACAAATATAGTTTTTTTCTTTATTCAAGCAAGTTTATTTTGCAATCTATGAAAATTCTGTTATCTTTACCAAGCATTCCTTCACTGTTAAGTACTTTAGAATCTTTCCATCTTTGTGCATATAATAATCGTGTTGCAGTTATCATGTATAAGAACAATCTTCCATAGTTTTTCCTAACAAAAAAAAAGTTCTGATTTCAGTTGGATATTGATCTTTAAAAGTATTTGCATCGGGAGATATAATATTTATGAATACTTATTGGCTGTCCTATACAAAATGTGTGATTTTACTGAAATAAGTCATATATATATAGAAAATTGGTATTTATCTGAATTTCTCGGAACTTTTCATGAGTTCTTCTCCATGACAACAAACAAAGTAAACATTGCAATGCTCAACTTTTCCAGATGTCTTTAATAATTAGTATAATTAACTATTTGCTTACAGTTGTGCAGATGCAGACTTTTAAATATGAATAAATTTCATATTTAACAATAAGATTCTTTATGCTTTGGAAGATCAATACCTTCTATATCAAGAAATCCATATCTATGCATTTAAAAAACAAAGTAAAAACAGAAGCACTATAATAGCAGAACTGGGCCATGAATTCTGAAAAATAAAATTCCTAAAATCCCTTCTTAAGATGAAAAAGAGATGGTCTATGAAGTATCTGAGATGTTATTACATAGTTCACGATACCAAGAAGCAAAAGAGAAAGACATCACAGAAGCTTGTTGATGTGCTTAATGTATAATAGTATTGGTTCTTTTTTGGTGGTTCTAAATAAAAACATCACAGGGAATTCAATGAAAAAAAATCTACAGTATACAATTGTCATCTTGCCAGCTTAATCTGTAAACACAAATCTTTGCCAGCTATCATCAAACAATGTTGTAGAACAATGCCCTAAATTGAGAGATTCTAGTTCAAGTACACACTTGGTTATTCAAACCTGGGTTGTTCTGATTCAATCACTATCTCGTCAGTCTAAATTATTTTACAGATCATTAAAGTAGGAGATAAAGTAATATGTATACTGCCTTGAACTCCTTAGAGGAATGGGCCAAAATTGCTGTACAAGAGACTATCACCAATTATAAGGTTTTGATTGCTAAAAGTAATGCCATCACTATTGAATTTAATGCTTCTTATATACACCAAAATTACGTATATTAAATGGCTTGGTTTATCAAATAAATAAGAAAACTTTGGTGTTATTTGTTCTTTCAGAATGCCATAGTGTTATTAGGGCTTCTGATATTCAGTGGCTGAGACACACAAAATATTTAACTCTTCAAAAGGGAAGAGATATCTGTAAATAGAAATTGCTCAGGACTGTGTACAACACAGCCAATTTATAACTTTAATTCCATTTTAATATCTTACTCTATTTTGTCAGCATTTTGATTCAAAGTCTGAGTTTTCCACCACTGGTAAAAATGTCAGGTTATAATTATATTTCTTGCTTGTTTACTAAAGTGCAAAACAATCTGTACCTCTGAGATTTCACTGTGTTTCCCTCTCTAGTGTATTCTTCACAGGATTACATTTAGCCTTGGGTTATTAATGAGAAAATGAAAATGTATTTCATGATGAGAAGCAGTTTTACCACACTTTTTTTCTTTAAGAAACTTTCTACATTAAGAAAAAAGAAAACAGAACATTATACTGATCAGCTCTTATAAGACTCTATTCCCACTGATATAACTATAGTAAAATGCTGCAATCAAAGACAAGTGTTTATGAAAACTATATACAAGGATTGCACCTGTATTCTAGCACTAAGTTTCCTTTGAACTAAATACAAACAGCTTTAAAATATTTAAATACTGACTTCAGACAATCTAGATTTATTGTGATTTTAGATAGTTATGCTGATTGGAAATGATCTATTCCAAATATTATTAAGTCAATATGCACTGCAAAGAGTTGAAATGGTTTATTCCTTACTAGGTTAATCTTAGCATTTAAAAATATTATTTGGCACTAAATACTTTGGTGGGAGAATGGCAAAAGTGCCTCTATACACATACTTCCACAATATGCATGTGTGTTTCTCTGTGTGTATGTACTCAGGTACATTTGGGGGGGGGGGGATGAAGGGTCACATTTGCATTTTTGCCAGGATCACTCTCCAGGATCACCTCACATTGTTCTACCACTAACAGGGGAATTAATATTAATTGCCATGATTCAGTATGCAATTACTCTGGTGAAAATTAACCAAGATATCCAAAATAAACTGCAATGATGCAAAAAAAATGTAATATGCTTCATGAAGTCACAATGCAACCCCTTTTTATACTTACATCCTGATGTAAAAATGTAAGTCACATGTAGCTTACATATTCATCATTTACACAAGTCTTCCTATAGATACCTATGCATCAAATACAGCAAGGTATATTTTGTAGGAAATACATATAGAATTAACATTGTACAAATGTGCAATGTACAGCCAGGTCTGTAAAAAACTAATACGAGAAGCTAATACAGAAGAACACAAATAAAATGCAGAATAATGAAAAGGGAGTTGCTTAAGGAGGGAAGAGAATAATTTGTCTGAATGATACAGGAAATTAAAGAGATTAACTGTTAACCAGAAAGATACCAGTTTTAGCAGGTCCTCTGGGAAAGATTCTTAATAAACAGATAATCAAAATTTTCTCAGCATCCTTTTTATAACTGCAACATAAAAGAACATGATTCCTGACAGATGAAATTATTCATTGATTGAAATGTTGTTAAATCAGCCTGTTACAAAATCAGACATTAACATATTAAAGCAAACAAACACCATAAATGTATTTGCACTTGTAAACAGTTAACAAGTTTTGAGGGAGTCTTAATAATCTGAAAGATTACATAAAGATAGAAGAGAGCAAAGACTTATCAACTGTAGTTCTCAGGTGCTATGGCTAAATTGACAGCTCTTATTAGAGAAAAGAAACCAATTTTAATGATTGGAAACCACCTTTGGACATTTTGCATGAAATAGCAAAAAATACAATTATGATATACCATGGATTTGATGATTAGAAAAATAGATGATTGAAAAAAATTGAAAGTTTTTTGGAGAGTAAAAGGTTAATTTAAAATTATACTAGTGACTGTGGTAAAGGAAAATCAGAAGCTATTTCTTTATGGTTTCTTTCTTTCTTTTCTTTTTTGTAAATTTATGTATCATAATTCCTAAAGTATGTAGTTCAAATTAAACTAAGCAATAGCGCTGTATCACAGGCAAGAGATAACAAATTCTTACAAAAGACATCTTAATAAAATGCAATTCACAAATCAAAGAATTGTAGATGATCGTTTAGAAAGAAATTAAAAGGTCAGAATGCAATCCTCTCTGATATCTCTATAGGGCTCAAGATCTAGAGCAGTGGTTCTCAACCTGTGGGTCGGGACCCCATTTCGGGTCAAACGACCATTTCACGGGGGTCACCAAACAACGCAGTCCACCATTTTTCCCCCTTTTCCTTAGCTGTGCTACTCCCTTTTATTCTATTGGCTTTTGAAAGCCAATAGAATAGACTCTCTTGAATAGAGTCTAATTATATTGGCTTTCAAAAGCCAAAAGGAATTGTCCAGGCTGTCTCTGCCCTGCTGAGCCCGCCAAAAGTCCCATTCTGCAAACGGTGCTGCACCAGTTGAATAGTCCTCGACTTACGACCGGTTGAGTAGTCCCCGACTTATGACCGGTTGGGGGTCGCGGCATTAAAAAGATTGAAAACCACTGATCTAGCATGGCTTGATGTTTGGTTACAGAAAAACAATTATTTGTGGAGGTTAATTTTATTATGAGGAAATGAAATATATTTCTTTGTTGGCTACCTGAATAAGCAATGTTGATCCAGAGTACAGTGACCTAGTTTGATAGCAATGCGTTATAGGCACATTTACAAGATGGGAGGCTGTACTATATATAGAATGGAGTAAACATTTATATACATAGTTATAATCATAGTTATATAAGAGAAACATATAAACAATGACTGGAATTATGTATCTCTAGCCATCCATCCATCCACTCACCCGCCCACCAACCGTTTGCTATACAACTTCCTTTATATTTATGGTTGTATTAAAAGAATTTTAACAATATGAAAAATAGCAATAATACGGTAACTATTATAGTGGCCTACTTTGTGACTGAATCGTTGCTGGAAAAAGTGGAATATAATAGCTTGTTTTCTATATTTCTTTATACATTTTCTCCTCTCCATTACCAATCAGTCAGGAAGTCTAAAATCCAGTTTAAAAACAATAAAATCTCAAGACAAATGACTTAACAAATATATGAGCCCAGACTTAACAATTTGATATACGATCCCAGACACATGCATGAAGCATCTCATTTATTTACTTATAGCCCAATTTGTTTTTAATTTTTTGGGTTACTAAAGTCATTACAGAGTTGTATATTTTCAAATGGAATGGAAATATTGATCCTAGTATGATAAAAAATTTATTTCCAATGTATCCTAGAAGCAGTGATTGCTACTTGGAATTTAATTTGCATCAGCATTTCTCCACTTATTAAACATAATGGAACAGCTTGTCCCAGGATTGCACAGTAGCAACTCAGAAGCAGCTGCCATTTTGCCCCTACTCAAATGTGGGCAATGGCAAAATGGCTGCTGTGAGATAAACTGTTCTATTTTGCTGCCTTAATGGGGTAAGTGAGGAGGACTGTGGGAGGCCTAGTGGAGCGGGAATCAGGCCTGAGGCCATCAGGGAGCAATGTGGGAAGGAAATGGTTACAGGAACCTGGGGCAAACAGAGGTAGGGGGTGCTGCAGTATAATTGTGGTCAGCCATAAGGGCGAATGATTATAGGAGGGCACTGCAGAAGCTGTAATTTTGGGACTGGCATAACTTGCTTTTGGTATCCGCTGTAACTTCGAACATTTAATAAATGTGGGAAATAGCCTCTGTATCATATCTTAGTCCTGCCAGATTGCTATGTTTCACATAATGGAGACAGCATTGCCAAATTGCAAGGATGTTAACATTAGCATTAAAAACGTATTTATATATTAGAAGCTACAAAGGATTCACTGTAAGGAAAAAAGGACATGGTTTCAAAATGCAAGAAAAAAGAAGCCAATATAAAGCTCAGCATGTTTCCATTTAAAAGCATACCTCAAAATGAACAAGATGCCTTCTCATATATTTAAAGCACTGATTCCCACAATACAACCTGAGAAGGCAGTATTTGTTCAAAATCTAAGAAGAGTTAGCAAAAAAGGCCTGTAAAGGAACCAATTTTATTGATGGCTTCTGTAATGCGAATGTACACATTGGAAAACATCTCTATATATTACTGTCATAGCAGAAGCTGTTTCAGCATCATTGGATGATAACTGGTAATTTACCAGCATGAGCAGAATATATGAGAGTAAAAATCACTATGTGTGGCTTCCTGCGTATTTATATTGTATTGCCCTTATAATAAAGCCTCTTAAATTAACTTAGTTGATGTGATGTGATAGAATTCACTTGCTTGGGCAGCTGAATGGTTTTCGTTCCAGCAAACAGGCAAAAAAAAGTGCAACCAATCAGATCAGAAGGAGAGCCACATGGAACGGAGCTAAAGATTGGGAAGATACAGAAAAGACAGAGAACCCTAAGACATAGAAGAAAAATGGAGTGTAAACAGGGAAACAAAGAGAAATCTGAACTGGAGGGCAGATGAAATGCCAGTTCTTCTATAGAAGAGTTTAATGGTAGGGTTCCAAATCTAAAGTCCCTCACAAAAAATAGAAAACTGGACAAAATCAGTGTTTGTTTTGTCTAAGTTGAAATATGGAGAACACTAACAATCAACTTGTGCTACTTCTGACTGACAGGCACTAGACTATAATGTTCAAATACAGTTACTTTTAATTTTTTGTGTTGCCTTACTTAATGGAGAATTTGACCTTCTTCCTTTAGGATGGACTACCTTCTTTTCATCTGTTCTCTCTTTTCACAAGTCAGAATTACTCTTATCTATTTCTCATCAACTGAATGAATTCACTTGCAATTCTACATATTATACTATATTCATCTGTAAATATGAAGAGGCAGTTATCTGCATGCAATTCAGGAAAGGGGGGGGTTGAATGGGACGTTGGTTGCAATTTCATCCATTTCAATTCTTGTACTACCTGAAAGAGGCATTTGAGGATGCGGTGGTTTTAACACTAATTAGTGATTGGGTAAATTTGACAAATCCGGAGATACTTCATTTAGAGGGATGGGATTTACTTTTTGGGTGGCATGCCTATTTAATATTTAATAAAAAATGGATTGGGCTTTTAAATCTCATATTTTAAGAATCTCTTTACTTAGGACTTGGTGAAAATATTATAAAAGTGATTTTAAAGTTCCATTATGGGCTATACCTTGGCATGCGATAGAAGGAATAAAAAGAGGTGTAAGAATGGATATGGTGTCTTATAGTCAGCTACTTAGATGGGATGGGCAAAACTGGCAGTTAAGACTACGGGAAGACTTAGCGCAAGAAAATATTATTTATTCTTGGTTCCAATATAGGCAACTAGTAGATAAATGGAAGGTGGATTGTAAATTGGGTTTTCTTAGAGAAGATGAAAATCTTATTAAGCAAGTTAAGGATCAAAGACAAACCCATATTAAGAGAATCTATGGGGTATTAGTTGAAATGGATTCAGAATCGGAATTAATTAAAGACTGTATGATTAGATGGGCGCAGAATTTTGGTGTCCCAGTCTCATTGGATATCTGGGAAACCATCTGGGTGAGAAATGTCAAATTTACACAAGCACAGAACTTAAGGGAGAATTTTTATAAAATGTTTTATAGATGGCACCTTGATCCACAAAAAATGTCTCTTATGTACCCTGACATACAACCCAAATGTTGGAGATGTGGCTATATGGATGCTTCTTATTATCATATTTGGTGGTCATGTAGAGAGATAAAAGCATTTTGGATTAAGATATGGTGGAATATCCAGAGAATTTTTAAAAGGAGGGTAAAATTTACTCCGCAATTATTCTTGTTGGGTATAGTTACAGATTGTGATACAAAGGAGGTTGTATTGATGTTAAATTTGATTACAGCCGCGAGGCTGTTAGTTGGACAATACTGGAAGAAGGAGTCTTTGCCTACATTGCAGGAATGGTTTCTTAAAGTAGCTTATTTGGCGGAAATGGCAAAGATTTCGGCTTTCCTAAAGCAACAAACGCAAGAGAAGTTTCTTGTCGTTTGGGATAAATGGATAAAATTTATACAATTTAGATTGGGTACAAAAAAATATTATATAGCTTTTTCATAATTTTTATCTTTATATATAGAGAGATATATATACTTATATATATATATTAATGTTACTTATAGATATTATATAAATTTTTTAACTTAATTTTTTATTTGTTAATTTTCAATTAAGCCTATATTCTGCTCTGGGAAGCTCAGGGGGGGGGGAAGGGAGGGTTTATGGTGAGGGGTGGGGGATGGGGGGTTTTTTTATATGTAATGTTTAGGTTTTTTTTTTTTTTGTATATGTTGTTTTCGTTTTGTATTGTTTTTGTCTTTTTGTAAAATTTATAAAACTTTCAATAAAAAAAAAAAAGTGGCCAGAAAACGCAGTTTGGGGGCTGTACAGGTAGTGCTTGACTTAAGATCACAACTGAGCACAAAATTTCCATTCCTAACTTAGTTGTTAAGTGAGTTTTGCCCCATTTTATGACCTTTCTTGCCAGTTGCTAAGTGAATCAAGTTGTTAATAATGGTTGTTAAATGAATCTGGCTTCCCCATTGACTTTGCTTGTCAGAAGATTGCAAAAGGTGACTACATGACCCTGGTCATTGCAAAGGTCATAAATATGAACCAATTGCCAAGTGTCTGAATTTTTATCATGTGCCCATAGGGATGCTGCAACAGTCATTAAGTGTTAAAAACTGGTCATAAGTCATTTTTTTCAGTGCGGTTGTAACTTTGAATGGTCACTAAATTAACTGTTGTAAGTCGAGGGTTACTTATATACTACAGTAAGGGATCAGTGAATTAAGGATTTCTAGGGGAAAAAGTTGCTAGTGCGTAATGGTTTTTAATAGTAGCCACAGTATTAGGATCACTTGCCCTGGGAGAAAAAAAAAGGGGGGGGGAGGAAAGAAAAGGAATGGAGAGGAGGATGGAAGAAAATAATCACTAATTCTTCTCAGATGACTCCAATTTACAGACTCACACACTCTCGAGGCTTATAAGGAATGAACATTACAGTAAGATTATAGGGCAATAAGGGGGTCAATGGATGGGAGTCAAACTGCTCTCCTGAGCATCGCACCCATTTTCATCTCTTCCTCCCTCGCCCAGGCCCGGTTGCGCCCTCACCCGCTTGTTGCGGTCCGTCTCCCTCACATCCTCCTCCTGGGGCCCCTGCCGGATGAGCGCCCGCACGACAGCGGCATTGTTGGTACAGCAGGCGCGGAAGAGACTGAGCTGCTGCTCGCTGTCTGAAAGTTCCGATTCGTCCTCGTCGGTCTCTTGGGGCGGGTAGAAAGAGTCGTCTGAAGTGATGCTTCGCGTGTCCGGGAGATCCGAGAAGTCTTCATACTCCTCGTCCTCCTCCTCCTCCTCCTCTTCGCCTTGGCCCTCTCCGCGCGCTCGTTCTGCGGGGATGATTGGGTCAATCCTAGAGCCGCCGCTACCACCTGGACTCACTCCCCCTTCCGCCTTCGCGGCTCCTGGCCCTCCTTGCAACTGCTTCTCTGCGGTGGGGGTCCGGCTTTCTCGGCCCTCTTTCCTACTCCTGGAGAGAAGAACCATCGTCGCTTCCCGCCAAGGGATGCGCGAGGTCCCGAGTTCTCGCCTCCTTATAGCGATTGTCTCCCGAAGTCAAAGGGCGCCCGGGTAATCCCGCGCCTCCCGCCCAGTTGCATAAATCTCTATGGATAAACGTAGAGATCCAGCGGGAATGTCCAGGAGGAAAGAATGAGGGTTGGGTGGCAACATACAGTCATCCTCGCACCTTAGCTGAATAACTCTGACCATTTACAGCAAAGTCACGCTTAGGGGGGGGGGGACTCCTATAAAGTAGTGCGTAAAGAAGGCGGAGTGAGGAGAGGCAGATTAATGTTAAATTCACAGTACAGTAAATAATTGGACTTAGGAAAAAAGTAGGTCCTTCCGTATACAGGACCCTTTCCTTTACACACGGAATAGAAAACCCAGCTCAAGGGAGAAAAGAATCCACCACATGTATCATCCCAGCACAATCATCTTACGATAGGAACGAAAAAGAAAAGAACCCGGTCCTGCCGCAATGATTTTCCGAAAACTTTTCCCCGTATATTTAACTTGAATCTTGATGGCTGGAAATTCTGATCGAATCTACCTGTCCTCCCCCAGTAAATCGCGGAAGTGTCTTCACCACGCAAAAGTCCTTTTAAATGCAAGTCCTTCCCTGACCCCGCAGTTAAACTTCTGTAAAAGTAAAAAGCGGGAATGGAAATTTCTTCTCACATTTATTGGAACTGGCCGCAAGGTGCGTAAGACTCAGTCTAATTCTAAGACTTTCCAGAATTTGAGAGAAGTCGCTTCTTGTCCGAGTCACCGGATAGCGTTCAAACATTACGCTTGCTGCATTTGCTTCCGATCTGCTAACGCTTTCGGCAACGTTAGTAAGATGTCACGAGATGCCTGCCAAGAGTTTTTCCAACGGGAAGCTCCAGAGTAGGTTTTCTGAGAAGAGATTAAAAAAAAAAAAAAAAACACCCAAGCAAGTGATTTGCTGGCAAGCAGCGGCAACAGTTATTTGCTTGCTTACTTGCTCGTTCCCATCCTTATTAGCTTGGGGTGGAGAATTGGCAGAAACTGGACAGATGCTATCTATAATAAAATAACAATAATACACTTTCAAACTCCGAATTCCAGGGCTGCCATGTCTTGTGTATAAAGTCTCGGCACTCTCGACTTTTAAAAAAAAAAAAAAAAAACACTTCGCAGGCAGAAGTGTTTTTCCCGCAGGAAAGAAATTGCAAATGGTTCGAGTTTCTTCTACAACACTGGCTTGCGGCACTGGGAATAAAATATTACCGAAGCAATCCTCAAAGAAAGTTACTTGGATTAGTTTTATTGAAGGGATCGCAGAAGCTGAGAACAGTTTTTCCATACCGCCACTTCAAACAATCCTGCATTGTTTTGCAACCCCCTTTAGCCATTCAAGGTCGATAAAGGGAGTGAAAAAGAAGCAGCGATTGCCAATACAGCTACCGATCATCCTATTGCATAACGTTACATTAGGCATATTGCACAAGTAAAGAGTGCAGAAGAGGGCAGAGCCACTGACACATTGAGAAAAATCCTGCAATCATGACTCCTAATCGGATCAGCAGAAGGTGAAAACTCGAGTTTAGCATGTTGACATCAGGCACATTTTTGCAACTATAATCCAGGTTAGTACGGAGACTGTACGCCTGAGATTTAAAAAAAAAAATGTAACCGAGAGGTCAGCCATAACATTTCTGAACACCTTTAATTCCCAGGCTTCTACATCCGTTCTTAGAAATGCCTCACACTCAGGACACCAAGTGTGATAAAAGCAAGCAGCGAAAGTTTTAAAATAGGTTTAAAAGCGTTATTTAAAATAATTTTGAAAGGATCCCGTGGAGCTTGCAGAGAAAATGACTAAACTGGGACAAAATACGAATGCCCTCACATTTATGGATACAACTTGAATGTTTAAAATAGGTGGCTAAGAAGCTAAGGAATGGAAAATCCACCTGCTAATAGCAATCACTCTGCCCAGAAAGTGACATGTACTGTATTCACATCTGAAGTAACAAAGGCCTTTAAAGCATGGCTTTAATTATGGAAAGGTTAATTCTTTATTAAGCCTGATAAAGAAGTTGGAATAGAATTCATGTGCCTTGTAGCATTTTTTAAAACTAAAACAATAAAGAAGCTAGAAGTGTATGCAACTTTTCAGAAAGACAACCGTGTGATTAAAAACTTAAGGGGAACAAATGGCTTTGTTGCAAGATAGCTGTTCAAGCACAACTATTTAATAGGATTATAGTTTTAGGTTCCAGTAATCTGTTCTAGTCATGCTGCATTTGAATGATCTATCTTTAGTACAGTGTCTGTCAATAATCCAGTATGTAGGTTTTTCCTGCAAACTGGCATAGATGCTTATTTTCTCTACTGCTCCTCAGAAATGACAGAAAGCAATTCTCACTAATGTACAAAGCATATTGTATATTAATGACTATTATTCAAGAAGCTGCTGAACTTGGATCAGGCAATTATTGGTATTTAATAAGTATCCCCTTGAAAATATTTGATGGAATATAATCATAACTGATTTTAAAGGAAATGTGGGGAAAAATCAGTATTTGGGTTAAAATTCAATATGTCTAGCCAACAATTGCCAAACTGCGGTCTACTAAGGGGTCAATAACAGCCTTCTCAGATTTAGCAGACTGGGCCTACTTGCTCCTGAGCCTTCTGTCTCTTCCTGTTTATCACTGTTGGTTCAGCTGGCCAGGCCCTCTTGACAACTCAATGACTGCCTCCCATGTTCCCTGCCTGCTAGCCAGCCAAACCCTGCTCACTATTTTGAGTCCCTGCTTACCAACAGTTAGCTGTTTCTTGAGAATCTTAAGGTCTGAATGGTGGGTGTTCTTTGTAGAGACTCTCCAACTTCAAAACAGTCTGCCATATGATAGGAAGGTAACTCCTATTCTGGTGGATTTCCAGAAGCTTGTGAAAAACCTGGCTTTTCTAGGGAGGCTTTGGAAGATTAATTCTGAATGGAACCATCAGTGCAATAATGCTTTTACATAAATTGCATCAATTAATATTTGCAGCATTGTTGTTTTTGCTCTGTAATTGGATTGTATAAAATGCCCGAGGAGGTAAATTGATCTGAAAAATAAATTAATAAATAGGATCAGTGGCCAAACAGAGAGTTCACTGAAATGTACTGTATATGTGTAAATACAGATAGCCATGTAAATGTTAACATTCAGAAAATTGATAATTGTGACCTAAGCCTTAAATGCATTTACTGACTCTAAATACACATTTGCTACGCTGGACCAGTAAATTTGTTCTAAAAATTGGTAAAGGGTTCATAAAACAATACTTAATTTTGGATTTAATATTTTGGTACTGATTTTAATTAAAAAGCCTTTAAATATGAAGACTATGAGAAAGTCTAGATAAATGCAGATATAATAATCATCTTGCCAAGCAACATGGATTCAGATGCTGACAAAGTTAAAAATATAGGTGGGGTGTGTGGGTGGGTGGGTGTTGAAGTGGATGATCACATTTCCCAAAATATTATTTTATGATCCATAAAAACAGAAGGTTTGCCTGGACCTGTTACCAGGAGTCATAAGTGACTCGAAGGCACACACAAGAAAAGTACTATCTAGTTAAAGAGTTTTGATAATTTCTTGTTCCTATTTTTTCTTTAAGTAAATCAAACCATGCCCACCAACTGAATGGAGAGTTGTTCGTTCCATGTAATTCTATAAATTCCTTTAAGGGAGATATATATTTAACAATTAAACGAACACCTACACCTACTATATTAAATGAGATTTCTATAATTAAATGTCTTATTTAATAATATCTTTCAAAATCTATTTGATGGAAAATATATATTTCAATACCGTAAATCTTGATGTTAATGATATAAATTTTCTGAAGATCTGTTAGCAAACAAATAACTGTTCAAATAATTCTGCTAAATCCAAAGCAGTTCGTTCTAGCTAAATCTGATAATACGCAAACGGGTCTGTGAAACCGTTCCTTCCTTCATTATTTTTTTTTTAATTATATCTACAGGCTATTCAGGAAGCATGTTTTGGTTACTATATATTATTTAAAAATTACAACTATGCTGTTAGATTTGTAGTCCACTTTTATTTTCACTTGAAACCCAAAAGATCTTTAACTGACAGAATTATTTCTATCAACATGACAATTCCATGTTTACCTTTTCTAGTTATTTACCGTATGTGTTTTCCTAATCAAAAAGGGCCCATACATTCTAATGAACTTTTTAAGATTTTAAAGTAAAATGTGTCTTTTTTAAAGTCTGCCATTACATTTATTCACTATTTTTTTTCCTTCTGTTCAATTGTGTCCAGTTCTCACAGCTACCTGGACAAATCCCTGCAGTTTTCTTTGGAAGATTTTTCAGAAGTGGTTTGCCATTGCTTCCTTCTTAGGGCCCAGAGAGAGAGTGACTAGCAGAAGTTACCTGATTTTGTGTCTAAAGGGTATTAGAACTCACAGTCTCCAGGTTTTAGCCAATGCCTTAACCACTACATTAAAATGGCTCTCAAAAATCAGATTCCCTTGTATAAAATATATAATAAAAATATTCAAGTAATAGATCACTTTCACTGTGCAATTCTTAATTTATTTACTCAAGTAATTCCCATTAGGTTCAAAGTAAGACTTTAGGTATACAGAGTCTTTTAATGATGCTAAATTAATGAGTAAAATAATTTTTCTGCCTCCTTTGTTTCAACCTTGTATTTTTGCTGACATCTGTTCTTGAGAATTTGTATATCACAGGACATATTGGAGCTGTAACTGAAGAAGAGAAGAGAATTAATGGCAAGCTCTTGTCCAACAAGGAGCAGAATTGTCTTCTATGTTAGATTCTTAATAGACTCATATCAGTCTATTAAGTAAATCAAGTAAAAAAAATCAAATGTAAATGTGAATTTTTTAATGAGGTGGAAATAATTGGACAGCAGGCCTGTAGTGAATAGATAGAGTTTTGAGGGGATTTCTAGGTATCACACTGTTAAAACCGAGATGGGGAAAAAAAGAAAAAGTCATTGCTGAGTGTTTAAGTCTTAGCTTAAATCTTAAGGTATGCAAGACAGGCAAGGACACCGTATAAGCCAGGCAGACTGCCATAGAAAGGAAGCTTCTATATCTTCAACATCTTGTTGCTACAAGGAGACAGAGCGCTTTGCAGGACCAGCAGCAAGTTTGATAAAGTGAGACAAGCCTTCCTGGCAAAAGGCTCCTCGATGGATCCTCTCTTCCATCAGAAGGTGCAGGGACTCCTCTCTGAGCGTGATGACAAGCAAGAATAGAACCAGATAGCCAGAAACTGCCATTTTACTTTCCCACAATGCTCCACATAAATAGTACATTTGGGCATTCTGGGAAATTAAAAACATAACCTGGAGGGGAGTATTTTTCTTTTCCTTTTATGTTTCTGTAGGTTTTTTTAATCTTGTGTAAATTGTTCTTTTAATAAAAATTATATTAAACAACAATTATATTAAACAACAGTATTTCTTTTTCTAGTAAGATAAGGAAAGAATAGACTCAATTTACTACTCTTACTCGTATCTAAGATTCATGCAACATTTTCTGCTAACAATAGAGATATAATACTTTAGCCCGTATAAAACTGACTATGCAAACGAGATTAAGTCAGGAAAACAAAAAAGATTTACATTTGCCCTTTGCCTTTAAGGCCAGTCATGGCCCCACATGCCACAATAGAAAATCTCGCAACAACAATTAAAATACTATATCCAGTCTAAAGAACATAGAAGCAACACTTTCTCATACAAATACCAACACACCAGTAGCAGAAACATATACAAACTCACTAACTCATAACCCCCATTTGCCAACTGCCCCCAGGAATGCATGCTATTGTCACTGTTGTTACTGGGCCAATAAACAGAAACTTCCTTTCCAACTGTAACTGCCTCAAACTTATTTCTCCCTGCATTTCTCTCCTGGCTTGGAATAAGATATGGACCACATTTAACTTCCAACACTACTGTAGATTTTCAAGGATATCTGATACCTCAAAAAGTCTCAGCAATAAGGCAACTTCTAACATTAATTAAAATAATTACAGCAGAATATGTTTATTTTATGAACACCCAGCTGACTACAAGCTGTATTTGCTTCTCAGTATAACAGGCCTCTGAGGAGGGCTGGGCGGCAGAAATCATTCTAAATCAGGGGTGTCAAACTGCTGGCCCACGGGCTGGATGCGTCATGCCGGAGCAAATCTAAGGAACAGTAGAGGGCTTCACTTTGGAATCCAGGAGAGCTGATATTCAATTTGTAATTTATTTTGACTGTACTAGAAATGTCAGTTTCTCTTATTTCTGTCTGTAAAAGTAAAACATTTTGTTATGACATCAAACTCGGGTCAAGATTTACTTTTCTCATTTCATTTCTTGGGAACTGTTCCTCTTCTGAGACTAATTAAATAACAATCTTATGGTCTCCTGAGAGTGGTGCGTGTATTGCTTTGCCAGTCAGATTTCCTGTGTTTCAGAGTTTGTTGAAATAAAGCTTGCCTTAGAAGGCTGCATTATATAAATTATTTTATTTTTCTCAACTTTACCCTTTCATGACCAATAAAGAAGTAAGGAGAAAGATCTGATCTCTCAGAATCACTGGCATTAGGAAGAATTTATTATGTCTAAACCAGACATGTCAAACTCGCAACATCACATGACATAGCGCAACGTATTGGGATGGTTTTGCCATTGCCGGCAATGGGGTGGGTGCGGCTTCCAGATGACGCGTCCAGCCCACGGGCCAGCATTTGTCATCCCTGGAAACAATAGCATGGCGATCTTTATTTGGAGGAAAATCAAACAAATTTTATTGGTTCAAGCAGCTCCAATCTTCAAAAGGTTTGGAGGAAACAATAATGACATAATTACTAGTATTTTTCTTAAGATTCAAGTCATCACTGTTGGTTCTCTTCTATAAAATGAAGATCTTGAGAACTTCTTAAAGTGGGTCAAATTGCAGGGTTCTCTATAGCCTCTTTATTTCAATCTATTAAATATCTGGAACTTATCTGCATTTGGATTGCTACTAGGAGAAATTCCAATGCAGATTGCTGCTTTGCTTTAAGAAAACAAATCCCTTGACAGGTGTGGGGGCAACATTTCCAGATGTGGCTATTTCTGTTCATCATCAATTGCTTTGCCTACATCTGCTACATCCCCATTTGGGAAATTACAAAAGCATAAATATTATTCTGAAGTAGCAGGGAATCTTTAATATATTTTTCAGTGGCTAGTGTAAAACAATTAAAGAAAAGCAGAAATTAATTACATATTAATTACCCCCACTTAAACATTTATAGATGGGATACAGTATTCAGCAGTAAGACCTATCTATATATTCACCAATTGAAATTAATTACATTGGATTTGGAAATAAATTACAATTCCACTGGAAATTAAAAACAAAGCAACCTTCTGGTCAAGGATCTAACTAGATAGTACAATTGCGGAGGATTAAGGTAGACTGCTATAAATGTCGGTCTAAATCTACTTAGCATTTGAAACTTTGCATTGTTTGTAGAAATAAAATAGAAATCAATGTATTGTAGCGTGTACAATATTGAAGAAACCTTCTCAGAAAAGGCAGCCACCCTACATTGCAGCATTTTGTGCCAACTGAGGGGAATTTACACAGCCTCATCCTTCAAATGAGCTGGAAGCCAGTCATGATTATTTTCACTTTCGTTGACAGGACAGAATAATGCTATGCCAGCTAAGCCTTTATAGAACAGTTCAGAGAGAACTGCACTGAGGAAAGATTTCCCAAGTCAAAAAAACTCAGAAGCTCTGCAGAGCATTATCATTTCAACTAACACCCCCCCCAACCCCTGTTTTACTACAGTGTCAAATGAGCCTTAACCAAGCTAGCTAAAAATTGGCTCAACCGATGCTGTAAAAACTAATATAGATTCAGAGATGATTCTGAAGAGGCTTAAAGATTTCATTTGGAAATGCCAAACTTTGCTTTTTAAAGACAATTCTACATAAAGCATATGAAAGACAAACTTTAGACCAAGATGCTAGAGTTACACTTCAATAAATAGTTCAGGAGTAAAATGATCTCATTATGGACTGAAATGATGTTGTTGAGACCAATAATACAAAGGATTTGGGATGATCATCCCTGAGATAAGAATAATAGTATTAGGACTGGAATTATTGCTGAGATGAAATACCCAGGAGTAGATCTGAAGCAGTGGCATGCTGGAGCTGGCTCATGAAAGTGAATTGTTATTTTTTTCAGGAATTTCACAAGCTGCTTGAGAGCAGAGCTGAGTCATGATGCCTACTGTGCAGCTTGTGACATATGGTAGAAATGGAGCCGGTTGTTAAACATTTATTATCATGGCTTCTGAAACCAGAATAAAATGGACAAGCAAATACCTATCCGTTATGTAGTTCCCTTTTGAGCTGAACAATATTATGAAAAGTAGTGACCAAAAATTGATTAGTTGTAAATGAAAATTGGTGACAAAGTTACTTTTTCATCACTGTCATAATTGCAAATGGTTACTAAATGAGGATTATCAATACTCTCTTTATAGTTTGACTTAACTTCAGTATCTACTTAACAATTTACCACAATTGAAACAAGTAATAATTAAACTATATGATGTGGAAACATGGCAGCTTCCAAGGACCTACAATTTTAGCTTTTCTAAGAGATGCTGAACTTCAATGAAAATCAGCAATTCAGTTTTATAAAATGTTAAGTGAAAGTTAATTTTATTTATATATTTGATCTGTGAAAGGAAAAAACAAAATATTCATTTTTGGAAAATCAGTTGATTCATTTATTAAAATGAAGGTGGCGCAGCAGTTAGAGTGTAGTACTGCAGGCCACTTTAGCTGACTGTGTTCAACAGGTCAGCGGTTCAAATCTCACCGGCTCAAGGTTGACTCAGCCTTCCATCCTTCCGAGGTAGGTAAACTGAGGACCCAGATTGTTGGGGGCAATGTAAATATATACATACATTGCTTACTGGTGTACACCGCTTAGAGAGTGCTTGCACTTAAAGCGGTATATAAGTCTCATAAATAAATAAATAAAATAAATAAATAAATAAAATATACTTACGATTTAAAAATGAAATATTCTTTTGGGTCAATTATATCCCTCAAAGAGTGTATTAAAATAGATGAACAAAATGAGTGAAAATCAGATTTTAGACATTGGCAATATAAAGGTGCTTTTATTTTTTCAATCTTAGCTACTTTATGATGTGTGGAATTCTGGGAATTAAAGTCTGCACATCTTAAAATTGCCAAAGTTGAAAAAATGTTTTAACTTATATAATTTGATTAATATGTAAGTTAACAATTTTAGGACGAAATATTTATGGATCTCAATGTGATGTTGAATTATATTTCTAAAATGCGGAATTTTTTAATCTTATGAAGTTCTTTGGCTTAATGGAGTTTGGGGTACAGCAAAAAAGATAATCCTGTGTAATTGAAAAGAAAGACACTCCTTGATTTAAAGAATGAATCTAGCATATAAGTTGGTTATCTATTTTTGAAAGTCTTTGTGCTCTAAAAATAAGATGTAGCATTATGCTGCTACAGAATATGGTCCTGATTTAATAATTGTGACAATTAAATTCTCAATGAAAATAAGGGACTAAAAGAGAGCTAAAATTAAATACCAAACTAATAATAACACTCTTTGAGGGAGCCAAAGAATGGTGCATGCAAAGAAGTGCTGTTAGGTAATACAAATCACATGATAAATTAATACTTACATTTAAAGATAATAAAAAGCTCATCTCTACACTAATAAGGTCTGCCATGGGATTCTTTCCTGACTCATTCAGCTGAACTTTAACTTCCATCCTCCAAGAGACTATCGTTTAACATTTAAAATACATAAATAAATATTGTAGATAATTAGAAGGTATTTCAGCAGAAGATGTCATATATTCCATTCATTTGTACTTTTTTGGCTTGTTTTCTTTTCAAATTCATTTTGTGCCTGATATATGGTTCATGCTTAGTTCCCATTGATTTCATTAAGAGAATATTAATAACCCATATTAATATTCACATTGTATTAGTTATTCACAGCTCACAATGGGAATGAGCTTCCATTACTTCCTAAAGACCTTTTTGTATTACTCTTCTTCATATTGTTCTTTTTGTGCAGAAGTGCAATTTCCTCATCTCTAATTACCAAGTGCACTGAGAATATGATGATTGGGCACAAGTATATTGCCCATGTCAAAAATGCTATAATCAAAATAATATAATTCTCCATCTGCTGCACTCCAGATAGGTTGGCACCGTGACTATAGATATTTCTTGGTTTCTAACCTGGTGCTTTAAATGCTAGCTCTCTTAATATTAGATTATACACTGGTATGATAATGTAGTAATTCATATTTTCTGTTTGTCATGGCAGTATGTGCTGTGCAACTATTTTTGAGTCTCTCTCTCCTTGCACACACACACACAGAGACACATCCCAGGACTATGCTCTAGAAATCAGTGAATATAATTTGCGACTAAATTGCATTTTTAACAGGATGTGTTAAAAGGCTTGTATAAATGTTGCAGAGAAATACAATTTAAAGAGAAGCAATACAACATGCATTAATCATCTTTTTGAAAATACAGTCTCTGACTATTAATTGGCTTTCATTTATAGTCCAATAAGGGAAAAAATGCAAAAGTATATTAAGAATGGACATTGGTTAAGTAAAAATGGTTGCATTCATTCTCAAAAGTCTAGAGAAAAATTATAGGTTTTTTTGAGCATGTTTCTCAACAGTTAAAGAAACATATCACACGAAAACAGAAACCAAGCGTTAACCTTATTATTACGTAACTAGTGGAATTAAACCTGTTTAGATCTCAAAAATAAAAGAAATGAAGAAATACTTCTTGCCAATGACCAATTGCTTGTCTCACTTGCACTAATTTAGTCCTCCAACAGAGGGCGTTCTTAAGAGGGCGACCTTCCGCTTCTCTCGCGATCGGGCGTAGCTAGGAAATATCGCGAGATTCCACCGCGGAAGCTTTGATCGAGATTTATTAGTTGTTGAAACTGCCATCCGTTTAAAAGTGCCTTTTTTAAAATCAACGGTCGATGGTCTCCTAGACAACTTCGTTAAGAATGATTCTCTTTATCCAGCGAATCAAGGTTCAAAGTAGGACGTTACCTCGCCAGAAGTGAAGATGGTGTCACCTCTGAATTCGGGCGAAATTGAAGCGAGAGTGCCCTATTCCAAAATGGCTGCCGAGACAGACAGCCCGGTGGAGAAGAGTCTTCTTTCGTTTTCCCTGTGGTTTGGGACCCCGGTAAGGTTCCCTTCGAACGACGGTTGGTCAGGGTCCCAGAGGGGAACTGGCTTAACCCTCTGCTCAGGGACGAGGAAGAATGGACATTCAGCAAGAGCTTTTATTCACTTGCGTGCAACAAACTCTTTCTGAAAAAAACTTTGGTTTACCATGAGACGGTTAGGATTTACTGCATCCTTCGGTTGCCATCAGCCGGATTTTTACAGCTCAGATAAGGCAGTTCTACTACATTGGGCCCACTCGTGTGATTTTGCAATAATTAAAGTTACTATACACAAGAGAGGCAGTTTGGCGTAGTGGTTAAGACACAAGGCTAGAAACCAGGAGTTCTAGTCCTGCTTTTGGCACAAAGCCAGCTGGGTGATCTTGGGACAGTCACACTCTCAGCCCTAGAAAGGAGGTAATGGCAACCCCCCCACACACAACAAACAACAGAGGGCAGCACGTAACCAGAAGTGGAGGATGATCTGAAAACTAAGGATAGGGCGTGGGTAGGACTACTTAGATGGGACAACACCAGGAATCATAAGGGCATATATATAAAGTAAACATGGAGGGCAAACATTCCTGGAATTAAGCACTGGCAAACCACTTATGTATTGCTGCCAAGAAAACTACCTCAGTTTTCATCAGGAGTTCAGCTCATCTTAGAGGAATCTTTATCTGTTAGTGTTTGTTATCTATTCTCTGCCCTGCTGTACTTCAAGAAAGTTTAATCTCTTCCTGAATAATTTTTTAAAACATTTCGGGTGAAGGCGGAGTGAGAGGAAAAGAGGCTGAGAATAAGGAGATGCTCTTGAACACGTCATTTAGTTAGCAGAGCTGGAACTTGCTTTCTTTGTTTTCTGGAAGACAATTTTTCTGCTAGCTTTAATATTTATTTTTAGGGTATAGAGATTGTGCCTGCAAATTGTTGTTGACTCCTTGGAAATGCCTAGACTAGTTCCTGCAGATATCTTGGCAAGATTTTGGAAATGGCTTGCCATTGTCTTCTTAGTGCTGAGAGTGACTGGCCCAAAGTCACTTAACAGTCTTCGTGTCTAATAATATTCTTAACTCCTGTTTGTCCCACAACAGCAGCCTTATAGAGCAAGTTGGACCAAGAGAATGATTGGCTCAAAGCTTTCATCCTTAAAGGAGAACTAGAGCTTGCAGTCTCATAGTTTTAGTTCAGCACTGTTGAAGGAAAAATCTTCATCAGGGTCCAGTCCAAGCTGGGAATAAACACAATGGAGACTGCTTTAGAAAGGTTGCAGTTTATTGCAGAGGAGAGCCAGACAGAAAAATAGCTCTGAGAAAAACTGACCACATGTAGTAGGGAATGGTATTTTTACGCTCTTGGGCTTTTATTTGGAGTTGTTCCTGTGGCATGAACTTTGACCTGAGTCTGAGTGTGCTTTTCTGGTATTCTGATGGTGATGGGTTAATCCTATTATGTCCCAGAGGTCATATCCTGCTTCCCTGGGGTTATGGCTGATGACTGTTGAATTTTTTTGATGTGAAGGATTGTTGATTCTATGAATCTTCCTTTCTAATCCCAGCTTTCTGACTCCAGTCTTTCTGACAAGATTATCACATCTGCATTTCTGCAGACCTGGTTTCTGTTTGGGGCAGAGAGACTAGGGGGAGGGGATTGGTTTCTACCTTTTTTAAGATCTCCATTATTCCTTTGGGGAAATATATTCTGCCTTTTTAATATTCCCCAAAATATTTCTTTCTCTGGATTCTTAATAACTTAATCAAATGAGGTATGGGGAAATGAAAAATAGAAAATCGTGTTTTGTCAAACGCGTCTACTAAAGACTTGTCACTGTGCTTCATGCTACAACCTATTTTCTTTTTCTGTAGAGTGAGAAAGTGACCTGTCCCTATGATGCTAATCATCAAATGCCTAAATCTTCTTTGGAGAAACATATGATATCCTGTAGATTGAGGAAACTTGAATATTCTAAAGAGGAAGAGGTAATGCTTTGCTGTTTTTTCCCTTTTAAAAAAGTTATTCATTTTTTGCGGATGGAAAGAAAACATTTTCTCTTTTGAAAACAAGGGTGGCGGACACCCATCTAGATGGACACAAGACTATTTATTTTCTCTAAATTTATTATGCAAAATATCTGTTAGATCTCCATTAGCAAATTAACACAGATAACTAAAATGAAAGTTATGGATAAGCAATTTGAAGGCTATTCTATCCCACAGCTCATTGAGACTTCCCACCCCACCCTGTTCACTTTCTTCTAATGCCCAGCTGATGGGGGAGAAAGTTTGATAGCTGCTAATGATAAGTTTTAGAAAAGACTTTCAGTAGTCCCAGAAACTTGCTTCCATGAACCAGGTTCTAATTTGGTATATTGTGACTCATTTTTACATCCAGACACATGACTGGATTATAGGCAGTGTTTGTTTTGTTGTTCCCTTTGATTTACTCTTCACAGTTCTTTTACTCATTCGAGCACATCTGCTAGTTTCAGCAAGTGTTTTCGGTTACTTTTTTAAAGATAAAGTTTTACTTTAAATACTTTCCACAGTTCTGTTGATAAGGTTATTGCAATCTTAGATCAGGGGGAAACACCATGATTTCTGCGGAAACCATTATACTATCTTAGCGCCCATGGATCTGATATCACCTGTTGTTTGTTAAATAAAGATCAGTAAAAGGAGTTTCTAACACAATCTTTACTGGTAAGAATTTCTTGGTTCCATAAAGGCCATACATGTTGGCATATAAAATTAAAGTTCAACATTGCTTAAAGAGGCAATGATCACCTTGCAAAGCCATCCATAGATCTGTTTTGGACACCTTTTTTCTTGTTTCCAATCTTCTCATTTTAGGGAGGATGATTGAGAAGGTGGTTACCTTGCCCCTTCAGAGGGATCTGAATGAAGTGGAATTCCAATAGATTTCAGGGTTGGGTATGTGGACTGAAATGGCATTGGTTGCACTTGTGGATAATCTCTAGATGGAACAGAATAGTGGTAGTGCGATTGTCCTAGCTCTGTTTCATTTCTCAGTGGTTTTTAATACCATCAAATATGATACTCTTCTGGCTCTGCGAGTTAGACATTGGGGGCATGGTGTTGTGGTGGTTCTCTTCTTTCAGAATTGATTACAGTAGGAGATAGAGGTCTGCCCCATAGCCCCTCTTGTGTGGGGTGCCACAACTGTCTCCCCACTAATGTTTAACATCTGCATGAAGCCACTGGGTGGAGTTCATGTGTTGGTACAATATGAGGTATCATTAATATGATAACAACATTCAGCTGTATATTTCCACCTCTGGTCAGCCTTGGAAGCTGTGGGGTCTGGATTGGGAAGAACAAGTTTGAACTCAACTCCAAATAAGATGGTGGTTTTAGGGTTGCCTGGATCTGGAGAGTTGTACTGTGCACCAATACAGTGAAAAATTATAAGGGGAATGTGAACTGCACATGGCTCTACTACAGTTTTGGAGCTCAGGTGTCAATTTTAAAGATCTGCAAGATGATTTATGAGACTGAATTAGGAAATTGAATATTTTATCAGGGAAGTCTAATAAAGGGGGCTTGTTTATCTGCTATTTTTATCTCTTTGAATTTTCTATTAATTTCAGAGGTGGCTGCTCAATTACTTTTCCAATTGCTAGTATTATTTGACATATATTTTGTCTCCTAGGCTGAAATGTATGATTCTACTTTTTTCTATGAAAAAGGCAAAATTCCTAAAGTTAAAATGGGTGAGTATGAATGTTATAATGAATGTAAATACTAAAGTATCAGTATGGATATATGTTTAAGAGGTATCTACAGGTGGTGGTTTTGGATGGCCTGTATTTATAGCTGTGTGCAGCATTCCACAGGCATGTGACCATGGTTTGCATTTTTGTTTTGCTGTAAATTATTGCTTATTTCCAATTTCTAGCAAAAAAATAATAATCACCCATTGCAGGCAATGAATTTGCAGCATTTGTTTAATAAATGTGGTGATTCACTTAACTATTGCCACAAAAAAGTCCTAAACTCAGGTGTGGTCATGTCAAATTACATTTTTAAATGCTTTTATTTTCAAGGCTTGGAATCACCATCTACAGAGGAGCTAGTTGTATTGTAAAAGAGACAATTGTTTATTTTTTATAATGCTTAACAATGATAGTTAAATAAGTTACAGTTAGCTGCCTCATAATAAGTGAAAACCAACACCCCAATAGATAGATAAATAGATAAAAACACTGTGACTTAACATGATATATGAACCATGTTAGTTTGTCTACCTCAAGACTTGTGTTTTCAAAATCTGTTAATTTTGTTTCTCTTGATTTTATAAGATTCAAAGAGTCTGGAATATTAGAAATGACTGGAGGAAAAGAAACACATGATTTCCAGTATTACAAATGTCTGGGTATATTGTTAACATTGCTCAGTACCGTACAACTGTAGCCTCTATTTTTCAGGCACTACATTTAATGATTACAAAAGCATTCTTAACATTCCTATGTTCTCTTTTATTTTGCTGCAGACAAAGATTTGCAATTTGACATTATTAAAAAAGCCACGGCCAAAGAGAGTGGAAATTATTGCCCAGGTAAGTGAAAGCCCACAAACATCCACTTGATACAGAAACTGTGGTACTGACTGAGATTATGTACACAAATTTGATTTTTATTTACTTGCCTTGCTGCATATGCTGAATAAATGATCTGATATAAACAATTCCTCTTATTGCATATCTCCTTTTTTCTTCTCTGGGAACTTACTAAAACATTTGTTTTTATGAGGCTCAGTCACTCTGTTTTGCCTACATGCAGCCTAATTCCTAACAGAGGAGTCATTCTCATTGGCAAATGCAAAGTGGGGACTATGATTTTAAATATATTGTTAGCCCTGCTGAGACAAGTAGATGTAGTATAAAAACAGTGAGAAGACCAGTTTTATATATACAATAGGACAAGAAAACTATGTTTAAAATAGAATAATAGAATAGAATAACTTTGTCACTTTGAATGTACGCTTTGAATGTACAGTCTTCACCCCATCCCCCAGATTAAAACTCCTTTCTTAGCCAACTGCCAGTTTGTCCTGAGTAAATAGCCTTTTTGACTCTAATTACAGTAGTAATAGATCAAATGTAGTTAGTAGCTTCAGTGGAAACTCCACAAATTGCCATCAGTCTGTATCAGGCCAATTGCCACATAAAACTTCAGAACATTGCTATTTGTGTTGGTTTTGATTGATAGAATCAACCTGTTCTCACATTTTAGGAACTTACTCATCTCAGCCTGTGGAAGTTCCACAAAACCACAAGCGTTACATCTGTGATCTGACCCAAGCTGACCGCCTTGCAATTTACGATTATGTCCTTGTAGAGACAAAGAACCAGAGGTCAAGATCTCAACTGACAGAAAATGACAGTGATTTGTTTGTAGATTTGGCAGCAAAAGTCAACCAAGGTCTGGAAGAAAATTTTACAGCTATGCTTTGTATATCTAAAAATTACAAAACATGTAAAATGTCCCTTGCTGAGGGGTCCTTTTTTCTGTTTAAGTGGGCTGCTAATATTAACCCCCTCCCCCATTTTCTTACAACACTGGCATTCCTAGATTAATGAACTTGAATTAAAATTAATGGGACACAGATTGTCCCGAACTGCACCCAGGAGCTATTGCCTGTCAGCAGCAGCAGATGATTAACCCCTTTACTCCAGATTGCTGTCACATTAGTGACATTAATTTGCTTCACTTGTTATCTTAAAAAACACCTAGTAAAAGTGGTCTAGATTACAGACATTTGCTGAAATTATTTATCATATGTGGTCCTCTTTTTTACTTCTATTACTAAATAATCCACTGGAATTATTGTTTATAACACAGCGTACTTTTTACCCTTTTTTTAGATGATGGCCAGAAAGGTCCAAAATCTCACCTTGAAATTCTTGCAGAGATGCGGGATTATAAAAGGCGGCGGCAATCGTACAGAGCTAAGAATGTTCACATAACAAAGAAATCTTACACAGAGGTTTATATGATTTGGGAGTCATTTTATCTCGAAATATTTTCTTCCAATTTAAAAGCATCTATGTATAAAATACTTTAAATAGGCAGGAATATTTAAATTCACTGATTTTCCAAAAATATTGTTGAATTGAGGCTATCGGTGTGTACATTCTGTCATTGTATTAATATATTGCAATAGGATGAATTTGCCTGAACGTAAAAAGTTTATAACCCTTGAATACTTGGTGTCAGTTATTGTAAGATTCAGGTTTACTGTAGTTCATATTTGTACTATTGCCAGTCCATTGGGATGGTTAACTATAGCTAGCATATGGCAAAAAATAGGAAAAATATTTGGGTGGATAAATGTAGTACAGGCCTAGTGACCTTCTTTCAAACATTTGTTTTATAAGCTAGTTTTAATATTTAGCTCTTTATTCGCTCTAAATATTGAAATCTTTCATTTCAATTTATGTATTTTAATTGCTTAAGATGATTCTAATGCATTAACAATATTAACAAGCTACATTACCTTGCCATATGCTTTTTTCCCTTTATGTTTTATATTGGGCCAATTACTTTACATAATCTTATAACAATTGGAAAACATTGGTAACCAAAAAGAGGGAGAGGGAGAAAGAAATGGGTTGAAGGAATGAATGTAAGCAAACTCCTCATAGACCATAGGGACTTATGCATAAGGAGGTTTTCCATCTGAGTATTATTATTGATGTGTGCCGTTGTGCCCACAATAAAAAAATGACAATAAAGGTTATCTTATCCAGTATGTTCTGGCATACCTTAGTGTTTTGTCTAATTTCAGTGTTTCTGATTTTACTCAGGTAATCAGAGATGTGATTGGTGTACACATGGAAGAACTTACCACTCATTGGCAGGAAGAGAACAGAAATACTGAGGTTCATGAAGATGAAAAATCCTCTTTTTCAGCAAAGTCTTCAGGAAGGTATTGTCATTGCCAAATCTTTGCTGTTTTCTAAATTGGCAGTAATTTAAGAAATTGTACTTTTTGTTCCTCTGTTAATTCAAATGAAACTGTAATTAATGACTTGCAGATTAGGACTGCATATCATGGTATCATGCTATATCCAGTATCCAGTGTAGTTTACTTTGTCTTTCCAGTGCCTATCTCCTTTAGTGATGTTATTGATTTTATATTTTGTAAAAGTTTTAGAACATCTATTCTTTCTGACTTCATTGCTTAGAATTGGATTGTTGGCCAGTTATTGACAACAGATAAATTGTCGTTTGATAGTTGTGAAATAATCAAACGACAATAATCAAAGAATGCATTTATGAGAAGCAGAGCTTTGTTTAAATATTGTGTCATGGCAAGTGGCAGAAGCAGGTTGTCTTTGCAAAGCACAATGGCATTCAAAAAACAGGGTCAAATATCACATTAAAAATAATGGCTTCCTTCTTGCAGTATTTTACAGAAAGATTGTTCATAACTCAAATTTTATTAGAAACACAACTTAGTGCACTATCTACCTTCTTAAGCACTGGCATCTTTAAATGGAAATACAACATTCAAATGAAACTATGGAGCACGGTAGTGGACATTTCCCTCTATTTCCCCTTAACTGTGGTGCAGCTGAGATCTGACAACAATGGTGATGCAATAATTTCAGCTGGGTTATGTTTTAAAGCTCAGTGCAACTAATTGTTTTGACATCAATGGCATTCTTCACTGAGAAAAATAAACATTCATTCCCACTCCCAACATTAATGACCAAGACCACTGCTATGACATAATTACTGTATTTTCTTTAGTAAAGAAGAACGAAGATCTGCATCAGCCGATTCAACACAGTCTTGTGGAAGTTCAAAAGATATTGATTATTCTCGACATAGGAGGAATTCCAGCAGAAGTCCAGGCCGACGGAAAAGAAGTCGAGAAAGAGAAAGAGAGAGAGATTCCAGAAGGAAAAGAGATAGGTAAGTAGTGTCTTTAGTTTCTGACTTTTGTTGAACTAGAGCAGGGGTAGGCAACCTTGGCTCTTTTATGACTCGTGGACCAACTTCCAGAATTCCACGAGTCATAAAAGAGCCAAGGTTGCCTACCCCTGAACTAGAGTAATGATACATCACAGGCTGGGATTGTAGAACATGCTTAAAACTTATTCAGCGTTAATTTGTAGAAGAAAATTTCACAGTAATTTTCATTCAGCTATTGGCTTTAAGTCTTCCTATACTTGCCCAAGATATTAAATCAAAAGCTGTATCAAATTAGTAATGATACCAGAATCAATACACTCAACCATATACTTTTTTTAAAACAAAAGTTGATTTCATAATAACCAGCATAATCTAAAAGAAATAACAATATGGAGTTCTATATATCATAATTTCTCATATTTCAAAGAAAGTACTTAAAAAATCCTGACATAAAATAAGTAAAAATAAAAAAAATTCAAAACTGGACATTGGTTTCCTAAGTTGACTATTACATGAATTTATTCCTGTCTTCTTACTTCAATTGGCATATAACATAGGCCAGTGATGGCAAACCTTTTAGAGACTGAGTGCCCAAACTGCAATCCAAAACCCACTTATGCATCGTCGAGTGCCGGGTGGGTGTGGCCCATTGGGTGGGCGTGGCTGCAGTGGTAACGGCAGACTGGGTGGGACTAAAAAGTTCAATCAATTCCAACTTTGCAAGATCTTTTTTTTTCCCGTGAGAAGTTGAAATTGACTGATTGAACTTTTTTTTTTTTGCACACGGTGGCGGAGGCCTAAAGCGAAAAGATTTTATAAAACCCAGCTGAAGGACTGGGGCAACGGCGCGCATGCCCACAGAGAGGGCTCTGAGTGCTGCCTCTGGCACCTGTGCCATAGGTTCGCCACCACTGATATAGGCAGTGAATTTTTTATTTAAAAAACGGCTGTTGGGAATACATGGATTGTGAAGTGGAGTAAGTCAAACTGAAGACTTAGCATTGCGTTCTGTTTTGACAGAAAGATGAAAATATTACTCAAAAGTAACTGTGATTTTATAGAAGTATTTCCTTCAGGATTTATAAGTAAAATAACTGTTTTTTCCCATAAAACCAAGCTGAATAAATGCAGCTTTTAATAGGAACTTGTTTTATTCAGGGTAGGGTTAAGTCTTAAATGGCAGGAAGTTTTTAAAAATGAGTTCTTTAACTAGTCTGCTCAAACCTGTTCTGTGGCCTGGGTAATTTAATCTACTTAGATACATTACTATTTTAAAAAATAATGAAGTGTGCAATATATATGCAACAGTTCTATGAATATGAAGATTGGCTATGTTCTGATACTGTGATACTTTGGGGATAAGTTTCTGATAATTGAATCAAGTAGCTTTCTTAATGTTGATTAATATACATAGTGCACAGAGTAAGATATTACACATTATCATATTTAAAATAATCGTCATTTGCTCTTATAGCAGCAGTATTATATAGGTTGTGTTCACACGATCAAACTAAACCAAAATGTCATCTCCCTTAATTGTTGCTTACCTCAGTCCTTGATTAATAGTTTAAAATTATGAAGGCTTTGGAAAAGGTGCTTTACAGCTTTTAAAAGATTGTACCCACTATTGCAAAATGTCGCCCACACCAGCAGTTACATAACCATGATCTGGGTGCTTGGCAATGTGTTTACACTTATGACTATTAAATGCCCCATGATTATGTGATTGCCACTTGCAATATTTCCTGCTGGCCTCCCCAGAAAATCAATGGGGAAGCTGGCAGAGATGTTTGTGAGCTGCTGAAGCTTACCAAGAGAAGAGGATTCCGTCATCTTTGGGGGATGGATGAAAGAGGTCCCTGCCGTTTTGTGCTTGCTTGGATTTCAGCAACCAAAATTCAATCATGCATGGATTCAATCACAATCCCTCTTTATCGCCCCTGCAAAGAGCTCTGCAAAGGTGGAAAGAAAAGGATGTTCAACTCCATGCCTACTTGTACCTTGACAGCTGAAATTCAAGCATGGACAAAGCCCTAAATCCCTCCACAGGCATAGTGTCTCTGTTCACTTAATAACCCATGAGATCATTTAATGACCAGTGAAGATTGCTGGATCATGGTCAGAGTGAAGCAGTCACGTGGGCTGTTTTGTTTAACAACCATTTCACTCAATAACCAAGACTTTGTTCCCAATTGTGGTTGTTAAGTGAGGACTACGCTTTATGGGTTAACATATTTTAAATCTGGACAGTTCGTTTAGTAACCTATGTTTAAGTAACTGTAAGAACATATTCATCATGTGTGTTTTGATTGCAAGAGAAAGGATAGAGGTTTTTTGTCTATCTCCTTTTTTGCATATTGGTGAAAAATAACATATTTCTCTCCATTGGAGCAAAGAACAGTCTCAGGAGAAGGGAGACACTGAAAACAGGAGAGGGAAGAAATACTGTAAATTAACTAGCTTTTATAGTTCACATTTCTGTGATCTCTCTCTAAAATTGATTCATTTTGTGTAGTCCAGGTAAATTTAAGATTAAGGAGGAAATAGTTACAATATTCCCTCAGATTCTACATTCCAAGTAGCTGATGAAAAAGATATCAAATGATAAATATGAGCAAATGCAGTAGTATGTATTTCAATTTCATTTCAGTATGCATGAGCATTATAAGGATAAACCCCCGTTTCATGAAAATATGATTTAAAAAATAATAATAGAGGGATAAGCTCTAATATAATACTGGCTTTCATTTTATTTCAGAGATGAAGGAAAACATCATAAAAGAAGGAAATAATACTTGCATTTCCATTATAAGAGATGTGGAGCCAAACCAACTTGTATCTGTTTAATTCCACTAATATATCTCACTGACAGCTAAGATGTTAGCAACTGTAATAAACATTATTTGAAATCTCTCACACTCAAACTCTAGATGGAAATAAAAATTTAATAAATAAAAATATGTTTAATTATTCATATAGACAGTTACTACCCTTTAAATCAATTGTTGTTGATTCCAATATTAAGTTATTCTTAAGAAACATTCATTTTAGTAACGTTCATTGAAAATATTCTGCTTTTATTTTTACAATATGTTTTATTGTAAAAATAAAAATTTATTATAGTAAAAATAATTTTTATTATAAATATCAAGTTGGCAAACATATTCAAGACATCCTCATCTTCCTCCTATTTTTATCACTACACCCGTGAGATGCGTTGGACTGAAGTTACCCAGCTGGCTTTAGTGACTTTGATGGTATTTGAACTCATAACCTCCCACCACTGGACCGAACTGGCTCTATTTATCCTGCGAGATAGGCTGTACTGACAGAGATCAGAATTACCCATGCAGTTTCCATAGCACAATCTTAGCACAATTTCATCATTGCACCATGTTAGCTTTTCTTATTCAGTTACTTGATTATCCTCGTTACTCTGATTGGACTCACCCCTGTTTGAAGAATCAGACAAAATATGCCCAGAATGCAGTGTTTCAAGAATTAGTTACTATTGAAATGATCATGAAATAATAAGGCAAATTTCCTTTTTGTTTTTGTTTCAAGTCTTAATAAACTGAATTATTCTGACAGTGCCAATAAACATATGATGTTCACTGTTACTTGCAGACAGTGAATTGACACCATATGTATATCCAGACATTAGGAAATAAAAATAATGGGCAGCTGTAGACCATCATTTTGCATTTATATGATTGTTGCCCAGAAATTATAAGGATCTCAAGCACAGAAGGAGAAATCTAGAAGATACTTATTAAAATCAAAGTCTGGAAGGAGCCCTGGGAGAATTGCACACTTAATACTACGTCATTTATACAGTGTTCTCTCTTACTGAATGGATGGCATAGCCAGGTTGACGCAAACACTGGAAACAGAAGTCTCAACTCAATTAGATTTTCTACTCTAAATACTGCTTGTTGAAGCAACAGTCAGTATTCATAAAACCATGATCTGAGTTCAGGCAATCAGGTGGTACACATTTTATTGGTAGTTCACAAACTGAAAAGCACGTTAGTGATTACATTAATGAAAACTCTAATTTTATTACATATTTGAAATGACGTTTTGCTATATTCCTGTTCTAAGACATCAATTTTACAGTGGAAAAATCTGCAGTGCCAACCATATAATCCTTACGTGCCCTAAATGAGAAAATAATTATTTTTCATTAGTATTATTGAAGGAACCAATATTATGCATCAAATCCATCTCACCCCACAGGCATGCAATTTATATATGAAGGAATAATTCTACATTTCTTTTGCTAAAAAAACCCTTTTCTATCATACAAGATAAGACCTCCAATATGTAGCTTAACTTGATTTCCATTCTATAACATCTAGGTGCCCAAATGAGGCAGGAAAACAAAGACCAAAGAGGAACTAGTAATAAGCTCCTATCTGTATTTAAATAAAGGTAAACTGTTGACAACATCCAGCATTTACTAATGTACATGCAAAGCAGTTTTGCCAGCCCTTCCTCTAATACAGACATGTCAAACACAAGGCCTGGGGGCCGGATGCGGCCCATGAAGTAGTTTCATGTGGCCCGCAAAGCCATCCTGGAAACAGTGAGGGAACGGCCCCCGCTGCCTTGGCCCTGGCCAGCTAGGAGCCAATGTACAATTTTGTGGTGGCCATCTTGGCACTTGCACCAGTGGACCATGCCTTGGCACTTGCCCTGGTCCCACCCCCTTCTGCCAGAGACCCTCAGATCTGTCCCACTGCTGCCCAGGCCCCCATAGGCACCCTTGACACGAATGATGTAGAACTGGCCACGCCCACCCAGTAGGCCACACCCCCTCTATCCATGCCCACCCAGTAGGCTGCACCCACCATCCCCCCAGGGCAACCGCAATGCTGATGCGGCCCTCAGTGAAATTGAGTTTGACACCCCTGCTCTAATCAATACATTGGAATAAATATTATATAAGAATTAGAACTTATAAAACAATTTACTTTTGTACTAAAGATTATTACATCAGTATGAAGTAGTTTCTCTGAACGTGGCCACATTTTGTTATACTGTATGCATAATTAGGCAGACTAACTGCCCACTGATAATCCATTACCAATTGTGATGTTATTTTGTTTTTTAATTTTTGTTTATTATTTTTAATGATTTAATTTGCAATGCTGGTCTGTGACCATAATAAAAATTGATTGTTAGTTAAAGACTTTGAACAGGCTATCACACGGGTCGGCAACCCGCGGCTCCGGAGCCGCATGTGGCTCTTTGAGCCATCACCTGCGGCTCTGGAGTCTCCTCCACCATTTGCAGGGAGAGATACAGAGAGGCACTTTCACTTCACTTCCCTTCTCTCTCTCTCTCAGGTGGACTTACCTCTGGCAGGGCTCCTGATTGACCCTGCACCCGGGTGCCCCACCCCCTGGGAGAAGCGCAGCCAGGGCCTTGTGGCCGTGAAACTGCCCAGGGAAGCCCCGGGATCCCCTGCTGGGAGCAGCTCGCTGGAGGCTCCACTGAGTGAGCCAGCCCTCCCGCAAGGGAGACCAGCCCCTGCCATCCCCAGCCAGCCCGACCATTGGACCCACTGGCCGGGAAGGCGCACTGGAGTCCAGGCTGCCGGGAAGGAAGGAGATGCAGCAAAGGTAGGAAAGGAGAGCCGCCTCCTGAGGCCCAGCGCTGGTAGCAGCTTCCTTGCCCTCCTCTTCTTCCTCCTGCCCCCAAGGCGGTTTGGGCAGGTGCCGGGGCAAGGATGCCTGGGGGGGGGAGCAGCCGGGCTGGCATAGGGGCTGGCAGGGGCTGCGCAGCACCAGCCACCACCATGGCTCCATTGGATGGGCAGAGGCCGAGGCCGGGCAGCGCGGAGTCCTGGCTGGGGCGGCGGCGGTTTCCTCGCCCTCCTCTCCTTCCTCCTGGTGCCACCCTGGGTGACTAGGGCGAGTGCCGGAGCAAGAGGGGTACCTGGGGGGGAGCAGCTGGGCTGGCGGGCCGTGCGGCACCAGCCCCCACTGTGGCTCCATTGATGGACGGAGGACAAGGCCGGGCAGTGCGGAGTCCCGGCTGGGGCAGCTGCTTCCTCGCCCTCCTCCTCTCCTTCTGCCCCCCCAGGTGGCTCGGGCAGGCGCTGCCTCCAGCGCGGCTCCATCAATGGGCAGAGGGCGAGGCCGGGCAGTGCAGAGTCCTGGCGGGGCAACGGTCGGGCCGGCGGGGAACCCCGACGATGCTGCCATGCTTCTGCTGCCGGAGCCCCTGCCTCCTGTCCTGCTCCCCCTCCCCACCCGTTCAGCCGAAGACATGGCGGGGGCTGGGTGTGGCGGCAGGGAACCCCAATGATGCTGCTGTGCTGCCTCCGCCAATGGAGTCACTACCTCCCGTCCTCCCCCTCCTCACCCGTTTGGCTGAGGACGTGGCAGGAGTGGGGGCCAGGCGCGGAGGCCGGGAACCCCGACAATGCTGCCATTCCACCACCACCGGAGCCGCTGCCTCCCGTCCTCCCCCTCCCCACCCGTTCGGCTGAGGACGTGGCGGGAGTGGGGGCCGAGCGCGGTGGTGGGGAACCCCGACAATGCTGCCATGCCACTGCCCCCGGAGCCGCTGCCTCCCGTCCTGTTCCCCCTCCCCGCCCGTTTGGCTGAGGACGCGGTGGGGCAGCGGCCGGGCCAGGGGTGGCGGCAAGGAACCCCAATGATGCTGCCATGCCACCGCCTCCCATCCTGCTCCCCCTCCTGGCCCGTTCGGCTGCAGCGGGGGCAGTGGCTGGGCCGGGGGCGGCAGCGAGGAACCCTGACGATGCTGCCGTGTGGCTGCCAGAGGCGCTGCCTCTCGTCCTGCTCCCCATCCCCACCCGTTCAGCTGAGGACGCAGCAGGGGCGGCGGCCAGGAACCCCAACGATGCAGCAGTGGCCGCTGCTGCCACCGGAACTGCTGCCTCTCGTCCTGCTCCCCCTCCCCGCCCGAGAAAGAGGAAAGAGAAAGAGAGGAAAGAGAGAAAGACAGAGAAAGAGAGAGGAGAGGGAGAAAGAGAAAGTTAGAGGAAAGAGAGAAAGAGGAAAGAGAAAAGAAAGGAAATTGAGAAAGGAAAGAGAAAGAGAGAGAGAAAGAGGAAAGAGAGAGACAGGAAAGAGAGAAAGAGGAAAGAGAGGAAAGAGAAAGAAAGGGAAAGAGAAAGAGAGGGGGAGAGGAAAGAGAAAAAGAGAAAGGGAGAGGAAAGAGAAGGGGGAAAGAGGAAAGAGGGAGAGAGAAAGAGTGAAAGAGGAAAGAGAGAAAGGGGGAGAGGAAAGAAGGAAAGAGGGAGAAAGAGGAAAGAGAAAAAGGAAAAGGGGAAAGAGGGAGAGAGAGAAAGAGGAAAGAGAAAGGGGAAAAGAGAAAAAAGAAAGAGGGAAAGAGGAAAGGGAAAAAGAGAGGAAAGAGGGGGAGGAAAAAGAAAAAGAGGAAAGAAAAAAAGAGGAAAGAGGGAAAGAGATAGAGGAAAGAGAAAGGGAAAGAGAGAGACCCTTTTGACATCTAAAATGAAGACAACACTGCATATATCCTTTTTTACTTTTATTTTATATACACACACATAAACACATACACACACACACACACACACACACACACATATATTAAAGGTAAAAAAGGATATATGCAGTGTTATCTTCATTTTAGATATCAAAAGGGTTTTGCGGCTCCCAGTGTTTTTTTTCCTATGGGAAACGAGTCCAAGTGGCTCTTTGAGTGTTTTGGGTTGCCTACCCCTGGGCTAGCGCAACATGCAGCCTGCCAAGGTTTTCCAACAAAGTAAATTTACAGCCTCTGCCACCATCTCAAAAAGATGCTTCTCAGAACATCCAAGCTTTGTTGCCAGTTTCCACGGCTCCAGTTTTAGTAGCCACAGAACAGCTGACTGGCACTCCAAGCATTTCTTTGTGGCTCATGAGGATTTTTCATTTATCAATGTCGCATTTTCCTCTCAACAAATTGGGCAGGCCTGACCTACATCAAGCTAATAATTCTCTTCTATTGATTGTCACATTATTCTCCCTAGTTTTATTTTTTCAGCTTCAACCATGGAAGTTTTACATCTGTATATAAACACAAAGTTTAAAAATTATAGTATGAAATTGGTTTGTAAATCCTGGTTAAAGATAATAATATTATAGATGGATCCTAATTCGTGCTGTAAAGGGAAAGTGAAAATTATATTTAAACATTGCATATAGCTTACAGAGCAGGAAACACTGCACTGTACTGGAATTTCCTTTAGTACCCTTCTCAAAACTGCTTCAGAGAATTGTAGAGATGTAGGAAAGGAGGGTTAGTGGAGCACTCTGCCAAAATTATATAGACTTTGAGATCTTTTCTCATGATCAAAAGGTTCTGGGCATTTGGAGCAAGGCAAGATGAGGTAAAAAGCTGCTGTTCAATTTGCTGGTGGGCACAAGTTTCATACACCCATTAATACTTACACTTGTTCTTTAAGAGACTTGAGAAAAGACTCGGATACTTCCTCTGTTATTTCATCATCTAAGCTAGCCAAATAAGAATAGAGAAATGTAAAAGTGTCATATGGAATACGGGCTGGTCCACCCTCTGGATCATTCGTCAGAATTTCACATGCATGCTTCATTGAACTGAGCAGGGTCTAAGAAAAGCCAAAACAACAAGCAAACAAGTATATATTATATAAAGCAGGTGCTGAGATTCACTTTTAGTTATTCTAATACGGTACATTTATTTAAATAGATATATAGCCTCCCTTTCCACAGAAACATACAACAAAAGTAAAACACCACCAGGGCAGTAAATGCGAAAAGGTAGCACAGTTCCTTATAAATATGTGTGAAATGAAACCTGCATTTATTTCATCCCAGATGCATTGATAAAATAAAATAAAATGAATTGGGAAAGACTATATAAAATACCCAGAAATATTACTTCAAACATTATGCAGTTCTTAGTGAAAAATATGCAGATCATCCAGAGGTTTTAATGCATGATGATTGTACATATGTCTAGTGAGGAAACCAGAAGTATTGGCAATTTCTCATCATGGTTATAGCAGGAAATGGCACATATAACACTCCATAGGGGATTTACATATTTTTCCTTACTTCTGCATGATGTTAGTTTTCCATAATTCACCAACAGAAAATATCCTGACACTTAGGAGGGAATTTTGAATGATTCTCTCCCATCAGACTTGGATTTTGATCTTGGGGTGGCTATTATATTTTATTATATTGTATTGCTGGGTGCATTTATTAATTTTATCCATTTGTTGCCAATATATGTTCTATGGCTTTGTGTTTTAATGGCTATAAAGTGCCTATAACTGTATCATTGGTATGGCAAACAGATCACACAAAACATTTTAAATACCTCATTTTCAGTCAAAATGGAAATCATATTTAATAGAAAATACTGTCAAATGCTAGTGAACAGGAATTATTCAGTTTCAACACTATATTATTCATTTATTTTTATTTTATTTATTAAATTTTTCTGCCACCTATCTCACTATTAAGTGATTCCGGCCTGCTTACAATACCATAAATAACAGAGTAAAACAGTTATTGAATCTGCAGAGTGTTGCTCAGTGGCCCTGTTTAGGATCACCTGGTCCCTCCTTTGGAGCAGCACAGAAGAATTTGTTCAACACCTGATGGACAAAATTTTAATGGTTTTACCAGCTTTAATGTTTGTAAATCATCCAGAGTCACCACTAGACAGGGTGGGTGGCACAATCTAATAAATAAACTATATAAAATAACCTGGACCCATGCCATCAAGGGCTTTAAAGATGAAAACAATATCTTTTCCATCACCTTCTCTAAAAAGTGACGGTGGCAGTCTGGATGGAAGTTGTCCAGGCAGATAAGGTCTAAAGATGATTTTTTAAAAGAACGGGATACACTAAGGCCTCCTGAAAAGGTCCCAGGAACTCTTGCAGTGATGCATTTTCACTGCGTGGACTCACATGGCAGTTCCCATCCTGGAGGTTTTCACCAACTAGGAGATGACTGCAGGATGCTGCAAAGAGTGTAAATGAAGCTGTGCTGCTGAGCTCCCAAAGTTCAGTCTTGTGACCTGGGAGGGGCTTCTGTGGTAACTTTGAGCCTGGGTTGTAAGTAGCCTTAAGGTAGGTCCATCATAACTTTAAACAATTGTTAAATGCAATTTCCAAATAGAAACAAAATTAAATATATTCTCTTCTTTGGATAAAGGAATCAGTTTAACCATCTCTGCTTTCCTTGCTGTGGGGAATAGTATATGCTTCCAGATTTAGTGCTTGCAATGGAAAAAAAAAATGAAACTTTGATTTTGTTTTTGCTGATTTGTTTGTTGTTTGTTGCTATAGAAATGGCTAGTATATACTATTTTGTAAAAATAAAAATAAAAAGTTGAGGTTGTAATGTTATTATCTTCTACTGTGCTAAAGAGAGTTGGAACGCCTTTTTCTTTCTTTTTCCCCTCTCTAGCCCATATTTTCTTTTCTTTCCTTCTTCTCTCCCCCCTCCCGTTTTCTATTATTTTTTATTTCCCTTTGTATTTTATATTTTGATAAACAATATAAATGTGACAAAAAAAGAATAGTCATTAAATGTAACTGACACTCTGGAATGAAAATTTAAATGATGAAATAATTCTGAATCTATGAGTGCATTTTCCAATTTTTAAAAAGTAGATTTATCAAAACAAAGGGTTAAATAAATTTAAAACTTTTTAAAAATCTTATCTATATACGTGTGTGTATATTTGCATGCATTTGTGTCCATAATGCACTTATGATTTTGTTTTAAATGATGCAAACAAATCTAATTCGATCCTATTAATATTGTATATATATCATGTGTCATATCTTCTGAATCTCAAGCTTTTTTAAAAAATAATCTCAGTTATCTCTCTTCCTTATACATTTAACCAAAATTTAAAATAAAAAATTATCTTTAAACACCTCTACTATTCATTTCAGTAGAACAATACTTTTATGTTTTTATATCTTACGTACTCCACCAAGAGCACTACAGCCAAGGGCAAAAAATTTCATCCATTCTATTCCATCTTCAAAGCTGTCTAATCGAAGAAGATTACGCAGTTGTTCTATTGGTAAGCACAAATTCTTCCATTTTTTATGGAGCTCTATTAAATCCACAGTCTTCTTTTCAGACAACTGTAAAAGCATATACATCATAAAGAAAATATAAGAAAACAAAATTGGAAATTAACTGTTAGTTAGTTGGTTCAAAAACTAGTCGCTACCAGGCAGATATGATTGTCTGCCACTTGGTCAAGAACAACCGTGGCCCATATGGAAATTGCCAAATAGACTGAGTGACCTGATATTGGGTGAATGTTATTTAGTTTTAAACCTATTTATTTTACATACTTTTGAACATGCGATATTTCTGTGACCTATTTTATATCTATTTTACTTGCTCAATGTGGAATGCTATATGTCTATAATTTGAAAGTGCTTCTGCAGGAATAAAGAACAGCTAATTTAAATAAAAAAGTCATTTTAGGTAGTTCAGATCATTTAAAAATCTATAGCATTATTGTAGAATTCAGCTTTTCAAAAATTATTTTACCTGTCTATGCAAAACTTTAAGGAGGCCAGGGGTCAAACCAGTATCATTTTTTTGTGTGGCAACTGGCATTTCAACACGTTCTTTCACAGGAAGAGGCTCTCCTCTTGACAAAGCATAGAAGTACCTATAATAGTGCCATACCAAATATCAAAAGGCAGTTCAAGTCAAAAACAAATGATGCTAGTGTATACAGTTTTCAAAATCGATACCACAGCTTACACTCAAACCATAAGTGGGAAAAGTGTATTGATCAACTCTTGCTCTCCCAAATAGCTTTCTGTTTAAATAGATATTATTTCCAAATAAATTAAAATGATGCAGCTAACACTATTTCTAGAATACCTATGTGGCCTCTCTGGGCTTAAAGACATTTTTGAACCCTTAGTATATCAGACTCCTTAAAAATAATTTTGAAGATCTAAACATATTTTAAAAGGCAGGTGGCACAGGAGACTAGGTGGGCACCTAAATGACTATCTGTGAACAGACTAATGATATCAGATGTCTGTGGTGATATGTGAACGCCGAAATAATTACTCTGAGTACAGATATACTTCTAAATATTTGTGTGAAGTTTCTTAATTAAGATACCTAACTTTGGTTTTCTTCTTACCCATAAGACCACTGGAGAACATCACGTGGCTGGGTCCTAATAGCTGCTTTGGTAAATTGTTTCATAATATCTGGCAGTTCAGGTGGAACATGAATCTGTTGTGCACAGAACATAACATCTGGAACAGGCATGGTTATTCAAGGTCTCAAACTAAAATAATCCTATGAAAATTAAAAAGAATAGTATTCATTAATTAATGTTTTCTAAAATAAACTCTTGAGATGTATAAAGGCATAATATGTGTTAATATCCATTCTTTATCACATACACCTCACTTTTCTCTTAAGGAGTTCAAGGGAGTACATATAAGACTATCTGTGATGACCCAGGGCACAGCACAGAGGCAATGCAGTCAGCTGGCAATTCAAACCACCCTTTAATTGCTCCAAATTTTCCCCAAATGCTCCCACGTTTCTGACAAGCCTCCAAACAAAGGAAGACACACACATCTTCAGCCGCCTTTGGCTGCAAGTAGTTTCACATACACTTTGATTAGGAGAGGAATTTACTCAAGGCCACGGAGATAACAAGGAATGATACATAAATCATAAACCTAACGAGTCTGTGTGAATACACGCTTGCCTGAGCAGTTTCAAAAGGGAAGCCAAAATACAGTCTGAAATCTTTGAACATCCAAGCACCGTTGTCAGCCAGTCCAATGGTCAGAGTTTCCGGGTTTCCAAGCAGAAGTCACAGAACAAGAGATCAGCAACAACACACACAAAACTCCAAGGAATCAGCATTTGTTCCCGACAAATGCCTCTCCCCACAGCATCTCCTTAAATCTTAGTCTCCAGATGTGCCTTGTGGAGAGGGGTGGGATGCTCTCCTCCCGAGTAGTTGAGCCTGCCTGCATTGTTACCTCCTTCTCTCCACTCTCCATGCTCTAGGATCAGGAAGGGGTGGCCCTTGCTCACCGCCTGAACTCGGTCTCTCCTGTTCATCCTGTCCCAATCCTGAAGGGCCCTGGCCTGCCTCTGCCTACTCTTCCCCACATTTGTCTGAAACCACAGACACCTCTCCCTCAATCTCCATAGGGTCCCATTCCAGCTCATTTTCCTCCGCAGATTCAGGCTCCAACAGAGACATGACACTATCCTATTTTATCTTCACAGGAATTTAGTAACATCTTGTAACTTAGGGTAGACTAAGAAATGATTTTTCCCAAGGTGCCCCAATAAGCTTATAAAGCTAATAAAATTTACTGAATACGCCACCTTTTGTTATGCATTAGCAAGCTGGAATTTTTTTCATATTATAACAGCTTACTTTGAAAACATACAAGCATAGGTGGCACATATTTATAACTGAAATATGTTATATGCATACAAACTAATTCAAAAAATTTATTTGTCTTTTTGTTCTTCTGATACTAGATTTGGCAGCCAACAAGTAATCATAGCAAAAACTGCCAATTCGTTTTCTAGTACAAAATTAACTATATTAGGCTACATCCAAATTATGAAAGACATTTGCTTGCATCAAGGTATTGTTCGCTCACTCTTTTAGTCATTTTCCAGAGCTGCCTTTCCAACTTTCAAATTATGGGACGGGAAGCAAAAAATAAGTACAATCCTCTATAAATTGGTGATATTTTAGTCAATTAGAATATTACTTCATAATTTGAGAGTGGACTCTCACGTATACTTGTTGCTCTGCCACAAATTATTTTGCATGTGTTCTAGTTTCTTTAGTCTATCCTCCCATACCTAGCATTGATTACTCTCTTCTTGTTAAAAATCAGGATTCTGATAGCACTTGTCCAGAGTAACAAATTATATTAAAAGGCATAAGGTTTTGTACACCTCACTTCATTAATAACAACTTATTCCTGCTAAGGGCTATAAGCTCTCACTTCTCAGTTGCTTAAATCTTAAAATCCTCTGGTGATTAGCCAAGCCTAAATGCAACATAATCCAGATTTCCATATGGGGATTCATCAATCTGAGATATTTCATTAGTCAGATGCATTGCCACACATCAGTAGATATCTGCACTAGCTAAGCTACACTGTCTTTTTCTCTTGTCATTTTTGTGATATCTTTTCTGAAGCAACCAGCAGTTACAGTATTGTGTATAGTACTAAAAAAAATCTGTATGTTTATCTCTGGTCCATATGAGTCAAACTCCCATTTGTTTTTTCGGACCACTATAAAACGTACCCTAAAAATAAGTAAAACCTTGGAATGATGATTGTAATTATGACTGATAAATCAGGTTTTAGATCCATATCTCATGAAATCAGAATCCTTATTTTAGAAAGAACATAGATTTAGGTTCTGTGTGTTAATCAAATGATTCTCAGGACATTTAGCAAGAAATATATTGTTCTTAACAATACAATTTTCTAGGAATAATATCCAGAGTCAGAAATTTACATTTTTCTTGTTTGAGGGGTCCTTGGTACTCTCTGACCTTCGCTGTTTTCTTGCAGATGTTTCTTGCACTAGCACTGATATTATCTAGTTTGGGTAATGAAATGTCTGCAAGAAAACAATGAAGCTCAGAGAGCACCAAAGGACCCCTCATTTCAACCCTAACCTACAAATCTCTTTTACTGATTTTTCTCTTCTAATATACAATCCAAGTATCTACCAGTCTACAATGTGTTATATACTGCTGTTAGTTTAATGCAAAAGTGCAGAACATAACACTCAGCAGAATGTATTTCAATATACAAAGTATTAAAACTATAATCAGTGTTCATAGCAGCTTTCCACATTATCTTTGGTTTACAATATATGCCTAGGAAATACACTTTTTCTAAAGTGCATGGGATGAGATTGATAGTCTAACATAGTGGTTCTCAAACATTTTGGTCTCAGGAACCCTTTACATTCTTTAAAATGATTGAGGATCCAGCTTGGGTTTATATGGATTTTTCAAGGATCCCCAGGGGTCCCCCGACCACACTTTGAGAATTATTGATCAAACACATCTAGTTTAGAGAAAAAAATGATTTATAGAACCTGGTTTATAGAAAATGTACATTCTGGGATATTGTATGTGAGGAAAGATGTACCGTAGCCCGATAAAATGATTTGGGGGCCAATTACAGAAACACAAAAGGCCTATCTACAGTTCCTTCTTGTGAAGGGCCTATATTTACAGGCAGACATTTGTAAATCCCACTGGCTTAAGCAATTCAGTTTTATTAAATACTGATGCATCCAGATACTTTTGGATTATATTCATAAAGATCTACTAGGCTTCTACTTTTTGGTACTGCTTACCTATTTAAAACACTACTAGCCTTAAGACTCCCTTCTATTTGTTTGGTGAATAAGATTTAAGGCAGGCCTGGCCTTGACTGCATTACTGCTCAGGTCCTTTTAAATACATTATTTTACAGTCCGCCTTGTAATCCATACAATATCCATAAAAAGTGTGTTATATATTGTAACCCGTTTTCAGCTGATGGCGTGATGGAACTAGCAGTAAATATTCCGGCTGGACTGGACTGAGGGAGTCTAGAGTTTAAAAACGCTCTCAGGCAGGAGTAACTTTTCTTTGGTCAGTTATCCATACGTATTCAACTTCTCTGTCTAGTTGCAACCTATCTCTTAGGGTTTTTGTTCAAATAAGCTCTCTGTAGAAAGGGGAGCATAAATGTACCGTACCGCAAACAAAAGAGCAGCCCCCACTAATACCCTTCCCCGCGCTTGGAACGGGAACCTCGTCCCCCTTCCTCTGGCTCAAGCGGCTCTTCTGTTCTAACGGCAAGTTGCTATTCAGCAGCAAGAAGCTACGGAAAGGACAGCTGGTTGAGGCGCCGCCACGCCAAGGTTTCGTTTCTCGGCAGCCTCGCTCTCGAAAGATCTGAGCGCCAGTTAAGTTTCCAAGGCAGCATGCGCCTGTTTCATAGCAACGACGGAAAGAATCGAGAATGACAACTGAGAGCCGCGGTTGATCTTTTAAGTGTCCTCCTATTCCGTCGAAACTCTATGGTAAATTCTCTTTTCCCGCCTCCCTCACAGGAATTTGCACCAGCTGTTAAATACTCTTTAGTTTCCTGCGCCCGCGTACTTTTACACCCCTCTCAGTAACGAGAGGCCGCGCGATCTTTGATGACGCAGGCGTACCCTGAACACGTCGCGCCCTCGAGCAGGCGCCGTTAATGTTGCACAGCGCCCCCTTCGAAACTTCTCATCATTTGAGAGTTGGTAAAGATTTGCTCTGGGATAAACTTTTAAACCGCACTTTTAAATGCTCCTTAATCTTTAATTTTAAAAAAGGAGAGTGTAAATAGAAGTCAAGGAATATAAACGGTAAAATTTGCAAAAGAAGCGATAGCACATTTAAGTATTACTTTAAAAAGCTTAAATTATTTATGCCAAAGACCCAAAGATTGTACACCAACTATGGATACCAGATGTTGGATTTTCTCTTTGGTTAAACAAAGGACCACAATGCAACACAATTCGAAAAAGATTATTCCACTGGAATTTAGGAAGCACGCCACTTAGTTTAATTCTCTGAAATGCTCATAAAAGTAAATTGTACACGAGATTTTTTTTCCCTTCAATGAAAAAAAAAACCCTCCATGAGGAGAAAGTTGCACCTTTATATATGTCCTCTTAAACGGTAAAGCCTGCCTGAAAGGGAGACATGCCTGTATTAAAACACCCACTTCTAGACCTGCAAGGAAGCTGTGTCACATTTGTCAAACTGCGGGCCAAATAGTTATGTGTATATGTAGCTACAGAAACTTAACATTCTACTAGAACAATACATATTTTAAGAAATTAAACTGATTACAAATGAAACAAAGTGTTAAGCACATTTGCTAATTTCTAGCAACTTTGGTCAGATACAGACTTTCTAGTAATGTGTATTGGCAGATTTAAACATATTTTGTAATTTAATCACAGCAGGCAGAATCCAGTATTTGGCACTGTGGTAGAATTCGTATGTAAAAGCAATTTTCTGGATCTTGGGGCCTAAAAGAAGGCACAAAAGTATATAGACAAAAAAATAAAAAATAATGAAATGAAGGAACAAAATGCCTCCCTGTGTTATTGAAACAGAATACAGTATACAATTAATCTTTTGGGCAAACTTTGACATTAAACATTCTTGTACATCATTTTAAGTTATCAAATACACTTGAAGATGATCAGGTATAAAAGAAATGTTGTTCTAAGGGAAACCATATTTATAATTACTGTTAAAATAGCAGCAAACAGAAAACAAGACCAATACTTTTTCTTAACAAATTTTAATAATCATTGACCACCAGGTTGTTTGGAATAAAAACACAAATTACAAGTTACCGCATTTCTGCAAAATGCTACAGGAAGAAGCACAGCATTGCTGGCAATAACCTAGTGGAAAGACTGTTTCGATTGCTTTTTCTTTTTTAAAAAATAAAGATGTCAAGAACTAATTTTGTGCAACTGAAAGTTTATCACTAGAAAATGCTGTAATTGTGGGCAAACTATGCTCTTGCACAAAATACTGAAATTTTAATATTTGCATTTCCAAAAGAAATAGATACAAAAACTCATAGGTAAGATCTGTCTAAAGTATAGACAGTTAAAAGCAAGTGGGGGATTTTGGCTACCTTCTCATTATTACGCTTTTTAATGAGAGCAATGTCAAAAAAATCTAACAGCATCAAAATAAAAAGGCATTAATCCTTGTATTACTCAAAATGCCAAAATTGAGATAATGCTCAAAATGTCAGTAGTGGAGAAAGAGCACAACCTCATTTCTACTGTATTTTAGCATTGTGCATGAGTATAAATTATTGGAAATCTAGACTCCAAATCTTCATCCCCATCCTAAAATCATAGAACCCAAATAACTCTTTTCTTCCAGTACAAAAACATGCTGAAGACAGCAAGCTATTTGATCACATAATTTAACTACAATATATTCAGGATGCAGTCCTGAGTGGTAACACAGCTGCATAGCATTTTCTGAATACAATAAATCTAAAAAAAACTTCTCGCCATTTTTGAATAGGAAATTGCATTTTCAAACACATAAAGAAATTGAAACATTTCATATTTCATCTTGTGTTTCAGAAGTAACGACATTAAAATATATTATTATTACCTGCAAAAAAGGATTGTACATAAAAATAACTTGGAGGATAGGTTTGGTGCAATTATTGTAAAAATCAACTGATTCTTTAATGTTTCAGTTTCTTGTTCTAGCTGTTAATACTATAGTATTTAGATTCCTTCCCACATACACAAATTCATAAATCCTTCAGAATTAATTGCCATGCAAAATGCTGACCATTTCTCAAATTACAGATGCTCATTTTTAATATAAGAGAGTATGAGCTCTATGGTATACGTTGTAATTTTGGTTGTAATAAAGTTCTAACAATTCAGAAAAAGTTGTTGCATTTTTTTATCATTTACTTTTTCTGTATTTGGTAAATAAGTCAGATTTCTCCTATACTCCAATGTAAATAAATCTTTGCACATTTCAACTCATAACAAAGGAAATATTGGCTTACACAATGGAAATAAATTCTTATACAAACCTCTCAATTAACCAATTTAGATATGTCTGCCACTTTCTTCTATTGAATTTTAAGTGCGTAAAATTTCATTAAAATTCTATCTTCCAGTTCCAAAAAATTAATGCCTCACAATCAAACGATTAAAATTGTCTGAAGGAGAAAATTTGTCCTGATCCATTCTACTGTACAGTATTACAAATAAAATCACATGAAAAAAAATCAGGCAATAAAAAATGTACAACAGCTTTGATGTTATACAGAAATATTTTTTAAAAATCAAATGGAATTCATGTTTTCTTATCACAGCCATTTTACTGCTGACTGTAATGGTTATTTCATTTTCATATCCTTGTTAAGCTAGCCATTGCTATAAAAATGGAATTGATTTTTTTGAAATATATATCTTGCCTATAGCAATGTTGTTTTGTGGCACGTACGTCAACAGAACAGCAATCCAAAATAAAGTGACAACTAGATTTAATAAATTAATATTCTTTAAAGATGTACAATGAACATTCATTTTAATCCAAGGTTGTAGGGTATTGGGATATTGCTATTTACACATTTACAGATCTCAGTACTGGTAAGTTCAGAAATTGCAGATAGTACATAACCTTAACTGCTATCTGAATGCCATGAGAAAAGAAACCAAAATTAAAATATAAAAACCCAGCTGAGAAAATAGTTTGGAAATCCCAATAATAATGACCAGTCTATGACAAAGAACACAAAGGCAAGGGTAGATCAAGTAATTCCATGTGACCATTTCTATTCTTGTGAAGACTGAGGAGGTGATGGTGATGTCCCTGGTTTCCCAGTTTTTCGTTCATAATTCACAAGTCGTTGCCCAACAAGATATCTAGGATTTAAAAGAGGGTTTCTGTTAAAAAAAAAATAGTCTTCATTTCAAATTTGGTTCCAAAATGAAATACTAACTGAAGGAGCATTTCTTCACAAAAGATACAAGTTCACTGAAGTTTTCTTTAAAAAAGGAACTTCCACTGCTTTCAAGGGATACAGGAAGGCAGCATTACTACCCTAATCTAGTCAAACCACAATAAACATGAATTCTATCATTCCAAAATTTCAGGTGCTTCTGGAAGAGCTGATACTGTGAGTGATACAACGACTGTCAAAAATTCGGTCCATAGCTCCCAAGTATTCCAGTTTCTTAAACATTTAGGAGATTGTCACTATATTCTGGCATTAATAAATCTTGACTAGGATACTTACTTATCATTTTTAATATGCTCATAAAGGCGCTTGAATTGACGGACCTGAAAGGATAAGATGCCCATCAAAACTACTACCATGAGTAGAAAAGGATAAATCCGTCGTTGTACTAAATTTTGCATCTCAGGAGTGACACCTGCAAATAGTAATAGAAAAACAATGAAACTAAAAATTGGAATTCTAAACTTTTCTATTACCATTGTGAAATTTTAATGTTAAGTTACCTTTTCATTTATAATAAACTATAAATATAAACAATTATAAAAATATTAAATTTCAACTAATGTATTTTAAAATAAAGGTTGTATGTTTATTTTTATTAATGCCATCTGTATCACAGTTAAATACCTGTGACATAATAGCATTCTCAAAAATAAGAAATTGTGATTAATTGAAAAACCCAAGTGCCCAACAACTAGTCTTTTTTCTATTCACTCAAAATTGATACTCTACTATTTCTCCCTTTCTATGGATTCTTAATGATAAGACCAGGAGCTTTGTGTAAGATCCCAGTTGCCTGCTGAGATCCAAAAAGGCAAACAATACCATTTGCCTTCTTTATAAGTTTTTATTTAATATGCTGATTCTGATACTTCAGAACAACCAGACCGTATCGTAAGATTATCAGAAACTGAAACTGGCATATATGCCTAACAAAAATTTTAAGGGGGCTCATTTATAGGATCCAAAGGTCAATCTGCTTTCCACACTGGTATATCAGCTACATTCTAGACTGATAGTAATGAACAAGTGAAGCAGACTGTACTGTCCACTGATGCCAGCTATGCTTCCACTCTTCAACTTCCCAAAGGAAATTCAGCAGCTTCTTGGTCATCTGCTGGCCAAATTCATAGAAATTAGAACTAATAAAACTATGGCATATTTGAACGCTATTTTATATTGAATTTCATATTCATTCGTCCCAAATGTGCTCCTGATTCGAGAACACCTGCCAAACATGACAGGAGTATAAAGTAATTTTCTGTGTCCCATGAACTCTCACACAATCACAGAGGTCAGACGTTTCTTGTAGTTGGCCACCAGGTTTGTACACATCTCAGGAGGGATTTTATCCCACTTCTCTTTGCAGATCTTCTCCAAGCCATTAAGGTTTCGAGGCTGACATTTGGCAGCTCGAATCTTCAGATCCCTCCACAGATTTTCTATGGGATTAAGGTCTGGAGACTGGCTAGGCCATTCTAGGACCTTAATGTGCTTCTTTTTGAGCTACTTGTTTGTTGCCTTGGCTGTGTGTTTTGGATCATTGCCATGCTGAAATACCCATCCATGACCCATTTTCAATGTCCTGACTGAGGGAAGGAGGTTCTCACCCAAGATTTGACAGTACACGGTCCAATCCATTGTCCTTTTGATGCTGTGAAGTTGTCCTGTCCCCTTAGCAGAAAAATACCCCCAAAGCATAATGTTTCCACCTCCATGTTTGACAGTGGGGATGGTGTTCTTGGGGTCATAGGCAGCATTCCTCCTCCTCCCAACACGGTGAGTTGAGTTAATGCCAAAGGGCTTGATTTCGGTCTCATCTGACCACAATACTTTCATCCAATTCTCCTCTGAATCATTCAGATGTTCATTGGCAAACTTCAGACGGGCCTGTACATGTGCTTTCTTGAGCAGGGGGACTTTGCGGGTACTGCAGGATTTCAGTCCTTCATAGCATAGTGTGTTATCAATTTTTTGGGGGTGACTATGGTCCCAGCTGCCTTGAAATCATTGACAAGATCCTCCCGTGTAGTTATGGGCTGATTCCTCACCATCCTCATGATCATTGAAACTCCACGAGATGAGATCTTGCATGGAGCCCCAGACCGAAGGAGATTGACAGTTATTTTGTGTTTCTTCCATTTGCGAATAGTCGCACCAACTGTTGTTACCTTCTTACCAAGCAGCTTGGCGATAGTGTTGTAGCCCATTCCAGCCTTGTGTAAGTCTACAATCTTGTCCCTGACATCTTTGGACAGCTATTTGGTCTTGGCCATGGTGGAGAGTTTGGAATCTGATTGATTACTTCTGTAGATAGGTGTCTTTTATACAGGTAACAAGCCTAGATTAGGAGCACTCCCCTTAAGAGAGTGCTCCTAATTTCAGTTTGTTACCTGTATAAAAGACACCTGGGAGCTAGAAATCTTACTGATTGATAGGGGATCAAATACTTACTTCACTCATTAAAATGTAAATCAATTTATAACTTTTTTGAAATGCGTTTTTCTGGATTTTTTTGTTGCTATTCTGTCTCTCACTGTTAAAATAAACCTACCATTAAAATTATAGGATCATTTCTTTGTCAGTGGGCAAACGTACAAATCAGCAGGAGATCAAATAATTTTTTCCTTCACTGTATTTGGATTAGGTTTCAAGACTTATCTTTAGACATGTTCTTTGAGGATAAAAACTGGAATTTTAAATATCATCTAAGGCTCACCTGATGCCTCTCCAAGATATACCATTTCTTAATTTCTTAAATATATTACTGAGTTTTTAAGTTAAACATAAAATACAATAAATATATTGAAACTATTGATGAATGTGTTAGAAAGATATAGATATACTTGACATATTCATTTAAACTGCAGCAAATAAAGATTTGATATTTTAATAATATAATGATGACCATATAATTCCACTGTAAATCTTAACTGAATGTATGGTCCGAATATGAAATCTACATTGCCATTGCACTTACCTAACAAAGGTGTAATACCAGAAGCTACAATGTAAGGTACACAGAGAGAAAGCAGTAAAACTGAAATAACAGGTGCTGCAAGTTTTTGTATTATAAAGTGTAAGTCAATATTTCGAATTCCATTTGCATAAACCTGAAATACAAGATTAAAGATATATGAATAATGACTGTCCAGGAAGATTATATTTAGTGCAAAGCTTATATTCATAATTGGAAGAGACTGTCAATGTAAACACAGAGATGAGAGGTGGATTTTTAGTTCTATTGATTTTGGCCTCCACAAGGCTTAGCGAATATGTTTGATACACCAGGGCAACTCAAGGTAGGTGGGACTAAACAAATTGGTGGCAGGAAATTCAAGGATGCAAAATGGATTTAGTTTTATCTTTATAGCACCTAAAATTACCTAGTTTGCCAGTGAACGTAAGTGGCATGATCTGGGGATGCTCTACAGCCACCAAATGGTTTGAGGGGGTAACAAATTATACTTATTTTTTCTTACTAGGGCTCCTATGGATCAAATGGGCTGAGAAATAATGACTGACTGTGATAAGCTTCCCAGAATGAGAGCAATATTTTACTGACTGAAAGACACCTAAACAAGACTATAGTAATCATGAACTAAGTTAAGAAAATGAATGATTACCATTTAGTTGATTTACAAATAGAATACTAAAGTATATTATTCTTTCTCATTAAAGCACATACACAACTGGGAGATTAGAGCTATTTGAAAATTGATCCAGATGGAAGGAGTAATTGTTAAGGTTAGGGTTCTTCAGACCCGCTTTACTGAATGGGAAACCTCTGCTAGATCCCAATGCTCTCCATGAATAGAAAAAAAGTCTTTTCTGTTTAGAGAATGGGAAATCTGTATCCAGGCCATATAATCAAAGTTAATTTAGCTACTGATATACTAATGCTCTATTCAAAATGGACCATTTTAATTGTCTTATAAACATGAATATTCTAATAAAGCAGAGTATTTTCTCAATATTGTTGTCTTTGAGACGTGCCATATTAAGAGTTTGGAACAGATATAAAACAAGTTATCTTACGGATAGAGGTTGAGCTCCCCTGGACCCCCCTTAAATTATTTGGGGGTCGGAGGGAGAGAGTTCCCTCAGAGCCTGAGGTTTTTCTCTGCATTCCAGGATGCCTTTGTTCTGAGCTTCAGGAACAAAGCTAGACGCCGCTTCCACATCTGCATCTTAAAGAGACTTGTGAGTAAATTAAAAGCAGACGGAGCTGACCAGGAGAGATTAGAATTGTGATTGTTTGGGACTTTAACTCAGCAAAAGAATCTTCTCCACATTTCAATTTCTTGAGAAAGAAGAAGAGGATAAAATGGCATTGGAATGTTACTTCTTTGTCTGAAGAAAGACTTATATTTGGCAACAAAGTTTAGATACTGTAACAGATTTTGATTACTTATTTAAACGGCAAGAACTTTTCTTTTTTTCCCACTTTTTCTCCTTTTTGTCTTTTGGGATTCGCTTTCTCTTTTCTCTTTCTTTTGTATTATTGATTTTATAAGAGCTGGTTGCAAATTGAAAGAAAATGGCTTCAAAGCGTTTTGGAATCCCTGCTGTCCTAAAGGCTCAATCTCTTCTCCAGTAACACAGACTGTGTTGCAGACTAAACCTAAGTCACCCCCACCCTCTCCTCCACCACCGGCATTTTCACTTAAAGATTTACAAGAAGCTTTGAAAAGAACAGCGCAAGAAATTAAAGATGAAGTGGCTGATCTTTTAGACACTAAAATGAGTACAGAGAGAGCAGTGATGGCAGAGCTCCTTGAGAATAAAAATAGAGAGATGAGGGAAGATATAGTGTTTGCATTTCAAGGGCTAGCTGCTCACATTGAACGTCTGGATGACAGAGTGGATGAAGTTGTGGAAAATACTGTAAGATTAGAAAGTAGAGTTGGTAAAATTGAAAATAAGATTGATATAACACAGGATGAAGTTACTATATCACAATATAGAGATATGGAATTTGCTTTGCGAATAAGAGGATTGAAGGAAAATCTGCAAGAGAACTTGAGAGAAGAGGTGGCTAGAAACACAGCTCCTACCTTGGGATGTGAACCGGAGGAAATATTTAGAGAGATGGAAAAAAATATTTAGGATTAATTCATGGATAGCAAGACAGAGAAATCTACCTAGAGATGTGGTTATTTACTTTTCCAGAAGATCACTTCGTAATGAAATTATTCAGGCTTTTTATAAGCAAAGATTTCAAATTGCCGCCCAAAATGTTATAATCTTAAAGGAAATACCTCCAAAAATTCTTAGAAAAAGAAAGGATTTTGCTTTTTTGTCTGAGGAGCTTAAACGCCGACAAGTTCAGTTTAGATGGGAGATATCTGTTGGAATAGTGGTGAACTATGCAGGGACACGATATGGACTCAATATGATTTTAAAAGCAAAAGATTTTTATACCTCTGTTTTGAAAGCAGGCTCGCCACCATCTCCATGAGCTAAGAGAACAGAAGAGAGGCCAGAAGAACAGTTGGTTGAAGGTGCGGGAGATTTACAGGCTGAATCTATGGAACAATCTTTGGAGGTACAAGATGATCCAAAGGAACAAAGGATGACTCGCGTTGTGCATAGACATAAAGAAAAGGAACAGAAGCAGAGGCTGATGCTGGATTATCAGCCCAAGGATTGATTACAGAGCCCGTGGGAGGGACAAGACCGAAGAGATCATCAACAGCTGATCTTCAAGTTGTGTTCCAGAGGTTTCAAGCCATTAAGGATGGCAAAGTTTCTGACATGGAATGTTAATAGCTTGAATTCACCACAGAAAAGAAAAAAAGTATTTTATTATTTGAAACAACATAAGAATGACATTGTTTGTTTGCAGGAGACTCATATTGCTTCGAAGGATCAAAAGTATTTGATAAATTCCTGGATGGGATCAATTTTTATAGCTTCTGCCCTGGGAAAAAAAGGGGGAATAGTTATTTACGTAAGAAGAGATTTACCAGCTAAATTAATTGATTCTGATATACAAGGAAGATATGTTATCATTGATTTAGTATTACAAGGCAAGAAATTCCTTATTGTTGGACCATATGCTCCCAATCAACAACAAAGACAGTTCTATAAGGTCTTACATCAGAAATTAACTCAATTGGATTATAAATCTATTATCTTGATGGGTGATTGGAATGATGTCTTAGACTCAAGGAAGGACAAGAAGGGATTTTTTAAAACTTCCAACCATGCTAAATTACCTAAAGCCTTTTTTGATTTGAAAGATGACTTGGAACTTAGAGACATTTGGCGAGAACGGAACACAGAGGATAGAGATTTTACTTTTTTTCGGACAGGCATCAATCGTTCTCTAGAATTGATTTTTTTTAATTACTACTGATCTTTTTTCTAGGGTTAAGAATGTCAAGATCTTTCCTAGAACATTGTCGGATCATAGTCCTGTATGGTTGGAGTTATTTGCTGAAGACGGGAATAGAAGATCTTGGAGATTGAACAAAAATTTATTTAGATATGAGGGGCTTTTGCAGAAATGTAGAGAATATCTGAAGGAATTTTTTGTTTTGAATATGCATAAAGGTACTTCGATGGCAATGGTCTGGGACACTAGCAAAGCTTTTATAAGAGGGGTTCTGATTCATATGAATAATGCGCATAGACGTAAACAGATGCAAAAACGTAAAGAGTTAGAAGATGAGATTAAATTGAAAGAGAAGGCTTTTATTTCGAATCCATTGGATAATAGGTTAAAGGCTTCTATAAACATGCTTAAGACGCAATTTAATATGTTAATGGCTGATCAGATTGCAATTAACTTGCGTTATATGAAACATAATATGTTTTGCAATGCAAACAAGCCCGGCAGGTGGTTGGCTTATCAATTACGGAAGAAACAGAAGGCAAGGATCATACAGAAAATAGATTATAAAGGTAAAGAGGTATATCAACAAAAATTGATTAAAAAGAGTTTTTTAGACTTTTATACAAAGTTATATGGTAGTGAAAACATACAAGCTTTAGATATAGATAAGTATTTACAGGCAGCACATTTTCCTAGACTTTCAAATGAACAACGAAATGAGATGAATTGTTTAATTACTTCTGAGGAAATTATTTTAGCAATTAAACAGTTAAAGATGGGTAAGGCACCAGGTACAGATGGATTAACAGCAATTTATTATAAAATATTATTTGAAGAAATGGTAGAGCCATTAAAGGAACTTTTTAATAGTATTTTGTTGGGAGCAAAGGTACCTCCATCTTGGAGAAGGGCTTTTATATCGTTAATTCAAAAAGAAGATAAGAATTATAGACCTATATCTCTTTTGAATACAGATTATAAGATCTTTTCGAAAATATTGGCAAATAGGTTAATGCATGTTATGAAGCAATTGATTCATAGTGATCAATCTGGATTTATAACTGGAAGATATATGAAATATAATGTAAGACAAATTATTAACTTAACTGAATACTTGGATAAGAATAATCAAATTCCTGCGGCTTTGATATTTTTGGATGCTGAGAAAGCCTTTGATCAGTTAGATTGGCAATTCTTATTGAGAGTTGTAGAGAAAATGAACTTTGGGGATAAATTCTTATATGCCCTTAAGGCTATATATCAACAACAATTGGCACAAATTATAATTAATGGGGGATTAACAGAGGCATTTAAAATTGAAAAGGGTACAAGACAGGGATGTCCATTATCGCCATTGTTATTTGTTTTAACAATGGAGATTTTATTAATTAAAATCTGCGAATCAACTACAATAAAGGGAATAAAAATAAATAAGAATGATTATAGGTTGAGAGCTTTTGCTGATGATTTGGTTGTGACATTATCTCAACCGATTCAATCGGTTATGCAATTGGTGGAAATTATAACCCAGTATGGGAAAGTTTCTGGTTTTAAGGTAAATAATAATAAGACTAAAATATTACCTACAAATATGACTATGAAGGAAAAGGAAATTTTAGCTAAATTTACAGGTTTTGAAATAGTGAAAAAGATTAAATATTTGGGTGTATATATTACAGCTTCTAATGGAAAATTGTATAAAAATAATTATGAGATACTATGGGTAAAAGTGCAAAAGGATTTAAATGATTGGAAAAAGTTACAATTATCTTTATTGGGGAGAATTTCAGCTGTTAAAATGAATGTTCTACCAAAGTTTCTTTTCCTGTTTCAAATGATACCCATTTTGAAAAAAGATACTAATTTGGATGAATGGCAGAAGGGTATCAATAAATTTATCTGGGCAGGGAAAAAACCAAGAGTAAAGTTTAAGATTTTACAAGATGCTTGGGTAAGAGGAGGGCTTAAGGCGCCTAACTTGAAATTATATTATGATGCGGCAGCCCTAACAGTGATTAGTGACTGGATTAACTTAACAAATAAAAATATACTATCTCTTGAGGGATGGGACTTATTATATGGATGGCACGCATATTTGATTTATAATAAAAAAGTAGATCAGGCTTTCAAATCCCATATCTTAAGAAGTGCCTTATTGCGTGTCTGGAAGAAGTACTATTATAGGTTAAATTATAAAATACCAATTTGGGGGATTCCTGGACACGCGATAGAAGGGGTATCTAGGGGTGTGAATTTGGATAGGATCTCTTATAAGGAATTACTTTGATTGGTAGGGAGTGATTGGCAATTAAAATCTTTAGTTGAGCTAAAGCAAGAAAATATTATACAGTCTTGATTTCAGTATAATCAATTAGTGGTTAGGTGGAGTTTAGATCAAAAGGTTGGAATTACTTTAGGGGATGAGAATTTGGTAAAACAGATTAAAGATCAAAATTGGGCCCATATAAAGAGAATTTATAATATTTTAATAGAATTGGATTCTGAAATGGATCTAATTAAAGATTGTATGGTAAAGTGGGCTCAAAATATTCAGGAACCGATCCCGTTGGATACATGGGAGATAATTTGGGTTAGAAATATAAAATTTCACAGGCTCAAAATTTAAGAGAAAATTTTTATAAAATGTTTTACAGGTGGCATTTGGATCCCAGAAAGCTGTTTTGTATGTATTCTAATTTACAGCCCAAATGTTGGAGATGTGGTAGCTTGGATGCAACCTATTTTCATATTTGGTGGACTTGTAGAAATATAAAAGCTTTTTGGATTAAAATTTCGTGGAACATTCAAAAGATTTTTAAAAGAAAGATAAAGTTTACCCCTCAATTATTTTTGTTGGGTATTATTGTAGATTTTGATGTTAAAGAAACTAATTTGATGTTGAACTTAATAAGAGCAGCAAGGTTATTGGTAGGGCAATATTGGAAGAAAGAGTCCTTGCCTACTATAGAAGAATGGACGTTTAAGATGTCAAATTTAGCAGAAATGGCAAAAATTTCTGCCTATTTGAAGGATCATACACAAGAAAGATATATTTCGGTTTGGAGAAGATGGATAGATTATATTCAGAATAAATATGGGATTAAAAAGTTTCATCTACCTTATGAGTAAATTTTAGATTAGTATTGATAGTATAATAACTCATTTTAGATTTGGTATTACTATAGTTTAATTAATATTGACTTGTTTATATTATTCTTTTTGTTTTAATTTGCTTATATTTATCTTAAATGGGAGTTAAAGTATTTTATGAATTTAGTTATTTATATAGTTGGGTAATGTTAATTAGAATTTGATTATTAATTTGTAATCCTGTACTCAGCTCTGGGAAGTGGGGGAAGGGTTAGGGGGGTGGGTTTTGGGATATTGTATACTGTATAAAACTTTTCAATTTTAAAAAAAGCAAAACAAAAAAAAAAAAACAAGTTATCTTACGAAGTTGCCTCTTTTAGTATTCCCCCAAGAAGCATTTTTTAGAAAAGAAATGGTGGTGAAGCTGGACTGGTGGATGTATGGTAAAATAATATCTTTTAATTCTGGTGACCCTACCCTCACGTCTAAAGAAAAGTTAGCATTAGAAGATCATGTCTACCATTGGTTTACATACTTATAAATGAAAGAAAGATTTAAACTAGATAAAAAGAGTCATGGGTTTGACTTTGTTAAAAATGAATTGGAAATTTTATTATGTGGTAGTGATGACAATATTATTGCTAAGGTTTACAAAATGTTATTGAAATTGAATTTGGAAAGTGAACATGTAAAACACTGTATGATTCAGTGGGCAAGGAACTTTGGGTATATAATGTGATATTTGAACAATGGGAGAACATGTGGACGAAAGGCTTAAAATTCACACTAAACTATAACTTAAAAGAAAACTTTTATAAGATGATGTATCGCTGGTATTTAACAACAGATAAGTTATCTAGAATGTATAAAGATATCTCAAATGAATGTTGGAAACGTAAATGTAAAGAGGGGACTTTTCATCATTTATAGTGGACATGTGATAAAGCAAAGAAATATTGGAGCAGGATTCATATTTTAATGCAGAACATTCTTAAAATGAATATAAAGATTAACAGAAGCTTTTTTTCTGGGTCTACGAGAAAAAAACTTGGGGAAAAAATTTGGAACTCTGATTTTATATATGTTGACGGCAGAAAACTACTCTAAGCACAAAAATGGAAGGATGTTTCGATTCCCACCATGGGCGAATGGCTACAAAAGTTAATGGAATTAGCAGAGATGGCTAAATTGACTATTTTGATAAAAGAAATAAGTACTTTTGTTTCTACATGGAAGCCGCTTCTGGACTTTGTGCTTGAGGTGGGAAAAAAAGATACTTTGATTTTGGGTTTTACTGATTAGATTGATTTGTTGATATAGAAATGGCTAGTTCATACTACTATAGAAATGTAAAAAGGTGAAGTTCAATGTGAATGCTCTATTATACTGCAACAGAGGGAGTCAGAGGTCAACGGCTTTTTTCCCCTTCCCCCCCCTTTTCCACAGTTCTCTTTTCCCCCTTCCCTTTGTTCCCTATTATTTGCTTTTGTGTTTTTGTATTTTATATTATGTGAAAATAAAAAATTATAAACAGAAAAAATTTGTTGTCTTTGTCACAATAGGCCACATGAGTGATTTTCATCTGCAGAACTGTACAGGTAGTTCTTCACTTACAACCACAATTGAGCCCAAAATTTCTGTTGCTAAGAGAGACATTTGTTGAGTTTTGTCCCATTTTATGACCCTTCTTGCCATAATTATTAAGTGAATCACTGCAGTTGTTAAGTTAGTAACACGCTTGTTAAGTGAATTTGGCTTCCTCATTGACTTTACTTGTCAAAAGTTACCAAAGGTGATCACGTAACCCTGAGATATTGCAACTGTCATAAATATGAGTTAGTTGCCAAGCGTCTTAATTTTGATCATGTGACCATGGGAATACTGCATGTATTTTTCAAGTGTCATTGTATCTTCGAATGATCACTAAATGAATTGTTGTAAGTTGAGGACTACCTGTATTTTCTCCTTTCCTTTTTTTTCAGGATACTACATGATCTTCCAAATTGGCTCTGGAGCAGAATATAAGGATGTACAAGAGAAAAGGATTGCCCCTCCCCTTGCCCAGTTTTCTGAGGAAAGCAATTCCAACTAAAAAGAAATGCCATTAATTATACATTGATATATTCCATCAATATACTGGTCACTAAAGCAAACATGGTAAATATTTCTAACCTGTTCAATGACTGTTTTCAGCCACCACTGTGGCCCCATTAAAGTTATGGCAGCAATTATTTTAGCATGCAGAACACCAAGGGCCCAGTCCTATTTAAACAAAAGCAATTATTAGTTATTATTTCAATATAGAGCATTCTCTCAGTCTAATTAAGACTTAGTTAAATTAGGAAACAAACCTTGTGTGAAATATATTTATCTTGTATCTACATTAGCATAAGAATGTAAATTCAGAAATCCCCATAAAAATGATTGTTCAACTTTTGATGAAAGTTGATTTTTCTACCTTCCTACCATCTATATTAAAGTTGTCCTAATTAATGAAATTATTGATCATAATAATAATTTATAATAGATTTCTGTACAATATCTAAAAGTGATTACATAGGAGGCTTCTGTATATAAATAGAGAAAAATCCTAATCCATTCTAACACTGAAGATAATGAAATGTCTGTTAATGAAATGTCTGCAAGCAAACACCAAGCTCCGAGAGCACTAAGGATTCCACAGGTAGGATGAACTGAACACAAATATGTAAGCAGGCATGTACAGAAATGTACGGTGAAAAACAGCTAAACTATTTTATGAAAGAATTGAAAGCATTTTTCTAAGTTCATTTTCAATATTATTATTTCTGTATGTTTTCAAAGATTCACTGATTTAAGCCTAAATTTAGGATCTCAAGAAGAGCATTATCTGAAACAAGTTGTTTGGCACTTTGAAACTTTCTTTCAGGGTTAGCCGTCACATAAATTAAAGTGGATAAAGAATGAGGTCTTCTGAGTTTTGGCATCTACATGTGAAACAGCTTTGCAAGAATTTTTGATAACACAGTCTATTTCTTTAAGCAGATTTTTTTTAGAACCTTAATTGCATTATATGTTCTGCTGCTTTTAAAAGTCAACATTTTAACTGATATTAGCTTTCCTTGCTGGTTTTTATTTTTAGATCATATTTTAATTTTGTAAAAATTAATGTTTTCACAAGGTAGGCTCTCTATGTGTCTCCCTTCAATTAAAGACTAGAAACTTTAGAAGCTGCAAGAACTGACCTGCCATGGGTAGAATAGTGGAGTCTGATCCAAGGGAACTCTTAGGGGAGCAACAATGACTAGCTCAAACAAAAGTCCAAGCAAGAGTGGGACTACACCAGCCAGCAATGCAGCAACTATTAATGTCTTCATTATCTAAAGAACAAGAAAAAATAATTTTATTTATTGAGAATAACATGATGTGCTGTTTTTAAATAGACAAGTGTGTACATAAATAACATTAAAATCAAGAGGAACTCAAACATATATAAACTTGTGCAGATGCATAAAATCAGAATTATAAGAGACAAATTCTTTACTTAGATCAGATGTATGATAAAATTAGCATGTCAGCTGGGGTCAAAGCAATGGCATCATGTCATCAAAGAGGGCACAATTTTCTGTTGATGATTTTTTTAAATTCTCTTTTTTCCCTCTGTGTTAAGGCTACTGGAGACTTATGACACTAACAGTAATCCAAAATTGTTGAGTAATTTCTGTTGACTTTCACTCAGAAATTCAGCAAAAAAACTCTATTCTTTTGTATCATGATTCAGAGAGTAAGAGTTCTGAGGCAAGCTTGATCTTACTTGCTGCTCTGCCCTTTTTTTGCCTGGATAATTAGATAGAATTGAAAAAAATACAGATCCAGTGAGATGCCAAAGGGTCAAACAGTATCTCTTTTGTGTCTGTTGTTGTCTGTTCCATCCAATGTTTTTAGAATTTTTAAAAAAGATTACAATAATCCTTGCTTAATGACCAGTTGCTTAATGATCATTCAAAGTTATGACAGCCTTGGAAAGAGTGCTTTACGGCACTCTTTTCTCTACCAGCCTACCAGTCACTCAGTGACCCGAGTTCCAGTTGTGGTTGTTAAGCAAGGATTACCTATATTTTAATCCCAAGATTAAATGGGAAATAATATGTTCCAATCCAAAGCATGCACAAATGCCCCACAGGCATTTTTAAAAGTAATATATAAAATTATTTTCTAATTTCTTTTCTTGTATTTTTAATATTTTTTTCTTTAAGATTAAAGATTGTCTTGTTAATTATATATGTATAAAATAAATAAGAAAATAAACACTGAGAACAGTTTTTTTCTGATGCTCAACTGGAATTCTACCTGACTGGTAACATTTATAAACTAAAATAATGGAGAATATCTATGGCAGTTGTGGCAGATTGGTGACCAGAGGTATTAACCGTTTATTTATGCTTTATCCATATCGGCACTGATTTTGTGACTGAGAAGTTTATAAGAACCTCCAAAATTATACTCTTAAAATTCCAATATTGTGAATACTTGCATTCAGACTGTGTGGTTTTTCAAATTATTAATATTAGTTTTCTTATGCGGCTTTCCTGTTTCCAAGAAACATTTGTTATAATTATAGCATGATCCAGGAGACATGGTCTCACTGCATCTGCTGAATTCTTTTTCTTTAAAAAAAAGAACGTTCTAACAACTTACCATGAGGGACCATTCTTTTACCTTCTGAAAAATCACTTGACGACCTTGTGGCATCCAAGCAACAAGCACCGTCACAGCCCTAATTGTTAGCCAGCAAACATACAGTCCACAAGCAGCGGTATATAGTTCATGGATTTTAGCAGTTCCTGTCCAAAAAGACATCAGCCAGCGGCCAGCAAACACTGAAAGCAAAAAATTATTAATTATTGCTAGTGAGTCTGTGTTATCTTATGGTCATAAAATAATATGGATCCAAACACTTAAAACTCATTCCATAAATGTAGTGGACTAGTCCAGTAAGTTGTCTGCTGCAAACATTTTATTAAATTGAAGACAATTTCAATAGCTGGAGGTCCATTGTTTAATAAAGGAAGGTCCTAGAAAGTTATTGTAAAATTACTTTTTATTGATCCAAACAGTATGTATTGCAAGTACATTGCATAGTTGCATTACGCACAAAAAAAATGGATGCTTGCAAAAACACTTGCCACTCTTTGTTCTACAGTTAGTTTCCTCTGAAGTCAAAAGCACATCCAGCATTTTTCTAGGAATCTGAGTACCAGATTGATTACTTATACAATTTTGTATATTACTGATTTACAACGCTCTTGGCGGTTTGCAATAAAAACAAATTTAAAGTCCAAACATTTAAAGTAAAAGGAGTAATTAACACTAACAGTTAAAATGAACAGTTAAAAAGTCTGAATAAAAAAAATATCTTTTGAAGGCCTTTTTAGAAGCCAATAAAAATGTTAGGCAGCAATCCCAAGACTTGGAGCAGCAACACAGAATAACTTGATTTCAACCTGCCACCAAACAAGCAACTGTGGCTGAACCAATACATGCTGAGATTCATAAAGGGGCATTATCTAATACAACTTGGGCTGGCCTAAAGAAAGACTAGAATTCAGTTTCTGTTCTAGCACCCTAACTACTAAATTTATTTGTTGCTATCCTTTTAATTATTTTTACAAATAACTCAAGGCAGCAAACATCCCCACAACAGCCCTGTGAGGTGGACTGGATTGACAGAGAGTGAGTGGTTCAAGATCTCCCAACTCTCATAGCTAAAGTAGAACTCATGGTCTCTTGCTTATAAGTCTGGTGCCTTTACTACTAGATCAAATTAATTCTCACAGCTGTAGTTGGTAAATCACCTGAAACTGATAAAAAGCTTTTGTAGCCATTGCCTCAATCGAGGTAAGTATGTATTTCAAATTCTCAGTGTATTTGCTTCTCATGGGAGCAGATAATCTGATTCAAAAAGGCAAATGGACTATGTCTCTGGAATTATGGCCATTCACAATAAGCACCTACATCTTGTCTGGATTCCATTTCAACATTCTTTCTTATCTTGTTACTGATTGCAAATACCATTTTCTGACAGTGTCACAAAAAATAGATATGAGTATCAGTCCACATATTGAAAACATTCAGCTGCAAATTTCTTGATCTCCCAATACCTTCATATAGACAGTGCAAAAGATTGAGAATGAATGGAATCCTGAAACATGATTTAACAGCTCCCTTTTGACATAAAAATTGCCTCTGAGCAATATTATCTTAAGTCTGGCTCTGAAATAGGAATGGAATTATCACAAAGTCATGTCTCCTATTTCCAAATTTCTCAAGGGTTCCAGAAGTATACCATGGTTAACCGTACTTAGAACTGCTAATAAATCAAACTAATAGAATTACATCTCTAAACAGAGATAATCTATCAAATTGACCAAGATAGAATTAGTGCTGTAGTCTTCAATGAAACAAATATGAATGGATCATGGAATCTGCTTCCTACAGGACTGATTCAATTAAGAAGCCACCACTCTTCCCAACCATTGGAGGTTAGAGATCTGTCTATAGCTGTGCATCTCTGAGAGGTCAAAAGGAAGCATTTTAAGAAGAGGCCTCATTGTTATAGAAACTACACAGCATAACATGCAAAATTAATGAAAAATTAAGTGACCAAAATGAATACCTTGTTATTATGAAATGCATACCTGGTAATGTAAGGCAGATAAGACTTGCAATCAGGAGTGTTATACACATAAAAATGATCAGCAAAAATATCTGAAATATAGAAAAAGTAATTAATTTAATACAGGTATCTATATATATGAAAAATGAGATTAAAGAAAGATTTATAGTAACCTCACAAATCTCATGGTTCTATATTAACAAATAAGCTCTATTAGCATGATGTACTCTCAAATAAATCTGAATTGCTGGATAGGATACCTTATTTTATAAATCAAAATTATGTTTGATTTTATGAATCAGACCATTAGAGTTTGTTCCATAAGCCATAACAAAGCAAACAATGCTTAGTCTGTTGTATGATTCTAGCTTCCGTGTCTGAACAGCTGAATATGACATAATTTTTAAAATTTCTTTTAATCTTTGTTAGTGCAATTTGAGCACTCTGTTCCTACAGACTATAATCTCCTAGCATTCCAAGAATCAAAGTAGCTTTTCATATAAAAAGGATGACAAATTTCAATCCTTCTCTGAAATATATACGCATACTGATTCACACATGGCTAGAGGATTAAGGGACTTTAAAAGATGCTGTATGCTTGCTTCTGTGTGAGAAACCAACGTGAACTAGTTAAATGCTGTCTCAGCCTATGATTTTGTTAAGAAGTTGTCTAGATTTTTCCAGCCCAAGTCCTTACAATCCTGGTAAAATGCTAAAGGTAAAAGCTTCCCCTATCTGGTAGTGTTAGACTCTAGGGGAAGGTGCTCATCTCCGTTTCTTAGCCAAGGGAGCTAGCGTTGTCCCAAAACACTTCCATGGTCATGGGGCCAGCATGACTATACATATCGAGGTGCACAGAATGCTGTTCCTTCCTACCAAAGTGGTCTCTATTTATCTACTCGCATTTGTATGCTTTCGAACTGCTAGCTGGGCAGGAATTGGGGCAAATAACAGGCGCTCAGGTCTCAAACCTGGGCTGTCCACCTTCCATCTGACAAGCCCAGCGTCTTAATCGCTAAGCCACTGCACCTTTAACACAGAAATATTCCCTTTATAATTGTTTCATTATATTCCACAAAAAAAAGGGCCAGCCAAGTATGAATATTGTATCAATCCTAACACAATGAGATTCAAAGTGAGTATAAGCTAAAGAGACAGATGATATTATACCCTCTTAAAACTACAACCCTAAGAATTAATTTCTGCAGATAGGAGAAACACAGAATAAAGTAGACACTAATTAGTTATTCTAGATATTAAAACAGCTTACCCTGAGTGGAAATTTTAAAGGCCGGTGATAAGGCTGAAAACCAACAGGTCCTCCTTGTTGTAATATGGCTTGGTGGGCTGCATGCAGACCTTCTCCTACAACTGGAATGGCATTATTATTGCGAGCTGGTTGGTTATTAGGCGGCTGGTTTGCATTGTTTTCATTCTCTTCCTGGTCTCCCAGTAAGTAAGAATGAAGATCCCTAATACAAGATTTAATAGTATTTAATTGAATATATTAACATGAAAAGAATAAAAATGACAATAAGCAACAAAATATGAATAATCTATTTTCATGGCAGATTCAGACATGATTATATTCATTTATTTATTCAATTTCTATAGCCACCCATCTCAAATAAGTGATTCTGGACACTAAAGCTGTCATCTTAATTAAGTGGAATGTTTAAAAGAAGCACTGTAAAACAAACTATAACAACAACAACAAAAAAACTAATCATATGTAGTTTCAGGAAAACAGTCCCTTCCCCTTTATTCTGTGCCTTCAGGTCAGTTTTTTACTCCTGGCAATTGTGTGGAAAAGCCTTGCAGTTTTCTTGTCAAGATTTTAGAAGTGATTTTCCACTGCTTGCCTTCTAGGGCTGAGAAAGGGGGACTGGCCCAAAGTCACCCACTTGACTTTGTGCCTAAGGCAGGACTAGAACTTATGATCTCCCAGTTTCTACCTTGATGCTTTAACCCAGGGGTGTCAAACTGCCAGCCAAGAGGCCGGATGCGTCACGTTAAAACTGCGCCCACCCCATTGTCGGCAATGACATTGCAAGTTTGACCCCCCTGTCTTAACCACTACACTAAGCAAAAACATTATCAAAGAGATAAATATATGAGATTGCTGCAACTTCATATTTATTCCTTAAGGTCAAAATAACAAAAGATGCCTAAGTCTGCAACTGCAGCACCACATAGGATAATACCTGACTATTGCCATTACCATTCAGGGAATTTTCTACAACAATTGAGCAATATATGCACAGTTATATTCCATTTAAATTAAACAAAATATTGCTTTCATTAAGTGAAAGTAAATGAAAGTTGCTTAACCTTTACTGGTCCAACCTGAAGTCCAATACACAAACATTACAGGTAGTCCTCGACATAACCACAAATGAGTGCAAAATTTTTGCTGCTAAATAGATCTTCAAAAAGCAGCTGGTTCATTGTTCATCCTTCCTACACAGTGGAAGCCATGTGGTGTAATCCTGGAAGCAGGTGCCATTTTGGGAACAGCCACATTGTGGCCACTCTGAAATTACACCCACTTCCGGGATGATATCATGTGGTCTCCCCTATGTAGAAAGGTTACACAGCTGCTTCCCAAAGATCTACTGCAAAGATGATGGTACATGATTGAGAGGGTGGGGAGGACCAGGTGGTGGGACCCAGCAGAGTGGGAAGTAGGCCCAAGGCCTGTGGGGAATCCAGTGAGAGGAAAAAGCAGAGCACAGGATGCCTCAGAGTTGGGGAGGGCTGGGCCAGGCCACGTGTGAGCTGGAGAGGTACTGTAGTGCTAGGCCTCCTAGGGCCTCTCCATTCAACCTACCCCATTTGCACAATGACTGCAACAGGAAAAGCAGGGATGGGGGTTGTTAAGCAAGCCAATCACATGGGTACCTTGCTTAAAGACTGTCAAAACCTGTGACCATAAGGGGCAAGCTCCGTTATGGTTATAAGTCAAGAACTACCTGTATTTATCCTCAAAGTTTTAGACTAGCTGAAAGGGTCAAAATACAGGTGGTCCTGGACCTATGACCATAATTAGGATGGGAGTGTTTGTTGTAAGTCATTGTGCTCCTAAATTTTACAACAATTTTTACTGTGGTGGTGAAGCAAATCACCAGTTATTAAGCAAATCACAGGGTCATTAAGCAAATCCAGCTTCCCCAATGGACCTTTTTTCATTTTTTTGGGTCAGAAACTGATAAAAAAGATTACAAATGGCAATCACATGACCATGGGGGCAGTGCAACAAGAGGTCATGAGTCATTTTTTTTAAGGTTGCTGTAACTCTGAACAATGAATAAATGAATAGTGGTAAGTTGACTACCTGTACTACTCCCCTCCCCCCAAGCTACCTCAAAGTACAGGTAATCCTTGACTTACAACAGTTCATTTAGTGACCGTTCAAAGTTACAGCGTCACTGAAAAAAGTGACTTAAGACCATTTTTCACACTTATAACCGTTGCAGCATCCCCATGGTCATATGATTTATATTTGGATGCTTGATAACCGACTCACATTTATGGCAGTTGCGATGTCCTGGGGTCATGTGATCCCCTTTTGCGACCTTCTAACAAACAGAGTCAAAGGGGAAGTCAGATTCATTTAACAACCGTATTACTAATTTAAGAACTTCAGTGATTCACTTAACAAATGTGGTGAGAAAAGTTGTAAAATGGGCAAAACTCACTTAACAAATTTCTCACTTAGCAAGATAAATCTGGGGCTCAATTGTAGTCGTAAGTTGAGGACAACCTGTATAACATATCACATAAGAAAGAAAATGGGAAGAAAGCCTCAAAAATATCAAAAATTGGGAAAACAGGTTATGTAGGAAGCAATTAAAATATATTCAAATAGATAATATTCAAATAGCTTCATACATCCCCACCCAGATACAGAATGTATATTTTAAAGGAATAAAACAATTTCTCTCTTGCATAAGCTTAAAATAAATACAATAAAAATGCTGCATAGCAATTTATACTGCTTCATTTTCAACAAATGCTAAGCCCTAATATGTATATTTTTTTGAGTTGGACTGTAAAGTAGACAAACAGCTTCAATTATTTAAGTCACAGAAAGTTTAACTCAATCATTTGAATGGACTGAACTCTTCATACTTACAATAAGAAACCAGCAGTAACAGTCCATCCTCGTACAAGCCCCTTCAGCCACTGCCTTGTGTGCCCTTGTTCAAGCAAAGCTGGTAGAACCACTTGAAGCAAAAGTAATTCTAAGGAAAGTTCACTTACAGGAGCATCACTGTGGGAATAAAAGAAGCTGACATATTTTAAACAAACTCACTGTCTTACTGATGCAAGTCTAATTGTATTGATGCAATTATATCATTGGTTGCATTTTTTTTTTAAACATTGTTAATTGTGGGCATTCCTTCTGAGGCAAAATTAAATTAAGTGTTGCATGTCTCCCGCATGACTAGCATGATCCAAATTAGGATACAGATCATAAAGTCTAAAAATATCCTTCAAATGATACAAGTCTGCTCATATACCGTATATGAAAAAGGAAGAAAAAAATTATCTTTCATAAATAACTGTTTGGTTCAAATATAAAGGTATTGTTCAGTGGAAAACTTGGATTTTCTTGTTTTTATTTTGGTTTCAATTAACCACATTTAAGTTTTATATATATATATATATATATATATATATATATATATATATATATATGTATATGTATATGTATATGTATATGTATATGTATATGTATATGTGTATATGTGTATATGTGTATATGTGTATATGTATATGTATGTCTTTGGTTGTTCGGGTTTTCTCCCGCAGGAGAAAACCCAAACAACCAAAGATCTACATACAAATACCCGCGAAAACCTCAGAAAACAAATATATATATGTATACGTATATATATGCGTTAGCCTAGAAAAGTACCAGGCCCAGACAAGATAATTCCTTCTTGCGTGAAAGCTTGTGCTGATCAATTGGTCCCCATCTTCACCCGAATCTTTAATAAATCACTAGAGATGTGCTGTGTTCATTCTTGCTTCAAATGCTCTACTATCATCCCAGTGCCAAAGAAACCCTCCATCAAAGAATTGAATGACTATAGACCGGTTGATCTGACATCCGTAGTTATGAAAAACTTTGAAAGGTTAGGGCTAGCCCATCTGAAAAACATCACAATCCATTGTTACACCCCTTGCAATTTGCCTACTGGGCAAATAGATCAGCAAATGATGCTGTTAATATGGCATTGCACTACATTCTACAACATCTTGAATCTCCAAAGACCTATGCAAAGGTCCTTTTTGTATATTTCAATTCAGCATTCAATACCATCATTCCACATATTCTTCTCACTAAACTAAATCAGCTAGCCGTGCCTGACTACACCTGTAAATGGATCATAAGCTTTCTAACCGACAGGAAGCAGCAAGTGAAACTAGCAAAATCACATCAGATACCTGTACAATTAGCACAGCTCCCCCCCCCCCCAGAGCTGTGTGCTCTCTGCACTTCTCTTCTCTCTATATATCAATGACTGCATCTCAAAAGATCCCTTTGTTAAAGTACTTAAGTTTGCAGATGATACAACAGTGATTGGCCTCATTCGAGACAACAACGAATCGGCATACAGATGGGAGGTTGAACAACTAGCCTTTGGTGTGACCAGAACAATCTTGAATTGAACACACTCAAAACTGTAGAAATGACTGTAGACTTTAGGAGAAACCATACTATTCTACAACCTCTTACAATACTAGACAACACAGTATCAACAGTAGAGACCTTCAAGTTTCTAGGTTCTATAATATCTCAAGATTTAAAATGGACACCTAATATCAAAAATGTAATCAAAAAAGCATAACAAAAAATGTTCTTCCTATGCCAACTCAGAAAACTCAGACTGCCCAAGGAGCTTCTGATACAGTTCTACAAAGGAATTATTGAGTCTGTCATTTGCACCTCTACAACTGTCTGGTTTAGAACTGCAACCAAACAAGACAGACACAGACTTCAATGAATAGTTAGAACTGCAGAAAAAACAATTGCTACCAGCCTGCCTTCCACTGAGGACCTGTATACTGCACAAGCAATAAAGAGAGCTATGAAAATATCTACAGACCCCTCACAACCCGGACATAAACTGTTTCAACTTCTTCCCTCAAGACGACCCTATAGGGCAGTGTTTCTCAACCTTGACAATTTTAAGGCATGTGGACTTCAACTCCCAGAATTCCACTGGCTGTGGAATTCTGTGAGTTGAAGTCCACATGCCTTAAAATTGTCAAGGTTGAGAAACACTGCTATAGGGCATTGCATACCAGAACAACTAGACATAAGGACAGTTTTCCCCCCCATGCTGTCACTTTGGTTAACAACTAATTCCTACAACACTGTCAAAATACTTAGTAAACTGCATTAATATGATACTCATCTTTCCTATTACCTATCCATATCTTCTTATGACTATAACTTTGCTGCTCATATCTTACAATTTATATTGGTTTTTTTGTACCCTAGTACGATTTTTGTTGTTTGCTTAGCTATTACTCTATGTCTATCACTAAGTGTTGCATCTTATGATTTATGATGGTTGTATTTCACGATTTATGATTAATGTATTTTCATGTTGTATATGATCATGATTATCACTATTTCCTGTATGTACACTGAGAGTTTATGCACCAGAAACAAATTCTTGGCCAATAAAGAATTCTTATTCTTATTCTATTCTATTCTGAAAGTCAAGAACAGAAAACATGATTTGAAGAGTTTCCTACAACTAAATTTTGTTGTGGGAAAGATGATGAAAGGGGAAACATATGACTCTGAGATCCATTCACATATTATTAAATCCATGTTTTAACATCCATTCAAACGAGGTAAATATTAATCAGTACTGTTATCAATTCACAATTATATAACCAGCAGTTCACTCAAATAAACACACACAGAGCTACCAGCTATGAAATGAAGTAATTTATCTTACCTGTAGAGCATTACATTATATGGTAGAAAGTGAGGCAGCAGATATTTAATAATTCGTATAGGAAGCCAAAGCATGAGCAAAACAATTGAGCCAAAGACAATCTGAAACAACAAAAATAAAAATAAATTCTGAAGTAACTTTTCCATATTTAACTTCAATTTAAAGCAAATTCAAAATGAGCTTAATTCATATTACATTTTTGAAGACAGCAAACTTCTTTCCCCTTTCTTAGCTTCCATTCTTTTACTGCCATAGTTTGCCCTAACTTCAAAATTAAAAAAATGGTTGATAGATTTTGACAGAATCAAAATCCAATGTTAAATTGTAATTTATTCTTTTTAGATAAACAAGAATTAGCCATACTATCCTTTGCAAACAATTTTTTGCAATGGAGACAAACCAATTAAGAGAGAAAAAAATGCCAATGCATAGTGAGTTCTCTCTAAGAATTTCAAGTATTATCAAAATCCTGCTATTAATTTGATTATTTATAAGAAGTTTGCTCACACATAGCCACACTTATGAACTAGTAAGAAAGTTCAACTACAACTATTTTGACCTTGACAGCACATTCTCAGGTTCCCTTAATTAAAAAAGGTACTCTTAATGTGAGATTACTCATAAAAAAAAAAATAAGAAGACAATGTAGTGTATACATTGTTAAATAACCTACAGAGGTGGATTATATAGAAAAAACTGAAATTATCTATGACAGCTTTTATTTACGTAAGACACAAAAATGAACCAGACTGCTGGTGATTTAAAACACTTTTCCTTAGAATATTACAAAAAGATGGTAATAAACACATATTTATAAACCATTATTTATGGTTTAAATTTCCTACAGATTCAATATGACAAAAGTTAAGGTATCATAAATGTCTATTAAAACCTGAGAGTAATTATAGTTTGTTAGTTGACATCTTGAGTGTAGGGGGAAACATTTAATTATAAAAAGAATCTGAATGAACAATTATCTGTTGCAATAAGAATAATAACACTACAAAGAAACTAGAAATGTAACTTTACCACTGACAAAATAAACCTCCTGAGATGTCTATAAATAGGTAAGTGAATCATTTCTTGAACTGGATTAAAGTCTGGATCATTTAAATTCCTCAGAAACCAGAGGACACCAGGTCTCAGTACCTGAAAAGGAAAATTAATACTTCAATGCTTTGAAATTATTTTTCTAATAATTTAATATTTTAAAAACCTGTAATGTTCCATATTAATTTTCAGTATAATTTATACCAACCCCCTCAATCTGTTGAAAACAAGTGAGCCAGTTTTGCTGCTAAGCAAAGATATAATGTTTTAGGAAAGGGTGTCAGATGATTCTGATGTGAAAAGCCTGCTGGTTGAATGTCATCTTCAGTAGTTGGGAAGCATTCAAACAGCCGAGGCTAACTCCACTAGGAAACATCTGGAGCAGTTGTGTCAGATGTTGTATATCCCAATCCTGAGCAGACCTAGTCTCGGAATGAGTCACAAACTTCAGAAAGCTGAACAGAGTTACTTGGCGTATTTCTTCATATCAAGGCAAGAGCCCCATAGAAGATAACCACTAGCTGGCAGCTCTTCAGTGAGAACAATCTATCCAACCTAGATTCTGTGTACTCATGTAGCCCATGTATCCTGGACTTGATCTTGGACCAACCAATAACCTTCCCAGGAATGCTAAAGGTTGGACTTCTTCACAATGAAACTCTTGCATTTCCATAAAGTTTTCTAGAGTGTGCCTAAATATCTACCTGGTTATTTGCTTCACTGTCATTTATATTTAATTGGGTGGAGAAAGAACCACTGATAACAAAGTGGTACTTTTTCTCTCGTATCATCTAGATTTTTCAACATGTGGGTTTTTTTTCCCGTGGCAGCTTTAAAAGTATGGGTGGTTGATTATGAAGGGAATTTCCTCACTTAATATAATGTATTAACTCAATTACGATTAACTTGACTATCTCCCAAACTTGACCAACATTCAGAGTTTGATCTTCTGATATTTAAAAGGGATCTTAAAATTATTCTTTTTTTAGGGTAATATGATGTTGGAAAAATCCATTCTTTTCAGCTGTAATACCTAATTCCAGTTTAAATTAGGATAGTGCCTGAATTAAAAGACATTTGTAAAATTTTATACATGCAGGTGTTATTGGTATTTTATACTGAGTTATGATTTTTTAAATGCCTAATGTAGCCCATGAAAATATATGTGCATATGAAATAATACTATTAGTGCATCTCGCTCTGAAGTTTTGTATAAAGGCTCATGACTTACCTATTTAAAGAAATATAGAATTGAAATTTAAATAAATACAAATCCAGTCATATACAGAATCTGCTAGCTCTACTGAACCAATAATCCTACTTAGTTTAGAGCTCTATAAACCGCTTCTATTCCATCTGGCAATTTAAAAATTTATCTTTGAGCTTGTTTTTTTCCCCCATTCTCTTCCCCTTTTCTACTATGCCCTTTCTTTTCAAAATGTAAAATTTCAGGCTAGGATTTTCTTGCTTTATTCATCTTACATAAGCTAGCTTAGAAAAATGTTCAATTGAACGTGATACTAATGGTATACATAATTAAATCTGCTTAGTATTTAGCCTGATTATTCCGGATTCCAATATATTCTGTCATAACAATTCTGTTACTCAGATTGTTTTTGCTGAAATAATACAGTTGTCCTCTATAATTTTTTTCAATTTTTGAATTTAATAATAATAATACAGTTGTCCTCTATAATTTTTTCAATTTTTGAATTAGATAATAATAATAATAATAATAATAATAATAATAATAATAATAATAATAATTTGGAAGGGACCTTGGAGGTCATCTAGTCCAACCTCTTGCTCAGGCAGGAAACCCTATACCAGGGGTGTCAAACTCGCAACATCCTGTGACATCTTGTGACATATCACAACTTTTTTCCCATTACCGGCAATGGGGTGGGTGCAGTTTTGCCATAATGCATCCGGCCCGCAGGCCGGCAGTTTGACACCCCTGCCGTGTGCTATTTCAGACAAATGGCTATCCAGTCTCTCCTTAGCATTCACAACTTCTGGAGGCAGGTTGTTCCACTGATTAATTTGAACATCCAATAAATTTTTGCAATGTGGAAAACTGTTTCCATTTAACACCTAGGTTTTCAATATATTTTCAATACTTACCTCTCTCAGGAGGAGGATGAAGGATGCAAAATAGAAGACATAAACCATTCCAACTAGCCAGTGTAGGAACATTGTAGTGCCAGGAGCAGACTGAAAGCTCAATTCTCTATCCTTCAAAGTAGCATCAAACATTTCCTATGTAAAAGATATCAATGATATTTTTCTGCCTTTCAATCTAGGAGTGACGCAGAGCTTTAAATGACAAAAAACACAAACCTTTTACATGTTCTCATAGTAAGAAAACACCTATAGAATCTCCATTATGATACTGGATGGCCTATCAATTATTTTTCATAGAATTTCAACACTTCATTGTATGTGAAAAATAAATGGTTTTTAATATAACTATAGTAATAAACAATCTTCAATATCTAACGCTAAACAAAATCTAAAAATTAAATTCCAATTTACAAATACAGGCAGTCCTCAACTTATGACAACTGAGCCCAAAATTTATATTGTTAAGTGAGACATTTGTTAAGTGAGTTTTGCCCCATTTTACGGCTTTTTTCCCCACAGTTGTTAAGTGAATCATTGCAGTTGTTAAGTTAGTAACAAGATTGTTAAGTGATACTGGCTTCCTCATTGACGTTGCTTATCAGAAGGTCACAAAAGATGATAACATGACCTTGGGACACTGCAACCATCATAAATATGAACCAGTTGCCAAGCATCTGAATTTTGATCACATGACACTATGGGGATGTTGCAACGGTTGTAAGTGCAAAATAGTCATGAGTAATTTTTTTCAGTGCTGTTGTAACTTTGAATAATCACTAAATGAACTGTTGTTAAGTCGAGGACTACCTATATAGCTTCTCTCAGGCAAAATTGTCACTGCAAAACAAAGTACAGCAATGGTTTTCCCCAAAATACTATCTTACCAGCGAACAAATGTCCAGCCACCAGCCACAGATAAGAGGAAAAACACCTATTTCTACCACCACTAATAAGGACACCTGCAAAATAAAAAGTCAGACAGTTGTTTGTATATTCACAAGTACTGAATACTGACTTAATTTGTATTGGTTTTTATAACTTTCTGCCTACAGATTCACTTTTAGTAAATATCTGATTTTTAAAACTGTCTTACCTTGACAACGATGTAGCACACACCAAGCAAGCGACGTGATCTCTGAAATTTTACAAGCGCTGCTACACCCTATATAATATGGTCAAAGAAATAGATATATTTCATAGTGTAATATTACTTTATGGTTCAAGGTGTTAATTCACAGGAAATCATTTCAGTCAACAGGACATTCTAAGCCCCACATAAATAGAGTATGCAATCCTCTGTGCTTCAAACACTCTACTACAGAGGGAGCCTGATGTTAATAATCTAAGAATGGAATACAATTAATTGATCTTTTCTACCTCAAGATTTACCTCAAAAGAGATAAAGCAAAATCTGCTAAGTCTTAGAATACAGAAGAGAGATCAACCAATATTCAAATGTTAAAATTTATGCAAATATTTAAAAGGATACATGACTGACAATTAATGAGACTGCCAGCAGCACATAGCCAACGATGGTTGTAATTAGGCCTTCAAAGTGAGAAGCTTGAACCTAAAAACCAAAAACACACAGCATGTATACATCAAATAGACCACTTTTGTAAGAAGTCTATAAAACATTTTGTGGTACAATATAAATCAACCATAAGATTTTCTGTTACATGTGCATTTCATTCCTAAGTAGATTTTAACACTAATGATGCTGATATTTATTATTATTATTTTAACTGACTGAACATTACATAACTGCTTAACTATGATAGATTAATCAAACAGTTATAAACAGTTATATATCCTGCTCTTTTTGTAGAGAAACTCAAGTAGGCAGACATAGTGCTCCCTTCCTATTTTCCACCCCACAACAAACTTGTCAGGTGGGTTGGGCTGAAAGAGAGTGAGTGCCTCCAAATCATTCACTGAACACCTACGGCAGAGGGTAAACTGGATAGAAAATCCCAATCAATATTCACTTGGTTCCCCACCAATAATTATGCTCATACTACCCCCCAAACTAGCTCAGTGAAAGAGATGCTGATCAGGTAGAAATGTCCTTCCATTGGCCATACCGTAGTTTGTGGCTACCACTTAACATTCCCTTTCCCAAATTTCCTGGCATGTGCAGGTACTGTGAGTTGAAGAGAATTATATGCTTTTCAAAAAGAAATTATTGCTTTCTTATCTTGTGTGATTCTGCTGAATGGGGAGAACAGAAAATGCTGTCTGAAAAATATCTATTATGAGAAAAACTGAATGCTCTCTCACCTATATTACAGTTTTTGCAGAAAGGAAAACTAAAGAAATCACAACTACATTCCTTCCCTATGTTCTTGGTGGAGGTTGTGCTTGGTTTTTTTTTTATAAAAATCCAACACACCAGATAAAAATCATCCTTCCTTTACTCAACAGGAAAGATCAGAAACCAGGACAATTCAGTTCACAAGTAAAATTTCTGTGGGATTAACAGAAACACTTACATATTCTTCAAAGCCAAGTCCAACTATAGAGAAGTGGCCGATGTGATAGGGGCAAAATGCTAGGAGAGAAAGAAATTGGTGATAGATGGCTCTTTCTGATGAATATACATCTTAAAACTTACCATTTGATAATAAATGGATGCAAATAACTGGGTTTATAAAATTTGCTATATATGCATGGCCCAAGTTATGCCAAATAACAATTTAGTGCAAATGAAAAGCTCAAAAACCTTTTCAGCATATGTCTTGTTTTGTTATTGGATTGAACAATTCTGGTCATGATTAGCTGTAATTGGTTTAAAACAAGTCAATTTCAGAATTCAGTTGACCATATATTCCGGCGTATAGGGCGACCCGGCGTATAAGACGACCCCCGACTTCGACGCCGAGTCTCATGCCTAGAAAGTCATCTTATACGCCAGAAACTACCATTATTTCCAGCGTATAAGACAACCCCCGAGTTCGGCGCCGATTTCAATGCTCTCAAAAGTCGTCTTATACGCCGAAAAGTACGGTAACCACAGTTCTTCATTCAGAAACTTGATGAATTAAAAGCAGAAATGAAAGCTATCAGCCCCTTCTAGACAACAAAAGCCATGAGCCCAAGTCTCTGTGAGGACCAATTATATTTGGGTGAAAATACAATTATTCAATAAAGTAAAGTTTGATTAATGCTGTCTGGATTTTATAGATTTTGTAAAAAGTAGCTTCAAAATTATTAGTTTTCACAGCAAAACTATTTTTCTGCAATTTCAGTTTGCATGGATTATAATGTATTAGAATGAAAATTAGGTGCAACGAGTAATGGTATGAGCACACTCCTGGGTAAAAAAAAAAACATTTGAGGCCATATGTAAAATTATAATTATGCAGTCACTAAATTGCATGCAGGGCCATTATGGAGCCAATCTCCTTTAAGGAACATGAAAAACTATTTCTTTCACATAATTAGTAGTTAAAATTCATGCAGCTCTATCATAATTTGTACCATATGAAAAATTATTCTGAAACAACTGAAAATGCAGTAACTTACCAAAGACAAGTATGAAAAGTGTGTTTAATGATACCACCCAAAACACATGTTCCTGAAGAAGTGGGGGGAAATGAAAAAAACTGATAAGCAATATTATTTTACATTGTGTTCTTATCATTCTGCCACTAATTCTTTTTCTAATTTTTGTACAATGCAATGTAGGATTTTCTGCAATATTCACATTATCAAGAGAAAGATGCACATTCACGTCATCAAGAGAAAGGTGTAATGTACTGTATTTATTTGTTCAATTTGTATGGCTGCCCATACAAATTGGGTGGGCAGCCATACAAATTGACTCTTGAGTGGCAAACAATCATAAAATTAATTAAAACAATTGCAATCACCATACCAAAAGAAAAAGTAAATACATATAACAATTGAGAATTATTATAATCCATATATGTTAGCATAGCTAGGAAATGGACCCTTTCACACAAGCCTGGGCATATAAGGAGGTCTTCAAGGCCTTCCGAAAGGCCGACAGAGACAGGGACCTCTTAATCACTGGAGGGAGAATGTTCCAGACCAGTGTTTCTCAACCTTGACAATTTTAAGGCATGTGGACTTCAACTCCCAGAATTCCACAGCCAGCATTGCTGGCTGTGGAATTCTGGGAGTTGAAGTCCACATGCCTTAAAATTGTCAAAGTTGAGAAACAACTGTTCCAGAGAGTAGGCAATAGGCAAAAAAAGACATACCTCCTGGTCCTCACCAGCCAACATTCCTTGGCTGACACGACCCAGAGTATGCCCATCCTGCTGGACCAGAATGGACAGGTAGAAACAACTGGGAGAAGATGGCTCCTCAGGTAACTTGGTCCCAAGCCATGAAGGGCTTTAAAGGTGAAGTGCACCCAGAAACACACTAGAAACCAGTGCTGTTCATGAAGTAGTAGGTATTATATATGCTGGCTAATCAACACATTACCCATGCAGTAAATATGTCACACAAACTATTAAACTTTTTTTAAAAAAAAAAAACTTTGCATTTCTAAAAAGTAGGTGGTATATTTAGCTGACACTGTATTCAAAGATTTAACATATTTGGATTCAATAATAACAATAACCATTACAATTCACCTACCAAAAAAACTAGGGATCCATCAAGTCCAAGCATCTATAAACAAGAGATAATTTTGAACATTAACTAACATAGCATTCAAGAGGCTGCTAAGTTTTAAAGAACTGCTATTTCCCAACCTGTTCTCAACTTGTTGGAAAGGTGCAAAAGTTAAAGTGGGTTAAAAGTGACACACCAGGTGGGTTGATACACTGTACCCAAGCATTAATTATGGTTTATAAATCAAAACGTCTGAGTTCACATATTATGCTAGTGGATCAAACACAGTGAATCAGTACAATATGAGCAACCAATATATGCTGGTCTCTGACCATAATAGAAGTTTATTTTGATGAATAATATTTTTACAAAGTATCATAGAAATGCGTATCTTTTATTGCCATATTCAACTGGAAAAGCAGCTTCAAAAAGGAACTAGAATTAGAGAAATAGCAAAAGGAAAAAGGATACTTTATAAAGTTATATTTTGCAATTTTCACACTCTAAATTGTTTCAGGAATTTTTACAAAGTATATTTTCTCTTTTAAATATGCCTTTCTTAGCAACAATATTCTCTCTCTTCCCAAAATTACTGTTTATTTCTATTAAAGGTTATTTTGTATCAACTGTAATATACTACAAGGAAAAAACTATTTCCAAACATATAGGCCATACTCACTCTCTCCCATGTAAGTTCTTCTGCTGCTCGATCCCATTCCAGCGCATTCCAATTCATGTCATCTACAGAGTATCAAAATATTGTTAAAGGAAAAAATTTGATATATATGCTATGTTCTTCAAGGAGAACACTATTTTTATTTGCTCCAGGCTTGGACAGTTCTAGTGTGATGGTTGAGTAACCTATTGGGATGTTATCCAGGACATGTTTGAGCTCCTGGAAACAAAGGAATTAGAAAGGATTGTCTGTTCTATAAACACTGCTGCTGTATATGGGCTCTGGATCCTTACTTCTAGCTCATCTAGGCAGAAAAAGGGTATGTGAATGACTAGATCCAACAAACTGGACTTTCTCTTCTTGGACAGAGGATATGCCACTAGCACTAATGATGTTACCCATACCCAGTTTGGATTAATGAAACATCTGCAAGAAAACCACCAAGCTCAGAGAGGAGCAAGGACCCTCATTTCAACATTGAGCTACAAATATTCTCCTTTGTTGATGTGCCACCTGCCTTGGAAGAACAGTCTCTCTTGAAGAAGGGATCCCTCTTTCCAGTCCTATCGAAGAATTATCATCCTATTTCCAACTATCCCTTGGGGAGAAAGCTGTTGAAAATGTACTGTTTCAGCTGCAGAGAATTATTGATGACATGGATTATCTGGAGACTTTTCAGACTGGATTCAAGTCCAAATACAGAGCAGAAGCAGTACTCTTGTGACTGACAGTGGGGCCTAGGGGATGGGAGCTTCCCCCTCTTGTTTCTATTAGACTACTTCACATCCTTCAGTATCACCATGAGGTCAGTGTGCTGATGGTTCCACTCAGTGCTTATAGATGGGGAGCAATTGAGCAGAGGGAGTCCATCCCTGCCTGGGGCAGAATTCGGTGTCTGGAAGATGTGAGGGTCCACATGGATAGAAACGAACTTAAGATTTAACCTCAGAAAGACAAAGTTATTGTTTATTGAGAAACATCCTGATCTGTGAATATTCCAGTATTAGTTCTGGACAGAGTTGCTTTACCAATAAAGAAAATGATCCGCACTTCCACTAAATGAGATAGAAACTCTGATTGGAAACTTTGACCAGGATGCTCAGTCTATAGTGATTCATATCATCATCACTTGTACAAATTACTGCATTATGGTCTATAAAGGAATATAAATTCACAAGCTACAGTTGGAACATAAGACTGAAAAGCTACTACTACCGGTAGGTGACAGGTGCTCTATAAATGTTATACCAATTCTTCAATTGCTGCATTGGTTATCAACAGCTTCCAAGTCCAATTTAAAAATGCCATTTTTGATGTAGCCAGTCTTATATAATTTGACTCCAGATTATCTGGCTATTATGTCCAGATATAATCTGCCTGGTCCATGCCTGCATGCAGATAGTGTGTGATTAGGGCCCTGTCCCTATATAAATTCAACTGTAAACTGTCAGTTCCGACATTGGCAAAAAAAATAAAAAATAAATGTAGGTTAGCAAACTGTACAATTAGATAGTTCTGTTATAACAAGACGTATAAATATTTTGGTAACTATAAAGGTGATGTTTTCAATGTTTAGGCAGATATGGTCTGTTTACCAGAATACAATAGAATAATTATTATATTTATTCAATTATCAGAGAAGTCTGAAACTTCATTGTACTTGCTGTACTGTTACTGTAATACACTGCGCAAAATTGCACAAAATGATACAATTTTTTAAGTATAATTGTGCTTACTAATATTATATGATCTGAAGAAAAAACATAGTTTAGTAATCTTAGAATTTTTTTCCCCTAGAACAGTGGTTCTCAACCTTTTTAATGCTGCGACCCCCAACCGGTCGTAAGTCAAGGACTACTCAACCGGTTGTAAGTCGAGGACTACTCAACTGGTGCAGCACCGTTTGCAGAATGGGACTTTTGTCGGGCTTAGCAGGGCAGAGACAGCCTGGACAATTCCTATTGGCTTTTGAAAGCCAATAGAATTAGAATCTATTCAAGAGAGTCTAATTCTATTGGCTTTCAAAAGCCAATAGAATAAAAGGGAGTAGCACAGCTAAGGAAAAGGGGGGAAAAATGGCAGACTGCGTTGTTTGGCGACCCCCGTGAAATGGTCGTTCGACCCCAAATGGGGTCCCGACCCACAGATTGAGAACCACTGCCCTAGAAAGTAACCTTTGAAATAAATGGGCCAAAATATATAGTTGTCAAAAAGCAATCAGTATACCTTGCCCTCCATTGTTTGCATCTGCTGCATCTTCAACTACAACATCTTCTTCATCTTCATTGTCTTCTTCTTCTTCATCTGGCTGTTCTTCTAGAATTTCTGGATTTTCACCTACGACTACATTCTCAGCAGGCTGGTCCACAGGCTGATCAAGTACAGCATTTTCAGCACCAGCATTTCCTACACCCTGAGCCTAAATGCAGAAAAATCAACAAAAATTCAGTTGGAATAAGATGTTGTGCTGTACTTTGTCTATGAAAATTGTTCAAATATTTTGAAGAGGAAATGTAGAAGCAAACTTCTTTTTAACAAGGTCTTGCTGCTATAGAAAGATTCTTAATACTTCAGATCCAACTGGGAGCTGATTTGGTCTAGTGGTTAAGGCACCAGGCTAGAAACCAGAAGACCATGAATTCTAGTCCTGCCTTAAGTTTAAAAACCAGCTGGGTGACTTTGAACTAGTCACTCTCTGTCAGCCCAAAATGTCAGGCTCAGGCAACAAACCAATCAGTTAATTCCTGCTGCAACCAATGGATCAACACTTAGTAGATCTGAAAAAAAAAAAAAAAGGAAATCCTGTACTTGCGAGAAAACATTAAGGTGAAAAACAAATGTTGCTATAGGGAGATTCTTAACACTTCAGCAAAGAACTATTCTAAAGCTCCATCTATAGCAGGGATATCAAACTCGCCACGTCACATGACGTGTCACAATGTATTGTGACTTTCTTCCCCTTGCCGGAGCTGGGGTAGGTGCAGCTTCTTTGTGATGCATTCGGCCCGTGGGCCAGCAGTTTGATCTATAGCATGAAAAGTAGTTCCAAGACCTAGATTGTATGTGACTCAGATGTCCCTGCTTTCTTTATTTTACATACATTGGTGTCATGTTCTATGCAACCTACCAATCAGCTGACTATAAGCTGCAGGAAAGAGAATGCTATAGCCCACTAATTGTATTAGAAAGATGATGTAACTCCAAAACTCCCTTCTACAACATGAGTAAGAATTTATATGAATATACAGTATATCAAAAGGTTCCTGACAACTTTTAAGTAGATGGTTTCCTTAGAAAACAATATGCTAAACTGAGACCTGAAGGAGGAAATAACCATAATCTGATAAAGGCTGAGTTAACCAAGCCTCAAATGTAGAAATTCTGGATTATATAGTAGATGTATTTTCATATATCACCAATCCAATTGTTTGAAATCTTAAAAGGTTTATAAGATTGAAAGCCTCTTCCTAGATTTCACATCGTTATATGACATTAAAATACATTGGGAGGGAAGTCTTAATTTCATATGCACAATATTTTATAGATGGAAAACCAGTCTTGGCAACTTCCAGATAAGCAACTTCAATTTATATAATTTTCAACAATGGTCAGGCTGCATAAGGAATTCTGGGAGTTGAAGTCCATATTATTGCAAGTTGTTAAGGGTTGTAATCTGATAACTGAAACAAGCCCTCTGTAATCTATGATAACTGAAACAAACCAACTTCATAATCTATGATTTGGCTGGTTTTCTATTTGGTATATTAAGGTGAAACTCCTCTTAAAGTCCTTATGTGAGAGCTGAGAACTGTTCTGCTAATGGAACAGACATGTATATTGTTCTCTAAATAAGAATAGAGAATGAGACTTCCGGTTCCGGATCGCGGCGCCTCTAGCCATACCAAGAGACTTGTCTCTTCATCAGATAGCTTCCCTCCGCCGGTAGACCCTTATGCGGGTCAAAAGTTGCCTATGACTGCAATGATATATAAACATATTTCCAGGTTCAGAAGTGGAGGACTCCCTTTAGCAGGCACAGCATTATTCTTGGGCAACATCAAATGTCTTAGTAGAGCAGAGAAGTAAGAAAGGTTCTGCAGAAGAAATGGTAGGCCAAAAGAGGTATGGCTTTCAAGGGAGAATGGGTCATTTGAGAAGAAGATAATTGCAGGATCTGTTTTTCAGTCCGCCCATCAACTCTGGCAACCTGGGTTTACAGAAATCTAATTTGGGGAACTGAAAAGGAATAACCTTACCTAGTTCTTCCCATCCTGGTACTGTATTTAGTATCAACAGAATTTGGAGGAATAGGAAAGGGAAAGTGCCACGATAATGATGGATTTTATAAATTCTCTGCCAGGGGAGAAATTTACAGTAACTGTTCTCCTCCTGCAAAGGTAAGGGACCACTTAAAATAGTTACCCATTATTTATGGAAAGATTTATGGAAACCAATGAATTTTTGAGATGGACTGGAGAGTTTCCGTAACTATCATAGGTGATCCTGTTGAGGCCTTAGTCATGCTGCCAAAGTAACAACACAAGCCATTGACACATTTTCTTCCAAGTGTCTTTTTTAATGTAATAGAGACCCTAAGGCATTGTAATATGCAGCAAAACAGCAGGTGGTAATACATGCTGAACAATGGCTGGAAAATATATAGTTGAGAAGCCACCATTAAGAAAAATGAATGTGTATGAGAGCACCTGATTATATATGAGTACAGCAGCATATTTTGCTTCCCAATAAAGGATAATATTTTTGTTTCCTTTGTTGTATCTTCAAATAGCCATACAGTAAAACTATTTTGTATGACTGATAACACCATTCAGAAAATGCATGAGCCTGCTATGATAGTTTCATGAATGAAACAATTTATATACCAAATTTCAAACCAATTCAAGTGGGACATTCAATTTTGAGGGATCAGGAGTTGTAGATTAAAGATGTGGACAAGATGCTTGAAACTTTATGACTGATTATTTAACTCTCAATCTGTTCACCATGGGTGTTTTAACTGCTGGTAGAATGGCCCAGATGGTACGTCCAGACTACATTAAATACCATTCAAAAACCATATGAAGTCAGTAAGAAGAGTCATCATCAGACTGGACCAAGATTTCATTACAGTGTTGATGACACCATCTTTTCATCTGTTATACCAAAATCAAAAAGGGCTATGAAGATTTAATTCAGTGCCTGGATCATGACAAGTAATTTCAATCTTCTAATAAGACTGAAGAAGTATTGTTAGCTGAAGAAAAGTGGTTGATCACTTCAGACATGAACTGGAAATCTCAACACTTGATATTATAATGTACTCTATAAATCGTGTGAAAGCTATGGATAGTATACCACCTAACTACAAGCTTGCTCCAGTTTGCCATTTGATGTTTTCCCAACAACGGAAGTAGGTAGTTCATAAAGGTGCTTACTGAAGCTCATTCTTATAATGCTAAACCATGATTTAGTAGTATGGTTAAACATAGCCATTCTGTGACATTTGATAAGCATAAGGAATAAAGCATCAGTGTTCAATGTCATTATAAACATAGCACTCTTTGGATTAAACTCAAGTCATAAAGCTTGTCCCAGGGGAAAAAAATGCTTTAGACAACAGATTATATGAATGGATTCAACATGCTTTACAAACACTTTCAGGAGTTTAAAGATAGGAAAGAGAGAGAGAGAAAAGGCTTATATGTATCAGAAAAAAAATCAATCTGAAAGTTACTGCATATTACCTCATTCTGTTGCCCAACACCATTAATCGCTTGCTGCTGATTCTGTTCTAGCCACTGTGGTGCACCTCCATGGACAATTTGTTCACGTAACCATACAAGGCTGATAAACGCACAGAGTGTGCATGTCACAACAAAACAACCTTGCAAACAGTCTGCCAATAAATTCTCCCTGTTGAAGAGATATCCAATACATTATACAATAGTTGACATAACCATTAGCGGAAATCACTGCTGTTGATTGCTTCTACTATCAGCCACACATATGGCAAAAAAACATACTTCGGTAGCTTGTAACTATTTCACCTTCAACCTATTCTATCCTTTTCCTTACAAATTGGTCTGCCATTGTATAAAAGTCATTATTAGCAAATTTCCCTCCAGAATCTCATTATATTTTATATTAATAATCATAGTAATTATGGTTATATCATACCAATTAAAATAAAAACTGCTCAGCCATTAATTTTCTAAAATAATTAAAATGTATTTGGAATAGCAGAAGTGTAACTATATCCTGCCTGGAAGAATACTGATCTCAGAGTTAACAGATATAGTAATAGTAGTAAAGTTGGAAGGGACCTTGGAGGTCATCTAGTCCAACCCTATGCTCAGGCAGGAAACCCTACACCATTTCGGACAAATGGCTGTCCAGTCTCTTCTTAAAAACTTCCAGTGTTGGAGCATTTACTGCTTCTGGAGGCAGGCTGTTCCACTGATTAATTGTTCTCACTGTCAGGAAGTTTCTCCTTAGTTCTAGGTTGCTTCTCTCCTTGATTAGTTTCCACCAGTTGCTTCTTGTCCTGCCTTCAGGTGCTTTGGAAAATAGCTTAATTCCCTCTTCTTTATGGCAGCCCCTGAGATATTGGAATACTACTATCATGTCCCCCCTTGTCCTTCTCTTTGTTAAACTAGACATACCCAATTCTAGCAACCGTTCCTTATATGTTTTAGCCTCCAGTCCCCTAATCATCTTTGTTGCTCTTCTCTGTACTCTTTCTAGAGTCTCAACATCTTTTTTACATCGTGGTGACCAAAACTGGATGCAGTATTCCAAGTGTGGCCTTACCAAGGCATTGAAGAGTGGTATTAATACTTCACGTGATCTTGATTCTATCCCTCTGTTAATGCAGCCTAGCACTGTGTTGGCCTTTTTGGCAGCTGCAGCACACTGCTGGTTCATATTTAGGTGATTGTCTACTAGGACTCCGAGGTCCCTCTCACAGTTACTACTATTGAGCATGGTGCCACCTATGCTGTACTTGTGCATTTGGTTTTTCTTGCCTAAATGTAGAACCTTGCTTTTTTCACCATTGAATTTCATTTTGTTAGTTAGTGCCCAGTGTTCAAGTCTGTCCAGATCCTTCTGTATCTTAAGCCTGTCTTCTGGAGTGTTGGCTATTCCTGCCAGCTTGGTGTCGTCTGCAAATTTGATGAGTTCCCCATCTATCCCTTCATCCAAATCGTTGATGAAGATGTTGAAGAGTACTGGGCCCAGAACAGAGCCCTGGGGCACCCCACTACACACTTCCCTCCATATAGATGCAGTTCCATTGAGGACCACTCGCTGAGTATGGCCGGTCAGCCAGCTACGGATCCATCTGGTGGTGATTCTGTCTACCCCACATTTTTCTATCTTATCAAGTAGTAGGTTGTGATCTACTTTATCAAATGCCTTACTGAAGTCCAAGTAAATTATGTCCACAGCATTCCTCTGATCCACTAATTTTGTCACTTGGTCAAAGAATGCAATAAGATTTGTCTGGCATGATCTATTTTTGACAAACCCATGTTGGCTTTTAGTAATGACTTTGTTTGCCTCTAGGTGTTCGTTGATTCGTTGTTTGATTATCTTTTCCAGGATCTTCCCAGGTATTGAGGTCAGGCTGATAGGTCTGTAATTTCCTGGATCCATTTTTTTTCCTTTTTTGAGGATGGGAACTACATCAGCTCTTTTCCAGTCCTCTGGTAGTTCCCCTGTGTTCCAGGATCTTTGAAAAATATAGTTCAGTGGCTCCGATATCACATCTGCCAGTTCCTTGAGAACTCTGGGGTGTAATCCATCTGGTCCTGGCAATTTGAACTCATCTAGGCTGGACAAGGTGCTCACTTACTATTTTCTTGCCTATCTTAACTTGTGTTTCTATTTTGTTTTTTATGGCACTATTTTTGATAGGTTGGTCTGTTTTTTCCCTTTGTGTAAAGACAATGCAAAAAATGAGTTAAATAGTTCTGCTTTCTCCCTGTTGCTTGTCACCTTCTTGCCACTTCCACCCACTAATGGGCCAATCATTTCCTTCACTTTTTTCTTGTTTTTTACATGTTGAAAGAAGCTTTTTTTGTTATTTTGACTTTGGTGGCAAGCCTTAGTTCATTTTGAGCCTTGGCTTTCCTCACTTCATCTTTGCAGGCTCGGGGGCTACTTGCTGATATTCTGACTTAGTTATGTTCCCCTCTTTCCACTTTCTATACTTGTCCTTTTTATCTTTCAATTTGTCAGAGAGCTCTTTATGCAGCCATGTTGGTTTCTTTTGAGAGCTGTTGTTTTTCCTCTTTGTTGGTATTGTGCTAGACTGTGCTTTTATTATCTCATTTTTCAAAATTTCCCAAGCTTCTTGAGTTGTTTTCCCCTTGAGGATTCTCATCCATGGAATCCTTCCCAAGCCCTCTCTAAGTTTATTGAAATTAGCTCTCTTGAAGTCCAAGACTCTAGTTTGACTGTGTTCTATTGCTTGTGCTTCTATAATGTTGAATTCTAATATTGCATGATCACTTCCTCCCAGGGTTCCTATGGCTTCAACACCTTCTATCATTTCATCTCTGTTAGTGAGAATTAGATCCAAAATGGCTAATCCCCTAGTTCCCTTCTCTACTTTTTGGGAGACAAAGTTGTCTGCTAGGTTTGCCAGGAACCTGTTTGATCTTCCACTTGGTGCGGAGTTTGTCTCCCAGTTGATGTCAGGGTAGTTAAAGTCCCCCATTACTATTGTGATGTGCTTCCTACATACCTTAGTTAGCTGACTAGCAAAAAGTTCATCTATTTCCTCTGTTTGGTTGGGTGGTCTGTAGTATACACCTATGGCAATGTCATTTCCCCCCCCTTTTATATTGACCCAAATGCATTCAAGACAGTTTTTATCATTGTTGTGCTCTATTTCTGTGGAGATGTAGTTATTTCTTATATAGAGAGCAACTCCACCTCCTCTTTTATTTGGTCTGTTTCTTTTAAATAATTTAAATCCCTCTAGCTGTGTGTTCCATGTGTGGGTTTCATCCCACCATGTTTCCGTAATGGCAACAATATCGTATCTGCCCTCATTAACCTGAATTTCTAGTTCACCCTGTTTGCTGTTCATACTCTGTGCATTGGTGTATAAACATTTGAGTCCTTTGTGAGTGGCCCTGTGTTTCCTTTCTACATAACCTGTGTGGTGCCTGAGTTCCCCTATTGTCTTACCACCTATTTGGTTAGTGCACTTTATGTGGCACTCGCTATTAGAGGCTTCATTTTGCTTGATAGCAAGGTTGGTATTCTTGTCCACACACATCTATGCTACATGCACTAATAGCCCTATAATTTTTCAATTGCCAGGGACAGGGTTGTTCCGTATAAATTAACTCCCTGTCCCCACTGTTTAGTTTAAATTTCCCTCCAGAAAATCTGTGAATTTATAGCCGAGTAACTCAGTCCCTTTTTTTGATGGATGCAAACCATCTCTTTTGTACATCTTTTGATTGGACCAGCTACTGACATCGTGACTAATATATCCAAAGCCTTCCCCTTTACACCACTCCTTTAGCCACATATTGAATTGTGCTATGCGCTGGCCTTTTCCATTTTGCTCCTTATACACTGGTAAAACCTCTGAGAAAGTAAGCCTACAGCCTATTCTGCTAAGTTCCTTCCCCAAGCTCTGGAAATCGTTCTGCACAGAGAGTACATCTTTTTGGGACAGATCATTAGTGCCAAGATGTACAATAGCCTCCACATCACAGTCCTTGCTGCCATTCTTGATTATTTTAGAAATACGCTTCTTGTCCCTACTGGCAGTAGCACCTGGAAGACACCTGACCTCTTTCGAAGCCTCTGTGTCCTTTCCTAAATTTACATCCCTTATAATTGAATCACCTACCAGAAGGTAGCTTCTCTTTTTGGGTGCCTTTCTATTCTTGCATGACTGATGTGCAATACCTGATTCACACTTCTCCCTGTCGAAATCTAGTTCTTCATCTCCGACCACAATCCCCTGCTTATTTGAGTTATCTTCACAAATACCTTTACCTATTTATTCATTATTAAACTTATTTGCCGCCCATCTTACTGTGGGGCTACTCTGAACAACTTACAACAGTAGAATATAAAATTATAAAATACTATAATATTAATATTAAAGTAATATAATTCATATTTATACTTCCCAGTAGGTATTAAGACCACAAATCATTGCAGGTACTTTCCCCATATTATTGGACTCTAGCACTATTAAATAATATTTCCTTTTAAAAACATTTTTAGATTAAACTAAAGTGATTTTTAACATTCAGTTTAATGTTTAAAGTCTGACTCTTATTTATAATTTAAAATAATGGTCTGATATTCTGCCAAACTTATTAATGTGGCTTATAGTAAAAATATTTTAAAGTGTGATTAAAATTAGACTGATATTCAGCATTAATTAACTAGGTTTTATGTTGGGGGGGACTATATAATGAGAGAACTGAAGGATTCTGCTACATTTGCAGGCAAAGAAGCCCAATATGCTTTTCTCAAACCAAAGGAATATTATGTTCATATACTTTTCTACCCATAATAAAAAACTAGTGAAATTTCATAGTGTAAGTTACATTTAATGAATGTGTAGTAACAATTTTATACTGAATTACACAAGGGGGATACTTGCATATACAAATGAGGTAACAGTCCATAAAAGAGAAGAGTGGCCTGCAATTTAGAAGCAGAGATGAGAAAAAAACAACACACTTTTTTGTTAATACTTACGTTGATAACATATCTAATGGCAGCGTCAATAGTGAGCTCACAGAGCCAGTAAACAAGCACTTGTAGATACGGCCTAAAGAGCAGAGAAAGTAAGTAAGATTCCTGATTAGTGAATGTTATCAAAATATAACTGATGAGAGTATATTTGGCAGCCTCTTCAGGGTTATCTTAACCAATACTAACAATGGCAAATCTCACAGCATATCTGAGGAAATGAATCAATTCAAGCTAAAAAGAGCAAGACATATGCTTTCCCACACAGTAATCTTCACCCTTTAAATTTGGATTGAGTTGTATTTATGCCATGTTCCAGAATTGAACACTTAAGATACTTAAGGAAATATGAATCATGTCAGACTATCCACCTAGTCACTTAATCCCTTTAGGTTTATTTATTATTGTTCAATGAACAACAGAAAATTGCCCCTGAAGTTTCTGGGACTATACACAGTATACGAAAATTAAACATGTATATAACTAGTTTACAGGAGATCAAGCTGCTCTATATAAAGATAGATAAATCAAAATAAAAACGAAAATAGTGGTTGGAATGGAACAACAGCCCATCACAATGTGCTGTTTTCTCAATTTGGTCCAGTGGTTAAGACACCAGGTTAGAAACCAAAAACTCTGAGTTCTAATTGTGCCTTAGGCATGAAAGCCGGCTGAGTCACTTTGAGGTAGACATTCTCATCTTACCCGGCTGTTGTGGGGAAAATAGGAGGAGGAAGCAATATTAAGTATAACCACCACCTTGAGTTAGTTTTAAAAATTAAGACAGGATAAAAAACCTAAAATAAAAAATAGTCTTCACTATCATTATTTCTGGTAGCATGGCTACAAAAAAAAAAAAAAAAAAAAACCCAGAGTAAACTTAATATTCTGGAATGCTTTAGAAGGCAACTTAACACATTTAAGCATGGCCCTGTTCTTTGGGCAAGCACTAGTAACGCTTAAGGGTGCATAAATTAATCTTTGAAGATTTATGCATGCAACCCTAGCAATTGCCTTTTCTACAATGTATGGTCTGATTCTGCTGATGAATTCACTTCCCAAGAGCCAATTGAAAATATGTTTTTCCTACTGCCTTGTACTGCCTATGTTTGTTTATTGTATTACATACTTACATGCTGTAAGAGGTACAACTCCTAACCATGCAAAGGCCACAAGAGTATAGTGAAACCAGTATCGTATTGCTGTGCCAATACTTGTAACCAACCCTGCAAATATGTCTTGGATTGGCAGCCGAGAAGGCATATCTGGAGAATAAACTTTAAAAAAAGGAGGAAACCATGTAACATATATGGTTTTAATAGAACCAACACATAATAGAACGGCTCTTAATAATGTACATGACAAAATAAAGAATGGCTAAAATTAACGGAGAGAAAATCACATCAGAAAGTTCTTTGTACTAAGTTGGACCATTAAGGGAATTACAGAGTTAAGTATTTTTATTACTATATTTTTATATAGGAAAAGAGGAAAAATTGCACACAAGGAAATGGAGAAAGAGGGGAGGGGAACAAAAAGAAAGAAAGAAAATTAAAGCATCAACTGGCTAAATGGAATTTATCAGCACTAGATTAACATTTCCAATATTTCATTAATTTTTAAAAAGAAAATGTACTGCATCATTTTAAATATTATAAATCATTGTTAAAAGCCAAGTAATACATGAATATCCAAAGCAGCAGTTAGCACAGTTTAAAACATGTAAGATTAACAGTAGTTTCTATTCAAACAAAGAATTTATGTTAAGAGAAACCCACATTTTGGATGTAACTATGTATATACAGATCTATAGTCCAAAATCAGTTTTCAACATAATTTAAATTCTGTGTCAGGTTTACTTTTGAAATAAAATGTTATTTTGGACATGGAACAGCACTACTGGAGGTTAATTATCCATTCTTCAACAGAAGAAACTGCGTATTTTCCAATAGGAACCACAGAATATCCAGTAGGAACCACAGAATACTTCCCATGTACAAAGCCAGTATATTTTTGCAGACATGTAGTTCACTAATATTAAATATTAAGTTGGAAGAGAAATTCAGCTTTTAAAATTGAAAAATGTTTTATAACATTCTATTATAAAGTATTTTCCAAATTGTTTACAACATTGCGACAAAATATGGAAATGATCCCACCTGCTCATTACACTTCCAACAATATGCAGAGAATGAACTATTTTAACAATAATGGAATAATATACCAATGATAAAACAACCTACACTAGTTTTCCCCAAGCACAATATCCAGTATGAATTTAATGTTTTTTTCAACTGAAATTCCTTTGTTACATATCATTTCTTCACCTATTTTAATTTTTACTTAGTTCAATTTGAGTCATATTTTAATGTCATTTGAGGCCCAGCAAACGCTCTGAATTTTGTGTCATAAGTTTTCAAAATTCATTAAGTTCCTTTGTAGGTAATTTTTTTTAAAATTGGAGTGTTTATTTGAAGATACTGAATACAGGTCAGATGATTTTGACCACTGCAAGGAGGAAGTCTCAAAACATTTTATTTTCATCTTATTAATAGGCAACTCTTGCATTCTGTATAATAGTGGTTTTTAGTTTAAAAAATAGTGGTCAAGCAGTTTAAGAAGCACTGCTCTATGATTAATCCAGCTACTCTGAAAGCAGAGGCTGGTGGATTGCTTCTACTCAGAAATTCTGGGTTGTACTTGTTGTAAATTCAGCACCAATAAACTGATCCCAGAGATCTAGAGGCTGCCAGGGTCCTTCTATTGAGTGAACCTCTTTATGCTTTCCTCTTCATGAAAATAAATATTCATAATGAAGGAAGAAATATGTCTGGACTGATTCTTTTCCTATATTTATTCCAAAGTGGTAATACTCTGATAATTATTGCATTGTATTTTATAAACAGTTCATTTCTGTCTGTATCAGCATTTAGAATCCAAAAATATTTATATAGTCGATTCTGGGAGACTTGCTCCCTCAGTACAGGTCATCCAGTTATGGGGTAATATAAGCAAAGTTAATCAGCTATAGTCCTTGACTAAGACCACAATTGAGTCCAAAATTTCTGTTGCTAAATGAGACATTTGTCAAAACCTTGCTTGTCACAGTTGTTAAGCGAATCACTGCAGTTGTTAAGTTAGTAACACGGTTGTGTAGGGAATCTGAATTCCCCACTGACTTTGCTTGTCAGAAGGCTGCCAAAGGTGATCACCCAACCCTTGGACATTGCTGCCATCAGTTACCAAGCATTTGAATTTTGATTGTGCAACCATGGGGATGCTGCAATGGTCGTAAGCAGGGCTTTTTTTCTCATAGAACACTCAGAACGGAGTTCCTGCACCTTTTTTGGATGGAACCTTGTAGGGTAGGCAAGGTGGGCTGTATGATGTGTGTGAGTTCCGGCACCTTTTTTTTTTTAACAAAAAAAATCACTGGTCGTTAAGTGTGAAAAATCATCGTAAATCACTTTTTTCAGTGCTGTTGCAACTTAAATGTTCACTAAATGAACTGTTGTTAAGTCGAGGACTGCCTATACTTTGATAATACACAGAAATCAGCATTGTTAATAATGAGCGATAACAGTCCGCCAAAGTTTCAAACAGAAATCTTTCATAGCCCTATACAGAGATGTAGGAATAAATATGGACCTGCAGCACTAAACATACATGTCATCACAGAATATGGTCCTTCCACTGACTGAAAATAGGGGGGGGGGATGGGTTTCTGACCAAAGAAGTCAGTCTTGTAAGTTTTAACCAATTTACAGGTTGGAATAATAAATCAGCCATTAAACATTTAAACTGAGAGAGAAAACAAGATCTGCATGAATACCACAAGTATTCTTTTTTTTTTAAACAAAATTTTATTAAACTTATATAGATGAGGAAAAATAGCAAAAATACAGATATGGTAAAGGGAGGGGTAAAAGGAAAGGGGGAGGGGAAGGAAATAAGGAATTAGGGTAAAATAAGGATAGGTACAATCACATATTTCAACAAACAAGCAACTGTCCGGTTCATAATAATGAGTAAATATCATATTCAACCATTTTTAACAAAGCTTAAACTGTAACATATTAAAAACAATTAGTAAACAAATATGTTGATCTATTAAGTAAATACTACTAATAAAATCTAAAAAAAAAATCCTAACAATCAAAAGTAACAAATGAAAATCAGTAAATCAGGAAAAGTAATCGTATCATCAAAATGTTAGTTAGAACTCGATTAAAAATCAGTCATCTATTCTAAAATATTAAATCCTTCAAGTTCTAACGTGTCTCTAACCATTGATAAAATTTTTCCCAAGTTCTAAAATAAATTGAATCATATTTTTCTTTCATTTCTAATGTTAGTCTATCCATTTCTGCACACTCTAAAATTTTGGTAATAATAATCTGGTCAGATGATAGATTCTCATTTTTCCAAAATTGGGCAAATACTATCCTTGCAGCAGTTAAAACATGCAATATCAAGTAGTCATTCTCTTTGCCATAGTTAGGTCTTAATATTCCTAACAAAAACAATTCTGGTTTAAATTCTGTTTGTAGTTTCATCATCTTTTCCAACCATCTATGAATCTTAACCAATATTTCTTAGCGATAGGGCATGTCCACCAAGCATGATAATAAGTGCCTGGCTGTTGATTACATTTCCAGCAAATATCCGAAACTTTTTTAAACATTTTCACTAAGCGAACTGGTATCATATGCCATCTATAGAACATCTTATATAAGTTTTCTTTATATGCTACCGCTTTTGTAAGCTTAATATTTTTATCCCAAAGTTTTTGCCAGTCTTCCAAATCTATAGACTATCCAAAGTTCTTTGCCCATACTATCATAATACAAGTATTCTGATCCAGTAGATCTCTTCAGTTTTCTCATACTGCAGCAAACCTGCCCACTGCCAAGAGGGAAATGTCACAGACAACAGGATATAGCAAGATGTTATAGAAAGTGCAATTTGTATTTAGGGTTGATAAACATTTCCAATTCTTTTATTCTTTTGTTATCTTGACCTGTGCTTCCTTTCATTGCTTGTCAATCTATATGACTGTTAAAGGTATAGATTTCTCCTGTTCATTTGTGTCCAACTCTAGGGGGTGATGCTCATCTCTGTTTCTTAGCTGAGGAAGCCAGCATTGTCCAAAGATCTTTTGGTGATCATATGCTGTCACCTTCCCACTGAAGTGGTATCTATTACCTACTTCCATTTGCATGCTTTCAGATTACTATGTTGGCAGGAGTTGGGCAAGTAATGTGAGTTCACCTTGTTGTGCAATGCTTAGGTCTCAATCCCACTCAGCATCTTTAACCACTGAGCTATCATGCACTCTACATGACTGTTAAAAGAGTATCTATTCTTTCAAAAGAAGCAATAACTTGTGTTATATTAATACCAAAGTTAAATATTTCATTTTCAAAAATGCACTAGTTTCAAATGCCTATTTTTGTAGAATTCTGGTTTTTAGTAGCTTCACAAAGAAGCCAAAATTACTTCTCTACTACAAAACTAATAAATCTGGGTATTTGGTCTAGTGGTTAATGCATCAGACTAGAAACCTGGAGACTGGAGTCTCATCTTAGCCATAAAAAAACAGCTGGGTGACTTTGAGCCAGTCATGCTCAAGAAACAAGAAAGAAAAGCCTATGGCCTAAACCAGATATTATTTGTTTTGTTTAACTGTGACTTTTTTAAGCACCTAAATGTAGCATCAAACCACACCAAAACATATAGTTGCCACAATAGAGCAAAATAGAATAACCATTTCCCAAGAGTAATTATCATATTTACCTGGTAGATTATTTTTCTACACAACTATCTAGGATTCACTGCTAAGAACACAAAAGAATGGTTAAAAGAAAAATCCAAATCATTGAAATAAACCCTGCAGTAAAAAGGCAAATGGCCTTGGTGATTAGTCTAAAGCAGTGGTTCTTAACCTTTTTAATGCCACGACCCCCAACCGGTCGTAAGTCGAGGACTAAACCAGTCGTAAGCCGAGGACTAAACCGGCTGTAAGTCGAGGACTACCCAACCAGTCATAAGTCGAGGACTTTCCCTGCCCAGGAGCGCCGTGCATGCGTGGTGCCGCTCCCTGCGTCGGCCGAGGTGTAGCTGGCAAACGGCAGAGACGGAGCAGGCCAACCACCGGCTGGGCCACCAGCTGGCCCAGCCCAAGGGAGGTAAGGCACCCGCCGGAAAAGGGGAAAAAAATGGCGGACAGCCTTGCTTGACGACTCCCGTGAAATGGTCAATCGACCCCAAATGGGGTCGTGACCCATAGGTTGAGAACTGCTGGTCTAAAGATTAGTCTAAACTTTAATTTGAGATTGTCTTAAGTTTTGGACCATCTTCCACAGAGGCACATAACAGTACAGGTTACAACAGTTCACTTAGTCACTGTTCAAATTTACAACAGCAGAGAAAAATGTGATTTATGACCGTTTTCAGTGGTTACGACCTTTGCAACAACCCCATGATCATGTGATCAAAATTCAGGTGCTTGCCAACTGGTTCATATTTATGACTGTTGCTGTGTCCCAAGGTCCTGAGATCAACTTTTGCAACCTTCTGAGAAACAAAGTCAATAGGGAAGCCAGATTCACTTACTAGTTTATCAACTGCCGTGATTCATTTAATAACAGTGGAAGAAAGGTCATAAAATGGGGCAAAACTAACTTAACAAATGTCTCATTTAACAAGAGAAATGTTGGACTCAATTGTGGTCGTACGTTGAGGACTACCTGTAGTAATTCTCTGAAAACTACATAAATGCTAAACATAAAATCTACATAAAAAAATCTATCTCTATCTTTAAAAAACCACATAAACAGCCTCTCAGATCTTTATAGAAAACACATACACACCATAAAATTCCCTCAAAACCTAGAGACATATTTTCACAAAAAGCCCATGAAATAGACAACACATATATACCACTAAAGAAAGCAATATATATAGAAACCTATAGAAAGACATATAGAAACTTAGAAGAAATAAGCATAAACATAAATACAAAGTACATATAAAAAGAAGAAACATTTCCACAAACAAATTATTCTTTTACAACTGCTTAGATGCTTAGAATATCATCTGAAGACTGATAAAACTAGAAGCAAATATACCATGAATTGACTAAAGAAATCCTGATTACTTTGGATCTGGTCTGTTCAAATGTTCTTGAATCAAATATATTGTGACTTCACATTCAGTTTACCAAAGTATGAATGAAATAAAGAAAAAGGAACTTCTGTTTTCTTCTTGCCCTTCCTATTGCTTTTACTTTCTTTCCCTTGCAGCATTTTTCCCCTGGGGAAATATCGTAGTATTTCTTGAAGATTTCCCATCATAATGAACAAGAAGTTTGCAAGTGAATTACAACCTAATTTATTTCACCATGTCTAATGGCCGAATTATTACTCTAATCTATAAATTGGTTAAAGCCAGTATGACTTCTTTATGTAAGTACCATAGTGTTCAGCAAATTTTATCTTTGTGACAGATCACATAGTACATATTAGAAAACTAGATTTGTTAGTAGAAAGATTGCTTGAAAAGATAATTATTTGGCATGTATGCGCTATCTCCCTTAGCTAAGCCAAGGCAGTACAGTGTTACCTACTGCTTTGAAACTCATCTAATTTAGTACTCAACACATTTTGATGTGAAAATTTTGTCCCAGTACTCATCATTTGTTTTGTACTCAATGCACAAGTTAGAACTTGTCAGTGTCAGCTGCCTTGTGACTCACTATATTATTCCTTCTAGGAAAAATTTAGTACTCATCGTTTTTGATACTCATTGAGTCTCCCAGAATCAATTAATGATAAGTATCAAGATACCACTATAACACCATTTATTCCAAGGGACTGCACTGACTTGGTTGAAATGAAGCCAATTATAACACTTGTGTAATTTCATTTCTTGGAAGCAATTATTTGAATTTTCCAATCTGATTAAATAATCCCTGACAAGAAACATAAACATCAAAATAAATATTTTATGTACACATAGTACATATTCATGTCAAATACTTACTTGGTGTGAAAGCAAATCTGTGTTTACATAATTCACAGTATTCTTTTCTGCTGTGTTTGAGCCATTGGACTAAGCTGCAATTAAAATATATGGTAATAATGGATTTACAGTGTTAGAAAAATCAATGTTCAAAAGTTCAGAAAGTATCTAAGAATTTTAAAAAAGGAAAATTTTAATAAAATGTAAATTTTAATAATTCAATTTATATTTTTATAATTTAATTGTAAGTACCGATTTTTTTCAAATACTTCTGTTAATAATGAGAATGCTTGAACTGCATAAGCAAATCATTGGGCAGTGCTGATTAAATCAAAATATTAAATATTTTTTAAAATATAAATGTTTGAGACATTTTGGTTGAGATACTGTGCTGCTTAAAAAAAAAGTTTGTGAACCAGTTTGAATTTAAAAATGGGCTTGTGAACCTATTTGAATTTTCAATATTTCTGAATAAATATGAACTAATCATATGATACAATGCAACAACTAACCACAAGTATCCCAAGAACAAGGTGTGTAATACTCCAGGAGATCTCAAAGAACTCCAAACTAATATCCAAGGGTCTTTTTTGCCTTGGCAAATTTCAGTGTTCATGAATTGAAACAACAATGGTGTTTATGGCAGGGACGCAAGGAGAAAGTCACTACTCTCCCTAAAAGAACATTGCTACTCATCTATAGTTTGCGAAAGACCATTTAGGCAAACTAGAATTTTTGGGCTTAAAAACTTTTAAGCAAAGTTAAATTAATAAACAAATTAGGGCATGAAATAAACATATTTAAACGAATATACAAGCAAAATAGAGGATCAAAATGAATAGCGTTATGATTATTTTTCTTTTGAAAAATGAATTCCTCTGTAGTAACAAGCTACTGCTTTTACATCCCACTAAAAACTACTTCTATAGCTAATGCTACACCAGAGAAATCAGCAAGCATACAATTTGAGTCTGGCCAAGATAACTCATGGCAAATGTAACAAAACGAGAAAAGAGAATGTAAAAAGATGCACATAATGAAAATTTTTATTACAAAATGTAAAATGTCCATTAATTATTAATATATACTCCAAAGGACATTTACAGAATTCTTGCATAATTTCAGTAACAGGATTTAAATTGTATAAGCAGTCTGAATTCTGATCTCATATCCAGAATATATTTTCATAATTAAGCATTTTCACACGTGAAAAAAAATATTTAGCTTTTCAATAATACATTTTTCTTTAGCTTCTTTAGTTTCTAGGAGGAAGCTTTAGTGAACCCCAACTTTGAAATAATAGGAACAAAAACTCCTGAGAAAGTTAACTCTGCTGGGAACATCAAAAAGAGCTTTTTAGCTAAGGGTAATCCACAGTTGAAATGAAGGAAGACTTTGCAGTAAGAGATTAGTCAATTCATCTGAAAGAATGAAAATCAACTTGGAAAGTATTCAAAACATGAACCCATACAAAGGAATGAACTTACATATTCATAAAGGACATTGCTAAATTAATTTTATAACCCACTGCCAGGATTATTTCTAGCAAAATTGGAGGATATCCAGTGAACATAAATGTTTAACAAGTATATGTCACTTATACAATGTAGCATACTACAGTATAGGTGCAAGAGTGAAAGACAGTGAAGAATTCTATGGCATGCTGAAAGAGGTGCTAAACACATCACCAAAAGGATGTATGATTAATTATTTCGGTCAGTCCTAGAGATCAACCCTGACTGCTCTTTAGAAGGCCAGATCCTGAAGTTGAAACTCAAATACTTTGGCCACCTAATGAAAAGGAAGGACTCACTGGAGAAGAGCCTAATGCTGGGAAAGATTGAGGGCAAGAGAAGAAGGAGACGACAGAGAATGAGGTGGCTGGATGGAGTCATTGAAGCAATAGGTATGAGCTTAAATGGACTCCAGAAGATGGTAGAGGACAGGAAGACCTGGAGGAACGTTGTCCATGGGGTCGCGATGGGTCGGACACGACTTCATAACTAACAACAACAAAGAATTATTGGAAGTTTTTGATTAGGTAGATTCAATAATGGAAAAGAAAGAATTTTGTGGAAAAAATATTACTTAATATTAGTATCTACTCCGACTCTACAACTTTCCTAAAGAAATAATACTAGAATCAAATAAACTACCTAATAAAGAAACAGAAGATGGAGAATTACATCCCGCTTCCAGAGGCAGATTATAAAAAATAATATAAATTGTGGGGCTAGTCATATAGGTTTGACTTAGAAAATTAAAGTGAACCAGCAAGATTTGATCTGAAGAATATATAGTAAAAATATAAATCAGATTAAGAACAGATTTTGTATACTTAACTATGTAAAAGAGAACCTGAGGACTAGTGGAAAAAACATAAATTATGAAAAACTTATGACAGGGAAAAGATCCAAGTGAGTTCCAATGTAAGCTATCATGTTAAGCAAAGATGGAGATAAAGAACTTGGATAGCAGAAAGGATGCATTGAATGTAGATTTTCAACATCAACCAAGAAGGTCGAAGGAAAGCTATTTCAATCTAAAACATCAACAAATAGAGGAAAATGACAAGAAAAAAGGGAAATCATAGGGAAACCTGTAGTCAAAATAAGAATAATCAAAAATAATTATTGGAACAGAGTACATAGAGGCAATGGAGGTAAAGGAAATTGGACAGACTAAACTGTAAAAACTTTACAAATCATATTGAAGAATGATGAAAGCACTTTCAGGGAGAGAAGATATTAAATAAGCAATTCTAGAAGAAACTGAGGCATTATCGACTAGCTGCTAAAGAAAAAAACAGGTGTAAATATAACACCCTTCTGAAACTGTACAGATAGATAAAATGCTAAAGATTCTATGAAAGCAAGCATGGATAGATAAAATGCTAAAGATTCTATGAAAGCAAGCAAGTGTGTGGTCTTGAGATTGGAAAAGAATGCACAATTAAACTTCATTTAACTGACATTTTGGGGATGTCTATTACTCCCAAATTTCCATTACGTATGAAATTATGTCACTGTTGTCTAATGATGTTGTTAAGCAAATGACAGAAATGGTATTGCCTAAATTTTACAACACTTATATGGATAATGTATATATCATAACATTACAGTAAAATTAATGTAAATTAGACTGCTTCATCCAGACTATTTTATATACATGAACCTGTTATTTTAGTGTGATATCCAGATGAAACTTGATCCACAGCATCAAGGTCTACTAAGTGGGGCTCCATTAAATCAAGATTACAACTTTCAGCTATGGTGAAAAGGCAAATGCAAGAGAATGTAAATACTGAATCAATGGGCTAATTTCTTGCACAATCAAGATTTAGATGCAAAAATTCTAAATAAAATCATGCATATCTCTACAGAAACATGGCAAGTTCTAAAAAGGCAGAGAGCTATGAGATTAAATATGAGATCAAACAGGTAATATAATAATGAATACAGCAACAGATTACAAGAAAAGCCTTGTATATGTAGCTCATGCCAGAATGTGGAATATATTTAGGGTAATAGAACATCTGAAGAATCATTACAATAAGGAAGAAAATACTGTAAGAACTGAATTTGAAATGACAGTAGTTCAGAAAATGAAAAGTAGCTAGAGACAGGCGATATATTGCCCCCTTATCTGTTTAACTTATACAGCAAACAAACTGTTAAGAGATGACACCATTTTATTAGCTGAAAGTAAAGATGATTTAGGAAAGCTTAATATAAAATTAAAAATGGAAAATGAAAATCTGGGTTAATGTTAAATATTAAGAAGACAAAGGTGTCAACCAACATGCTTAGTGAACTTACAGTTGAAGGCGAAGAAGTGAAGATGGTACATAATTTGTTTTCTTGGGTTCAAGAATAGATAAAGATGGACAGTAGGCTGGAGAAGTAAAGAGAAGATTAATCCTAGGGTGGAAGGCAATGACAAACTTAGACAAGATCTGTCAATAGAGCAAAATAGTGGAAGCAGTGATCTTTCGAGTGGGAATGTATTGCTATGAAATCTGGATTTTCAAAGAGAGTAAGAGAAAGACCCTTTCAAATTATGGATCAGAGATGGCTGCCATAACGGAGTACTATCAACTGCAAGAAACGGCAATCAATGAGACCTAGACAAAATTGAGACTAATAGCCTCCTTAAGAAAAAATATCAGCAAGAAGAAATTCACATATTTCAATGATGACAGTTTAGAAAAACTATTGTTCTTGGCAACGTTGAGGGTTCGTGGATAAAGTGCATGATCATTATCAGAGTTTATACAGCTGTCTTTGGAGGATTTACAAATTATTAGTAGAGATATTAAGAAAGCAAATCTTTGTAGAAGGTCAAGACAAGCCAGGTTAGAATTAGTGCTATTTACTTAATTCACTCAATACTAATATCTAGTATAGAAGGATCATTTTGAAGATAACTTATTGTATTATTTCTGTGCACAAATTGTAGAATGCCATATACAGATATTATTTCAAAGGAAAAACAAACTTACCATTCTTGATGAATGAATTTAATACTGCCAGTACATACACATGGATGATAAAGAGGCTTTTCAGGAGTTCCTTCAGACCGACATACTCTACATATGTCTGTTGACAACAAAGAGAGTTTATACAGAATAAAGTAAAGATCGTTTTAATTTTTAAGATATTTAAAAGCAAAAATAGAGAAAAGGAAAAAAGAAACAACATGAAGTAAAGAGAGAGTGATACAGAATACATTAAGAAATTACAGAAAATAAAAATTGCATAAGAATTTACAAGATATTAAATGAAAAAGAAACAGTATATTGAAACAGACATAAAGATAATTATGTATCAACTTGGCATTTTAAGAACTAGTATTATAGGTAGTCCTCTTCTTACAACTGTAATTGGGACCAGAAATCCAGTCCAGTTATTACAGTTGTTAAGTTGAGGCATCCCTATGATCAGAAAGAATTTTCAAGCCTTTTTTATGATGGTCATTAAGCAAACACTGACCATTAACCAAATACCGTCATTAAACAAAAACATTCATTTGAATGGGGAGTGGTTTTGCCAGAAACCGGCAAAAAACATCGTGAATCGTGATTATATGGAACATCGTGGAACAATGTGATTAGCCATAAAGCTGATCAATCCAACATTTAGGGCAGACATTTTGTGACCATCGTAATCTTGAATCAATCAAAATAAATAATTTCTGACTAAACTGGAACAGTCCATCTTTAACTTCATCACAAATCACCAAAGCCTAGTGTTTTAAAAGCTTATATTAAAAAAGCCCCTAAACCAGGGGTGTCAAATTGCCGGCCCACGAGCCGGTTTCATACCGGAGCCACGCCCACCCCATTGCCAGCAATGGCGAAAAAGCTCCGATATGTCGCACGATGTCACGTGACATCGTGAGTTTGACATGCCTGCCCTAAACCCTTCAAACATTTTTTTAAAGATTCAAGTTTGTAATAGTTTGCTAAACAATCAATTAAGGATCTCAAGCAAGATTAATAACACTGTAAAGGATATCAGAAGAGGTTGAGATATGTCCAACAAAATAAACCATTAATCCTTGAAATTATTTTTATTTTAAAATCCCCAAAACTGATGAAAGGTTTTATTTAAAGAGTATAGTTGAGAAGGTAATCCTGTAGATGAGAAAACAGTGGTTCTTAGAGGTTTAATGAAGAAGTCTAACGTCCAGAAATCCATTTACTCAGCCTTAAGTTTCATGATAAAAGACAATACATGATCTATCTGCAAATAAAATCAAGGTCAAGCTATTTTTTTCCTTTATTCATAAAAAGATGAAAAACTTGCAATTTAATGAGATGCTTTAATCATAACACAGCTTCCTAAAACATTCTAAAATGTTTTATATATCATGATTATTTTAAATGTCTCACAGATTTTAATTTAACTGCTACTATAAACACTTCTGAACAGAAAGGCAGATTTAAATCATAATGTTGTTGCTATTGTTATTTACCAATGTTAATGTCCAGCTTCATTTTTATAGAAGAGCTCTGTTTTGGACTTAACTACTTATCAATTACAAGTAGATTGCAATTTTGTTTTAGAAATAGTTTTAAATGATACCCAGTAGATTTAAAACTTTAATTAGTTTATAATTAAAAGTTTATAATTAAAATACTAAGCACAGGAATATCTTAAATTGAACTGAAAATTACAGGTCAATTTGAACTAGTTTTATTTCTGCAATGGATTATATAAATCTGCTGCTAGAATAAAATTGTTGTCTGTTTTACACGGTATTCTGATATTTGTCAAAGTGTCCTATCAAGTTTTCAGATACAGCAAATGATACCAATACCACCAAAATGGCAATTATTAAGAAATTCAAACTTCTGCATAAAAGTCTAATTATTTAAAAACAAATCTCTTTACCATCAAGAAAGATACTTATAAAACAAGTAGTCAGTTTAAAAATATATATAGATGCTTTCATCTAAAAAGAAAATGTGATTACAAATTATAACCCTGTTATAATATGCTGACAGTACTGTTTTCTCACCCAGCAATTCATTATTATAATGCAGGGGTGTCAAACTCAATTTCATTGAGGGCCACCTCAGCATTGCAGTTACCCTCGGGGGCCGGGTGGGTGCGGCCAGGGTGGGTGTGGCCTACTGGGTGAGCATGGAGTGGGTTTGGCCTACTGGGTGGGCATGGCCAGCTCTACATCGTTCGCGTCAAGGGTGGCTATGGGGGCCTGGGCAGGAGTGGGACAGATCTGAGGGTCTCTGGCAGAAGGGGGTGGGACCAGGGTAAGCGCCAAAGCATGGTCCATTTCTTCATTCCTCAAAAAGGGTGACACCTCCCCCGCATGCACCAAGGGGGCAGGGTCGACGCGGCAGGGGCTGGTTCCTCGCTGTTTCCAGACAACCTGGTGGAGCTAAGACTGAATGCGTTTCAACATAGATGGCCGTCACAAAATTGTACATTGGCTCCCAGCCGGCCTGGGCCAGGGCCAAGGCAGCAGGGGCCGTTCCCTCACTGTTTCCAGGATGGCTTCACGGGCCACATGAAACCACTTCGCGGGCCGCATCCAGCCCCCGGGCCCCCAAGCCTTGTGTTTGACATGTCTGTTATAATGTATGTGAATTCCCCAACCAACAAGATGTCAAAATTTCTCATTGTACTTTGCAAATAAATAAATAAATAAATAAAAAATCTGGAGATATAAAAGCATTATTTCTATCATAAGATTAAAGAAAAATCTAATTCCATGACAAGGAAGACCGAAATATGTTTACAATTGTGGCTATAGAAATATGACTTTAGCAAACCTCTGAAAATTATTTACCTACCTATCCCACTAACTGAAAAATTGAAAGGAAAAACACTATAAAAAGAAAAAAGTGCATAATTTAAATATTCCCAAGATTTCTGATGAGGAGATGGTAAGCTAGACAACCCTGAAGGAAGAAAGATGGCATTAGGGTGAAGGTCAGTGGCCAGAGAAGATCCCAGCTGGCAAAATTTCTCCAAAGCAAGGAGAAAGAGAGGGTTGTCCCACATGTATACTTCAGACAACTGCCCCTTTTTAGTACAAGAATCAAGATTCAAACTTGGAAACTGTCCTATCTGTAAACAAATCACTAGTCTACAAGGACAGATTATCTATCTAGGGTCTATAATCTGTGCTCTTCAGGCAGAAATTAGGTGTCCAGTTCAGCCCTTCTACTCTACTGAGCCTCCGCACTATCAGCCTCCTCTACCACAAAGATCCTGCAGGAGAAGGGCAGTGTGGACAACCGTGGGATCTGGCAGGGTGAGAGTTGTGAACCATAAACACAAAGCTTTCGCTGTGTCCCTGCACAACAGATACAACGCCCTTGCTGACCTTAATAGGGAAATTAAGGAGACAGGTAAAGATATTTGTGATGATAACTCAAATAAGCAGGGGATCATGGACCGAGATGAAGAACTTGTTTCCGACAAGGAGAAGTGTGAATCAGGTATTACACACCAGTCATGCAAGAACAGAAAGGCATCCAAAAAGAGAAGCCTGGTTGGTGATTCAATTATAAGGCATGTAAATTTAGGAAAGGACACAGAGGTTTCAAAAGAGGTCAGATGTCTCCCAGGTGCTACTGCCAGTAGGGACAAGAAGCATATTTCTAAAATAATTAAGAATACCAGCAAGGACTGTGATGTGGAGGCTACTGTACATCTTGGCACTAACAATCTGTCCCAAAAAGATGTACTCTCTGTGCAGAATGATTTCCAGAGCTTGGGACAGGAACTTAGCAAAATAGGCTGTAGGCTAACTTTCTCAGAGGTTTTACTAGTGTAGAAAGAGCAAAATGGAAAAGGCCAGCGTATAGCACAATTCAATATGTGGCTAAAGGAGTGGTGTAAAGGGGAAGGCTGTGGATATATTAGTCATGATGTCAGTAGTTGGTCCCATGAAAAAATGTACAAAAGAGATGGTTTGCATCCATCAAAGAAAGGGACTGAATTACTCGGCTATAAATTCACAGATTTTCTGGAGGAATATTTAAATTAAACAGGGGACAGTGAGTTAATCGATACAGAGCATCCCTGTCCCCGGCAATCTAAAAACAATAGGGCTATCAGTGCATGTAACATAGATATGTGTGTGGACAAAAATACCAACCTTGCTGTCAAGCAAAATCAAGCTTTTAATAACAAGTGCCACACAAAGTGCACTAACCAAATAGGTGGTAAGACAATAGGGGAACTCAGGCACCACACAGGTTATGTAGAAAGTAAACACAGGGTCGGTCATAAAGGACTCAAATGTCTATACACCAATGCACAGAGTATGAACAGCAAACAGGGTGAACTAGAAATTCAGGTCAATGAGAGCAGATATCATATTGTTGCCATTACGGAAACATGGTGGGATGAAACCCACAAATGGAACACACAGCTAGAGGGATTTAAATTATTTAAAAGAAACAGATCAAATAAAAGAGGAGGTGGAGTTGCTCTCTATGTAAGAAATAACTACATCTCCACAGAAATAGAGCACAACAATGATAAAAACTGTCTTGAATCCATTTGGGTCAATATAAAAGGGACATTGCCATAGGTGTATACTATAGGCCACCCAACCAAACAGAGGAAATAGATGAACTTTTTGCTAGTCAGCTAGCTAAGGTTTATAGGAAGCACATCACCATAGTAATGGGGGACTTTAATAACCCTGAACATCAACTGGGAGACAAACTCTGCACCAAGTGGAAGATCAAACAGATTCCTGACAAACCTAGCAGACAACTTTGTCTCCCAAAAAGTAGACAAGGGAACTAGAGGATTAGCCATTTTGGATCTAATTCTCACTAACAGAGATGAAATGATAGAAAGTGTTGAAGCCACAGGAACCTTGGGAGGTGGTGATCATGCAATATTGGAATTCAACATTATGGAAGCACAAGCAATAGAACAAAGTCCATAGTCTTGGACTTCAAGAGAGCTAATTTCAATAAACTTAGAGAGGGTTTGGGAAGGATTCCATGGATGAGAATCCTCCAGGGGGAAACAACGCAAGAAGCTTGGGAAATTTTGAAAAGCAAGATAATAGAAGCCCAGTCTAGCTCAATACCAACAAAGAGGAAAAATAACAGCACTCAAAAGAAACCAGCATAGCTGCATAAAGAACTCTCTGACAAATTGAAAGATAAAAAGGTCAAGTATAGAAAGTGGAAAGAGGGGCACGTAACTAAATCAGAATATCAACAAATAGCCCGAGCCTGCAAAGATGAAGTGAGGAAAGCCAAGTTCAAAATGAACTAAGGCTTGCCACCAAAGTCAAAAATAACAAAAAAAGCTTCTTTCAACATGTAAAAAACAAGAAAAAAGTGAAGGAAACGATTGGCCCATTAGTGGGTGAAAGTGGTAAGAAGGTGACTAGCAGTAGGGAGAAAGCAGAACTATTTAACTCATTTTTTGCATCTGCCTTTACACAAAGGGAAAAAACAGACCAACCTATCAAAAATAGTGCCATAAAAAACAGTATAAAAACACAAGTTAAGAAAACGGTAAGTGAGCACCTGTCCAGCCTAGATGAGTTCAAATCGCCAGGACCAGATGGATTATACCCCAAGGTTCTCAAGGAACTGGCAGATGTGATCTCAGAACCATTGAACTATATTTTTGAAAGATCCTGGAGCACTGAGAACTGGAAAAGAGCTGATGTAGTTCCCATGGATCCAGGAAATTACAGACCTATCAGCCTGACCTCAATACCTGGGAAGATTCTGGAAAAGATAATCAAACAACAAATCAGCGAACACCTAGAGGCAAACAAAGTCATTACTAAAAGCCAACATGGGTTTGTCAAAAACAGATCATGCCAGACAAACCTTATTGCATTCTTTGACCAAGTGACAAAATTAGTGGATCAGAGGAATGCTGTGGATATAATTTACTTGGACTTCAGTAAGGCATTTGATAAAGTAGATCACAACCTACTACTCAATAAGATAGAAAAATATGGGTTAGACAGCATCACCATCAGATGGATTCGTAGCTGGCTGACCGGCCGTACTCAGCATGTGGTCCTCAATGGATCTGCATCTACATCAGTGGTTCTCAACCTGTGGGTCGGGACCCCAAACAAGGCTGTCTGCCATTTTTTCCCCCTTTTCTTTGTCCACGCCCCTGGCACCCAGTGATGTATAAGTGGTTGGGGGTCACCACAACATGGGGAACTCTATTATGGGGTCGCGGCATTAGAAAGGTTGAGAACCACTGATCTACATGGAGGGAAGTGTGTAGTGAAAAAAGTAAGATTCTACATTTAGACAAGAAAAACCAAATGTATAGGTATAGTATAGGGGGTACCTTGCTCAATAGTAGTAACTGTGAGAGGGATCTCGGAGTCCTAGTGGACAACTACTTAAATATGAGCCAGCAGTGTGCTGCAGCTGCCAAAAAAGCCAACACAGTGCTGGGCTGCATTAACAGAGGGATAGAATCAAGATCAAGTGAAGTATTAATACCACTTTACAATGCCTTAGTAAGGCCACACTTGGAATACTGCATCCAGTTTTGGTCACCACGATGTAAAAAAAGATGTTGAGACTCTAGAAAGAGTACAGAGAAGAGCAACAAAGATGATTAGGGGACTGGAGGCTAAAACATATAAGGAAGGTTGCTGGAATTGGGTATGTCTAGTTTAATGAAGAGAAGGATGAGGGGGGACATGATAGCAGTGTTCCAATATCTCATGGGCTGCCACAAAGAAGAGGGAGTCAAGCTATTTTCCAAGGCGCCTGAAGGCAGGACAAGAAGCAATGGATGGAAACTAATCAAGGAGAGAAGCAACCTAGAACTAAGGAGAAACTTCCTGACAGTTAGAACAATTAATCAGTGGAACAACCTGCCTCCAGAAGCGGTGAATGCTCCAACACTGGAAGTTTTTAAGAAGAGACTGGACAGCCATTTGTCTGAAATGGTGTAGGGTTCCTGCCTGAGCAGGGGGTTGGACTCAGATGACCTCCAAGGTCCCTTCCAACTTTATTATTATTATTATTATTATTATTATTATTATTATTATTATGATGATGATGATGGATCATCGCACAGTCAGCCAGATGTTCAGACTGGATTTGGCATTTTGTCTACCTATCGAGTCCTTACCCAGGACCTGGGATAGGCAGATGTGGATGTTTGATGGTATTACAGGTATCATCGCAGGATGGAAGCAGTTCCTAGAAAGGCCGCCTTTTGCAATTGACTAATAGCGAATTTGTCAATGCCAATGGTGTTCAAGTGGTGCTCCAGTTGTTTTGGGATTGCACCCAAGGAGCCTATGACTATTGTACTACCCTTGCTTGCTTTTGCCACAGTCTTTCTATTTCTATTTGTAGGTCTTTGTATTTTGTTATCTTCTCCAGTTCTTTCTCGTCTATTCTGCTGTCTCCAGGCACTGCCACATCCACTATCCAGTGGATAATATTAATATTATATAATAATATTATTATATAATTAATAATATATTATTATATATAATATATTATATTATAATAATAATATGTTGTTGTTGTTGTTGTTATTATTATTTTGTGGTCACTTGGTGAGTGAAGCAGGTGGGAGTCGAGAGATTCCATCTATGCTTACAATTTGACTGTAGCCTAACATGACACAAAGCTTGGCTAAGCCTCATTTCTTAATCACTTTTGAAATTACTTATTTTTACTGCATTTCAAGTAATAGTAGTAGTAAAAAAAACTTTGAAATGACATGTTTGATGGCATTCACTGGGTGAGTTTCCTTCAATCAGTAATGAAAGAAATGTTAAGTGTGACTTTAAGGATTTAGCAATTTCTGGGACTAAATGGCAAACAGGATTAAAGTTTTGTTTTTTGGAAAGTTATAAATGGACTAACGACCTAGCTCAATGCTTCCCAAACCCGGATAACGTATCCAAAATTGTGTAAAAGTAGGTAACACTGGGTAATGGGTAACAAAACCCATTACGCAATCACAACTGGGACATTTAAATTGATTTACAGTGTTTCATCTACACTGGGTAAAAAGGCCTTTATGAGAAGCAGTTTTGGGTAATGAAGGAAAAGGTTTGGGAAGCATTGATCTAGACCAGAGGTCCCCAACCTTTTGGGCACCCGGGACCGGTTCCATAGAGAAAGGTTTTTCCACTGACTGGAGAGTGCGTGGTTTTGTGTGCTGCCTGCATCCTGCAAAGGGGCTTCACTTGTTTGTGCGGACCAGTTGCTGGCATGCCGCGGCCCGGTACTGGTCCACGGACCGGGGGTTGGGGACCCCTGGTCTAGACTCTAGATGGACTTGAAATGGGATTTTGAAATAAATTGAACGAATCCTTCCCATTGAAAAATAGCTTGTGTTTTGTATTCTGGGGGATACTAAAAGGAGCTAAAAGGAAGTAAAGATTACAATTAGAGGACTATTTGACGTTAATACAGAATTTTAAGGTTCAAAAAATAAATAAGAAGTTTCCTGCCACTTTCAGCAAAATAACAGCCATACTAACAGTAAAATACTTGCTAGGATTAAGTGAAAGTTTAGATCTCCAAAAAGATCATGTCCATAAAAGCCTGCCATAAAGGTTGTTGATTCCTGCTTATCTTGATGTTGGCTGGCTGAAAAAGGGTCATCCCAAAATCCAAACAGGATTTTCAACTATGAAGCAATTACAGGCCCAGAGGAGAGAGGCAGCAGGATAAAATAAAGAGCATGGGGTGCCTCAGGAATCTGGACTCCAGAGGAGGAAGCCTTGGGAGTCCCTGTGCAGGCCAAACATCTCCCACTCAGGGACTGAAAAACCTGCTTGGATATCAGCAGGAAGGATTTTCAGCTCCTGAGCAAAGACATACCGTACTTCCTCCCAGGGTCTCCCCACTCCAAGGCACCCTGCTCTCCTTTCCTGGGATTGTCTGCTTAACAACCCACAAGATCACTTAACAACTGCAAGGCAGTGGGGAACTGATAGAATATTCACTCCCCTCTATGAGATGTCCAACTTTTTAAATCTTTGGCTATGTTGTAAGTTGGGATCCTTGGTAACAATACAATTGGACTAAGTGGTAAGTTGGGGTTGTGTATTTTGGGGTGGGAGGGTGAATCCACTGCTTTTCATAAAACGTTAAGAATTTCGTGTTTTCACCGTCTTGCTGCATGGATGACTGCGTAGTAGAAATATTCATTCCTTAATATTAATACGTATCTAGATGAAATGAAGTATTTGACTTGGCCTAGTACTATAGGTCTAGCACCCCAGGCAAGTGCCAGTCTGGTTCCCAGCTCAGAAACACTTGGATGACCCTGCTGTAAACTACATAATTAAATAGGGTAAAACCAATATATCATTTTAGTGCTTTATACAATACTCTACATAATAGAATAGCAACAACAATAAAAACACTACAAATTAATTTGCCATTACTAATGTATAGGTTCTGTAGGCTACAAATGCAAACTTTGCAACAGCTTTTGTTATTTTAGTGTCTTTATCTGCCAGAAAATCTTCTACACAAAATAGCCAAATCAGAAGTGGTAAGCTATGTATGCATATCTCTATACAATTTTAATAGAGTACTACTTGTTAAACTGTTTAACCAATTGCACCTTTTCCCAATCTCAAATGACATTACCCCCACAAAAACAAAAACAAATGCAGATTGTTGTTTCACACATGTATCTTGGCAGCAGGAATCCCAAATTGAATCCTCAACTCACAAACCAACAATTAAAACTGCTTCATTATCCCAGATGTGGTCAAATTACCCACTTGGGGTAACTGCACACAGTTTAAGAACCACTGCAGTAAAGTAATACAGGGCCCAGTGAGCCAATATTCCCAGACTGGTAAGGGCAGGTCCTTTCTGCACAGGGAATTTTCTGAAACTTGCTCTCCAGTAGAGCTGATGGCAAGATGTCAAAACTCAATAGTGCAAAGGGCTATGGAATTTGTGAACTGTATATACACTATATGTAGGTTGGGGGACTTCTTAAACAATAGTTATTGCTATATATGCAAATAATTTATTTAGGCTATCACTCTCTCTATAGTTTTAGGAAGAAGACTCACTGAATAAAAAAGACCTCAAAATTAAGTAAATATATATACCTAATATATTAGAAAGGAGATCATTTTATAAAGAAAACATTGAAAATCTGGCTGCCCAATAGTCAAGCTAGATAAACATTACTTTTATTTTAGAAAATGTGTGTATAATTCTGTAAATGAATATTATTACTAGAGACAAACATCTCTTAACTTTCAAAATAGAATCATGCTACCAAAATTTTCAGATAGCAGATTCCGAACTATCTGTTGGTTTGTGTTAAGCAGCGTTATAGTTTATGTTTCTTAAAAATAACCAGCAATTATATCTGAGCAAAATTGATTTCATTTTACAGAATGATAGTAAATAAGTACACATAGTAAATAAGGCTGAATCATTTTGATGGAATGTCTTTAATGTCACAGCTTGCAATTTTTTAAAGTTACAGTTAAACACGAGATAAATATTTAACATACCATTTACCTCTTAATTTTTGTCCTACTTTTTAAGCATAGCTGGTCTAATTAAAGCATTAAAATGGCAAAACAATATAGGATAGATCCGTGGTGGCAAACCTGTGGCACATAGAGCCCTTTCTGTGGGCACGTGTGTTGTCATCCCAGTCCTAGACCTTTAGCTGGGTTTTATAAAACCTTTTCGCTGTAGGCCTCTGCCGCCGTGTGCAACAAAAAAAGAAGGTTCAATCAGTCAATCAATTTCAACTTCTCGCAGGAAAAAAAAAGATCTCGCAAAGTTGGAATTGATTGAATTTTTTAATCCCACCCAGTCTACTGTTACCACCACAGCCACGCCCACCCAATGGGCCACGCTCATCCAATTGGCCACACCCACCCGGCACCTGACGATGTTTAAGTGGGTTTTGGGTTGCAATTTGGGCACTTGGTCTCTAAAAGGTTCGCCATCACTGAGATAAGATTATTCAAATATTTTTTTAAAAAATATAAAATAATGAAGCAAATAGAAATGTATTAGCAATAACCAATCAACTGGAAACTAGATGAACAGCCATGTGGTAGCTACTCCAAATCATGAAAGATGCTAAAAATGAAAAGCCTATTTCTAAGCACCCACCTAATTTCTAATGGGAGGATTATATCCAGAAAAGGACCCATCATGCTTACTGTAATGCAAAGGCAAGTGGTGACAAGGTGAGCTTACCAATGGTTCCCTATCACAAATGCTTGTTCCAAGCATTTAGAATTTTAGTTAAAAACAGTATTTCAAATTGTACAGGTAGTCCTCGACTTACAATATTTCATTTAGTGACCATTTGAAGTTATGAGAGCACTGAAAAAATGACTTATGACCATTTTTCACACTTATGACCGTTGTAACATCACCATGGTCAGACACTTGAAAACTAACTCATATTTATGACAGTTGCAGTGTCCTGGGGTCATGTGATCACCTTTTGCAATCTTCTGCCAAGCAAAGTCAATAGGGAAGGCCAGACTGACTTAACAACTATGTTACTAAACAACTGCAGTGATTCACTTAACAACTGTGGCAAGAAATGTCATAAAATGGGGGCAAAACTCACTTAACAAATCTTTCACTTAGCAACAGAAATGTTGGGCTCAATTGTGGTCATAATTCAAGGACTAGCTGTATCCAGTAAATAATCTAAATACCATGAATTCCACATCAAAAGAAGAGACTTCTGTGAGACAAGCAGTGAAGTCATCAAGTTTTTGACATCTTGCTAAGTACTGGGGTACTTGAATACTGTCATATCCTAAAAGTGGTACAATCTGTGAAAAGGTTGAAAAACATTGTTCTAAATGACCTAACACAGCAGTAAAAGAAAGTAAATACCCCTGGACAGCAATATCCTCACATCATATTTTGGAACAATCCAGTGGCATTGCTTCTAGGATTTGCAAATTTCAGGCTAGATAGGTAATAAAAAATCCCATGTTTAATATTAAAAACTGGTAAGGCATAGAAATTAAGCAGGTGTATTTTCCCTTCTTCCTTCCTATATAAGTAAATCTTCCACTAGGACAGGGGTCCCCAACCCCCAGTCCATGGACCAGTACTAGGCCACAGCATGCCAGCAACTGGGCCGCACAAACAAGCAAAGCCCCATCCGCAAGATGCAGGCCACACACAAAACCACACACCCTCCGGTCCGTGGAAAAACCTCTTTCCACGGAACTGGTCCCTGGTCCGAAAAGATTGGAGAACTGCACTAGGATGAGCAAGTTCCCAAAGAATACACTGAAAGTGACAGCAATAATTAAGAATAAAATAACTTTTGTTTTAATGATCCTATTTTGTAGGATAGGTTTAAATACAGTTTTCCCAAAATAAGACTTCTTATATAAAGTTGAATAAGTGTGTGGCAGGAGAAAAGAACATGTACAGTGAGAGAAACAATTATTTGATCCCCTGCTGATTTTGTACGTTTGCTCACTGACAAAGAAATGATCAGTCTATAATTGTAATGGTAACTTTATTTTAATAGTGAGAGACAGAATAACAACAATAAAAAACAGAAAAATGCATTTCAAAAAAGTTATAAATTTGAATTGCATTTTAATGAGTGAAATAAGTAAACATGACTTAGTACTTGGTGGCAAAACCCTTGTTGGCAATCACAGAAGTCAGATGTTTCTTGTAGTTGGCCACCAGATTTGCACATATCTCAGGAGGGATTTTGTCCCACTCCTCTTTGCAGATCCTCTCCAAGTCATTAAGATTTCGAGGCTGACATTTGGCAGCTCGAACCTTCAGTTCCCTTCACAGATTTTCTATGGGATTAAGTTCTGGAGACTGGCTAGGCTACTCCAGAACCTTAATGTGCTTCTTTTTGAGCTACTCGTTTGTTGCCTTGGCTTTGTGTTTTGGGTCATTGCCATGCTGGAATATCCATCCACGACCTATTTTCAATGCCCTGGCTGAAGGAAGGAGGCTCTCACCCAAGATTTGATAATACATAGCCCCATCCATCGTCCCTTTGATGTGAAGTTGTCTTGTCCCCTTAGCAGAAAAACACCCCCAAAGCCTGTTTCCATCTCCATGTCTGATGGTGGGGATGGTGTTCTTCAGGTCATAGGCAGCATTCCTCCTCCTCCAAACGCAGCGAGTTGAGTTGATGCCAAAGAGCTCGATTTTGGTCTCATCTAACCACACTTTCCCCCAGTACTCCTATGAATCATTTAGATGTTCACTGGCAAACTTCAGGCGGGCCTGTACTGTACATGTTCTTTCTTGAGCAGGGGGACCTTGCAGGTACTGCAGGATTTCAGTCCTTCACGGCGTAGTATGTTACCAATTGTTTTCTTGGTGACTATGGTCCCAGTTGCCTTGAGATCATTGACAAGATCCTCCCGTGCAGTTCTGGGCTGATTCCTCACTGTTCTCATGATCATTGAAACTCCACGAGGTGAGATCTTGCATGAAGCCCCAGAGCCAAGGAGATTGAGTTATTTTGTGTTTCTTCCATTTGCGAATAATTGCATCAACTGTTGTCACCTTTTCACCAAGCTGCTTGTAGATAGTCTTGTAACCCATTCTAGCGTTGTGTAGGTCTACAATCTTGTCCCTGACATCCTGGGACAGCTCTTTGGTCTTGGCCATGATGGAGAGTTTGGAATCTGATTGATTGCTTCTGTGGACAGGAGTCTTTTATACAGGTAACAAGCTGAAATTAGGAGCACTCCCTTTAAGAGAGTGCTACTAATCTCAGCTTGTTACCTGTATAAAAGACACCTGGGAGCCAGAAATCTTGCTGATTGATAGCGGATCAAATACTTATTTCACTCAAATCAAATCAATGCAAATCAATGTATAACTTTTTTGAATTGTTTTTTTTCTGGATTTTTTTTTTTTTGTTGTTGTTATTCTGTCTCTCACTGTTAAAATAAAGCTACCATTACAATTACATGATCATTTCTTCGTGAGTGGGCAAACGTACAAAACCAGCAGAGGATCAAATAATTTTTCTCTCACTGTAGATAGTTGTGTTTCAAATTGAATAAATTAACTGTCTAAAGCAGACCATCGTACTTAAATATGCAGGGAATTTAGTAAATTTGTACCTTCAAGGATGTTCTAATATTATCTCATAATACTTGCCAAAAAAAGAAATATAATATTAGAAGGCTTTTTACACTTGAGTGTATTGGTTTAAAATAATGTTGGGAGCTTACCTTGAAGCTAAGGTGTATTTTTTTCAGAACTCACTTATACTGTAAATATTATCTATAGGGATATTTTGGAGATTAAGTAGTAGAAGTAATAGAATAAGGATTTTTTTAAGGAGCAATAAATTGTGATCCAAATCAAGTCATGGTTGAACATAAAGAATGTGGCTTGCAGTTTCCAGGAACATGAGAAAATAACTGATGCTCTTTCCTAATGATTTAATGTTCTCTAATGTCCAAACATTCAAACACTCTTTAAAATTACAAGATAATATCTGTATTAATTTTAAGCTAGAATCAACAAATTATGTAAAAAGATAAGTAAAAAGAAAAAAACATTCAGACTTGCAGAAGTTTTTGCCTCATTTCATTGCAGCAACACAAAATTTAGGTACCATATACAGTAGTGGCCAAAATTGTGAAAACCTTTTGGGAAGAGTGTGTTTTTGAGGTTTGAGGGCTAATAACACCATTTTTTTGGAGTAGTACCATAAAATTATATATCAATGGAAAGATAATTTAATCAAGAATGTAATGCAACATAGTTTGTTCAATTATCTGTACTGTATTCTATGAAGTTATAGCCAAATAACCAGAAAAAGGAAGCACAACTTGCTTAGGTTGATATCAGGTAGCTTTCCTTCATCTGATTGTAGCCAATGAGCGTTTAGAGAGCCAATCAGGTGTCATCTTGTTTTGGCAATGAGCCAATCAGATCACAGTAGGATTCAGTTATTGATGTCATGTATTGAAGCTGAGAGGAGGACATTTGTCAGTGTGTTATGTGATCGCTATCAAGTTGGTTGGGGTTTTTTTTCTTTCATTTAGTGAGTTTCTTTTTTTCTTTCATTTAATGAGTAAAACATAGTAAAATTAAAGTAATGGTGCAAAGAGTTGACTGGTTGCCCAGAAAGCGATGTAAAATAGTATTATTAAGTGAACAATGCTACAATTATAAAGAAATTAGAAGAAAAACTGGTGGAAACTTAACCAAAGGTGGCATTTCTACTGTACACTTTTCCCAAAAGGTTTCCACAATTTTGGCCACTACTGTAGGTGGTAATTTCATATCTGAGAGGAAAATCATAAAAATTGCCTGTTCTTCCAGGGTGTTGACACAGCAAGGGTAAACTATTCCAAATAATGCTGTAAAATGTACAGTTCAGTAGCACATATTATTCCTATTTATATTTCCATGCATCCCTATAGGAAGGTGTTCAACTAATGAGGTTTTACAAACATGTATTAGGAAGCAAGTTGTGCCTAGCCTGAAAAACAATTTTCTCAACCTGGGAAAGTTCAGAATATTTAAATATTTTGCAGGTTCCCAAGTACTCTTTAGAATCCAAGTTTAATTGTTCTGTAACAACAGCTTCAGTCTCAGGCTCTATATCATTTAATCTTTAAGAGGATAATTCTTTAGCTAGTACATATCCCAAATCTATTTTAAAATCTGCTGATAACTCACATTATGCTATTTGTTTTTCTTTTTGTTTCTTTCGTTTGTTTTATCTGTTTACTTCTGAAATACATCCATACGAAATACGTCGCTTGATAGCAAGATGGGCAGCATATAAATTGAATAAATAAACAAATAAATAAAATATCCAGATAATTCTTCTAATTATGTTGGTACAGGTCATACAGTAACAGTTTGATAAAAATGTTGTATTTTAAGTTTTTTTTTAACTGGATGTATTTCAGAAGTAAACAGACAAAACAAACGAAAGAAAATATATTTTCTATACCAAGATGGCTAGGCAATGAAGACACTTCTCACTAGCTGTATCCATTATTCCTCTGCATTTTTTCAAGGTGGACTTGTAGTACTTTGCTTTCAAATTCTGATCTCTAATCTCCAAAGATGAAATCAAGTAAATTATAATAGTTATAGAATTCAAACATCTATCTTTTCCCTCAACCTGTAAATCATAAAAATATAATGTACCTAATATTGGATTTGTAGCTCATTCTGAAAATCAATAAAGAACAGTGTAACTTAGACCTAATAAAATAATCGACCCTTCAGTTTACAGCCCGATTCTTCTAGCTGCCACTGCCCCTATTTAGTGGAGGGAGCTACAGACTATGTACTAAACAGAGAATTCCTGCTTCTGGACTTAAATTCAGCTCCAGGGCCAAAAGCATTCTCAATTATGTTATTAAAAACATTTTTTCACTTTTTTTTGTTTTATAGATTTAGGCCTGTGAACAAGGACATTGTTTCTCTCTGCAAATCACCGTAGGGACTTTTTTCAGCTAAAAAAGGGAAATTAATATGCCTTCGATCAACCTCAATAACATTTTCCAGATGTTCTTGAATGTCAGCATCATTTACTAATTCAACTAATTCAAACTAAATAAGTTTAATTTAGAATGACTAAAAGCAATGTAAAGCAAGTTGTACACTGTGTTATAAAATTAATATTAATAAGCACCTTGTTTGCTCTTCTGCCATGGAACCCAAAGCAGCTTCACTTCAGTCTGTTTCTTGCATATTTTAGTATCTGCATGATTTCTCAAAGATTTTTCCGAATGCAAGATTTCTGATGTAAGCTCATGACCCAATATGCACACAATACCTCATTCTTTAAACATGAAGGAGTTTGTGTTGCTTTTTAAAAAAACAACCATGTGCAAATGCTCTTTTGTAATCTGCCCCATTACATTTCCCCCTTTCAGCAGAAAATAATAATGAAAACCCACTTTACAAACTCTTTCAACTGTAGCTGCTTTTAACTGCAGACTATCGTTCCAAATAATTACATAAAGGACACGTGGAAAAAAATGGGTACAGCTGGCTAACTGCAGTCTATCTTTCCAAATAATTATATAAAGGACACGTGGAAAAAAATGGGTACAGCTGGCTTAGTCATCTCTTTTTATTTCTGAATGCCAACTTCCGTTTAACAACCCCTTAGGCACACTTCCCCAAAACACACCAAAACACCTGCATCATGTTATTAAATTCTAAACTCCCCAATCCAGCCCACAACTTTAAATAAGCCGACACAGATCAACGCACCTCCAGATGTGCCATATTTTCAAACAAGGTAACTTCCTTCCCATTCTGACCCAGGAGTCCCTTTAGGAATCCGTACCACAACAAACCTTCCCCCCCCCCCCGTTTGCTGATCAACTTCACACTCCAAACCCTCCAAACTCTCTTGTATCCATTACACAGTGTAGAGCAAACTCACATCTGTAGGCGCCTCAATAGGCCGTGGTAGAGGGGGACGGCCAGGCACGGAGGGGGGGTGTAAAGAGAACAAATATGGTCCCGGAAGACGAATACCTTTCTCCGGCTCCGCAGGACCCCTCTCCCACCCTCGCTCTGGCCCTCACCCTCGCCTTAACCCCGCGAACGCGAGTGGGCTCTAGGACGTTACCTTCCTCGGCGGTCTCCATCTTGTCCGGGTGACGCAGTCCGGTCGCGCAGGCGGGTGAGGTGTGATGCGAAAGTGGGACGGCTTGGAGACGGAGAGCGCACGATAGAGAAGAGGCCGAAAGAAGCGGTACGGAGCAGGCCCAGCTGACTCCGGTAGCCTGGGCCCCTTGCGGCCTTGCCGCGGGCTCCCCCTAGAGGTTTTGAGCCGTCGCTAACTCAACTGCCATCGCCTCGCTGTGAAACGTCACAGAGAAAATTCAGAGCGTGAGGAGCCTACTAAGACTATGCGACGGCAACGCTGTCAGGAAGACAAGCACACGGTGATCCATCTAACGCTTCCTGTACAGGCAGCGTTTATTTAAAGCAGTACATGAACCCCTTACGATGAATGTCTTTTTCATGACACTGCAACATCCGCCGACACATCCACAGACTTTTGACACGTTTTATATATCATACTGGAGGAACGCAGGATCTGCATTTTCCATAAAAGGGGGTGTAACTTATCATTTGCTCGTTTTTCTTTCCTAGGAAAATGTTAGAGATTAGCAGTACTTTTGAGGCTTCACACGTTTTTTGGATGTGCATATTTGCAATTTTAAGAAAGAGTGGATTCTTATAAATTGGCTGCTGAGGTTGGGGGGGAACTTGGACAAATTGCCTGTCATTGAGGGTCTAAACAGTTAGGAGGCACCTGTTACCCAGCTAGATTTTCCCTTCCTAGCATGATGCTCCATAGTGACTTATCTTTGTTTTCCAGATAAGTAAACATGCAGACAAACAAAGCATGGAGCCTGCCCTTCATTTATACTGTCTAATGTAGCTCTTGGAGCTATTTGCAGTTCAGAGAGATTTTTGGAAAAATCTTTAAAAGATAAAGCATGAAATAAATTAAGGAGCATGGCAAATTCTAAAAACTATACAGCACCAGGCAAAACACTATTCTCTATCTAATGTACTCAATTTGCAAGTCAGGAGGATCTCCACTACACCCTCTAATAATGTCTCTAAATAGAGACGTGACTCAGCCACTTTTTCCCATCCCACTCCCTTTTCCCCATCTTGTCTCATGAAGAGTGCTTGGCATTTAAGCGCTTACAAGGATTTTATAAAAGTTCATTTGTCTAATTAAAGCATTTCTTCTAAAGCATAAGGATACCCTCCTCCCAGTATGCATGATCAAGTCGGTTATCACTGTATTTTCTAAAAGTGACTGTTACCTTTTATGTATATTTGGTATGTCCAATATATAATGATTTATATTTGTGGTCAAAAGGATTCCTTAAAATGAATAGCCACACATATAGAATATTATTTTGACAGGAATTGCCGATATAGCAGTCCTGTATAATAACTCTCATTCAAAATTTTCATGGACCTTTAATATTTAGAGCATTTTATTATACTCAGAGGAGAGGTTGTCATGTCTCCAGCTTTTCTTCCAATTCAAAATCCATATTTTGTGACATTAGCACTATAGTGATACACAAAAAAGTCAGCTCAACCAATGGCATGCACATTCCCTCTATGTATGTATGTATGTATGTATGTAAGTAATATGTGTATATTACAATCTATTTTTTATTGATTATGTGCTCAGCAGTTAAAGACATTGAGCTTGTCAGTTGGAAAGCTGACAGTCTGGGTTTGAGACCCGAATGCTACGCAACGGGGTGAGCTCCTGTTACTTGCCAGAGTCCTGCCCACGTAGCATTTGAAAGCATGCAAATGCAAGCAGATAAACAGCACTTTGATGGAAAGGTAACAACATTCCATGCACCTTGGCATATAGTCATGCTGGCCACGTGACCATGGAAATGTCTTTGTACAATGCTGACTCCTTTGGTTAAGAAATGAAGATGAGAACCTCCCCCCCCCCCCGAGTCAGACATGACTGGACAGGGGAAACCTTTACCTTTATGTGCCTATTTATATCAGGAAGGCAAAATATTGTTGTCCACAACATTATTGAACTATTATTATTTTTCCATACATTATACATTTGGTTTTAATGATTTGCAGATTTGCAGATGGAAGACATTTATATGCAGTAATGTAGTGAGCATGTCACACTGGGTATACACATACTGTAATATCACACAAAGGAATCAGACAAGTGGAAGATGTAAAATTTCATTATTGATTTCTTTGTTTTTCTTTCATCAAAATAATTTTTGTAGAAATCCAATAAATAAATAAATAAATTTAAAAGACCCAATAAAGAACCCTTACGGTGTTTTCATACAGCGTAGAAATATTTCAACCTTGTAAAATATTAAACTTCGGAAAGTCAGATTTACCAATTACATCTTTAAATGTACTGAAACATCTTCCTACTTGTTTCAGAAAGCCAGACTACTGGAATTCACTATCCTTTCATATTTATTATATTGTAATGATGGTAGTAGCTACACATGGCAAAATCGAAATATCTAAACTTGCCAATCAGCTGTTCCTTTTTGCTTTTTAATCAATGGTCCTCAAATCTTTTCTTTTTTTCTGGTTCTGATTTTTTATTAGTTTATCAAAATATAAAATACAAAGAAAAATGAAAATAGTGGGAAAGTAGGGGAGAAAAAATGGAAGAGAAAAAGTGTAGGATAAAAGAGGGAAAAGAGAGAAAAGCATTGACTTTTAGCTCTTTTTAGCAGAGTAGAATAAGATGCTTAAATCTTTTTTTCACCTCACAATCCTTTTCTATTTTCCTTTTCCTCAGCATTCAGACTTCATTACTACATTGTCTTGAAGCAAAATTAATTATAACACCACTCTGAGCCTGTAATTAAAATTGTAACAGTTGCGATTTGACATCGGGGCGTAACGGGCACAGGAAGACAGGGCTCCGTCTTCCGCGTTCAATTTCGCCCTGCTGGGGACCCTAAAAAGGGTCGAAAGTCGCCCCGAAGAAGCAACAGAGAAGGAGGGCACCCTTGTTGATCACAGGAGGGCGGTGGCCCTTCCGTTTGATCCAAGGAAGCCCTCCAAACTGGCAGGAGAAAGACTGGCTACATTCGTATGACCAGTCAGAAGCTGCTGACAACCAAAGAAAATAAGCATTAACCAGCATCTTTCAAGCTACGTGGATGGAACTGGGTGAGACCCTATCCTCTCTTTATGACTTTAAGACTTTTTCCTTGGAAAACAAACGCCCAGAGCAAAGAATCCTCCCCGATGAGAGAGGGAAGGGAATTTCCACCCCATTCCCTCAGGAAAAGAAAAGCGGCAAATTAATTGCTTGGGGAAAAATAGAGAAAATTACAAGATTAAATTGGAAGCAATACACATATATAACTGTGAAATTTGGGACTAAAAGTGCTTTTGAGATTTAAAAAAAAAGATTTAAAAAGCTTGTAATATAAGTTTGGATGTAAAAAGCTGGAAGACAGCATCAACGAAATCTAGTGGCAAACTACAGCACTACAATTTATTATGCCTAAAGGAAACTTGCCTGGAAGCCCAGACTCAGATAAGACTCTTGTTGTTTTCAGAAACTTTCACTTTTGAAGACTGCAGCTGGGAAAAGGGGGAAAAAAACCTCTTGGGCTGCTTATCTATGTGGCAGAGACAACTATTTTGAAACTGGCCTGCCTGGACTATGAATATAAATATTAACTGACTTTTAGAGCTGTGTTATGGAGCTATTTCCCTAAAAGTCAGTTAATATTTATATTCATAGAAGAAACACGCATTATTGATTGAGATGATGGAATACTTTGGACTATAAAACTTTGATTGATGAACAATTTTTAATTGTTCTTCTCTGGACAGAAAGGATGTGTTTTTCATGGACAGAAAAATTTGAAAAATTCAAACTTTACTAATATTTGCTGAGGGGAGACTTAAGGATGGACTGATAGGCCGGCTGGATAATTAGGAGTTCAAATGACAATCGACTGAAACTTTTTTAATCCCTAAATAGATTGGACTATAAAGACTACATACAAAAACAAAATGGATGTTCCATACTTAGCTTCAAATGGTAAAAAACCATCCCTAACACCTGTCCCCAAAGTCCCCAGCTTGACATACCAACAAGAAAATGTTGATGAATTTTAGAAAGAAATTCTTTCTATGTTAAAATCAATACAAGAAACAATTGCCTTAGCTCATGATGAGACTAAAAATAACACAAAGGAGATAAAAGAACAATTCTTTAATCTAAATCTACAAACTCAGAAAATGACTACAAAGAAGGAACTAGCAACCCAAAAAATAGAAGGAAAATCAGAGGAAGCAAATCCAAAGATGGAGGACCTAAAGAAAGGAACTAACAGACAGATTCAGACAATCGAAGAATTAGAAGACATAGCGATAATATCGGGAATGGAAAAGATATCTTACCTGTCAAGATATCAGAACACACTTGAGGATAAGAAAGAAGAGCGGATTGAATGGAAGATAGAGCTGTTAGGAGAATTGTGGGAAATTGGAGAAGGAGGGAGGCTGTTTAATGAATATCAGTGGGCTGAGCGTCCTTCCAAAAATACTTTAATCAAATTGTCTTTCTTATTCCAAACAATATATACAAAAATAGAGGAAGAATTACTTGATGATTCAAATGCATTGACTTGGAACATTAATTGGCAAAGGAAGAAAGCTAGAGTAAGACTGAAGAAAATAGAGGTTTTGCTCCACTAGATGGGATATTATACTATTAATCAGATGTTTGAACATGGCTGAGAATAGATAAGTATTATTATAACTAGAAAGATAGGATTTATAACTAGAACATTTTATTTTGGTATGAGAAGGGAAATAAGAAAATGCTAAGAGGGTTTGAATAAGGGAAGCTTTTGGTTACCCAAATATAACTTATAACCCAAATATAAGCAATAGATATTTTGAACACTGATGGGAAATTAATTTTTTAAAAAAAAAACGGGAAAAACAGGATATTAATTTAACAAATGGATATTAAGTGCAAATGCAATTAAGATATATTTTGATTAGAAAAGATATTTTAAACCAACATTATTATTATTAGGAAAATGCAACAAAGATGTTGATATTCAATTGTATGTGTGTTAACAACAATAAGAATTTATTTGCCTAATGTGGGAAAATGTGTACTACCGGAAGAAGAGAGGAATCATTGGATGGTGTAATATTGGGCCTAGATTGAAGAAGTTAATATGTGCCACTGAATTACTAATGGACCCATGACAACACTTTGTTTATTAAGTACTTATGATTGTAAAACTAGAAAATTAATAAAATATTTATAAAAAAATTGTAACAGTTGACTATATCAATTTTTCAGAGTTTCAAAATGTTCCTTTTCCTCAAAAGAAATGTAACAATATGGACATTTGATTACTATTAATACAAGTTGAGAATTACATTACACAAAGCTGTACAATTGCATATAATAATTTATATATCAGACCAAATACTGTATATTCTGGCATATAAGACGACTTTTGAGAGTGTTGAAACAGGCACTGAACTCAAGGGTCGGCTTATACGTCGAGTCATCTTATACGCCAGAAATAAGGTAGTTTCTGGCGTATAAGACGACTTTCTAGGCATGCGACTTGGCGTCGATCATCTTATACGCCGTAAATACCGGTAGTTTCTGCTATATAAGACGACTTTCTAGGCATGTGACTCGACGTTGATCGTCTTGCGACTTGGCACCGAACTCGGGGGTCTTATACGCTGGGTCGCCCTATACGCTGGAATATACGGTAGTTCATATAGGTCTGAGCATTTTACATAAGGAAAAGGCAAATGTCTGACTTGAAACATTGTCAAATCTAAATATAAATCCCAGGAAGAGAATATAGATAAGAACATAACAATTGTTGCTTAGATTTTTTAATCTACTAGCCTTCTCTGTTGTTGTTTTTATTTAGCAAATTTTGCATCCTATGAGGAAGACGATGCCAGCACATACTGGCTAACCTCTGTGACTAAATCCAGCACTGTCATAGAACTCACCTGGATAAACAATGACATCAGTAGCTTTTCTAATGAATTGCTTCCAATCATGCCTCTCTGGCCATCTTGGCTATGTAGGATAGCATTATCACAATGAGGACACTTTGGCCTTTTCTATGATAATACTAAGATGTATAACAGACTTTTATATTATAACCATATCTCCTCCACCATATATTAGCATAATGGCTCTAGGATTCAGCCTTTACTGTCCTCTTGGGAAACAGAACAATCTCACAAGACATAAGCAAAATCTAGCTCTAATTTAAAAAAAGGGGGAAATGATTTTTTAAAAATATCTCTTTTAATATTAAATAATGAAAATCCAACATTCACTCAAGTTTGAAACATAGACCTGTTCAGAACACAGGACAGCATCCTACAAGAAAATCATATACCACATCAAAAATACATTGCTCTAAGCAGAATGCAGGTAGCACGATCCCTTCTAGATCTTCAGAACAAATACTGGAGAAATTTCAAATTACAATATATTACAGATCACAATTATATCACAAGGAAATTTTAAGGAAAATCTGTTTTCTTGCACCCGATATAAAAGTCTTTTTTTTTTCTAGCTTGGTGAATGAGTGAGTAAGAAAGGGAAAGGATTTAAAGATAAAGATAAAGGTTTCCCTTGTCCAGTCATGTCCGACTCTACGGGGCGGGGTACTCGTCTCTGTTTCTTAGCTAAGGGAGCCAGCATTATCTGAAGACAATTCCAAGGTCATGTGGCCAGCATGACTATACGGCAAGGCTCACAGAATGCTGTCAGCTTCCCACCAAAGTGATATCTATTTATCTACTTGCATTTGCATACTGAAGCTGGGTCAAGTAACAGGAGCTCATGTCATTGCGCATCATTCAGCTCTTGAGCCCGGGCTTCCAACTTTCCAGTTGACAAGTGCAGCATTTTTAACTGCTGAGTCATTGCAACCCCCTTGAGAAGGATTTAATATCATGCAAGAATAAAAAAGTAGTAATGTAAATTTCATGGTTATAAATATATTAACCTGTTTGTACAGAAATAGAATCCTCTTCAAGCAAAGATCCACTTTCTTTTTTCGAACTGCTTTTCCACTGCTTCAGGAAAAGATCCACTGCTTTTTTCTTTTAACCAATTTTAATCAGAAGCAAATTTATCCAAAGGGTTGGAGGAATATTTATTTGGTACTTTTCCCAGTCAGGATTCGGAATTTTGTTTGAGTTCTGCTCCAGATTTTAAAAGGGCCATTTTTTTTTTTCTTTTAGCAGAGGGAGAGTCTGGAGAATGGAGCTTCTCTGTTAGATGACAAAGGGAATGTCAATTTCATGTGTTTTCTCTGTCTGTCCAGCAGCCTGTGCTATTGTGAGTATCTGGCAAGGAGGCTAGAGACTGACAACAAACCTATTAAAAATCAATATCTTGCCTCTAGATCTAGGGTTTCTGCTTTTGATTTGTAGTGAGCGCTCTTTCTCTATGCATGCGTGCATCTGCATACTTACACATTCTCCAGAACAATCTTCTTTCCAAAAATGCCTTTGAAGCTAGTGTCTCATTAGAGCAGGGGTGTCAAACTGCAGGCCGGATGCGTCATGCACAGGCCAGGGCCACTCCAGCTCCGCAAAGGCAAAAAAGTCACGATACGTTGCGATACGTCACGATACATCACATGACGCGATCAAGTTTGATACCTGTGCACTAGAGGCTTGCAATCTTAATTAAACAGGTCTCTCCCTGCAAAATATTCCAACCCAGACAAAAAGTCTCGTGCAGTTCCTTTCTTACTCTCTTATACCTCCTTCTTGTTGCATTTATTTACTTATAAAATGAATAAGGTTGCCCAACTTATTTATAATTCTAGTTAAATATTATTATTAACAACAATAACAATAATAAATTAATTCAAAATAGAACATACAATAAAAAAATTAACATTGTATAACATATGGGTTATACAATAATCTGATCCCTCTGTCTTTCTGGATCTCTTCCAATTGGTTTTATTTTTCATCTTCTTTGCTGGCCTATAGTAATCGGGCAAAAGCACAGAGTGTGGAAGTTTGGATCAATTCAAACATGGGCTCTATTGAAGAGACCTACTATCCTTTGCCCCTCAATTTAGTCTACTCAATATTGGGCAATGGGAACTCTGATAGCTTTCAGTGCCACATGTATTGGTTGGGTTCACATTACTGCTGTGATGAAGATTGGAAGCCCCTTCTTTAGATGTTTCTTCCCCCCCCCCATTTTTCTCTTTCCCTTTCCTTGCACTTTTTATTCTTTGTTCTATCTCTTTTTCTAAGTTTAATTTGTATTTGCTTTTATTATTGTAATCAAAATTTCCAATTAAAATTTAAAAATAAAAGAAACATTTAAAAATAAAATATTTTCTGGAAAAAAATGAAATTGATATCTCTGATTAGGGGTTCACAATGTAAGAGACCGTGAAGATTTTTCAATTGTAGGCCAGTGTTTCTCAACTCCCAGAATACTCCAGTCAGCACACTATTAAAAAGTGTAAACAAGTTGTTTAAGCCAAACAACTCCTGCTTGTAAACAGTCAATAATTAATAATGTAAACTTTGCTCTGAATAGTGTAAACTTTGCTCACCAGCAGTTACTGGTAAGTACTATAGCAGAACTCACAACTACCACCTAGTGACTATTGTATGTGAAATATACTGTAGATAAAAGTGAGAGAGATGAAAAAATGATTGCTTTACCGATAAGTTATAACATTTGTACGTATTCATTGCATACATTCAATAATGGCATTTGCAGAATTTTTATTTAAAAGGCCATGAACCTTTTTAGTACTTAACTACATTACAGTTTTCATAAGTTGTATATGAATTGTTTCAGTCACTAAATTATCACCTGAGGCTTGTAAATCATGTAAGTCTCATTAACTGGTAAAATCAGATTAACCTCATAGTATAAAACCTTGTCCCAATTCTCTTGTTATTAAAATAAAACTGAATTGTTTTGCTTAACAATTTCATACATATTTTTCCACTCTTCTGCATTTTTTATCAATTATTAAGATTGTGTGCATAATAGCATATCTGGGGAAGGTCTCAATTTGCTGGGTAGATAGGATTTTTAGGTATTTCCCAGTTGCATTTGTCTTCAGAACCAATTCTGACTGAACTATGTCCATAGTTATCTGTGAATTCATTTATTGTTCTGATATTCAGTTTGAAACTAACAATAATCCATTTTAAAATTAAATTTTGACTAGGTTTCTTAAATATTTAGCACACCAAATCATCAATGAATTATCATGCTAGATACTATTTTTTAAAATTGTATACAAAAAGCTCAACTTCCTAAAGCAAACATTTTCAGCAGGTCCTATATAATCTAACCTTTTTTTATGGATTTTATTAAGTTTCATTATAAGATAAAAATACAAAAAGAAACAGAAGTTAGAGAACTCAGAGAAAGAAAGAGAGGAGTGCAAAGAAAGTAAAAAAAAAGTGACTTCCAACTTTTTTCAGTGCAATAAAATACAAAAAGAATTACAACTGCAAGCTTCTGCTCTACATTTCAGAATATTTCAAGCCATATCTATAATAACTAATTTATTCTAATAATTAGAGTTGCATTTTTTCAATATTGAACAAAAAGTCCAGAAGTTATTTATTTATTGTAATATATTTTATTGATTTTTTTAAAATATAAATCACTTAATAATTGGTGAACAGTGTGTTGTCTGGGTTATATTTGTAAAACAATCGCTAACAATTGATTTCTATAATCCATAATCCACATAATAGTTTTAATTGATTTCCTCTTTTCCCAAAATATCCTCTTCTGCAAACATTGAGTTAATACAATTCTTATTGTTTTGATAGATAACAATTAAATATATATTTTCCCAATACTCCTAAAAATAATAATCACATCAATATAATATTTCTTTTCTATCCAATCATTCTGGTTGCCTTATCATAAATCTTCTTATAGTCCTTATTTTAATTTGTTTCTCCCACCAAATTCTAGATATTCTTACTGGTTAAGATTTTCTCAAAATTTAATTACATTTAAGAATTTAACTCTATTTTTCCATATGAACCATGTCACACTTTTACATTTCTTAAGGAATAGATAAAACAGCAGAAAAAAAGAAAGAAAAGCAAGAGTAAAGAAACATAAAAAATAACATACTACTTAAAATATATATCCCTACTAAGCTAATATGTATTTATTTCCTAAATTTCTTATTCTTTCTAACCAGGATTAAAAATATGTTTAATCTTTAAACATTCCACTTAATACATCTAGTCATCTAGTCCTTTAACTCTTATTCAAAACATTTTTATCCATTATAATTTTCTTAAATTCAATCACATTTAAATATCTAAAACATTTCCTTTATCTAAGTCATTTCAACTTTTTTATATTACTCATATCAAGAAAGAGAACAAAAAGGAAAAAAGCATACTATAGTATATTTAGGGAATTCATATATATTCCAAAATTTTTCTATTTCTTTAATCATATTCAAACAAATATTTCTTTTTTAAGTATTTTCTCTCTCGTAAGAGGCTAAAACATATAAGGAATGGTTGCTGGAATTGGGTATGTCTAGTTTAACGAAGAGAAGGATGTGTTGGGACATGATAGCAGTGTTCCAATATCTCAGGTGCTGCCACAAAGAAGAGGGAGTCAAGCTATTCTCCAAGGCGCCTGAAGGCAGGACAAGAAGCAATGGATGGAAACTGATCAAGGAGAGAAGCAACCGAGAACTAAGGAGAAACTTCCTGACAGTGAGAACAATTAATCAGTAGAACAACCTGCCTCCAGAAGTGGTGAATGCTCCAATACTGGAAGTTTTTAAGAAGAGACTGGACAGCCATTTGTCTGAAATGGTGTGGGGTTCTTGCCTGAGCAGGGGGCTGGACTTGATGACCTCCAAGGTCCCTTCCAACATTATTATTATTATTATTACTATTATTATTGTTACTATTATTATAGTTACCACTTTAGTCTTTTTCTTTTGCCCAGTGTCTTTCTTAATCGATGTATTTTGCTGAATCAAAAAGTTTTTCCGTATGTTCGTAAATGTTGCTGTAGATATAAAAAGTAAATCAGGAGAAGTGTCTTTGTATGGGACTTCTGCCTTTCCATGTTTGTTGAAAGTCTTTTTCTTTCTCTTTCTCTCCGCTTCTCTTATCATTTCCTTTCTCTCCAATGTTCCTGACACCTCTACAGTCCATTTTATCCAATCTGTTTTCTTGTCCTCATATTTATTTTGTAGTCTTAAGGGATATGTTGTTTTTTCCAATTCTTGTGAATTTTTTTCCACTAGGGAAAAAAAAATCATGTTTCCTTGTTTTGTTAAGTTCCATCTTTAAGTCTCTATTCCCAATTCTATATCCATTTATCTGTTTTATCTGCTCCTCCTCTGTTGTTGTTTTCTGGGATTTTTGTTGTTGTAGAGTTAACTTGGAAATAGATTGATTTATATTTTCAAAGTTGTTTGGGATTTCTTTGTGGTTTAAAGTCATTTGTTGTCTGAATTAGTTGCAGTATACTATATATCTCCTCCTGTGAAGTATTTATGTTTTCTTGGTATGTTCTTTCTACATGTCTCTGATCCATGATAGCCAAGAATTTGAGTTTTTTCTCTTCTTTTGTTTTCTCTGCAAATAGCTTTAGAGTCCCAATTAGATATATATATTTGTAATCCAAATAGTTCAAAAAAAATTTTTTGTGTTGAAATGTATAATTCTCTCTTTGTCTACAGCCCAGATTATTGTCTTTTTTAAAAAATCATAGCTGTCTTTTGTTGTTAAAGCTTTGAAGGTCACAAACACAGATTAGCTTTTCCCAGATTTTGCCAAGTCTTATATTAAAAGTCATAGTTGTCATAGTCTTCATCTGCCACTAGGTGTCAGCACTATTTGTTTTTCAATTTCCAAAATGAACAATTATTTTTAGAATGAGAGTCTTAACCATTCAAACAATTTTAGATTTATCCAGATTTAAGTTTTAAGTTTCAGGTTTTATATTTATTTCACTTCCATATATTTTGATCCTCCATAAAAAGATTAATTTGCTGTTTCTGTTAGTATAAGAGGGAAATTCCCCTCCTTCCCTTTCGGAGGTATTTTGCTTCTTGGGGATCTTTTCCAGGAAATTAAATGTAAAATAGAAAAGAGAAGATCGAATTCCTCACCCAGTTTCAAACACGCTGTTCACAGTTGGGCTGGTTAGTGCTTTTGGACTTCAGTTGCTAGTAGCTTGGGCTGGTCGATGCAATATGGCCAGCCTTTATCCTATCAGGTTAGAAGGCTTTCCCCAAGTTGAACGGAATGGCCACTGCCATTCCAGAATCGCTGGAGCACCCTTCTTTCTTCGTCGCCTCTTTGGGGCGATTTAGACCCATTTAGGGTCCCCTGGCAGGGTGAAATTAGCTGTGTGGGGGGGGGGGTGCGGAAAATCTACAAGCCTGCAACCGGTTGCTACCATGCAAAACCGGAAGTCCTTAAGTCCGGAAGTTATTCGAAACAATCAATTTTATCTCCACTAATTCCATCACCTTTACCATCCATTCTTTCATCTCCACTAATTTCATCACCTTTACCATCCATTCTTCCATTTGTGCATATAGGATTCTTATTACTGTCAACATATATACCTATACTGTATTACTGAAAGGTTCTGGAAAAATGGAAATTGTTCAGTCTAACTGTTGCTTTCTTGCATCTTTTTAATCGGCGTTTGCACCAGGGAAATCTCATGCAAGTGTGAGAATCATGTACATGAATGGGATGTACTGAAGGAGGGAATAAAGGAGTGTATAGGAATGATTGATGTCTTCCTTATGATATAATGGCTCTGTTGTCCGATTTTCATTAGCTAACAAAGTTTATAAAGTAATGCTACTAACTTTTTAAGGTGTGATACTTCTAGATGTAACTCTGCCAGCATTCCAGATTGTTTGCCACCGGCTGCTTAATTTGATCAAATAAAGTGCTGCTTGATCAAGAGGTCTCCACTTGGGTTATCTGATTAGATTGATATGATATCTCAAGTTTAAGTAAGGGCCTGGGACCTTACAAACTTTTTAGAGTTATAGAGGCATCAAATTCAGTCAGATTAGCATTACAGTAAAATACAGTTCCTCATATACGTTTTTGCTTAACACATTTGCTTTACATCATTTTCTGTATTGTTTTGTTGTTTTGGATCAAATTCTTCAAACTAAGTTATATTCTTGGGGATGAATATAAAGGTCCTGGGGATTTAAATCACCCAACAGTTTGCTACACTATATGTTTACTATCATCATGCCAAAATGAAGGTAAATTTTCCTCTTTCAACCATCCAGAATTTCCATTCTTCAAACAAGGCTTTAGAATATCCTGCAATTATTCACAACCTCCAACTGCCTGGCTTCCACTAAATTAATTGGTGGTTGAGGTCTGAGGTGCTAAACGTTAGTTGCAAGGTTGTTCCTTTAGGAAGTTTTTAGCAAGCAATCATGGCCAGAGAATATTATTTTCTAAGCAACTTCAAGCTTTGATTTGATTCCAAGAAAGTTGAATTTTGTACTCAGTGCTTTGACACAGAGCCAGGCCTGAAATTGAATCAGGTGGCTTTGGTTTGAGACTGAAAGCAATTTAGAGACTGAATGGAGTTTTTAGTGCCTTTTTACTAAGTTTCAAATATTATTGCAGCTTTCCTTCCCTGTATTGATAAAGATATATCAAGTGCCATACATATCAGACTAATGGGCCATGGCAGCAGCAGGATCAGCCCAGAAAAATTACAGTCAGTTACAGGATGGTGGACTCATAAATTTTTATTAAGTGTTTTCTTTCTAAGTAGTTTTTGAAAATTTGTATTTATAGCCTGGGATAAAACTTGGATTGCTTTAGTATAAATCATCTAAAGCTCCTTGCTAAACAACTTCAAGGCTGCTATGCTTTCATTCAATTTACCTTAAGACATATATTTCTGTCTTAAAAGAGAAAAAAATATTTCATAAATGTGTTATGATGAAATTTTACAGAACAGAAATTGCTGATTTTTATAATTGTTACATGCAGTGCTTTTTTTGTAAGAAAAAAGGTGCCAGAACTCACATCTTGTTAATCAGTTGTGTGTAATGGTTGCTGGCCGCAATAAGCACTCAGCATGAGACCACATGACCAATCACAAGCCGAGCAATACCATCACAACTAGCACAGATGAAGTACACATGCATCAGACTTGACACACGAGCAGCCCGGATGCACCGTTTTAATGATTTTGCCGCCGACCTGCTACGCTCAACAGGGCTATTCAAGTTCATGTGGACCAAACATCAAATTTTCAAAAGTTACTTTTAAAACGTGAAAAATCCGTCAAAAAAAGGTGCTGGAACGCTGTTCCGGTGCGTTCTATGACAAAAAAAGCACTGGTTACATGGAAAATAGATATGAATGCATGCAAATTTGATCATTTTTATCAATGGGTGGCAACAAATCCGGAGAGTCTGATCTCATAAATTTATTAATACTCATCCACAGTGTACATAGGGTCTATTGATAGTATAGTCCAGGGGTAGGCAACCCAAAACACTTAAAGAGCCACTTGGACCCATTTCCCACCAAAAACAAAACACTGGGAGCCGCAAAACCCTTTCGATATCTAAAATGAAGATAACACTGCATATATCCTTTTTTACCTTTATTATAGGTGTGCGTGTGTGTTGTGTGTGTGTGTGTGTGTGTGTGTGTGTGTGTGTGTGTGTGTATATATATATATATATATATATATATATATATATTTATATGAGGTTTTCGCGGGTATTTGTATGTAGGTCTTTGGTTGTTCGGGTTTTCTCCCGCGTAAAATTGGAAGTGTCTTGGCGACGTTTCGACGAAGTCCCATTCGTCATCTTCAGGCTGGTGTTTTCAGCTTCGTGCTTTGAGCAGCAATGTGTGGTCTTAGCTGTTTCTTCCTTTTAACTGCCAGTGGGGGTATGAACTGATTGGGTGGGAGCTTGGCTGTGTTCTGATTGGGTGGAGGTGTGTTCTGAATGGTTAGGGGCTTGGCTGTGCTCTGATTGGCTGGGGGAGTGTTCTGTTTGGTTGTGCTCAGGTTAGTCTGAGTTGCAGAGGGGTTTAAGATTTTGGGCTGTCTTGCTATTTTTTGGCTTCGCGTTCGTGGTCGTGCCTCCTCTTCATGGAGGGTGTCAGTTTGCTTCATGTATGGATTGGAGGGGTTTAAAGTGGCTAATGATGCAGCTGTGGTCTGGCTTCTGGTTTGTGGTCGTGCCTCGTCATCGGTGTGGCTTTGGGTTTGTTTTTTGCGTGGATGTGTGGTGGTGACATCCTGTGTGGTTTTTGTGAGTGTGGGTCTGGTATCATTTTTTGTGTTAGGGAGTCGTTTGTCAATAAGGGCGGGTTTCCAAATGGCTGGTAGGCGGGAGGTATCATCTCGCTTGTTCATGCTGTGTGGGCGTTTTTCTATCTCGATGGCTTCTCTGATTATTCTGTTATTAAAATGTTCACTTTTGGCAATGGTTCTGGTATTTTTAAAATCAATTTCATGTCCTGTGGCTTTAAGGTGTTGGACCAGGGAAGATGTTGGTTCCTCTTTTTTGACTGAGTTCTTATGTTCCAATTTTACACGGGAGAAAACCCGAACAACCAAAGACCTACATATATATATATACACACACACACCTCCACCCAATCAGAACACAGCCAAGCTCCACCCAATCAGTTCATACCCCCACTGGCAGTTAAAAGGAATAAACAGCTAAGACCACACATTGCTGCTCAAAGCACGAAGCTGAAAACACCAGCCTGAAGATGACGAATGGGACTTCGTCGAAACGTCGCCAAGACACTTCCAATTTTACGCGGGAGAAAACCCGAACAACCAAAGACCTACATACAAATACCCGCGAAAACCTCAGAAAACAAATATCGAACCTCTACGGGGAGGAAATCCACCATCTGACCAGGACCTATGAAAAACTTGAAGTCCAAAGAGCTTCCATTTTATGCGACCTCGCATTCCTACGCAACTGCCGAGATCAAAATCTAATCCCCACATGTTTCCAACTGAAATTCCACTCCAACTCTGCAGCCACCAAACGGATCCTGAAAAGAACAGAATTGGCCCTAATCAGAAATGAACTTCACACAAAAAGATTCCTCCTAGACCGAAGCAACAAAGATCTCCTCACACTCCACCTAAAACTCAGCAACAAGATCCACCCCGCACTTTGGGACAAATCCAAACAACTCGCCGTCTGGAGAGCCGAAACACAGACCACCCTCAAGACAGATACACACACCAACAAACTCCGAAGACTACAAGAACGCCAGAAACAAACCCCTCCTCCCTCACAGCCATACATGAAACAAACAGTGCATAACATCTCAGATAGGATCCTCACCAAAGCCGAAACCAATGTCCTTTCCAAAGGATTCAACTTTGCAGTCGCTCCCAAACACATCCCCACTGAAACCATTATATGTGGAGTTGAAACCAGCCTGACCAAAATCAACCCCGACGACACCAACAGAATCAGACTCGAAATCACCAACATCCTCTGCACCAGCAAGCCACCCAAAAGCAACTTACCCAAAGAGGAACAGACAGCACTACGTAACCTGAAAGAAGACACCAGCATAATAATCCTACCAGCAGACAAGGGCAACGCCACGGTGGTTATGAACACATCTGACTACCAAACCAAATTAACCAACCTACTCCAAGACTCACATACAAACCCCTAAATACAGATCCCACCACCTACCTGGAAAAAACCACCAGATCCAAAATAAAAGCCTCCCCCATTAGCGAAGAGATCCAGCAAAGAATCATTCCCAGAGAGAAATCATCCAGATGCCCCAAACTCTATGGTCTCCCCAAGATACACAAAGAAGGAACCCCACTCAGACCTATAGTCAGCTCCATAGGCTCACCTCTACAAAACCTAGCCAAATTTCTCGCCAAACAACTACAGCCCTATGCAGAATCCATCACCTCACACGTAAAAAACTCATTCCAGTTTATAGAGATCATAAAGAAACAAAACTTACAGCCCAGCGACCTACTAGTGAGCTTCGATGTCATATCCCTCTTCACCCAAGTGCCTATCAAAGAAGCCTTGACAGCTATTCAAAACAAATATAACCCCCCCAAACACATCTTAGATCTGACCAACCACTGCCTATCCAACACATACTTCATCTATAATGGACAAAAATACAAACAAACAGAAGGAGCACCCATGGGATCACCCCTCTCACCTGTCATTGCCAATCTCTACATGGAACACTTTGAAACCCAAGCTCTAGAAAAATCGGATCACAAACCCAAACTCTCTTGCTCAGATACGTAGACGACACCTTCATAATCTGGCCACATGGGAAAGAAAAACTGGACAACTTCCTCACACACCTCAACAGCCTACACCCCAAAATACAGTTCACCATGGAAACAGAAGCTAACAACCAACTTCCCTTCCTGGATGTCTTAGTCTACAAGAAATCCAATGGCTCCCTAGGACACACCATCTACCAGAAGAAAACACACACAAACCGCTATCTGCACGCTCTCTCACACCACCACCCAGCACAGATCAACTCTGTAGCCACGACACTCATCTCCAGAACAAAACGCTTAGCTGACGAACAACACCTAAAACCCGAACTACACACTCTCACCAATGTACTAACATCCAATGGATTCCATAGAAATAAGATTACAAACCTAATCCAAAAAGAAACCCCCACTAAAATCCAAGACAAAGAACAAGAAAACGGCAAAGCCCTCCTCCCATACATAAAAGGCACCACAGACAGAATCAGTAAGATCCTCCATAAACACAACATCAAAACAGCATTCTGCACAAACAGAAAAATATCCACCATCCTTAGAAACCCCAAAGATAAAATTGAATTAGAAAATCAAGGAGTATACGAAATCCCATGCACCACTTGTCCCACCACATACATCGGACAAACCAACAGAAGAATAAGTGCACGCATTGAAGAACATAAGAACTCAGTCAAAAAAGAGGAACCAACATCTTCCCTGGTCCAACACCTTAAAGCCACAGGACATGAAATTGACTTTAAAAATACCAGAACCATTGCCAAAAGTGAACATTTTAATAACAGAATAATCAGAGAAGCCATCGAGATAGAAAAACGCCCACACAGCATGAACAAGCGAGATGATACCTCCCGCCTACCAGCCATTTGGAAACCCGCCCTTATTGACAAACGACTCCCTAACACAAAAAATGATACCAGACCCACACTCACAAAAACCACACAGGAGGTCACCACCACACATCCACGCAAAAAACAAACCCAAAGCCACACCGATGACGAGGCACGACCACAAACCAGAAGCCAGACCACAGCTGCATCATTAGCCACTTTAAACCCCTCCAATCCATACATGAAGCAAACTGACACCCTCCATGAAGAGGAGGCACGACCACGAACGCGAAGCCAAAAAATAGCAAGACAGCCCAAAATCTTAAACCCCTCTGCAACTCAGACTAACCTGAGCATAACCAAACAGAACACTCCCCCAGCCAATCAGAACACAGCCAAGCCCCTAACCATTCAGAACACACCTCCACCCAATCAGAACACAGCCAAGCTCCCACCCAATCAGTTCATACCCCCACTGGCAGTTAAAAGGAATAAACAGCTAAGACCACACATTGCTGCTCAAAGCATGAAGCTGAAAACACCAGCCTGAAGATGACGAATGGGACCTCGTCGAAACGTCGCCAAGACACTTCCAATTTTACGCGGGAGAAAACCCAAACAACCAAAGACCTACATATATATGTATATGTATATGTATATGTATATGTATATGTATATGTATATATATATATAATATACATACACATACACATACACACACAGGTAAAAAAAGGATATATGCAGTGTTATCTTCATTTTAGATCTCAAAAGTGTCTCTCTCTCTGTCTCTCTCTCTCTCTCCCTCCCTCCCTCTTTATCTGCCCTTGGTCTGCCACTCCTCTTCCCCCACTCTTTCTTTCTCTCTCTCTCTTTCCTCTCTTTCTCTCTCTCTCCCTCCCTCCCTCCCTCTCTCTTTGTCTCTCTCTCCCCTCCCTCCTATCTGCTGCTCACCTGGCAAGCTTCAAGCTGTTGTCCAACAAGCTCAGGGGTAGGCAACCTTGTCTCTTTTATGACTCATGGACTTCAACTCAGAATTCCTGAGTCAGCCTAGCTGGGCTAGCTAGCTCTCTCCTGCCCTTCCTGCTTCCTGCTTCCTGCAGAGACGCAGCAAAGGGAGGAGCTCCGCCCAGTAAGCTTTTCAGCTCCTCGGAGAATACTGTGAGTGCACTCTCTTTTACACACACACACACAGAGAGAGAGAGAGAGAGAGAGGGAGAGAGAGAGAGAAGGAAGCAGGGAAGCGCAATTGCCTCTCTCTGTCTCTCTCTGCAAAGGCAGAGGAGGCTGGGAGCCACAGGGGAAGGCTCAAAGAGCTGCATGCGGCTCCGGAGCCGCAGGTTGCCGACCTGTGGTATAGTCTGTACCTTAGAAAAATGATGTATTAATGTCTAGCATAGTATATTTTAAAATTCACTTGGAGGGAAATGTAGAGGTTTTTTTAATGGGTCAGTGCTGGCTAAATTATATTTAGACTAACTTCCATTTATATCATATGTTAATAAAAACACAAATAATAAATTACAAATTAAAGTGATCATTTCTCACCTGGAATCACTTGAGCACAAAGGACAAACATTCCTACACATTCCTGAAATGATAATTGAAAGAACATGTTATACAGGCATTTCTCCAATCCAGGAAGGCTAGGATTTCCTTCACTAATGAGTCATATGCCAGCTCGGAGTTTGTTTCCAAATCTGAGATCTGCCTATGCCTATTTCAGTCAAAGGAGGGAGCTTACTCCACTGCACACCCCTAGAGTGGGGTCCATACAGCAAATAATCTCAGGGTTTAAGAATCTACACTCCCAGAATCTGCTGGAGAGATAAAGAGCTCTCCTGAGAGCATATGTGTTCTGGAGCCCTAAGATACTCTAAAATTAGTAAAATAAATTAATTCACCTGCTTAGTTTTGTAACACAATAGAAGAGTGGTTGATTATGCACTTGACTCTTGTAATTGGACCTACAGTAATAGAAGATAACTTATTTAACTTGAACCATCTCTTTGTAGAGCTGAGGCAAGAACAGGTCAGTTTCTTGCCAAATTCCTTTAGTACAGTTCTCTTTCTAATTTATAAACTGGCTAATGTGGAGGACACACTGAATGATGTCTTACTAGGATGTCCCACATCATAAAAATGGAATGAGGCATATAAATGGATTATTTAAAGTGCACACACACACACACGCACACGCACACGCACACACTCATCACATGAATAATTTGTTAACTATAATGTTTAAGACAAAAAGCAACTCTAATTCCAATCTCTTCATCATCTTGAAATATTCCCTTGAAACAATATAAATATGATTTGCTAAATTGTCCATTTTGTTGACGAAAAGCCAATCATTGATTTGATTTTATGCCAACCTACCCAGATCCTTCACAGTAGACCTTCTTTCTCAATTTTCCTTTCTCATTTCTTTGGGGGATATCCAGAATTATGGCAAAATAGACTGGTCCTGACTTCCAGTGTCAAGCAGTTAAAGTTGAAAGACTGACAAAATTGAAAGCTGATTGGCAATATTGAGCTTCCAAGGACTGCCGTCTTTGTTAAACTATATTTGTACAACTTGTTAATTTCAGTTTGTTTAATCATGATTTATTGAGCACAACTGTGGTGGTCCTGGAGAAAAACACTTTTTGCAACATGCTCAAACATTGTGAGGCATAAACCCTAATGATGGAGTTTGCACAACAGTCTAAGCCTAAATTAAGCAGACTATATTGACTAGTTATGTGAACCTAACCAATACATGTGGCACCAAAAGTTATCAGTATTCCCATTGTCCAATATTCAGTAAACTAAATTGAAGGGCAAAGGATGATGCGTTTCTTCCACAGAGCTCAGATTTGAATTGATCCAGAATTCCACACTCTGTGCTTTTGCCCAATTACTATAGGCCAGCAAAGAAGAATGGACACAGATCATATCACAGGATTCTCTTCTCTGTTTACAAAGATGCTGAAAAAGAAAAAGGGAAGAAAAAAAAGTTATTGGAGTGTTCCTCTTGGTAACTTCTGCTCTCAAAGTTATCTCTTCCCATCAAAAGCAACTCTTGAGGAACAAGAGAAGCTTGCCTCTATGAATCATGCCTCTGCTTCTTTCCTGTTTTGTTCAACCAAACATTTAATTCTCAAGGAGCCTCCTTCTTCCCACAACTACATATCTCATAGCACATCTGAAACAGAGTGCTGTAGCTGGTAAGCAGATACCCAGACAGCAAGCTGCATTTGCTGTTTTTCCCTTCAACGGAGGACACAAACACTTAGGCTCTTTCAAAAGGAGTTTGTCCGGTTTCCCATTACAAGCTTCCCAACTCAGGTATGTACGGGTGGGATAAAAACATCTGCTCGCCTTTTCTTGGGGTAGAAAAAATGACTGGAGAACATTTTTAAAACATTTTCTCGTGGCGGATGTTAATTCATAGTTAATTCAAGTTTTTAAGAAGAGACCGGACAGCCATTTGTCTGAAATGGTATAGGGTTTCCTGCCTGAGCAGGGGGTTAGAATAGATGATCTCCAAGGTCCCTTCCAACTTTTTTTATTATTTTTTTATTATTACTATTAAAAAGAACTTGTGGTTTAATAAAGCATTATAGAACTGCTAAATGGTGCATAAATAGAAGCATAAGGATCGTCACCAAGGGCAGAGTATAAATTCATTGACTAAACCACCATGAATTAGTGAATAAAATAGACAGTGATGTGAATTACTTTAGCAAGAAGTCTTTCAGTGCAGTTAGGAAAACTAATGAATTCAGGAGATTGTCCTAAAGACAATTTTAGGTTACTTTGTGCACAGCCTCCCCTTCCATTCACTGCTTCCCATACACATTTTACTTGAATTGTGGAGGACATCGGATACCAGCTTCTACAGTCCTACATATTTTCACATAATGCTTTACTGTGCCAGACATTGTGTTTGCCAGGTCTTATGTGTGTTTAGCTCTCTTTTCAAAGAGCATTTGTGTTGCAAAACAAAAAAAACCCCTAACATTCTAGTCCTGTGTTACATAGACGTTTGATTTAAAACAGAAAAAAGAGCAAGTTTTTGCCAATTGTGTAATGCTATTTCTGTTATCTCATCATCGGTTAGATTACTGGTTTCCTATTGCTTCTGCCAAAAAGGAGTGTCATGTCACTATATTTCTCATACCAATACTATAATTATTTTTAAAGACTCTTAAGAGCTACAGCTATGCTTTGATTGGTCAAAACCTGTAGAATCAATAGGATGATACTGCACTTCCCATACTACTTGTGCACACCACAGTTACATGACTCTTGGAGAGATGGCAATACCATTTTATCTACTCCATTTCTGCTTTGGCAGTCCTGGTGTCATGGTGATACCTTTGTTACTACATATGGACCAATCACAACTGCATGTTCTTTATAGTTGTCCTCTGACTACTTCTAGCTTCTGCTAAATATGAAAACTGGATCCCATGATCACTGGTTGCACTGATATTCCTTTATAGTGAAGATGGAGCTTGCTCACCCTTGGAAATGCCTTTTTGGTTGCCCTTGCCCTTCACTTTCACTAACAGTTATTGTTAAACATGGATCTAATGCTTTTTCAGAAGAGCACTAGACAATCTGGTTGACAAGTCATAAGAGTAGAGGAGGAGGTGGGGTTTCCGGTTTTGTGCAGTAGTGCAACAGCTGAGGGATCACAGGGCTCCGCACCCTATGGCCAATTTCTGCCTGCCAGGGGACCCTAAATGGACCTGAAGTTGCCCGTAAAGGCAACAAAGAAGGAAGGAAGTCCCACCGATTGTGGAGAGATGGTGGTCAATCCGATTGGTTTGGGAAAAGCCCTCCTGAAACCAGCAGAAGAAAGGCTAGCTTAACTTTAGAGTCTAGCCTAAGCTACAAGCAGCCAAAGCCCAAAAGCACTACTTTAAGCTGACTGTAAACAATGTGTTTGGAACTGAGTAAGAACAGTGATTTTTTCTCTTCTACTTTACACAGACCTTAGAATTTTGAAAATCAGTAAGTATTAGATTTGATGGCCTGAGTTTTACTTGAAGGCCACTACTGCTGCAAATCCTTTTAAAGGTGTCCAGTGAAATGATTGATAGAGCAGACCCTGTGTCCAGCTCCATCAATAAGGGAACCCCTTGCAACTTCACGTCAATGCGAAGTTTTTTTCTTAAGGGGCTTGTGTGTCCCTGTCCTCAGAATACTCCTGCGTGATGCACAAAAACTCACCCTGTTTTGGCTGGGGACTCTGGTACCTTTCTGAAGCAATTCTTCCTGAGGTTGGACCTTCTGGCAACCCAAACAGACGGAAGCAATGTGGCCTTGCCTGCCACATGCCTGGCAAATGGCAGAGCGAAACCTGCAGTCAGCTCGCTTGTGATGTCCTCCACACCTAAAACACTGAAGAGTTGCTGGGGCCTTGTCTGGATACCCCTTCGGCCTCCTTTCTGCTGGCTGGTGAAGTCTGTCCTCCTCCTCTTCAGGATCCGCTTCTGATTCTTCTCAAGCGTTCTCTTGATGGACGGTAGTGGTGGCTGGAGGGTTCCTGGTGAGCCACAAAGCCTTCACAGCACCGCTTGCTGCTTCTTCAGCTGCCACCTCTCGTAACACGTCTTGGAAGGAGACATCTTCTTTTGCAAAGAACTTTTGTTGTAGGTCTCTGCTTCTTAAATGAAATGATTGTGCAGCCTTTCTTCCAGATCCTTGAACTCACAAGGCCTGGCCACTTGCCTTAAGGCAGCAATAAAGTCTGCAGCAGATTCACCCGGCCTCTGGTCTCTCTGCTCGAATGCATGCCTCCAAACAATGACTGATAACTTCGGCTGGAAGTGTTCCTTCAACATCTTCTTCAAGTCAGCGTATGTTATTGACTCCAGAAGTGCAGGGGCCACCAGATTTTCCGTGATGTCAAAAGCTTCTTGTCCACAGGCACACAAAAGAGTTGCTGTCTTCAGGCCGTCTTCTCTTATCTGATTTACTCTAAAGTAGTTCTCCACCCGTGCTACATAGGAATTCCATCTCTCTGGGTGGGAGACATCAAAATCAGTCAAGTGGCCAATCTTTGACATTGTAAACTTTACGACCTTCACTAATTGCCTCCTCTGCAAGCTGCTGTTTGGGAAAGGGTCCTTTTGCCGAGCTCACCTCCAGTGACGCTGTACTGGCAGGCTGAGTCACGAATGCAGACGCCATCTTCCCAATCGTCAGGACTTCCTGGGTGAGTCCTTAATTCTTTTTATTGCTTGCAGGGATCCCATCTTCGTCACCAGTTGTTGTGTTTTCGGTTCGTTGGCAACTGATGAAGACACATGGTGGAAAACAACAAGCTCTTTATTTCACTCTCCTACAACCAAGCAAGCAGTAAAAGGCACACAGGCCTTTTATAGGGCCAGAAACCCAGACAATGTGAACCAATAGGAATTGAGCATTTTTGCACCTTGCGCATGCGCACAAGGCTGGGCAGCTTTTGGAATGCCCAGGACCATTTGCAACATTCTGAGCCTGCTTTCAGCTCTTGCAGGCTCAGGACACAACAGTCACCAGAATCAGTTCATTCTTCTCCAGGATGTGCTGATCTGAATATGCTAGAATACTCCAAAATTTTGTATTTACCCCAGACTGGCACTATTGTTACCTTACTGAAACCTGTGTAGCTCTTGATTTTTTTTTATCTTGCCTATTTTGACATTAGTCTTGGAAATTGTAAAAGAAATCTTCCATCCAATTCTCATTTGCAGTGAGTCCATTAAGACAGAGTCCCCAAATAAACTGAAATGTTTTTTCCCAGGTTTCTTGATATCTGGGTTAAGTTTATGACACAAACTGCCAAGGGACTCACATTCGGTCTTGTGATTCTTTATGTCCAGTCACCTTTCCCTTGTTTTGTCAGCCTCCCCATAATCTCGTACCATGACAGTGAACCTTATAACACTAATGGGGATGTGGATTGCATGGCTGAGTATGCTAGTTGGCATGGAGGTCAAAGCTTATTTCAATATGGTATTTTACAAAATGATTTATTTAATTGAATAGCTTTTTCTCAGAGTATCATAAAAGAGCTAAAACTTGATTTGCTATGCTTTTAAATTACAAACATTTGGATATCCATTTCTTTAGTAGTGTGCCTGCTGAGTAAATATTTTCTGAAAGCAATTTTGACAAATAAGAATTTCTCACCATCAGGCAGGTAGGAATAAAAGAATATACAGTTGAGATGAAAGTACATTAAAGTCAACAGAGGATGGATAAGATCTCATAGCTCATCTATGTAATTTATTTAATCAAGTTCTGCCCTTTCTTTTACTAATTTAAAATAATTATTTGTTTAAACTATGGGAAGCATTTCTGCTTCATTGCAGAAATATGTGTAATTAGTTAATATTTACACAAACATTAATCAAAGTTGTGCCTCCAGCAATTTGTCTTCAGCATCACTCCATCTTTGTGTTAGCAGTTTGTACTCTTTTCAAACTATCTGTCAGTGTCCTTACCAACCCCTGGTTCGACGGCAAGATGACTGGCAAACATTGGAACAGTCTGACCAGCATTTAATCACAGCAAACAAAGTTAGCTCTATCCCCCACCCATCTAGCCAGCATCCAGTGGCTAATGTTAAGAACAGAGACGCAGGCCTCTGGCTCTCTTCTCTGTTCGACTGTTCAGTTCGCATTGCCAGGTGACACTCCTGAGTCAATCAGCTGCTTGTCAGACACACAGTTGCTCAGCTGTTCAGCAGCTCCGCCTTTGGAGTTCAGGTAGGACTGCCCCTGGCTTCTCCCTGGGTGTCGTCCTTGGTGCTAGCCTCCACTGGCCTCCTCCCTGTCTCCCCGCTGCCTTCCTCCCGGCGGACATCTTTGCCACTGTTCTCCTCCCTAGGGCCTTCCCGCACCGAACAGCTGTTTGGCGGCCAAGTCGTGGAACCTCTCGCCATTCGGCGTCGTCACTGGCCTCCTCCCCGGTATCGTTGTTTCCCTCCCCCATCAATGTCGGGGCTTGTCACTATCTTTTCTGCAATATAATTTTAGGTGGATTATGTGCATCTCTTTCAATAATCTCTCTTTAATTAGACCTGTTTCTGGAGCCAGTTGAATAATCTGTTATGCATCAGAGGACAAATAATGCATTGGATTTGAAGAACATGTTCTTCTTCCAGTCTCCAGTGTTTTCTGAATGATGATGCTTTGATACACCCTTCCCTCTGGTTATTCACACAGAAATGCTAACAGAGAAGATCTATTGACATGCTGAAGATTAATTATAACATGCCTTGAAGATTATTTGGCAACTTTTTTGAGGCTGAATGGATTTTTCAGTGATAATTATTATGACTATCATTACAACTGCTTATCCTCTTAATCTGAAGCACCACCAACATATATTTAAAAGCTCTTAGCCATCCCATTTCCACTTTTTTTTTTTGTAAAATTTGATTTTATTATTGGATCAAAATTAACAGTTTTCCTGTATAGCTTAGCATCTGTTTTGGTCACAGAATGTATTAGCGTTCCAAGCATTTTTATTTTCAAACTTTGTAGTTTGAACATCCTTTTTTCTATTTTGAGCCTTCTTCTTTTAAATAGTCTTGTTGAGCAGCATTATGGAACATTAACAATACAAGTAAGCTTTTAGGAGACAAAGAAACAAACAAAAACTTTTCTGAAGTTTTAAGAGGTTCAATAGAGGGTTTGTGTTATGTTGGTACACAGGGCATAGATTTATGTCTAAAAAACATGTTGAACTGTTTTTTTTTATAATGCTTTACATTGTGAAAATGAATTCAGCCAATGCCACTATCAATTCTTTTTAAAATAAATATTTTTACCATTGATTCTTATTAGGAATCAGTCATAATCTGAATACAACTAGATAGAACAGTCAAGAAAAGAAGATTCTCAGTGTCATTTAGAACAAAAGATCTCTGCACAGAATCTTTATGCAGAGGAAAATTTCATCCAAAGCCTTTCTGGCTCTTATTTTTTAATTAATAGCAAAGCTTGAAATGAAACATGAAAGCCTTACCCAGCAATAAGTAAGTGGAAAAATCCCATCTTTAATAATGGAATGGAAACAGAGTTGGATACAAGGCTGTGACTAGGAAATTATCCTTTCATGTTGCATTGGCTTCTTTTCTTAATTGCAGGAGGGGATAATGTTGATGTTATTCATTTAGCCATCTCTGACTCTCAACAGTTCTGTGGACCGGTTCTCATTTTTTTCAGCTGATTATCTTTTTTGCTTTATTTACATTCTAATTAACTTTTTTTTTTTTTTGCTGATTCCAACTCTTTTCCTTATAAGTAGAATTGTCAGATGCAACATCCTGTAGGGTTCTCACTGACTTTGGGAGTAGCTGATTCCTACTCTTGATAAGAGAAGTTGTTCTCTTCCTGACAACTTTAAAAAGACAAAATCTGAAAAGTCACATAATTGCCAGTGAGGTTTCATTTTAATTTTTTCTTTCTGTTACCATCTTTGGTGTTGTTATGTTTTGTGGGGATTAAGATTAATTATTGTGTTTCTCAGTTTTCTTAAATGACCAGTGGAGAGTTGCCTTTCCAATATGACATCGGAAGAAGAAGGAATTACAAAGGGCGTGGCCAGGAAGTGCAAATTCAGAACATCAAAGCATATGTTTGTCAACCTGCCTGTGATACAAACAAAGCTGTGATTTTGGTTCATGACATATTTGGGTGGCAATTCCCAGACACTAGATATGTTGCTGATATAATTGCTTCTAATGGATACACGTAAGCATGGATTTCTATTATTCCGAGAATGTAAATAATGTATAGTGAGGGTAGCGATAAATGGTGAGGACTACCATACCTGTGCTACAACAGTCTGACCAGCCTTTAGACTGCAGGAAAGAGACACAGGCACTTGTTTTGCCTAGTGGCATTCATATTTTTCAGTCCAGATATAGTAGCCCTAATTTAGAAGTATGAAGAAATTGCATGATAGCAAATAGAGATATGAGTATTCTTCTCATGTAATCAACACTGCCCTGCAGGAATGTAGCTATTTTTAAAAATTGTTACACAGCCTACAGGTAGTCTTTTATTTAAACTATACAGTCTTACAGCAGTGTCTCAGGGTGGCATGTAAAGTTAAAAATTTAAAGATTCCTGATCACAAATGTCCAACGTCATAAATAACAATTTCAACTGATAATAAAACAACCGCAGCCAGCAGAGCATATTTAACAGCCAGCTCTTTATTGCACAAGGAAAGGCAAATAGAGTTGAGTCTATCAGTTGTTCTGTAAGGCAGACACTGCCACATGAGTCCTGGATCCAGCAAGATAATAGTGTTTAAGAGAAGGGGCCCAGGGTATATTTTCCTTGTTAGCCCTGGTGGATGGACAGAGAAGACTGAAAACAAGCAGTTCTGCAGATGGTCTGGCACCATGCCATCTAGAGTTCTGGCTTCTTCAGGAGGGGAAGATATCTGGTTCTTTCAAGGCAGGCAGACCTATCCCTGTTGCAAATAAGTATTCATCTCTGCATGAATCTAATGACAGTTCATATCCTAAAAGACTTTAATCAATTAGGAGAGACATGGATCTAAAATACAAATGGCCAAACCCATGGTTCGAAGGAGTCTGCCCAATTCATCAGAGTCAACAGGTTCAGCCTCTTCCCCAGATCATTCCTTGGGTAACTCCATAGAACCAATACAGCCAGATTCCATCTCTGAGAAAATCCAAAGGACTTATATAACAGATGTCTAGAACAGCCCATGCAGTCCACACAGCAGACCTGTAAGTGTTCCCTAGGACTCTCCTTACAATTGATGGGGATATTATAAAAATGGCCACAGCTTAGTATTTTGCAGATGCAGTAAGGGTGGAACAATAGCTACATATTGCCAGCATTATTGCCATGAAGCAATCCTTAAAGGAAACTCTTAATCTCTGTTTGGGGCATTCACACAATTTTCTTATTGCGGTACTCTCTTACACTGAGACATTGTCCAGAACTCCTCTGAAAACCAGGAGCCATCCTGGATCAATGTGCGTAGACTCCTCATAGCTGAGATCCCAAACCAAGGCTGTTCTCATCCTCTCATTCCCAGCCTCTAGAGGCCAAACTGTGTACCAGAGCTCCAAAAACAATCCCAAATGATTGTTTTTAAAACCATTCAGCTTCCTTTTCCAATGAAATGTTTAGCGCATATTTACAGCTCCCCCACTAAAATAAAATTAATGTTGGCAGAATCATGCCTATATATTGCACCTGCATAGATGGAACCAAGAAGTTTAATAAAATCTCCCAGACAGATGCTGTCGCTTGCCAGGAAATAGACCTCTTTTATGTCCAAATATAATGTGAAGGCTTAATGCGTATTATTATTAACATATCCACTAAAGCTGCAATCATAAGTAGATTACATAAACCAGAGTTTTTTAAAGTGTAGTCCTAGGACTCTGAGTGTCCCCCAAGACCTTTTTATGGGTTCACAAAAACAAAATTATTGGCCAGCCTACCTTGAAAAATAATATAATATTATAAATAATACAATATTAAAATCCCATCAAACAATCATGAGAAGTGGTAATGGCAGCGAATATGTCCATTTTAATTTTTAATATAATATAACCCATGCAAACAAAAGCTCTTTTGGGGGTCCTCTGTAATTTTTAAAAGTGGGAAAGGGTCCTGAGAGAAAAAGGTTTAAGAAATGCTGATTGAAGCATTAGATTAATTGCATTTAGTGGAAATTCCTTCTAAGTAAGAAAATCACTGGATAGGTTAAACATTAGAAATGTATTATTTAACTTTATTTTAGTAGTTAGCTTTAATATTTTGTTTTTATGTATTTTTAACAACTTGCAGAGTTACTGAGAGTCAGGAGTATACAAATTTTATAAATATCTACCTATCTAATCTTCATGCTTGTTCCTTTCTTAAGAGCTAGCTTGTTTTGTATTTGTGTGTGTGTGTGTGTGTGTATGTGTGTTGTTTCTATGTTGTTGTAAATACTGTACGTATTGTTTTAATCCAATGATATTTGTATGGATTGGAGATGAATAACACTCTTAACATTTTAGATAACTTAGACTATTGCAGAAAAATAAAGAGGAAAAATAAAGAGATCGCTTGGTAATTCAACTGTCACAGAAACCTTCAAATAACGTATCAATGCAATATTCTACAGAACCATCTGCCCAGATTTTTTTCTGGGAAAGGTACCTTGGACACCTAATGATCATTGGCAGAATTTTGGAGACTGGTTGAAGGATCGAGATCCCACAAAAGTGGACAAGTAAGATTAGTATTTATTTAAAAGTAAATGCAACTGATATGTGTCTGATTAGGAAAGCATGTTAATTAAGCAAAGCCAGAAAGATATTCTTAATGGAAGGGCAAGCAAAGAGCGGGGGAGAGAAGACTGCAGCCTTGATACCTTTTAAGAAAATATATGCATTAGCTTCACAACAGTGAAAGAAGGATCAATGTTTTTGCATCTTTAGGATTTTTTTTGTTTATATTGGATTCAGCAAAGCATACATACTTGCATACCATCATACAACTTCTTTTCAGACTAAACAACCTTGCCGTGGGCAGGGGGTTGGACTAGTAGACCTCCAAGATCCCTTCCAGCCTTCCATGCTTTTGATTCAAATGCAGACCAGTTGCTGAGCACCTTAGATGAAGCACCGAAAAAGATTAAGTAGTAGTAGAAAGGAAATAAATTAAGGGAAGAGAAAAGGAATTATAAACCTAATTTATACCAATACAATTCACTCTAACAATACACCTCACTCTATCTTTACAAACTATCTTTGCTTCCACCATATCTGTATACCAGTTTCTACATTACGTTTTGTTATTTAAACTTCTCAATTTTTCTTGTTCAGGATCTCATTGATTGCATTCAACCATGATTTTCTGTGCTTTTCTCCTTTACCTTGGCCGATTCATTCTTTCTTCATTTATCTATTTTGTAATTTTGATCATTTTAATTATCTAACCAAACTACTTCAGTGTATTATACACAATGGAAGCCAGAATTTCCCAAGACAGGAATGTCAGTTACAAGCTGACATTTGAACATTTGAGACATGGAAGAAAAATTACCATTAAGCTATAGAAAAGGAGGAAAGAAACAATGACTTATGCTACATATAAGAAAGGACTCACTCTCATGTTGTTAAAATACAATCAACTGCTTTAAACAGATTTATTCTTCTTTGCACTGAAGATTTTTATCTCACTCTGCAATATTGAGAATACACAAAAGAATGGGTACCACATAGAACCAAGCACTGCATGTAAAAACATGTCTTGTTCTATTTTCTCATCCTTAATAAACATTCTATTATGGTTGGGGTTACTGTACCTGAGCAGCAATTCATCTACTTGCTCTAATGATTCACCATTTCTTTGTAGCTTATGATAATTTACTCCATTTTCATTGTCAAACACTAACAACTTGGACTTAAATATATTTTCAGATCCATCATACTTCTAACATTAACTTGCCATTCTTCTGAGAGGTCAGTCAACACAGATTCATTCATATTCATTCATCTCTAACACCTCTAACATCAGAACAAACATCCATTCATGCATAAGTGGGTTAAACAGGCAAAGGGATATACACATCCTTGTTTTATTCCATGTTCAATATTCATCTGTTCACTAAGTATTCTATTTAGTCTCACATATGATCTTCTATCACATAGCACTCTTACCATGTTTAACAACCAATCTTCAATTCCCTCTCCTCACGAAATGTCCCATTATTCAATCTATTCATTTTATAATATACTTTCTCTAAACCACCAATATATAATAAATGTTGATATTTATACATGTCTCAATAGGCTGCCGAGAAACAAAATCTCTACATTTCTTTCCTGGTATAAGAAATGTATAAGAGAAATACATCTCCTTTATACAGTGTTTCTCAGAGTCTTCTTTTGTCACCACTTATGCACTTTCAGTCAGAAATTTGCCAAATGCTCTGCCATGCACACTTAATAAACTAATCCCCCAGTAGATTTTACACTTTTTTTCCTTTTCTGCTTGTATGCAATCTTCACTTTAAATAAGTTACACAACTGCTCTTTGATATGCCACCCACGCCTAAAGCATTCAACGTTCTCTCAACAATTATGAGATCGTTTTTATCATTATTCAACATCAACATTTAAAGTTCTTATTTCAGTTTTGGAAGATATAACTATCATTTCTGTACACATTTCTTCAATATTTCTCCCATTGCTTTTCTTATTTAGCCACTCAGCTACAAATCTCTTGTTCATCTGCTTCCAAAATATTTTCCTACTGTGCATTTTCTACATCAGCAGGATTGGTTAGGTTAGTATTGACATCTGCTGTGACCTAATGTGTGAATGGTGCTTTATTATCTATCTAAGATTGCATATATAAGGGAAATGAAAATATATCACACACTATAAATTTTTAGTGTTACTGTTGTGCTGCAAGTTACATCTAGACTTGTAGATCAGAGTTCTCCAACCTTTCCGGGTTGGTGGCCCGGAGGGAGGAGAGGTGGGAAAGAGAGAATAGTTTTGTGGGAAGGGTAGGTTGCTCACATGAGTGGGGTTGAGAGCACCCATGACACTTATGTGAGGCCTGCACGAGTTGGGCTCCGAGGGCCTGAGACTCTCATGAGTGGGGCTGTGCGTGGGCATGCACAGGCATCCACCAAACAACCACTTATGCGGCCCGGTTGCGAATAGGCCACAGACCAGTAGTGGGCTGTGGATCACAGGTTGGGGACCCCTGTTTACTTTACATATCTCTGTGACGCTGTACCATTTTTACTGGTGAACTGTACAACCTAACTACGTGATTGGGTGAAGGATGATGCAAGCCATGTTTTCATGTAAAAACAAATGACATCTAAATTATATAACCACACATACAGGTAGTCCTCGATGTATGACCATAATTGAGCCTAAACCTTCTGTTACTAAGTGAGACATTTGTTAAGTGAACTTTGCTCCATTTTATGACCTTTCTTGCCACAGTTGTTAAGTGAATCACTGCAGGTGTTAATAACACAGTTGTTAAGTGAATCTGGCTTTCCCATTGACTTTGCTTGTCAGAAGGTCGCAAAAAGTGATCACATAACCCCAGGATACTGCAACCATCATAAATATGAGTCAGTTGCCAAGCATCTGAATTTTGATCACGTGACCATGGGGAGGCTGCAACAGTCATAAGTGTGAAAAATGGTCACAATGCACTTTTTTTACTTTTTCCACTACACAAACTTTGTAAGTTGATGTCTACCTGTATTGCATTGTTTTGAATGTAGGAAAAAAAAACAGATATTGTAGTCCCATTTCTCTTCTTACCTTCTTCCTCCTTTCTTGTTTGCATATACAGTATATTCACTTAATGGCTTTTTTTAAACCTAGAGTGATTTTAAATCTCTCTCTCTGTTGTTAAAATGCTTATACTTAATGCAACAGAATCACCAAAATGAGCATCCCCTAAAACCTCACTATGCAAGTTAAAAGTAGGCATCTTTATAAAGATTTAAAATAGTACCGGCATTTTTTAATTTTTTTTTTAAATAAATTTTATTGGAAGTTCAAAAATATACGTCATATTCTTAACATTTTGATATGTCCGTAATAGTAAAACAATAGTTCAGTACTTTGGCTTATCAAACAATGGATTTTATCAGACATCTTTTCAAATAAATCTGTGGACCAGAATGCTGCCAATTGTGTTTATTGAAAAACACCTTTCTTGGATACTTTGCATTTTTTAAAATTCCTTTAGAATGGAATGGAATTCAGTGGAGATGAGCAGTTAATGATAGCTAAAAGTAGCAGGTTGGGGCATGAGCAAGGCATTTCATAATATACCATCTTCAACTCGAATTAAGACATATTCCAGTACCAAGGCACCTATCCTTGCTGTTTGGCTCTCTGAACACGAAGATTTTGGAAACTTTCCGAAGTAAAGGACAATTTAAAAGAACAGTTTAAAAAAACTGAATTTTTATAGAAGCGATTGAACAGGGCAGAAGGATAATAAGGCTCCAACATTCTATTGTAGTTGTGCAGGTTATAAAATTTCAATTAATGTGGGTTTCAGCTTTCTAGAATATGATAAAGTATTTGTCCTTGGTGCATTTATTTGTAAATGAGTACCAAATACAACAATAGGTTGTTCACAACTGGGATTTAATTTCAGGAAATCCATTCTGAGGACTTGGTAATGTATTGTTGTCCTCGTAAGAAACCAGCACCTGAGTGGATAATGTTTTACAAGAATTGTTTTTAATAAGTAGGGAAGATACATTTTGATAACCGTGGTGTTTGTTAACTCCATTTTTGTTTATGCATCTCATTTTTTTTTTTTAGGACAGTTGATACGGTCTTGAACTATTTAAAAGAGCAGTATAATGCAATCACGATTGGTATTGTTGGATTTTCCTGGGGTGGAATGGCTGTACATCATGTGATGCTAACAAATCCTGAATTGAAGGCTGGAGTCTCCCTCTATGGTAACGAAGGATGCTTATTAATTCTTCAATTTCTAAATATTTGAACAGTATTAAATTGTTGTTTGTAAGGATCAACTGTACTATGTAAGATCTTTTACAAGCTGAATGCTTTGTTTTTCTCTCTCACACAAACAAAGGGCATATCTGTGTTGTCTAACTGCCCCATTACCAGGCAGGCACACAATTTCTTCTGGAAGGCAAAAATGGATGTTATCACCCTATCCCTGTCCAAGACCTCAGGTTGCATTTTTCTGCTATATTTCACTTTTGAAGTACACATATGTATATTATGTCACCTTTAAGCTTTTATCCATTTCAAATAACCTGCTTCAGTTTGTTCCTGAGTAACTGTTGCAATTTGTAGGACAGTTCCCAGAGGAAAGAATGCTCTTTCAGCGGAGTCATTGGAGCTGCCTGCTAATGTTTTTTAAAGCTCCTTTAAAAAAAACATGGGTTCTGACATAGCGCAATGGCTCTAACTCTTGCCTTACAAATAGAAGATTGTTTATTTAAAATCAGCAGAAATGCTTTTTAAAAAAACAATACTATTTTCTATTCTACTATTTTCTGTGCTTCCTACTTTTTCTTGTATGTTTTTGTAAAGGAGTAAACTGTTTTTGTTCCTGGGAAGAAGGAAAGATTTTATTGCTTCTGTCATTTCCACTTTTCTCAGAAAAACTTAAGAAAATTCAGTAAGATGAAAAAATTATATTCCTGTTTTATTATTAAATATATACAACATAATCTTATGCATGTTTACTTCTCCTTATCCCCAATAATCATACAGGTAGTCCTCAGCCTATGACCACAAATGTTGCTAAGCAAGATAGTTGTTAAGTGAGTTTTGCCCCATTTTAGGATCTTTCTTGCCACAGTTGTTAAGTGAATCGCTGCAGTTGTTAAGTTAGTAACACGGTTATTAATTGAATCTGACTTCCCCACTGACTTTGCTTGTCAGAAGTTCACAAAAGGTGATCCCATGACCCTGGAACACTACAACCATCATAAATAAGAGTCAGTTGCCAAGCATCCAAATTTTGATCACATGACCATGGGGATGCTGTAACGCTCATAACTGGGAAAAACAGACAAAAATCACTTTTTTCAGTGCTGTTGTAACTTTGAATGGTCACTAAATGAATGGTTGAAAGTCAAGGACTAGCTATATATACTGTAAGTAGGATATTCTCTTGGGTTGTCTCACTGTTTTTCAAGGGTACTGAAGTTGAAAGTCTTCAACCCAAGCTCTCAAAAACCTGCATAGCCCCTTAACCCAACAACACATGTGCATGCACGCGCGCACGCACACACACATATAGATATTCAGAAAGACCCACCCATTAGCAAGTGCTTTTCTGAAATATAAAAGCAAGAGGGCACAGCAGCAAAGGACTGGTATAGTTAGGGAATATAATTTAGATTACCATCGTGTCAAGCCAGCATAAGCACAGATATGCCTAAGGGAATATCCTACTGTATGTGTGTTTATCTGAGAGAAGGGGATATTTCTTTTCAAAAAGTGGAAATAACAGAAGCAGTCTTATGGCAAGTAACAAAAATAGTTTATTCGATTTACCTCAATGTAATGCTATTATAATAATTTTTCATCTATTTATGCCAAAAATATGAACAGCTTCTTGCCGATCACCCCTGGCAAATAAAAATACTAGCAGATAGTCAGATAGGAAAGCTTAATAACAGTGGTTTATTTCATCATTATATCATAAGTGACAAATATAGCTAGGTAAGTAAACATGGTGGCTGAAATTATTAATTTTTTGTAGATTCAATTACAAGACTGAGTATCATCATATTTGCATAGTACACTCTGCTTCTTTAGTCTTTAGACTGTTCCATAGATGGTTTGATTTGTGAAGAGTGTATGCCCTTTAGAAACCCAATATATGCCCCAAAGTCATGTTCCTCAAATAATTGCGGAAACAATCTTCTGAAGGCCCAAAGTTTAATTTTTTTTTTTTGTACATATCAAGCTGGTGCAGGTTTGCAATCCTGAAAGGGAACTGGTATCTTGGATGTACTGCAGAGAAAATAATACATTTTTTAATAGGACTATGGCAGGTGATCTATATAATTTAGTACATTCTAGGAATTGGGACACACCTGTAATCATAGAAACTACAGGAATTGACTGTCACTAAATGTTGTTTTCAAAGTCAATAAATAAAGTATATATAAGATGTCCTTGGCTCTGCAGCTCATATTGAAACTGTACCCACATAAATCACTGCAGAACCACCTGAGTCTCAAATAACATTTTACATTATTTATTATATTTTTCAATTATACTTTAAAATGTCTGCATCATCATAAAATAACATAACAATTAAGGTCAATGGAGTATTTGTCCTCTAATTATATAGTTTGCCTTGAAAAAAAAATGTAGTTTTAACGTAATTTCTCTTCTTTTAGGAATTATTAGAGATTCTGAAACTAGATATAATTTACTGAATCCTACTTTTTTCATTTTTGGCGAGAAAGATCACACCATTTCTCTTGAACAGGTAAACAATTATTTTCAGATTCTAAATAGCTTTATGACTGATATCTCTGCAATACACTTAGAGAATTAGTGGAAATGGGGTATAAGCGTTGCAGGGGATCCTTATTTTCATTTAAGGATCATTCTGAAAAATGAGTCTGCTCTTACTGTAGAATTACCAGTGGGAACATTTACCTAGCAGCAACTAAAGTGGTACTGGAGTCCCAACTGAAAACAACTGCTCATCCATTCTACATTGTGTTTATGTGGAAGAAGGGAATTCCTGCACAGAGGGAGAATCGTTTGAAATCAAATTCATATTTTCCTGTCCACAGGCTTTTCAGCAAGGATAATAATGAGTAGGGTTTTTTTTAATAGGAACAGGATTGTCAGTGACAAAATACATGCTTACAAGCAGAAGATAGCTAAAATGTGAGATTTTCCTAAAAACCTCTCCTGCAATACAAGGTGCAATTACTCCACAGCATTTATTCTACTCGTTGTGTGCTCAGAGGTATTAATTATACAATATCATTCTGTATATGCGCTCCTTTTCCAAGGATTGAAAATTCTTAGGCTGCCCATGCTTGCTGTTCAGAGTCTGGCTTGCTCGAAACAAACAGATTGAAAAAATTATAATGTTTCTGTGGTATAAAGTTTACTAGTAGTCCTCTGATTAGGATCACTCATTCAGCAACCATTCAAAGTTATGGCAGCACCAAACAAGGGGTACTAATGACTGTCCTCAAAATTGTGGGCATTTCAGCATCCCACAGTCACATGAATGCAATTTGGGCAATTGGCAACCAACTTGCAATTACCATGACTGCAGCATCCAGAGGCCACATGATCACCATTTGCAAGCTTCCCTCTTGGATTCCTACAAGCAAAGTCAATGAAGAACTGTTGTTTTTCTCCCCAAAAGTTCCCAAGTAACATGGAGAATGGAGCCATAGTAGCACAGTGATTAGAATGCAGTATTGCAGGCTGACTCTGCCCACAGCCAGGAGTTCGATTCTGATCGGCTCAAGGTTGACTCAGCCTTTCATCCTTCCAAGGTTGGTAAAATGAGGACTCAGATTGTTGGAGGTAACATGCTGACATTTGTAAACTGCTTAGTGAGTGCTGTAAAGCATTGTGGAGCAGTAATAAGTCTAAGTGCTATTGCTACTCTGTAGTACCTGCCTGCCTACACTCTGTAGTGACCCACTTGATCCCCACACTCACTAGTGCTGGCTCAGAGCACCTATTTGCCTACCCAAGCTCTGCAGTGCCTGTCTGTGGTACTCATCCAGCCACAGGTACTCATCACACTCACCCACAGCACCTACCCATACTCCGTAGTGCCTGCCTGCCTACTTGACTGGGACATGGTTTCAGCATCTCTTCCCACAATACAATTATGTGAAGTCCTCATTTAAACCTATACAGTCCTTGCTTAACAATCTCAGCAGGACTGCCAGGATTGCTGATGTGAGATTGTGCTTTATAACCACATTGCTTAGCAGTTATAGTCCCAACTGCCACTGTAATCCAAGGACTATCTGTACTTATCATATAGACTGAGTCCAGAGTGTTGACGTTCCATCATCTTCCTGTTATACGCGGATCCAAAATGCCATAGGATTCTATCTACCTTTTTCAGTTCCAGCTCAGCCTGGCTTCTTGATACATATGTACCCCATACTTCCCAAGTGTTGGAAGAAGGAGAACCACTTCCTGGTTTCTTTTTAAAGCACAATCACTGCTATTCATCATATTTTCATTGCATGAGGGTCCCAAGCTGGCAATTTCATTTGAGGAATTAAATTTAAGAATTCCAAAGTTGACAGAGATCTTTTGGGGCATCTTGTCTAAATGCATTATCACCAGGTGCAGAAAGCATATCACTATTTGGATATGATTAAAAAAAGTCAGAGGTCATAAGATCAATGGTGTTTAAAGTACTATTGCTTAACTTCAGTTCAGGTAGCCTTGACTTTTAAGCAAAATTGTCAAAGAATCCAGGTTATATGCGAACAAATAATTTTAAAAGTGTAATGTTAACATTTACTGTAAATATGTAATATATTTTTTTCTGCTACAGATCTCTTTGCTGGAGAAAAAACTTACAGAATATTGTACAGTAAATTATAAAATTAAAGTATATCCTGGACAAGTTCATGGTTTTGCCCAGTGTAAGCCTGAAGACATGAAGCCTAAAGATGTGCCGTATGCTGAAGAAGCAAGAATGGATTTAATACAATGGTTGAACAGTTACATTATATATTAAAGCAATATATCCCATATTCCACAACTTCCACAACAAAATGTCCTTTATTTGTTTCAAAAAAAGTTATTGTAAAGATTGTAGGGATGCCTATTAGAATCTGAAGAAAGGAAAATGCATTTGAAAGATATGGCAATAATAACCATTAATAGATTCATTATCATATTACTCCATTACTCCTATGAAAAATTATATATACTTGAAGATCTTTCCTACGTTATATACTGTATTATTTTTGTGGAAAAATATTGAGTATTCAGCATTTATACACTTAGCTTTAGGTCTTATTCTATTACCATTATAATATCTGAGCTGCAAATATTCGATTTTCTCTATGTCTTTGCTTGTGCTCCTTGAAGACATACACTTTGTCCTTATAATCTTTCTTCCCTAAGTCCTGCTTTGTGGTAGTTAATCAATGATATCAGAAATATAATTATTTATCCTTGATGCAATATAAAGCATTGCATTCAAAGTTGGAGTCCATCTCAGATTAAAGTTTGTTTAATTCCAAGGCAATATGATTCGATAAATAATACAATCTTTTTTGAAGATGGAGGAGACAATTTTTTTAAAAAGGTGCAAAGTAAAAAATAAGCACTATTTAAAAAAAACACCAAAGGGATGTTTGTAATTTTCGCTCTCTCCAAATAATGGAAAGCTGAGAGTTTTAAAACTAAATTAGGAACACTTGAGCTGGTGATATAATTTGACCTAAAGCTTAAATAATATACTGTTTATCCAAGTAAAAATTATTTTCTCACACTGACTTTGAGAGTTTTTTTTACTACGTTATTAAGATAAGACCCAGACACCACATTGCTTATTAAGCACTTATGAACTGTAAACTTAAAAAAAAATAAAACATATTACAAAAAAGAGAGAATTTTTTTTCATTACCAGGCTGATGGAGGTATAAGCAGCAGTAAATTGTAGAAGTTCATTAAAAGTATGCAGAGATATGAGATATGATCTGACAGCCCATCAATGTAACTTAATCAAGTTCTAACTTTCATTTATTATTTTGCTTAAAAAAAATATCTACTTGTTTGCAGCTTCAATGAAAATTATAAGGAAACATTTCACAAGTAATGTGTGAAAAAAAAACTAAGTAGCAATTAAATCAACCTTAACCATGGTGTGAATAGCCTACTTCCACCTATTTGTCTTCAGAAATGCAAATGCACATATTCCTGGTTGGCAGTTTGTATTCCAAGATATTCCTCACCCATCTAATTTCAGTGCAAATTATATTAAGATTTCCAAGAATCTCTCTTAATCAGGCATGCTTTCTAGAGCCAGCTGAATAGTCTTAGTGACCTGAGGAGAAGTAATTCAATGACTTTGAAGTGGGGCCCATTCAGCTACAGCTTTGATGGCTCTGTAGGCAGAGCTGCATTTGACAGAGAAGAGAACTTCGCAGCTCTGCCTACACAGCCACCAAAGCAGCAGGTGGAGCGCCATAGCTTGGGGAGGGAGGGCACTGAAGTGGGCAGTCGGGCCATTGGCAAGAGCAATGTCTGAGCGGAAAGCGGCCTTGGAACAAGTGGGGCAGGTAAGGAAAGAAATCCTCACTCCCCCTAGAAATTGCCTTTCTTTCCTTACCTGACTTCCAGCCCCGTGCCATTTCTCCTTCACAATCCCCCGCTGCCATCACGTGCAAGGAAATGAAGGTTTTTTTGGGGGAAAAATATCAATCAACCAATTCCAACTTCATCATCTTTCTCTTCTTTCACTGCCCCACTTGTTCTGAGGCCGCTTTCCGTTCAGACGTGTTGCTCTTGCCAATGGCCTGGTCGCCCACTTCAGCGTCCTCCCTCCCAGAGCCTCTGGTGCTTCACCTGCTCTTTTGGTCGGCCTGCCGGCTCCCACCTCAACACTCTGCCCATTGCTGCCCAGCATGGCCACCCCGGGGCTGCAGAGGCTGGCTTGGCATGGGAAGGGCACATTCCCCACCCTCCCGCCACCATGCAGAGTAAGATTGCCATGCCAGCCCCCGTCCAGATGCCCTCGCCTCCCTCAAGCATTTTTTTACTAACCTGCCTTTCAGCTGCATTCCATTTCTCCATTCACTTCTCAGCCTTTGCCACGTGTTTGTGGACTATCAGTTTAAAAAAAAAAAGTTCCATTAGACTTTCTAACTTCTTGAGATCTCACGAGAAGTTAAAAAGTCTGATAGAAGGTTTTTTTTAACCAATAGTCCCACAAACACACAGCGAAGGCTGAGAGGCGAACAGAGAAATGGAATGCAACTGAAAGGCAGGTTAGTAAAAAAATGCTTGGGGAGGCGGGGGGGGGCGTGGCAATCTTATCCTGTGTAGGTATGGACGCAGGTTGCTCATGGACGGGACTGAAGGCCTAGGACTGGGGCGACAGCGCGCGTGCCCACACGTGCCATAGGTTCGCCACCACGGTAATATACACAAGTAAATCTCCCTAATTTTATTCAGCCAGTTTTTATAAAGCTACTTTTATTCAAAAGATATTGTATATTAGAACATCTCAAATTTGGCTTCTAGCAATTATTTCAAAAGGCAAACACATGTAAGAATTAAACAGAACAGCACATGTAGGATTTGAGATTAAATCCCTGTTTAGGATGGAATCAAATGAGGCTTCTTTGGAATGGCTGTCCATTTCTCTTCGTTTGGAGGTATCTTGAAGAAGGATTTGTTACCAATAATGCATCCTTTCAAAATGAAGCAGCTTCCTGTTAATCTTTTGCCACCAAGGACAACTACCAGAGGTTATGAAAGCACAAATTGTGAGCTTCAGGCCAGAATGGAAAAAAACAGCCCACATATTCTTTGCCAGATGGAACTGAGCCCAGACATTGAAGCTGCAATGTCCAAAGCAATATTCATATTTATTTATATCTATATAAGGTTTGAGGATCCAGTGTATCAGGTATCCACAAGTGATCATATGACCAAAGCTCTGCTCTTTTTATACAGGACATACATTGCAATAAAATTTCAATTATGTGATCAGAACCATTGTCTTTTAAACTCACCTACCCGCTTGTATGGACATCCCCATGCATTTGCAAAGTGGCATTTTTGGGGGGAAATAATTAAAATAAGCATACTTTCCTTCCAGAGAATGCATGCCATGTATTTTGGTTTAAAATGTAAAGAAATGTAAAGAAAATAGAGGTCCTTTACAGCTTGGATGTTCTATCTGAACCACAGAATAATAGAGTTGGAAGGAACCTTGGAGGTCTTCTAGTCCAACTCCCTGCTCAATCAGGGAACCCTACCATTTCAGACAAGTGGCTTGTCCAGTCTCTTCTTAACAACCTTTAAAGTTATAAATTATTAGTTCAATATTAGTTCAATCAACCTTTAAGTTCTAATATGTGAATAATCGTTAAGAAAAAGTGATTGTATAATTGTAAAAGTTGATTGTATAACAGCTCAGATTTAAAATAAGACTGCAGTGTTATTTTAAAACCTGGCAACATCAAAATATTGACCATAGTTGTGACAAGCCAGTTTTTTTACTCAATGATTAACATGCACGACAGTGAGGAAACTATAGATTTCTGAATAAACTTCATTAATATTAACACAGTGTGGCATGCCATACAAAAAAGAACACAGCAACCATCCCACAAATGCAGTGGTTGCAGGAATTGAGCTACAATAACCTTATTTCCTCCCAGCAACTCCCCAAAGGCCTCAGCCCTGTCTTAAATCATCATCAAAACTCTTCTCAGATACTCAGAAGTTTTACATCCCAAAATTGTGGTTTCTCCCCCAAAGCTGGGCTGAGGAATAAAGAACCTAATGATTCAAAAGGGTGTGAAATATAAAAGTATGTAATGCATGATAGCCTGGAGTTCATGCAGGAGGAGTTGTTGAAATCCTCCCCATTTGGGGGCTGAGTTATAGCCTGTCAACCTTTGAGCTCTTTTGTAATAAGCAAATCCTTTTGCTTCCTTTTCAGTGGAGCTGCACCAATCGTGGTGAAAGAAGCTGCACCATTCCACAGCAGCAAGCAGACTGCCTTGAACAAACCGTTTCCAGCCCTCTGAAGTTAGATTCAGCATTCTAGGTATGTTGGAATCAAATATGTTCCATTATGTTTTTTTCTGGAGAAAGGTTAAATAGGTAGCGGAAATGCTGATGCCTTACTTTTTCTGCCATATTGAAGAAAAGATAAACAAAAGGATATGGAAAAACTACAGGGGAATTAGTTTCTTAAGACTGCCCAGGAAGGTATTTGGCAGGATTCTGATCAAAAAGGTATGAGAGGTAACAATAAGCAAATTTGGGAAGTGCAATAGATTTCTGCTAGGCAGGAAGTGTGCAGACTAGATTTGCTCTTTAGGAGATCATAACCAAATATATGGAAGGGAGAAAGAAAGTTGACTGTGGGTTGGAAGCATATTATAGTTTCACTTCTAGAATGTTTTGCACTGATGAGTGAAAGACAGCTGCTGAGTGCAGTCAGATATAGAATGTGAGTAAAGAGTATATGAGATAAACTGAATGCTTAAGGGACAGCTAAATTAAGGTCTGTGATATTGCCTTGATATTGTAATGTTTTATGGAGAACCATATAAAGATCCTTATTATGATAGAAATACATTAACAGCAGGTATAAATATTTTGGATATGGATGATGCCTTTTTACTGGTGAAGAGAGATTCCAAATCATTTACAGTGAATGTTAGATAAAATTCATGATACAGTGAGGACTATGGATTTGAAAGATAATATTACAAAGATCAAGAATGTGTGTGACGGGTAATAAAAAGAAAAATTGTTAAATACTCTGTTTGGTCGCGAATGATGACTCGACATGGCGAATTCAATAAGTCTTCCAATGCAAACACAAAACTGAGAGAACAGGCTCGCAGGCCTCTCTTAAAGCGATCAGAGACCCAGACTGCAACATACCAAAGTATCAGGCATTTTCATGCCTTGCGCATGCGCACAAGGCCAGCGCCACTCAGTCTGGTCCCAGGCAGCTTTTGGAATGCCCGGGACCATTGCAACATCCCGAACCTGCTTTTGCAGGCTCAGGACACAACACCCCTCCCCCCTAGATGGAACATGTCTGTGCACCCACATGCATTATCCCTTGGGGAGAGTGTTATAGATTCCAAAAATCAAATGCACTGAATGTGGACTACCTGAGGTTGCCTTCAAGCACAACCCCTTCAACCTGTTCCGGAATAAATGTATCCAAAATTAAATTAAAAAAAAAAAATCTCTTAACCATGGCCCTTGTGATCAGACCCCTTGGAACTTGACAGCAACTTCACAAATTCTCTAAGATATTTGAGTGGACACTTGGCCTGCTGTGACCTCCTAGGAGAGATTTCCTGGCCCCCTTGCTCACCTACCCGGCGAGACAGGCCAATTTGTGGCTGCTTTAAATTTTCTGGGGACCCCGGTGAGATTGCCTGGCCCCCCTGCTCACCTACCAGGCTAGGTAGGCCAGGGCTTTGCTGCCCCAAATACCCAATTGATCTGCCCATCTGCTGGCTGACTGGACCCTCTAAGCCCAAGCCAGCATACCTTGGAGGAGTGGTAGTCCCCAGTTCCACAATGGACCCTTCTTGGGAGCACTGTCCCTCAAACCCAAGGCCAGCAGATGGAGAGTGTTGAGTATTGGGAGTGCCCCAGTACTCTGTGGCCCCCAAGCACGTGCCCAAGGTGCCGGAATCAGGAGTCGCCTCCCTGGCTACCCCCTTCCCTGTTAACCTCCTTCTGGGAGCAATTGCGGAATTGTGCCATCGTCCCTGCTGGAGTTTTTGTTCTCTTGTAGTTTGTGAGTTGTGTGGATACCCATCAGTCTCCCTGTCTGGAGTACTGTCTGTCATGTGTGAATAATGTGGATACCCCTGGTGTGACTCCCTGTCTGGAGTACTTATGAATGTGTGGGATGACCTCTTATCCTGTGACATCCTGTTAGGAGCACTTGAAGAACCTTGGGATGAATCCTGACTAGCTTCAGCATGGGCTAAAGATGGCCTGTCAGGCCTCTGAAACTGACCCTCAGAATGCACATTATAGTCCCCTCCCAGAGAAGAGCCAGAAGTGGAAGGGTGAGAGTCCAGTCTCCAACACAGTTGGTCTATATGTCTGCGCAGAACGCGGCCGTCTCCCAAAGCGACTTCGTAGGAAAGCGGTCCCGAGACCTTGCAGACCACAGATGTGACCGAGAGATAACCAGGCCCGTAGTTCCGTGCCCAGACCGGATCACCCACTTGCAGTCTCCTCGGTGCCCGTGGTTGTGACACCTGTGAAGCCACCCGGTCTGAGTGCAGCCTGTCCAGCTTAGTGATGAGGCGGCGACCCCAGCGGAGTTCTGCAGGACTCTTCCCTGTGGCAGTACAAGGTGTGGTGCGGTATACAAGAAGGAAATCTGCTAACCTGTGATGCCAGTTACCGTAAGTCAGTTTCTTCAGGGCATCCTTGGTGGTTCGCACCATTCGTTCTGCCAGTCCGTTGGATGATGGGTGGAAAGGAGGCAATGTTGCGTGCCAGATCAGATTGGCCTGAAGAAAAGCCTGGAACTCAGAAGAGGTAAATTGAGGGCCATTATCTGAAACCAGAACATCTGGAAGACCATGTGATGCAAAAATTCCTCTCAACACTTGGATGGTCTTGGCAGTAGTAGTGGAGGAAACAGGAACAACCTCTAGCCACTTGGAATGGCTAAACAACAACCAGGAAGAATTGCCCCTGAAAGGGCCCAGCGCAATCTATATGCACCCTAGACCATGGGAATTGAGTTTCCTCCCACCTATGTACTGGTGCCTGAGGCATTTCTGGCTGAGACTGTTGGCACACTTGGCACCCGTGCACCTGGGTCTCGATGGCTTTATCAAGTCCAGGCCACCAAAGATGGCTGCGCACAAGTGCTTTCATCCTGACTATACCAGAATGTCCCTCATGCAGAGAGATCAAGATTCTAGACCTCAATGAGGCAGGGATCACTACCCTGCTACTCCATAACAGGCAACCCTTGAAAGTGGAAAACTCATGCTTCTTGTGCCAGAAACTCTGGAACTCAGTATCAGGGCACTTGTCAGGCCATCCTGACAACACCCATGTCAGCACGCGTGTAAGCGTGTGATCAGTGGCAGTTTCAGCAACCACATCCCTAGCATTGAGGGGAGATTCAGGTAAATCCTGAATAGACAGGATATTAATGGCTGGATCTGGCTCTACTTGATTCAGAGGTAGTTTGCTCAGGCCATTTGCATGACCCATTTCTTTTCCTGGTTTGTGGACTAATGTGAAGTCGTATGTTGACAGGAAAATGAACCATCTCAGCATATGAGGAGAAATGATATGTGGGGTCTGTTTGTTAGTGGTAAACAAACCCAGCAGAAGCTTATGGTCAGTGAAGACCGTGAATTGGCGGCCATATAAGAAATCATGAAATTTCTTAATGCCAGCCACTATGGCCAATGCTTCTTTGTCAATTTGAGCATAATTTCGCTCAGCAGAAGACAAAGTCCTCAAATAATAGGCCACAGGGACCTGTGTCCCATCAACCTTCAGATGGCTAAGTACAGCTCCCACCCCATAAGGAGATGCATCGCAGGCCATGCAAACAGGCAGTTGCTTATTGAAATGTGCTAACATAGCATTAGACGTGAGCAAGGCCTTAACCTCATTGAAACTGTTTTCATGGACTTTAGTCCACTGCGACAGAGCCTGCTTGTCTAAGAGCCTGTGTAATGGCTCTGCCACAGCAGCCTTATGAGGGAGAAAAGCATGGTAAAAATTTAATAGCCCCAAGAAGGCTTGCAGCTCACTCTTAGATTTAGGGCTTGGGGCCTGCTGGATGGCTTGCAATTTAGTTTTAGCAGGGTGAATGCCTTGAGCATCTATTCTGAATCCTAAGAAGTCAGTAGAAGTGACTCTTATCTTACATTTATCCTTCTTTAGTTTAAGGCCTGCTTTTTGAAAATGCAGCAAGACAGCCCTTAATCTCTCAGCTAAATTTTCAGATGACTCCCTAGGAAATAAAAATTCTGAAGAAATATAAATGGGACTAATGATAAATTAGCCAGCAGCAAATTTTCAAAGAAGCAAGTCAGGTAGAATGGGGATTCATAATAAAATTCTACATAATTTGACTGAAAGCTTTGAGATGGAAATTGTTGTGTCCTGAGCCTGCAAAGGCAGGCTCGGGACGTTGCAATGGTCCCGGGCAGCTTGCAACTGCCCGGGACCAGATTGAGTGGCACCGGCTTCGCGCGCATGCGTGAGGTGCGGAGCGCGCCTAAATGTTACCTTTTTGCCCAGGGATGCTATTAAAGGAGTCAGAGAGGCCTGCGAGCCTCAGAGCTGTGACAGAGAGAGAACTACCTTAAATAAAGGGCTGTTGGAATTACAGAATGTGCTGTATTCATTCGCTGTTGACTCAATGAGTCAAAACTGGCAACAAAGGTGGGATGGCTTACAAAAACAAAAAAGAAGAATTGTAAGCTTACCCAAGAGTCCTGGAGAGAGGAAGACGGCGTTAAACTCAGCACCTGGTCTGCCAGTACAGCGTCGCTGGAGGTAAGCTGGCTGATAGACCCCTTCCTAACAGAGAAGCAAGAATGGCAAAGATAGGGAGACTGTCTGAATTCGATGTCACGCACCCAGAAAGATGGGAGTCTTATGTTGCCAGAGTAGAAAATTACTTTAGAGTAAATCAAGTAAGAGAAAATGGCTTGAAGGCCGCTACTTTGCTGTATGTCTGTGGTCAAGATGCATTTGAAATTGCTAAAAATTTGGCAGCCCCTGCTCCTCTTGAATCTGTCACTTATACAGATTTTAAAAAATTATTGAAGGAACATTTTCAGCCCAAGTTGTCTGTTATTGTGTGGAGACACACTTTTGAACAGAGGGATCAAAGAGCTGGTGAATCAGTTAAAGAATACATTGCAGCCTTGAGAAGAGCAGCTAAGCATTGTGATTTTAAAGATTTAGAAGAAAGGTTGAGAGAGCAGTTTGTATGTGGGCTTAGGAACAGAGACTTGCAACAGAGACTCTTTTCAAAGGAGGACATTTCATTCCAAGATGCCTTGAGAGAGGTCACTGCAGAAGAGGCAGCAGGTGGGGCAGTCAAGAACATGAGGTCTATCAGGAACAACCCAGAAGCCATCTCCGTGCACCATGAGGGAGTCCAGGGAAGCTTGGAAGAAGATCCTGAAGATGAGCTGGATTATCTTTACCCAGCCAAAGAAAGAAAGCAGAAGGAAGGCAAAGAAAAGTCTTCAGCTATATCCAAGTGCTTCGGGTGTGGAGGTCGCCACAAGAGGACCGACTGCAGGTTCCGTTCTGCAATCTGTAGAGCATGTGGAAAGCAAGGCCACATAGCAGCTGTGTGTCTGGGCCATCAGAAGGTACAACCCCGAGAAGAATTGCACCTGAAAGGTACCAGGGTCCCCAGCCAAAACAGGGTGGGTTTCTGTGCATCATGTAGAAGCATTTATAGGACAGGCAGCACAGGCCACTTAAAAAGAAACTTTCACTTAAGGTGAAGTTGTAAGGAGTTCCATTGGTTATGGAACTGGACACTGGGTCTGCACTTTCAATTATTTCCATTCACACTTTCAGAAAGATTTGCTCCAGCAGTGGGTTCCAGGACAAGCTTAGGCCATCCAATATAGTCTTAACGGACTTCCAAAATTCCAAGATGTGTGTTAAGGGGGAGGCCACCCTTAATGTACAATACAAGGATTTTGAAGGTCCATTAGATGTATTGGTAGTTGGGGGTGAACGCACGAGTCTCATTGGACTCGATTGGTTTGAGGCCTTGGGAATACAAGTTACAGGGCTTCACAATTTGCAAACATTAGGTCTACAGGAAGTCGGCAAAGAATTTGCAGATGTCTTCAGGCCCCAGCTGGAAGCATACAAAGGCCCCCCATTTTCCTTGAAACTGGACCCTACTGTCACTCCTATTAGAGTAAAAGCAAGGACAGTACCCTTTGCTTTGAAAGGGAAAATTGATGCTGAACTGGACAAATTGATTCAGCAAAGTGTCTTAGAACCTGTTGACTCAAGTCCATGGGAAACTCCCACAGTCACGCCTCTCAAGGCTAATGGGGACATTTGCATCTGTGCAGATTACAAATGCACTCTAAACAAGGCATTGCAACAGCATGCATATCCTGTACCTATGTCAGCCACATTTTGGCCTCCCTCAAAGGGGGGCATGTTTTTGCAAAGCTGGATTTAGCACAGGCTTATCAACAGTTACCTGTTGATGAAGTTGCTGCTGAAGCGCAGACTATTGTAACTCATAGGGGGGCATTCAAAGTCAAAAGACTACAATTTGGAGTAAATGTAGCTCCTGGAATTTTCCAAAGTGTAATGGAAAACACCCTGAGAGGTATACCAGGGGCATGCCCCTGTTTTGATGATGTCATAATAGCAGGAGAATCCACTCAAAATTTAGCTGAGAGACTGAGGGCTGTTCTGCTGCATTTCAGGAAAACAGGCCTCAAGCTTTAAAAAGATAAATGCAAAATTGGAGTGTCTTCTACAGATTTCCTGGGATTCAGAATAGATGCCAAGGGCATTCACCCTGCTGAGTCTAAATTAAAGGCTATACTGCAAGCTCCTAGGCCTAAATCTAAAGCTGAATTACAAGCTTTTCTGGGCCTCTTGAACTTTTACAATGCATTCATACCTAACAAAGCTAATGTAGCTGAGCCACTTCATAGACTCTTAGACAAACAGGCAGTGTGGCAGTGGTCACAGGCACAGGAAGAAAGCTTCAATGAGGTCAAGGCCTTACTTACATCAAATGATGTGCTTGCACATTTTAATGAAACTCTTCCTGTGTGCATCGCTTGTGATGCTTCCCCTTATGGGGTGGGAGCTGTACTCAGCCACTTAAGACCTGATGGAACTCAGGTTCCTGTTGCATATTACTCCAGAACTTTGTCTTCTGCTGAGTGAAACTACGCTCAGATAGATAGAGAAGCCTTGGCCATTGTTGCTGGAATTAAAAAATTCCATGATTTTCTATATGGCAGACACTTCACGGTCTACACTGACCATAAGCCTCTGTTGGGGTTGTTTACTACGAACAAACAAACTCCCCATATCATCTTCCCTCGAATGCTGAGATGGTCTATCTTTCTGTCAGCCTATGACTTTTCCTTAGTTCACAAACCTGGCAAGGAAATGGGCCACGCTGATGGCCTTAGTAGATTACCTTTACAAATGGTAGAGGCTGCCCCTGCCATCAACATTCTTTCCATTCAGGCGTTGCCTGAGTTGCCCTTAAATGCCAGGGATGTGGCTGCTGAATCAGCCATGGATCTCACACTCACTCGTGTATTGTCCTGGGTTTTGTCTGGATGGCCTGAGAGTTGTCCAGGTACTGAGTTTCAGAGTTTCTGGCTCAAGAAGCATGAGTTATCCACTTTTCAGGGTTGTCTGTTGTGGGGCAGCAGAGTTGTTATTCCTATCTCAATGAGACCTAGGGTCTTGGCTTCCCTTCATGAGAGCCATCCTGGCATTGTCAGGATGAAGGCGCTTGCGCACAGCCATTTATGGTGGCCAGGGTTAGACAGGGAGATAGAGGCTCAAGTGCATGGATGCCACTTGTGTCAGCACTCACGCCCGGAAATGCCTCAGGCTCCTGTACATAGATGGGAGGAAACACAGTCACCTTGGTCTAGGGTGCACGTAGATTACACTGGGCCCTTTCAGGGTCAATTCTTCTTGGTCCTTGTTGACAGCTATTCAAAGTGGCTTGAGGTTGTACCTGTCTCTTCCACCACTGCTGCCAAGACCATTCAAGTACTGAGAGGGATTTTTGCTGCACATGGGCTCCCAGATGTCCTGGTGTCTGACAATGGTCCTCAATTCACTTCTTTCGAGTTTCAGGCTTTCTTGCAGGCCAACATGATTCGTCATGCCACCTCTGCACCATTCCACCCTTCTACCAACAGTATGGCTGAATGGATAGTCCGCATCACCAAGGATGCTTTAAAGAAACTGACCTACGGGGACTGGCACCACAGGTTGGCAGACTTTCTTCTTGCTTACCGCACCACACCTTCAACTTCCACTGGGAAGAGCCCAGCTGAACTCCGTTGGGGGCACAAACTGATCACCAAACTTGACAGGTTGCACCCAGACAGACTGCCTCCTAAGGTCACCCAAACCAGGGCACCGCGGTGTCTGCAAGTGGGACCCGGAACTACGGGGCTGGTCAGAGCTGTGATGGAGAGAGAACTACCTTAAATAAAGGGCTGTTGGAATTACAGAATGTGCTGTATTCATTCGCCGTTGACTCGAGGACTCAACAGAAACTGTTGCAGTTAAGACTGAATTGGGGACCAAAAACTAAAAGACTTCACCTGTTAATATTACATAATTTAATAGCAAGTGAGAATGAGATATTTCTGTTACAGCTGGAGGATTTAATGTTTGCATTGGCCTTTGGGCCTGAGCATTGTTGGGGGAAAACATTGAAAAGGGAATTCCTGAATTTCCATCCTATTTGTGACTTACAGTACAAGTTTTCACTCCAGTCTCAAGATGAGGTTTGTTTTCTCTACTCAAGCAGGATACTAGAGTATTTCAGGCTCCAAAATGTATTCTAGCTTTGCAAAGCCAGGTCAAGCAAACATAGATATGTTCAGCAACATTCTATAGGCAAAAGCCCTAAAGGCAAATCAATGTATAGGAAAAACAAAGGTCATCAATGTCTAGGGATATGATTACTACAAGAAAACTCAAAGTCAAAGGTAAGTGGGTCTGATTTGTGTTATGAAATACCTTTGAATAACAGTCAAGCTCACTTCTTCCATGTGGTTCTGACAGAGTATACAATGAAAAACTACTTCCTCTGTAGATGCATATTTCCTATTAAAGTTTGTACTCTATGTCTAGGAGCTCCAATCTATAATACCTATTAATATTAAAATTGCTTAAGATTTTCTACTGCACAGCCTTCATGAGTCTGACGTGCCCGGTAAGTTGAGAGCTAAAAGTGGACCCTTAGATATTTAAGTCTTTACCTTGTTCTCACATGGAAGCAGGTGACTGTCCATTTATGCTGAGAGTTTCTTAGTAGAAGCAGTTTTGTTTTAAGCTGTGCAGAGGTGATCACATTTCTCTACCTCTACCTCTCTATATAGTTTAGTCAGCTAACATTAACCTTCACAAAACTCAGCTTACTTCTATCTGCATTTCTAACAAATAAAGCTATTTTTTAAAAAAAAAATCCTACTTATTGTGGCATCCTTCACTTAATTTTCTTCACACAATATTCAGAAATGATAAATCTTGATCTGTCTCTTTCTCATTAAGACACTCAAAATACAGTACATCTTGTATTACCATAATCCCACGTGACTCAAAGATGATAGTAAGACACAATTGAAAAGTAAATCAGGTTTTGGATGTTTAATTCTAAATACATTACTGTAGCTCTTAAATTATTGGTAAATTAGTGTAATGATCTGTCTCAGGATTTATGTGTAGTTCCATTTTTAAATCTGTAAATTACAGAATATATGCATGCACCTGTCATCTGCAGAGAATAGGATCTACAGACATGCTAAAGAATTGTCTCCCAGATGTTCCTTTACATTTTACAGATGGCAGATAAGACTAAATTTTGTCCATGTGACCTTGGAGATGTGTTTGATTATCAACCTCTGGGACAAGAAGTGTCAATTGAGCATATTAAGGCCTATGTGAAGAAGCCCTCTTCCCAGACTGATGCAGCTGTAATTGTGATTCATGATATATTTGGATGGCAACTCCCAAATACTAGATATATTGCTGATTTGGTTGCTTCCAATGGATACATGTAAGAAATGAACTTTATTTTTTCTTCATCATATTTTTTTTTCCTTTATGTAGTTGTGATTCTTAAATCAAGGTGCCTCCTAATTTATCCATTTATATGTAGTTTGTATGTCCAAGCTGAGATATATATATATATTATATATATATATATATATATATATATATATATATATATATATATATAATATATATATATATATATATATGTAATGGAAAAGATATGTAGAATTATTGCACACCATATGAAATACAACACAATAACAATAATTTGTATATTAATTTACCTGGAGCTGATTTACTTGGTGATTAATAATAATAATAATAATAATAATAATAATAAAAGTTGGAAGGGACCTTTGAGGTATTCTAGTACAACCCTATACCATTTCAGACAAATAGTTGTCCAGTCTCTTCTTAAAAGCGTTCAGTGTTGGAGCATTCACAGCTTCTGAAGGCAGGTTGTTCCACTGATTAATTATTCTAACTGTAAGGAAATTTCTCCTTAGTTCTAGGTTGCTTCTCTCTTTGATTAGTTTCCATCCATTGCTTCTTATCTTGCCTTCAGGTGCTTTAGAGAATAGCTTGACTCCCTCTTCTTTGTGGCAACCCCTGAGATATTGGAACACTGCTATCATGTCCCCCCTTGTCCTTCTCTTCATTAAACTATAAAATAAAGCCTATTTGAAAATTGGCAATAACTTGATTGATTGACTGATTATCAGTTATCAATTCAGTAAGCTAATATTTAGATCAAAGGGCAACTAATACTATGCATGACACTTTATGTAGGATAGGTGTTCACATTTAGAAGCAGATATTATCCACCCTGGCATTTTATCTGTTGGTTATGCTGTTCTTCTAGGACAGGGCTTTTCAACCTTTTCACCCACTGTACCACTTTTAGGATATGGCAACATCCGAGTATCACTAGTCACCTAACAAGGTGTCAAAAACTTGATGATCCCAAAAATAAAAGGAAAAAAGTGATAAAGTGCAGGTAGTCCTTGACTTACAACAGTTTGCTTAGTGACTGTTTGAAATTATAATGGCACTGAAAAAATTGCTCCCCAAATCACAGCCGAGCAAGACACCTGCACACCTGGCAGCACTCTTCCTCTGTCCAAGATTTTCATTGTTGTGAGCATTTCTGTTGAGGATTGGTAGCGGGGGTTGGGTGGGAGTGTTTGGTTTTTATTCCCCCCGTCTGCTGGGTGGTTGCAGCAGATTTTGGTCACTTCACATGATCCTGGGACACTGTGACCATCATAAATATGAATCAGTTGCCAAGCATCTGAATGTAAATCACAAGACCCTGGAGATGCTGCAACATTCCAGCTGATCGGCGCTTCTTCTGGGCTCAGCAGAAGCGCCAGGATCAGCACCGAACTCCAGCTGGAGCCTGGCGCTGATCCTTCTGCTGAACCCTGACAGCCTTCAGCTCCAGCCATCTCTCGCTCAGGCTTGTGCGGTGCTGCCACCGGTTCAGCTCATTCCCCTTCCCCGCTACCACTTTTCTAGGATGCTTGCGTACCACCTGCCAGGTGCCAATGTACCACAGGTGGTACCTGTACCACTGGTTGAAAAGCCTTGCTTGTAGGAGATCTTTGGGATGATTTTCCATACAGAAAATTTTCTCTTTGTATGCACTATAGTAAAATCAAGAATGTTTTTGGCATAGGTTAGTTATGCAACTTATAGGCATGCATCAGCATTCACAGATCAACCACTACACAAATCATGTATTTTAACCTAATGACAATAATATAGTTTCTGCTTCTATTATGAAAGCATGTTGTGAATATGGGATTAGGCTTTATTTATTTATTTGCTAGTCATTCAATTTAAAAGAACTCTCATTGTTTAAGACAGGTTATTGTTCCTTTCTCCCAATGAATCTGTGTAAAAGGGGGGGAATTGTCTGTGTTATAGGTGACTATTAAATAAGAAAGTTTTTAACAAATTATTTTGTATTTATTTTTGTGCAGTACAATTTGTCCAGACTTTTTTAAGGGAGGAGAACCTTGGAAACCATCTGATGATATATCTCAATTAGGTGAATGGCTAAAAACACGAGATCCCAAAAATATAGATAAGTAAGTTTTTATCTTGAAAGGTATTTACTTTTTCTTCTCTCTCTCTCTCTCTCTCTCCTCTCTCTCTCATTCTCTCTCTCTCTCTCTCTCTGTGTAGGATATATAGGGGACAGGTAAGCAGCTGACCCCACTTGATCCTAAATAATATATTCCATTATTGAAACCATTTAGTCACCATATAGGGAAGATAGGTGGCAAAATAAATAAATACATTTCTATCAAACACACACACACACACACACACACACACACACACACACACACAAGCCCTCTTCAGATCCTGCATATTTTAATATATCTTACCAGTATCCTCTACACTTTTTCCAGTCAGTTTCAGCAAACTGTTCTGAAAAATAGTGTTTAAAATATGGTTAAGGTGCTGGCCTAGAAAGCAGGAGACTATGGGTTCTAAGCCTTCCTTAGGCATGAAAGCTGGCTGGGTGACTTGGGGCCAGTCAACTTTTCAGCCCAACCCACCTCACAGCCAATCCATCTCATCTCACCAGCTAGCTAGCTAGACAGATAGATGGATAGATTGATTATAGATGATGTAATAATACCAAAAACAACTGGAGCATCACTTAAGTACCATTGGGATTGACAAAAATCCCCATCAGTCAATTGCAAAAGATTGCTTATAATGAAGCTTGTTCCAAAGAAACAGCTGGCACAAGTATTAAAAGCTGCAAATAGTGTAATATCAAATATAAGAACCAGCTCACTGCAAGAAACAAACCATTGATGTATAGCACAACTGCAAATATAACTGAAGATCTTGGATGCAAAATCAACAAAAAAGGATAAACAATGCATTACCAAAATGAAAGATCAGGTTGGAAAATAAGATCAACATGCTAAGATCAGATTTAAGTAAGTTAGAACATATGAAAGAAGTAGAAGAAGAAGACCAAAAAATAGCTTATCAACAAATGTCACTAAAGACAAGAAAGTTCAAGGGACCATTGGGAAATAATAAAGCAGCAAATAACAACTCTGGTCAAGAAAATCAGATATGATACTCAAGCTGCACACTACAGACAGAATCTCCCATTTCAGTTATATCAGAAATGTTTCTACCAATCCATCAACTGGAGAGAAAGAATTGAAGAAAATCACAAAATATAAAGATCTGAAATAACTGTGGCAAAAGAAAGCAAAAATAATATCAATAATAATGGGTATATTTGGTAAAATCCTAAAACATCTGGAGTATCACTCGAACATCATCAGCATTGGTAAAATCCCCATCAATCAACTGCAAAAGGGAATTGTGCTTGGAAGACCTTACATCGGTACCATCAAGCAACAACATCTGCCTATCCATGGTGGGAAGATTGCGATAGGTAGATAAAAATGCCAATTCCAGTATAAATATTTGATTAACTGTGAAACCAACCATAATATTGTTTTGCATTATGCTAATTCAGGTTTATGTGTTTTCCCCCTCTCAAGATTACTATTTTTCTGGTTGATTTCTTTTGTACCTTAGGGAAATCGATGTAGTCTTGAGATATTTGAAGGAAGAATGTTATGTGACAAGGATAGGCGTCATTGGCTTCTGTTGGGGTGGATCTGCTGTACATCATCTGATGTTGAACTATTGTATATTTACTGCAGGCGTGTCCCTCTATGGTATGTGTTTAATGCAATGGAAGCTGTGCAGATTATCATTTTCAAGAGAGAGATACAGTAGTGGCCAAAATTTGGTTACGTTTCCACCAATTTTTCTTCTAATTTCTTTATAACGGTAGCCTTGTTCACTTAATAATACTATTTTACATCGCTTTCTGGGCAACAAGTCAACTCTTTGCACCATTACTTTAATTTTATTATGTTTTACAAGCTCACTAAATGAAAGAACACAAAAAACCCCAACCAACTTGATAGCGATCACATAAAACATTGACAAATGTCCTCTTCTCAGCATCAATAAATGACATCAATAACTGAATCCTACTGTGATCTGATTGGCTCATTGCCAAGACAAGATGGCACCTGATTGGCTCTCTAAACACTCGTGCTCATTGGCTACAATCAGATGAAGGAAAGCTACGTGATATCAACCTAAGCAAGTTGTGCTTCCTTTTTCTGGTTATTTGGCTATAACGTTTCATAGAATACAGTACAGATAATTGAACAAACTATGTTGCATTACATTCTTGATTAAATTATCTTTCCATTGATATATAATTTTATGGTACTACTCCAAAAAAAAGTGGTGTTATTAGCCATCAAACCTCAAAAATATACTTTTCCCAAAAACTTTCCACAATTTTGGCCACTACTGTAATAAAAAAATAGGTGATACAAATAGGTTTGGATATGGTTCTCTGAGAAATCTTTTAGGGAATATAACCATTTCATATTAGAATTTTTGGATCTTTTTGGATTATTCAGCCATCACTTTAGTAATATATCATTAATGAAAATAAGACATTACCACACATGCAACAAGCCACTGTAATTAATAAGTATGGAAATGTCTCCAATCCTGTTAATTTCAAACGCAAAATTATTGGCAGAGTCAATGTTCACATTCTAAGGCAAGCAGCAATTGAATATCAATCCCAAGTTCTTTCATGTCCCACTTTTTACTCTGACAGGGACATTATGCTGGCCTAGACTAATGGACAATTTTTGCTATGATATTTTAGGGCTCTTCATATAGACAACCTTTTTAACTGAAACAAATACTGTAAATGGCTAATTCGAGGATAATATCTCTGAATTTGAACTGTTTGTATGATATAAAAGGGGTTTTGTGATGCCATTCAGTACTAATATATTTAGTTTTAATATAGCTTTTTGTCAAATATATTTTAGGATCTGTCGGTTTAATGGAGGACAATTTCAATCTGAAAAATCCCACATTTTTCATTGTTGCAGAGAAGGATGAGGTCGTTCCTGTTGACCGGGTAAGATATTGTTCTGGATAGTGAATTTAGAATCACATCTCATATGTACAAATAGTATAACAATCAATTATATCAGTGGGAATTGGTTTATAATTCTCCCCTTTATGGAGTCCTGGCTATTCTGGATGGATGCTGTTAATGATTCTTTCAGATACCTGAGTGACACAAAACATGCCTAAACATACCATTATTGTATATGTTCCAGCAATTTTCCCCTTTTTAAAAGAGTCACTCTTCAACAAGGAGTCTGGAAAGAAAGATTGTTCTGTAAAAGATTTAGGTTGTTTTGGGACTCAGAGGCTAACCCTGTGAGAATCTGCTTGACGGGAGGAAAATGTTGCTTCGTGAATCCAGAAATAATTAATGTTTGGGATTAATGTGAGAAGGCAAATTAAGCCATTCTTTGCAATCCTAGTACAAACCTTAAAATAGCATTATGAATCACAAGATTTTTCATATTTTTAAGATTTAGAATTTTAAAAATTCATATAGGACAAAACTTGAATTGGGTGAGCTTAACTGGGCATATCACAAAGTAATCATGTAACTATATTGGTATACTTTACCAGAATAATTGGTTTCTAGGACTCTGACCACCACCTTGACTCTTTAGCTACACACTCTTTGTGTGGCCATGTATACCCATGTTAATCATCAAAACATATAGTTCGTCCTAAAATGGTACTATAGAACTTGAATCCCAAGATAATGAATTGCAATACATTTCTATTTAATTACTGTACCTGTAAAGATCAGATTATCACAGGAAGTATATAGGTTGAGGACGTAAGTGTCTTAAACTCCCAATGAGATGAGAGAAGATAAGGGGGCTCTGGACATGAATAAGATGAAAATAGTTTTCATACAATAATAAAAGGGAATTTTCTGTTACAGTATATTCAGGTAACAAAGAAGTTGAAAAAGGAATGCAAAGTTGATTTTGAAGTGAAAATATATCCTGGGCAGACACATGGCTTTGTACACCGCAAGAGAGAAGATATTAATCCTCAAGATAAACCTTACATTGAGGAAGCAAGGAGGGACATGTTGGCTTGGCTGTGTAAATATATTTAGTAATAGGTGTACTCAATCAAAATGTGAGAGTTTTCATGAGTAGAAAAAAGTAATGCTAAATGAATCTTTAACATCAAAATGTAAGTTGTGATTACTTAAATGCATAATTCTCTTTGCTATAAGCAAATGTCTACAGCAATAATGAGTCTCAGTTGCTGCTTGGAACAACCTCTTCCCCTAATCCACATACCTGCCAGTGTCAGGCTATATGATTCTTTGTTCTGGCATGCAAACTTGTTTTATACCTTCCTCTCCCGTACCATGCTGTCAAATCAGCAAACAAACCAAGCATGATATTTCAACTTTGGTCATGGTTAGAGAATACAGTGGCCAATTAATATACTGAGGTCTCCCCATAATTATCACATAGGAGCAGTGCTAGAAGGGCATAAGTTTAAGAATTACTCTATTATAGCTTCAAAAAATGGATCTTGATACACTATTGAAAGGCAAAGATTTTAATTTAATATTTTTCAAAAAACAAATTAAGAATTGGTCCTAAAATAAAACAGGGGTCTTTGGGTTATCTGTGATGTACATGTTTAAATTTTTCATAGGACTCCTAGAAGAAAACTATAACTGTATTTTCTATGTGTCCTAACTGTTAAAATATGGAGATATGTTTAATCTGTTTTTCCATGCTGATTCCTTCATTCAATAAAGTTTTACATTTTGATGTCAGTTCAGTGGATAATAAAGGTAGTAATTTTAAAATACTTACTTTACAAAATTTCAAGAATCATGTCAAATTAACATTTTTAATTATGCAAACACAAATTAATAAAAGCTTTCAGATTTTTCAACATCTTTTGTCAAATTCATTAATAAGCCGAAAGAAAAAGGAGTGATGACTGATTTTCATATACATCCCTTTGCTAGTTTGCTATGAGTGCTCCAGTGCTGGTGCTCACTTTTATTTTACTACATTCCTCTGAGCACAGTCCAAAGCCCTGATAGTCAATGCTGTCTTTGAGTGAAGCTTTATGGTTTGGGGTTTTTTTGTTTTTTTTTTGGTCACGCTTGGGCTTAGTATTTCTGCCAGGAAGTGGTTGACTATACCTGTCATAGCCAAGTAGTTAAAGATTAATAAGCTGAGGAATGAAACTTGGCTTGTTATAGTTTAACCTACAAGATATATCCTGTAATGTGCAGAAAACGTAACTCGAGCAACAGGAAGAAGAGCCCTAAACAAGATACTGGGCAGATTAAAAAAATGCAAGTCTCAGACTGAACCCTCTCTAGTTCTCATAAAGGTAAAACCAAGGAAGAGGAAAGTATATTTAGACTTGCAAGATTCCGTTACTATAATCTTATAATAAAAGTAGTATAACATTCAGAATTTTGGTTTCCTATTCTGAGGTGCCTTGAAGGGCTGACATATCTCTAAAGGGTATAGAAAAGGTCCTATTAAATGTTCAGAGAGAAAAACCATCAGAACAATTTATTTCAGCATATTTCATGTCCATGAGTTGCTTAAGGCCTAACTGATTTGTAGGGAAACTACAAATATTAATACATCAAAAAACAGATCTTGGTTCCTTCTGATTCATAATGATACAGTACAACAATTATATGCCTGATTATTCTGTTATTTAAAAGGAATTTTGTCATCCAGCTTATATAGTAAATGTCCTTATTTAATAGAAAATACAGTCCACAAGCAGCTGGGCTTGTAATGCTCTTCTAAAAACCACTTTTTCTTGAAGCATGTAATTTGTTTTTTTCTCATCTGCCATATGCTAAATCAGCATCTTCAATGAGCTATGTACAATGACCATAAGATATTTTTCCTGGTTAGTTACAGATTGCTTAGTCCCATTACAGCATGTGTGACATTTGTGTCTTTTGCGGTACTGCACTTCACTTTGTATTTATTTAAATTGAACTGCATAATATGCCAGCTGACATTCACCAAACTTAATGATGTCCTTTTGGAGATTTTCACAATTACTTTTTTTTCCCATTATCATGAACTGTTACTATTATTTATAGACAGGAACAAGTTCACTGCTTACCTATAAACTCAATACAACCTTTGTCACTTACTGACCTGTGTAAAATTCAGTGTCATAACTGGTAAGTTTGATCATAGTGGGGGGAAAAAAGGAAAGATAACTTGAAATCTCAGGAGACATACATAATACAGGTGAAACTCGAAAAATTAGAATATCGTGCAAAAGTTCATTTATTTCAGTAATGCAACTTAAAAGGTGAAACTAATATATGAGATAGACTCATTACATGCAAAGCAAGATAGTTCAAGCCTTGATTTGTCATAATTGTGTTGATTATGGCTTACAGCTCATGAAAACCCCAAATCCACAATCTCAGAAAATTAGAATATTACATGCAATCAATAAAACAAGGATTGTACATAGAACAATATAAGACCTCTGAAAAATATAAGCATGCATATGTACTCAGTACTTGGTTTGGGCCCCTTTTGCAGCAATTACTGCCTCAATGCGGTGTGGCATGGAAGCTATCAGCCTGTGGCACTGCTGAGGTGTTATGGAAGACCAGGATGCTTCAATAGCAGCCTTCAGCTCTTCTGCATTGTTCGGTCTCATGTCTCTCATCTGTCTCTTGGCAATGCCCCATAGATTCTCTATGGGGTTCAGGTCAGGCGAGTTTGCTGGCCAATCTAGCACAGGAACCCTTTGCAAGTGTTATGGCTTAATTAGCTGATTAGAGTGGGACACTTTGAGCCTAGAATATTGAACCTTTACACAATATTCTGATTTTCTGAGATTGTGGATTTGGGGTTTTCATGAGCTGTAAGCCATAATCATCTCAATTATGACACATCACGGCTTGAACTATTTTGCTTTGCATGTAATGAATCTATCTCATATATTAGTTTCACCTTTTAAGTTGCATTACTGAAATAAATGAACTTTTGCATGATATTTTAATTTTTCGAGTTTCACCTGTATGTATTCAATGTATCAGGAGGCAATTATTAGATAATTCTGTTCTCAGATTTGTGAATTCTAGTTGCAGCTGTACTGCACATATGGAACATACATCAAGTAAATAATATGAAGTGAGAATCTAAAGAAAGGACCACACATATAGAAACATGCACATGTTATCACTGTATAGGAACAGTGATACACATCGCATTCATGAAGTTCAGCAACAGGTAGGTTTTGGATGAGTAAACTGGCAAATGTTAATGCTGAGGAAAAAGAAATGGGGAAAGGTGTTACAAACTGAGAAATTGATCACATTTATAATTAATTGGTCTTAATTATAATTGTGTAAAACGAGCTTTATGAGCCAGTTTCCAGAACCAATTTAAAATGCTATCTCAAATCTTAATTGACGTGGGAAATCACAGCAATTACTGTATAATAGCATGGGAATATGACTGACAGATGGAAGAACATAATCCAAAGTAGTTAAAGCAAAAGATTTTAATAAAATGATTCCCTTGAGTTTATATACAAATTATTTAAAATATATAGTAATACTATGTTATCATAATCACTATAGAATTTAATCCATTCTGTCCTTCCTATTAAATAAAAATGATATCCTTTCAGACCTTCAGTGTTAAATGGTTATAGTTTTTTTTTATATTTTAGAGGACTATAAGCTTTAATTTCCATTTTGTTCAGCAGCTGTATATTTTAAGTATCTTTGGTATATTTTTCCTTATAATTCTTTTAAGTCTTCCCTTTGAAGTAAGGCTTTTTTTTTCCTGAATCCTTGCACTTAACATTTCTTAGCAAAATTTTGAATTTTTTTTCTTTTCCTTCCTTATTACATGTAGAATTTTCATAAATTCCACAGAATAAGCAGTACAAATACAGGTAAACCTGAACTTATAACCATTCATGTATATAAACACCGTGGTGATGCAGTGGTTAGAATGCCGTATTGCAGGCTAATTCATCTCATTGCCAGGAGTTAGATCCTCACCTGCTCAAGGTTGACTCAGCCTTCCATCCTTCCGAGGTCGATAAAACGAGGACTCTAATTGTTGGGGACAATATGCTGACTCTGTAAACTGCTTAGAGAGTACTGTAAAGCACTACAAAGTAATATATAAATCTAAGTATATTGCTATTGGTATTCGTTTGAACTTATCATAGAATTGAAGTTACTTATGACCATAATTTACTTATAACAACCATAGCAAAAAAGGTGATAAAATTGGACACGACCCACTTAACAACCAATTTGCTTAGTAGTGGAAATTCTGGTCTCAATTATAATTGTAAGTTTAGGACTATCTGCAGTTAATAAGTTTGAGAAGTTGGTTTCTGAAATGGGGAAAAGATAGATGGCTGTATGTATATCAGTATTTATTATTCAGCTGTCTTTTGGAAACCGACATATTTCTAGCTATATTGAATAATAGTGGGATAAAAATTGAGATGACATAAAAAAAGAAGTCTAGGAAGACTATGCATTAAATAGAAGAGTTGGCATGTCATTAGAAACAAATAATCAAAAGTAATAATCAACCCACTATAAAAGAGATGAAAGTAGGCAGATAATTATGACCTCTTCAGTAGGGAGCTGATAAGAGTCATTATGACTTTTTGGTTTCCATAGCAGCAGTCCCACATTTATACACTACTTTTACAGTCTTGAACAACCCCTTATTTATGTTTTAGAGATAAATGTTCTAAACTCACTACAGTTCAAAATAATTGTCTTTTATTCGTATTTATGCAGAACATGATTTTCCAAGTGTTTATCTTTGGGTGGCAAATTGCTCTTTTCTGGATCACAAACATTTCACTCACCTTACAGGTTCTGGCTCCTGCATTATCACAGAAATAGAAAGATTACGAAGCTATTTTTAATGGTAATTTTTTAAAAAAAGTTTTGGGAGATTCATGAGGAAAATATTTATATTGTTAAATATATAGTTTTTTCATTGATTGGAGATAGAGGCTGATAGAAACAAAAGCTACAGCATTCTCTTCAGAATTATTTTTTAAAGGAAACTGAAATTATTTATTTGGATGAGAAAGTAACATTAGAATAATCTAAGATCATTGTAAGTTGGAATTGTGTGTAATTTTTGTCAAATAGAAACACTATGGTCTGGTCTTTTTCTGTGGTCGCTCGAGAAATGTGTGATGGGCATGGATTCAGCAATAATTCTTAATTTGCCCATCTGCCCGAATGAAATAAATGAAATCTGCAAGACCATAATACTAATGACAGGTTATTATTGTTTTTTTTAATGAAAAATAGATAAACTTGATTTAAAATAAATATTCATATGCCAGTGCAGCAGGGCAGAAATGCTTTTCTGGAAATAAAATCATCTCATAGTAATGGATAGTCCTAAAAATATGAATTATAAAATCACATTGTATTTTATGAGGATTCTTTGTTTTCCAAGGCCTTGATACATAGCAGATAACTGCAAACAATACTTTATTGTGTCACACACCTTCCCAAAAAATAGATTGTTGCTCTCAGTGTACTTTACCCTTAGTCCTTGCAAGTTGATGCAGACTGGTATATAGCTCTTTAATACATTACCAGGCTTTAAACTGGCATGCACCTTTTTGTCTCCCTTGAAAAGTTCTTGCACTGGCTGAAGTGATGGGCTGCCTCAGTGTAGTTGCTCTTGTTTCTCTGGTTGCTGCAGAGATCCAGGCCAAGCTCCAAATTCTGCTTTTAAGCAGTGTTGCTTTTGAACACTTCAACTTATCTCCCAAACCAAGTTCCATGCAGGAATCAAACCAGGATATGCTACTTACCGTAATTATGATCCTAGTAGTTGACCTCTTGCCTGCCTGGAATAGTAAATTCTAGACGTCACCTTTTGCTTCCTCATCTGCTTTCTTATCTCCTTTTCTCCTAACCTCCCCACCACACATACTGCCTTAACATTCATTCTTGTAAGCTAAGGGGTAGAGGCTGCCTCTGAACATTGACACATTCCTGAAAATATCAGTATGGCTCAATTTGCCAGGCAGCTGAAATGCAGCATGGATGCTTGTGAGTAAACTGTGAGTGAATGACGGAATGAATGAATGAGTCGATCTCTCAAATTTCTGAGGCTGCAAATTTGTACGGCCCTTTGGGAAAAACATGAGCTGCGATGAGCCTTCGGAATGTGAGGGTGGGAAGACTTTCTGCCTGGTTGGCTGCAGCTCCTTTCCTCAAGCATAGACAGCAAGTTCAGCTTCAGTTCCTCAAGCATCTCAGTCATGAATTATTATAGAATAGCTGTTTGTTCTTAGTCTTCTCTCATATTTGCAATGTAGAGATAATAGTGGTCTCTTTTTTAGGTTTTTTGTCAAGATTATAAGGATCAAGCATTTTTTAGTAGTTTCACCGCACACAATACTAATAATTAGTTTGCAACTAATTAGTATAATTATTCTGGCCTTCTGAACATAAATGGGAGTATGCCCTCAGTTGTTCCTTATATATTTATTCAGATTATTTTGCCACCAATTCATTGCTACTAAATGAAGAAATGAATTCTTGGCTACTGATACACCAGAAAATGTGCTTTCTATCTACACCTGTGAAAATATCTGCAAGACATTAATGATTCATTCACTCTTTGAATTCCTCAAAGATTCTTATTTGTTGGTGATATCATCCATATTAGTTTTTTAATTGCAGAATATACTGATATAAGATTTTCTCTTCTGTTAAAAGGTATTTGCTGTTTCATTTATTTTACAGTTGCTTATCATGTGGGTTTTGATAAAACATCTTATAGTAAGAACTCTTGGGGTGAAAGTGATAAGGTGATAAAGAAAGCAATTCATCCTGGTCATATCTTTGGTGGTAAGAATTTCAGATCACTAAAATAATAATTTATTATTCTGTTATCTGCAGAGAATCAAAAACAGAATGACTGATGGGCAAAAAAATCACCGAGAGCAGGAGCATTTTCTGACTTCCTGCTGGCTTCCCCACTGGCTTTGTTTGTGGGAAGTTCTCAATGGGGAAGTCAGTAGGGAAGGTCTTATGTTGCTCGACTTTCCTGTTCATGAACCCTCCATGACATGCACTGCTCCCTTGCTCCATCTTTCAGGCACCCTCTCCCTCACCAGCATCGTTCCTGTTGTGCACCCTGTACACCCTCTCCAACCTTGGCCACATCTCATGCAACCCCCCTCATTTCCTTCTCCACTGAGCAAGAGTCACCTATCTGCTTGCTGGCCTTCTTCCTGCTGACTTTCCCACTCACTTTGTGGGAAGCTGACAAGGACTATTGCCTATCACAATCAAGTTTATATTTCCTGCTGACTTTCCCATTAATTTGTGGGAAACTGTCAAGAACATTGGAAATGATTACATGACAATAGCAACATGGCACTGGCCACAACTTTTCCAAATTTTAATCTCACAGGAGTAATAGATCCAGGACTTTGGATACATTTTGTAAGTTAGCCCATCTGAGGTACCTCAATTAAAAAATTGTTCCCCTATGATGTACTGTTTCATCCAACTGAGGGTTACAAACAAAAAACATAAAGAGTTTTACGTCTGTGTGTGTGTATTTGTATGTGGGTGTGTATATCTATATCTGTATCTATACATATATCCATCCATCCATCTACACACACACACACACACACACACACACAAACATAATTTGACAACTGCAGTCAATAAAATACTAGCCCAATTTAAAAATAGTTTCCAATTATTCCAGAAGTATACTGAACTTAAAAAGGATTCAAGGAAATGTTTTGTATTCAAGTAGATATTTTGAGAAAGAACATTTTCAGAATATATGGAAGAGTTTTAGAATTCACATGGTTTATTTTGAAATTTAAAACATTTTGAATTAAAAATGTTTTATAAATCACAATTACTATCCTTGGACATTCTAAAATAAATATAGCAAAATTGTATTTTTAATAAAAGGGGATTAATGTATGTACTTACGATATCTATAGTAAGACTTTTAGGTTCAACTAAATTTATTAGGATATTTAAAGGACATGGACTATCCACGTACAATCCTACTGAGAGTACTCTAGTGAATTCTGTAATCTTTGTCATCAAGAAAAATCCTTCCTTATAAGCCAACATTCTGCCCATCCCATCATACCCTTTGTTTCCAATATTGGGAAATCTGATGAGGAAATGTTGACATCTATAAACTAAAATGGGGAAATCTGAGAAACCTTATTTATTTCAGATTAAGTCCTAGGAACCTACAAAAGTAACTCCTGAGATGAAACTCAGTGCATCACAATGCATTTGAAATTTAATGATTTTTCCTCAGCTACATATTGAAATTTAATTTTATGATTCTTTAGACTACTCTTAGCATTTGTCTTGTAAAGACAATGTTCTAATGTTTGTAAAACATTAGAAAAAGAAACAGTTAACATGTCTGATTTAGTTTAAGACAATCTGATATTCACTATTAAAGTTTATAAAGATATTCCCTTAAATGTCACAATTGACTTCCTATAGGAGGGGTCCCCGGCCCATGGACTAGCACTGGGCTGCAGCATCCCAGAAACTGGGCCATGCAAACAAATGAAGCCCCATCCATGGGATGCAGGTAGCACCTGAAATCATGCTTCCTCAGGTCCACGGAAAAGCCTCTATCCACAGAACTGGTCCCTGGGGCCCAAAAGATTGTGAGCCGCTGTCCTATAGCGTTTCAGCAGCCTTCATTTTTAACAATTCACAAGCATTTTAAAGTAGATTTTTAAAAAAATCCATCTGAAAATTTGTACTTTATTACAGACTTCTATTTCAGATTTATTCATTTATTACACCAATGAAATTGAAAGCAAGCAGAATGTGCACATTTGTGAATGTAAAGACTGAAATAATGTATTAAAATTAATAATATATTGGTATTTTTTTACTTCATCATTTGTATTATATGAAATGGCATAAAGAATCATTTCCATTGTAATATTCACGTTAGATTATACAGGTCAAAGCACACAGAGCATTAAATAGTCTGAGTGTATGTATGTATATATGTGTGTGTATGTGTATATATATATATGTGTGTGTGTGTGTATGTGTGTGTATGTATGTGTGTGTGTGTGTGTGTATGTATGTATGTATATGTATATGTGTATATATATATATATATATATATATATATATATATATATATATATATGCATGCCACATTCTTGAATTTTATCTGCACTATTTGCATATATAAACTCAGTTGCACCATCCATAATTTTAGGAAAGAACAGTGTGCAAAAACCTGTTCTAAAGACTTCTCCCTCTTAGTTACCATAATTGCACAAACTAAATGAGAAATGAATAAATGAAAAATATAATTTAAAAAACTGAGAGGTCTTCATGAAAATATCACAATTTAGCCAAACCACTAAAAATAAATACCTGTTTAATCCCTTAATATTCACATGGCACTTTTTCACCAAGCAACAGCAGGATCAATCACTTTGAAACCACATCACATAAATAAAAAGTGCTAAGCACTAAAAATGAATAAACCTTTTCTGCATATGTAACTTCTTATAACAAGTTCACATACACAAATATTGCTTTTAAGTTAGTACCATGTGCCTATCAGTTTATGCAGATAAACAATTCTTTCTAGAACAAACAATGAATAGAAATGTGCGTCTACATCCTTCCTCTGTAAAGATACAATTGGTTTATATTGTAGCTTACTTGATAAGCATTGGGTTTCCACATTTATATACATTCCAATAGATCTGTTGTACATTCTTCTTTAGTTTTATTCAAACTTCACATATACTTAGCAGCTCTTTTGCCTATGCCTATAAGCTCTCTAGCAAATGTGGTAACTCATCAACAAATTGAATATAATCTGTCTATACACAGTCCCCTATAGTGCAGGAAATCAACTCATTTACTGGAATGATACTAGCACAACTTCAGTATATTGGTATTGAAATGGAATAGATCATGTTTTGGGTATTTGGAAACAGAAAAATGCTCAAATTTTAGTTATGTTGCCAATAGGTTTCTACCTAACAATAATGTTCTATCATTTCTTTGATTATTAATATTTATGAGAATGCTAGTTTGTACTTTGTCATGGGCTACCTAAATATATATAAGGAAGTAACAAGAATTCATTATAATAGGTGTAAATACATGCCATATTATTTAATTCACCATCTCTGTTGAATTAAATTCAAGCATATTCCTAAATTTAAGATATGACAATTTCTCATGTTACAATTTTCAAGCTATAAAAATGCTTATTCATGTTCCTCTTTGAATGCCATATGCTAAATAAATAAACAAATCTTCATTGAGAAATAAACCAGAAATTAATATATTTGCAAAGTATTAATGAACACAAGCTATAATCCAGAAAAAGTCAGGATATCCTACATGCAGTAAGATGTCACAGATATTTTGTGGAAAACAGGCTAACAATTTATAAAATCAAGGTAACTAACTTACCTTTCATATAACATTCTTCCACACCAAGGTGGCAGCCTGATAACACACTTTTGACATCAGAAGTTTCCCACACAGGGATGATTAAACAGAGAAGATATTAAGGAAATTGAAAGCTCTCCAGAAACAAAATGTTGTTGACAACCTTCCACTACTGCTTCATTCATAATTGCCCATAATTTCTTTATATGCTAAGAATTGCTAATTTAAACAAAGTAGCATTATCACCATAGTCCAACATAATCATATATGCTACTGTTAACTGAAGAAAAAAAACCCCACCAAATTCTCACTCTGAATGTATAAATTTACAAAATGAATATTCTCCTAACCATACAAGGGATAGAAAATCTATGGCTCTCCAGTACTTCCTTTACTGCTGAGTATGCTGCCTTGAGCTGCTAGGAATTGTAGTCATATTAGAAGAGCCACAAAATTAATTCCTTACTGTACAGTCACAATCTGAAAGGATCTAGCATTTAAAAGAAAGAGTGATGAAAAAGGCCATCAAAGTTTAGAAATAAACTGTGCCATTTTCTTAGATCAACAATTCTATTGTTACTAACATCATGAATCTGAAACACTTATAGGACTATTTTGTGTATATTGTGATTTTAACTTTAGTGTTTTAGCAGTTTATCTAAATTTACAAATATAATCAGACTTCTCACATACTTTATTAATAATCACTGTTATGTGTCTGCTGAAAAATTTTATACTAGTTCCTTTTTAACGTTTTTCCCTCACATATTTATGCCTTCAAGAGAGGAAGAATAGGTCATGCTTACTGGTACTACTCCTGATCCTTGAGATCCACAAACGACAAAGATGGGAATCTACGTTGCACCAGGAATTCCTTACATACCATTGACTAACCATTCAATGGCTTACATGAGAAGCTGACTGTAGATGCACATATATCATTGTGACCTGATCCCATTTAAATTATTCAATCACAAATGGTTATAATATTCTATCTTGCCTTACATAAAAATGATGAACCATTTTTTTCCTCTGCTGTGTGCATGATGAACTTCAAATATATAAAACAATATATTTTGACAAAAATGATCCTGAACACATTTGTAGCTTCACTTCCAATTTTCAACAGCATAATTCCAGGTTAATCTCATCAGTCTTGTACATCAAAATAGTCAATAACTGTCTCTTCTTTGAACCGTCTCTCTGTGCTGCTATTCCCAGGTCTGAAAGTTAAAGCAAAAGATGAAAAGAATTTAGTAAAAAGTTTGTGGGTAAGAAAAATACAATTATGATTTTCTTTTTCCGGGACTTAATGCAACAACACTTTCTTTTGTTTGGCCTTCAGAATATTTCTTATTCTAAAAACTCATTTATTAATGCCGTCTTCCTTTATCACAATCCATTTTCTTCCATTGCAAAGTGATTATCATACCTAAAATAAAAATATTACTCCAAAAAAATACATTCTTACTCTATTTCAGATATATATTCTATAAATCAATCCATATCTCTAAAAAGCTTTTTTGACCCATTAAGTAAAATTTAAATCCCATCAAAGTAATTATCATACCTAAAACAAACATATTGTTCCAAAAGATACCTTCTTACTATATTTCACATATATGTTCTATTTCTTATCCTAATAACTCTTTATTTAAAACCTTTTACCGTATATTCCGGTGTATAAGGCGACTGGGCGTATAAAACGACCCCCAACTTTTGAGATTTTCAGGGTTTAGAAAGTCATCTTATACGCCAGAAAATATAGTACAATATTGAATTTCTGTTTATAGATGAGCACAATAGGAGCTCCTTTGCTGCTAGAAAGCTTTGTCCTCTAGTGCTTATTTCTGTAAAAAAAAAAATAGGGCTGGCCACTAGGGGGCAGATTGGTTTTAAATTCAGAGAACAGCTACCCGTATATTCCTGCGTATAAGACGACCCCTGACATTTGAGAAGATTTTCAGAGTTTAGAAAGTCGTCTTATACACCGGAAAATACAGTACTTATTACAATTCCAAACTATAATCTAGTCAATAATTCATCTGTTAGTATTAAATCAGTCAAAATCTCTAAAACCCTTTTTAATCCATTAAATAAATTTTTTTGTCTCATTTTTGAATCTAACTCTGGCTTTTTTTTTTGTGCCAAACAGGTTTCCATAAAAGAGTCTCTATATCATTAAATCTCAGTGTTTGATTAGGAGTGTTTATCAACAGTTCAATCTGGTCGTACTTCTCTTCTCCTTCTTCCAGTATCGTTTGAGTAGTATAATCAGTTTTATTCAATGTTGTGGTTACTAGTTGGTTATCCACGTTATCACAGTTTTCAATACCTCGTGTTTGCAAATCATTTCCTGTTGCTTTTGGCATTACAAGTATTTTAATTAAAGTCATTCTTTGGTCGTCAAAGTTCTCAATGAGTTGTACGTAGGATTGTGTAATGTCCTCTTCTGTGTTGATTTGTTCCTCTTCTGTTGTTTTTTGACTTATGGAGTAGTCAACTGGCGTCTGGAAATCTGTTTGAAGTTTTGGGGCAAGGGCTTTTATTCTGGAATTCACTTGCTCAGTAGCTTCAAAATTTTTTTCCAGTATAAGTTTATAGTTAAGTTGTGGGTGAGGTTCCTCCATCTCATTAAATTGTGTGTGTTGTTGCATATAGGCCTCTTTGAAGTTGATCAGTTCCTCCTCTATTATTCCTTGGCCAATAAGTTGATCAGTTAAAATTTGAGGTTCAATCTGTAGTTCTGGAATATCATCTTTGGTATTCATCCTAGAGTTCATTTGCTCCGTAATCTCCAAGATTTTTTCCAATATAAGCTTATAGTTAAGCTGTGGGTAAAATTCCTCCATTTCAGTGTTGAAATAATCTTTTAGTCTTTTAGTGGAGGCTCTGTTTACTAACAATCAGCCAATATCCACCTCCACAGTTTCTAGTAGACAGTTTCACCACCCAGCTGTTTCAAATCCTTTATCTTTTCCCTTTTATAATAATTTGAAAGTCAAACCCAGCCTCAAAATCAAAGAGGAAATACAATTGCAGTGTCAGCTTTCACCACAAGATGTTCCCAGTAGTCTGTTAAATCTTTTTTCCAGATTCCAATACAGTTTTATCCAGTTAGGAAAGTAAAAAAAAAAAAAAAACAATATTCTCCAGCTTAATAAATAGATAGAGTAATAAAGAGTAGAGTAATAAAGTTCTATAGTAGGAATTTTTTCAGGACCCCAGAGTATTCAAAAATAAAAATAGTCAGTAAAAATTAATTATTTTTTCTTTGTTTCCAGAGCTCTTTTTCCCCAATAAACAGACACCGCTCTCTCAAAGTAGGAAAATAATTCCCAGCTTTTCACTGGGAGATAGTTAGGAGTCCTTCTCATCGGTAGTTGCCCCTCCAGGGCAACTTTCTACCCTGTTAAGGGTCTACCGGAGAAAGGAAACTGGCGACCGCCAGAGCCGCGATCTGGAACCGGAAGTCCCATTATCCACTTCTTTTGTTTTCATTCATTCATGTAGCTTTTCATTATTCCTTTCGTTCCACCATTTATCACCCCCATCACCACTGGTTTGCCTCCTCTTTTCAAAATGACATCCACAAAAGAAGGAAAGCCATCCTTTGTATTACAGAAATATCTGATCAAAATAAATGTGAGGATAAGGTGAAAAGAAGATACCACAATGAACTTTCTTCAAGTTTTCTGCTTTGAGAAATAGATCCTTCCAACTTTCTGTTTTGCCTTTTAATTAACTTTGAGAATTCTGAGGCTCTTCCACTTATATATTATACAAATTTAAATGATAACCATAACAACAATTAAAATACAACATACTATGAAATTCTAAATTTCTTTTGATGAAAATTCTTATGATGAAAATACAGCTTGATTCTTAATTCTCATCTTCTGGTTCAAACTTGGCTTTTTACTATGCCAGCTTAGCTATAATAAAGTTTCAAATTTAATCTCAAATGATTGATGATAAAAAAATCTGTGGGAAAAACACTTTTTACACTAGCATTGTGGTCATCTCTTTTCATTCTTATTGGAATGAAGTGGATACCTACTAGGCAGGTTACCAATGAATACATTTATGCCTAATCTCAGATAAACTATCACTAAAAATATATTACATCAACCCAGATATTTAAAAGAAATGATACTTACTTTTCTGATTGTTTGTGATGAGGAATAGGTGGGGGAGGCCTGGTCTGTTTCTCCTTCGTAAGTACTGATGTCAGAGTAACTGTTGGACAAACTGATTTCCCTCTACAGATTAAAAAAAACATGAAACAGTTACTTTCTGCATGTTTATATGCAGTACCTATTCATCTACTTGCATTTGTATGCTTTCGAACTGCTAGATGGGTAGGAGCTGGGACAAATGTTGGGAGCTCACTCCGTCTCGCAGTGCTTGGGTCTCGAACTCCGGAGCTATAAACTTTTCAGTCTAAGACTTAGCATCCTAACCACTGAGCCACCATGTCTCCCTTATCTACAGAAAGAAAACCTTACTATTAAAGAGCTTTGTTATATGATGCCCTAAACCAATGGTGGCAAACCTATGGCACGCATGCCAGAGGCGGCACTCGGAGCCCTCTCTTTGGACACACGTGCCATTGCCCCAGCCTCACCTCCCCCCACAACTCCCTCACCAGCAGCCCCCCTGGAGGAGAGTCGCTCCCAAGCTTGGCCCACATGGAGCAGTGCAGTCAAGGACATGGCAGCCAGGCAGCGTAGACAAGACTCTGCCCTCATGCCTCATCCCGCACAGTTGATGATGTGGGGCGTGGGCAGAGGGTGTGGTCACCATGGCGCTGCTGGGCTGCCTGGGCGATCTGCGGTGGGCTCTGGAGGCGGTGAGTGGCCCTGCGGGCAGGTGGGGTAGGGGCAGAGCAGGGGTGGGGCAGGGGGTGGAGCAGGGCCAGTGCACTTGGTCTCTAAAAGGTTCGCCATCACTGCCCTAAACTACCCTTCTTATTGAATTACTGTGACTCCTATTTTGAATTACAGGAATTTTGTAGATATGGAGATAAGCATTTTTTAATAGCTCTCTGGAGTAAATAGATTTTCAGGTTAGATTAATGCTTTCATTAAATCACCCAATTTGCTAGGAGTTAAAAAAATACACTCATGCCATATAGGAGTATTAGTGACAAACATCATATATGTTGAGGTATATAAACCGGCTTTTCTTAAACCCCCCCCCCCCCGCGCATCTTTGGACTACAGAGACTCAGGGGAATGACCCTATGTAATTCATGATATTTATGTGGATTATTATTTTGTTTCAAATTATATTTTAATCAAATTATTACAATGTTCCTGTATATAAAGAGAAACTATTTAATCAAGGACATTTTCAATGAAGAAGTGATCATGGGAATACATCTTTCCTAAACACAAATATATTAAATTCCTCGCACACAAAGAATACTTAAAATGTTTGCACAATATGAACGTAAAATCAAATTGGTTCAAAAACAGAACATAAAAATTACATCATTTATTGGAAGATAGTAAATTTGCCATTTATAACAAGAAAACAGAACAACATACTTCACCGCACTGATAACAACATTGCGCTTTGGTTCGTTATCATAGCTCACACTCTCAATGCCGTAAACCTGAGCAAGTTCGTGGATGATTCGACGGTGTTCTCGGTTCATGGGTGGAAAACAGTGACTCTTCTTTGTGTGCTTGCTCTGCATTGGTGAGATATAATATTTTGATGAAGTTTGGAGAAGACTGAGCCATACCATCAATGTTTGCTTTGTGCATGAATTGGGCAATGATTTTAAGTGTAGCTAATTCCTTGGGGTAACTATTTACTGAACAAAAAGTATCTGTGATTAAGTCTCAGATGATTTTTTTAATTTGTATTATATCCATTTTATGCAGCTGTTTATATTCTTACAATAAACAATTTTATAATTGAACAGAGCTGAAATAAAAGCCCATACTTTAAAGTATTAAACTTGAAAACATTGCTGGTTGGTGTTTCACACAAACATCTCCACTCTGAACTGAAATCAAGAAATATGATATCACTTTTATACAAGAAACTTGAGCCCTGAAATCAGAAGGATTCAAGTCTTTTATTTTAAGAGCAACCTCAATTCCTATAATGAACATTCTTGTGGTGGTCTTTGTATATTAACTGGTTTGAAGTTTGCAATCCATTAATTCTGCTTTACTTGTTTGTCTTACAGTTCCATATCTCTGAACCCATACGTGAATTACGATACATTTTATTATTTAACATCTATATTCCTCCTCAGCTGCTCATGTTCCATACTGAATGACATCTGGAACATCTGAATTCTCTATTCTGAAGGAGCACATTGCTCCTGCAAATCTCAAATGAAGCCAAACAACAAATCTTTACTTGCTATTATTATGATTTAATAGCATCCTTCCTTGTTATGAGGGAATATTCCTCCTCGAAGTTCCAAAGAGTTTGGAATAAACTAAGGAGCTGGAAACTATTCCAAATGACAGTTAAATGTGATTTTTATATATGGAATAATTCTGTCATGGGTAGTTGTGACAAAGAGCTCACCAACTGAAAACGGAATGATTGATAAACATTTTTAAAGGTTTCATCTGATTTGACACGCATTGTAATTTTCTTTCTATTTGCAGATGTTTCAATAATGACCATATTCTAGTGATCATCAGACTGTTAGTTTGTGGCCCTGACCATAACCAGAGATTCTTGATTCGTATTATTCATCTGTAAAAGGGCATGTGTTCTTGCAGTTTCTATGGGACCAGATTTAGAGTTTAAAATTAGAAACTTCATTTGTGAATGATTATCTATTAATATAATACAGGTAGTCCTCGAGTTATGAATGCAATGGAGCCTGCCAATTCCATTTGTAACTCGAGGATTCGTTGGAGTGAATCACGTACCTTGAACGAGATCACTCCATTTTTATTTGCTAATTGAATGCGCGGGTCGCACATAAGGTATCTCAGGATGGGGAAGGCCATGGGGGATCTAGTGATGGAACAGGCCATCCGCTTAAGACCACCCAAGGCTTCCTCTGGCGCACTGAGACACATGCAACTGCTTCCCCACCATCCTGCTGTGCTGGGTCATTTACCTTGTGAGGATCTGTCTCCTCTCTGCCACTGTTTCTTCGTTGATTTCTCTTCCAGCATCCAACTGACTTGCAAATGCTTTTCACGAAGTGAGAGTGAAATGTTCTGGGCACCATGATCTCACTCAGGCCGCAAGATCATGGCACCCAGAAGCTTCCAGTCTCTGTGTAAAAAGTTTGCAAGCTGACAGGACTCTCTGAGGCAGCAAAATGGTGCTGCCTCAAAGCGTCCTATCAGCTTGCAAATGCTTTTTGCATGCCGAGAGTGAAATGTCCTGGTCGCTGTGATCTTGTGGCCTGAAGTCCTGCAATATCATAGCGCCCAGAAGCTTCCAGTCTCCACACAAAAAGTTTGCAAATCGACGCGACTCTTTGAGGCAGTGCGATTTCACTGCCTCAAAGAATCACGTTGACTTGCAAACTTTTTGTGCAGAGACTGGAAGATCAGACAGCCCAAAGCATTTCACTCTTGGCGTGAAAAGCATTTGCAAGCCGACAGGACACTTTGAGGCAGTGTGATTTCAAACTTTTTACGTGGAGACTGGAAGCTTCAGGGCACTGTGATCTTGCGGCCTGAAATCCCGTGAGATCATAGCGCCCAGAACAATTCACTCTTGGCACATGAAAAGCATTTGCAAGCCAATTAGATGCTGGAAGAGAAATCGTCAAAGAAACTGCAGCATAAATGAGACAGCTTCACAAGGTAAGTGATCCGGAGCAGAAAGATGGGAGAAGGAAAGCAATTGTGGGGGCAATAGGTAGGGTGAATTTGTCTCTGTGGTCATTCATAAGGGCGAACGACTGCCGTGGTGCTGCAACATTTATAATTTTGTGATTGTGTCGTAAACAATGGGGCGCTTATTGCGTAATTTCCAATGGGCACTAAGTGAACTGTCGTAACTCAGGAATTACCTGTAGTTAATGATTTCAAATAAATAAAATAGGAAGTCTATTGCTCATTACAAAAACTGGACTCAAAGCAAAACTTCAAATTTTAGTTTAATCAAGAATGTCACACACAAAAAAAAGTTATGAAAAACTGTAAGGTATATAGAGCTTCACGTTGCAGTATTTCTTGAAGCAGCAATCTTGAGAAATAAAAATTATGAAATACTTCTAAAAAAGCAGCAGCTTAAAAAAATGTGAAAAGAAACATTTCCTCTTCATTCTGGCACTTTATTTTGCCTTTTCTTTCTGAAGATTCTCTTGATAGGTTTAATATTTTAATTCAGTGACACTATCATGCCATTCTCTTCCTACTCTTCTATGCTCCTACATACTGGAAAGAACAAATAAAGAGATTGCTCCCTAATGACCAAATTCTCTCAGTGTTTTCCAGATTAGGGAGGGTCCTTTTTGCAACACTTCCTCTATCTCCATTCTTTCTGTGGCTGAGATCTTTTTTAGGACAGTTGTCTCACTTGCAGCACTTCCTGTTATCTCCCAAGGTTATTCTGAGAGCCCATTACACCTTACTGCATTTCTAATTATTTACTTAGTGCAGAGATTGACTAAATATGCTGGGCTGCAACCAACAAAATTAGAAAGCAGATTCAATGGTACTACTTTACAGGAACATCTTTATCCATGCCACAGGATTCTCTTCTGTCTTTTTTTTTTTTAACTTACCTTGTTGCAAACATTTAATTATATTACTTTTATCTAAATACTGCAGAAAGCCAAATGATGAAAAATCTGTTTTTTTCCTGCTCACAGGATATCAACTACAACTTCTAGGAATATCACAAAATTTGTGCAACTGCTATTGCAATCTGTCACAAGATGGTTTAGATTACGATAGTATATTTAACTGTCCATGGTAAACATGTTGACTGTGTTACTGTCTGTTCCCTAAAAAATGTAATCTATAGCACTGGGTTTAATTGCTTTCTGCCTATATTACTGTATTGGTTTCGATACAAGATTTAAGACTCTTATGTACTTGGAAATGAAAATGTTTTCTACATTACCAACCTTATTGACTGCTTCTATAAGAACTTTCATTTCTTTCTCAACTTCACTGACAAACTTTAAATCTTTTCTGCAGCAGAAAAGAAATAATAATTAGGACAAGAACAACAGTTCTGTAACTAAAATTTTTTCTTTCAACCTAACTTAAGCTCCCCCCACCCCCAGCATAAACTGGGTATATCATCAAAGGTTTCCGATTTCCCATGAATTTCATTTTGTTTCTTAGAGAAGGAAATTTATTCTGGTTTTTAAACTCTGAGATTGTAATTCCATATATTTAAAAAATGTTTTTAAAAATGAAAGTATAGCGTCCCCAAACCTGTGAAGATATAGTAGGAAAAATTTATCCTTTTGATATTTTATAAGTGTTACAACAAGCTGATCAACAATTTACAATGTCTTTGCTAATGTTGAATACACTTATGCACTGTGGACTGTGCATGTATGTCATTAGAATGACCAGTGACTGATTATGTGCCACCAAATTGGTGCTGACTGTTAGTGGCCATGAACATTTTCTCCATGATGATCTCTCCACAACCTAGTCCTTCAGGTCTTCCAACAGCGTACTCATTGCCAGTGCAATTGAGTTCATCCACCTTACTGCAGGTTGTCTTCTTCTCTTTCCTTCCACTTTCCCAATTTTACAGACTTCCCAAGAGAGCTGGATTGTTGCATTATGTGGTTAAAGCACGATAAGTGAGTATACTGTGCTGATACATTTGTTTCCTTGACTATCCATAGTATTGTCAGAAGTCATTTCCAGCATTAATGTTCTTTCTATCCCGCTTCAAAGTCCAGCATCCACACCCATAGGCTGTCACAAGAAGACTGTAACCCTGCTCCATTCTGTTGTTTGTAGGTATAGAAACATAGCAGCATCAAAGCCTTCAAAGCTATCTTATCAAGTGCTAGTTTGGGATCTATTTCTTGACTGTTGGCTTTTATTGTTCATAGTTGCTCCTAAAAGTGAAATGTGATCCACCACTTCAGAATATTTATTGTTAAATTTAAGACTGGTTTTATACCTGTTGCTTGGTCTTTTTAATAAGAGTAAGATAACTTTATCTTAATGCCTTAGTTTTTTTTTTAATTGTGCTCCTTGATTTTCATTTGCTAGAACTAGAACTTCAAAATCATTTGAATTCTCAGCTATAAAGAAACATTGTCAGTGTAGCACCGGTTATTGATGCTTCCTACAGTTTCAAACTAGCTTCATTTAAAATATATTCAACATTTAGGAAGAATAAATAATGGGATTATATATGTCCCAGTCTCTCTTTTTCATCAACTTGGGGTTTTACCATGCTCTATCTAGACTGGTTTCCTGGTCTGTGTATAGCTTTTGCATGAGGGCAATGAGATTTCTGGACTTCCCATTTTTCTAAGTATGGTCCACACAATCAAAAACCTTTCTATAATCAATGGAACACATACTGCCTCTTTCTGGTATTTTTTTTCCTAGGCAGTTGGGATGATCTTTACACCTTTAATGATTTTGTTGGGATTATATACTGTACTCCTGGCCTACATTCTTAGCATTCTTTGCTTATTCCTCCCAGGAATACCCTATCACTACGGGTAATCCTTGTTTAGCAAATTATTATTCATTATTATTTATGAGACTTATATACCGCTTTTAAGTGCAAGCACTCTCTAAGCGGTGTACACCAGTAAGCAATGTATATATATATTTACATTGCCCCCAACAATCTGGGTCCTCATTTTACCTACCCCGGAAGGATGGAAGGCTGAGTCAACCTTGAGCCAGTGAGATTTGAACCGCTGACCTGCTGAACACAGTCAGCTAAAGTGGCCTGCAGTACTGCACTCTAACTGCTGCGCCACTTCGGCTCATATGCCTTATATAAATGCCTTATACAGCAGCCACAATTATGATGATGATGAAAAAGTAACTTTGAAATCAATCTTCACATTTACAACCTTTGTAGGTCTGTAAGCTGAAGTAAGACATAAGCAGTTGCAACTTCACCTAGAGACTTCGCTTAACAACCAAATTGCTGGTCCCAATTGTATTAGCTAAACAAAGACTACCTGTACCACAGCAGGACCTGCAGGAGACAATGGTGTATAGACTGTAAAGATATAACAGAATAACAACCAGCAGACTTTTTGTGTCTGCAGGCCAAATTATTTCTCACAGCAGAACTTTTGATTCAAATGCATGTTATATGAACCATAAATAAAATAGTAGGAATAATATAAATGGCAACAGAAATATATAGATAGGAGTATTTCTGAGAAGATGGGTGGGTTAGAAATAGGAATTATAAATAAACAAACAGATAAATATCTGATTCTGTTTCTGTCTAGCCTGAAGTACAAAATAAGAAATAAATAGATATAAATATTTAATAAATATATATAAATATATTTCCATTAAACCAAATTTAGATACTGAAAGAGAACTGACTGAAAAGAAAGAAAGTAAAAAAGAAAAAAAAGCAAGTACAGAAAAATTCCCAACTGCATTGTCCAAATGTCCCTCAGCCACGCTTTTCCATGCAACAGGAGAAACCATCTCTTAGCATTGGTCATCGTATATACTTTTGATTCTGAAAATTCCTCCAACTTTAATATAAACTTTCTTAGAAAAACAATGGTTATAAAAACTGATGGAGCTAGCAGAGATGGCTAAACTGACCGTACTGATTAAAAAAAAAAAATACGAAGACTTGTATTGCCAAGTGGAAACCGCTTCTAGATTTTGTGCTTGAGGTGGAAAAAAATGAAATTTGATTGTGGGCTTTACCAATTAGATAGATTTGATGTTATTGAAGTGGCTAGTTTATATTATAAAAGTTTATAATGGCTAGTTTATATTATAAAATGGCTAGTTTATATTATAAAAGTAAAAAGTTGAGGTTTGAAGTTGATACTCTATTGAACTAAAAAAAGTCGGAAGTCAATACCTTTCCCCCCTTTTTTTCCCCTCCCTTATCTCACTTCTCTACTCCCTTTTCCCTTCCCCATCTTTCCTGCTATTTACTTTGTATTTTGATTGTATTGTATATTATAAACTAATAAAACTTTTTTTTTAAAAAAAGAAAAACATTCAAAGAAATTTCCGAATCATGTGAGGGAAAAGGTCACACACCAAGACAAATGGAAAAAAAAACAAAACTCCTCTAGTAACAAAACAATTCAAATAATTGTCAGATTTTAATATCTTCACAAAGGTCAACACAATGCCAGATTATGTGAGGAAAATTACGTGACACAGAAACCTATGAAAAATAATGGTGCATACCTTCCATCCTCTTTCAACGTATCACTGTACTTGGGTGCAGAGACACGAACATTGAATGGATCAGAAGTGTCATCTATGTGAAGAGCCTCAGCAAACCGTCTAATAATAAATAAATATTTAATGTTACCCAATCTAGCAATAGCCAAATCCCAAATTTAAATTTATTGTAGGAGGTTATCTATTTCCTTCCAGTCACATACACATCACATAGCTTATTGCATCAGAATCAATAAAGCAATTTATCTACCTGTTTCTTTCAAGAGCCAAGCATTCTTCATCACACTGCAACCTAAATGAACAATGAACACAGACATAGGTTTATTTGAAAGCGCTACTGCATTTATGCACAAAGAAAGAATCTTTCACACAACAGGAACTTAAATTTATCATGTCTGGCCCAGCACTATGCCAGACAGGAATGCAATTGACAATCTCAAGTTAGCAACAATAATGGATTAAACAGAACTGGAATATTACAAAATAAGTTCTGCAGGCATGCCTCCAAGCCAAAATTGCTATTTAAGAATCACATTTAATTACTTTATTATCTGTCTATCTTTCCATTTCAAACATTAAGGTGATATAACAATTTCAATTATACATAATGAAACAAAATCAGTTAAAAACATATCAATAAGTTGCATCCATCAACTACAATGTAACTAATATGTACTCTAGCAAGCAGCATAAAAGCCAAACTCCAACGGAATTTTAAAAGTCTTCCCCCACTGATTCATGATTTAGTACCTGGTTTGCTTCATTTCTTTTTTGGTAATCAATCTGCTTATCTCTACTGAATCTCCAAGTTGTGGATCGGTTAACCTAGAAGCAATTGATATTGCAGCTATTCTGCAAAAAAAAAAAAAATAATAATAAAGAGAATATTTTATGAAACATAAACAATTTTTTAAAAGAAACTACAAAATTTATTATGTGTGCTAAGGGCAAAGGCAGAATGTACACTGAAATTTCAGAAATCTTTGCTACTTTGGACAGAATTATTGTTTCAATCACAGGCAGAGGGATAATATAGCCTATGAATGCAACTTTGGCATCAATTCTGCAAATTGAAAAACTCAAACTAATATCTAATACATGCACTTGTGATCTTAACTACATTATCATATTACTTTTCTTAACAGGTTTTAGTGTTAGATTTCAAGAATATCAGAACTTAATTTTTTTCACTGAAATTGTAATTTAAAAATTAGATAATTATATTTAGTCAACTATTCAAAAATTTGCTATTGAGCTCATATAAAGATATGTAAAGTGATGTTCTCTGGCTGGCTCTCAGTTAATCCAGACTGAGTCCCTAGTTATACATCTGCTGAGTTAACAAAATTTCATTTTGATGTATGCCGATTGGTGTACTTTCAAAGTGACAATAAAGTTATTATTATTATTAACAGCATTTGCCAGTAAAATTTATTCTTTCACCTGTGCCCCACACATATACACAAACACACACCCTCCTTTATGAGAAATGAGTGATGGGAATTCCACATATATATATATACATATATATATATATACATATATATATATACATATATATATATACATATACATACATATACATACATACATACATACATACATACATACATACATATATATATATATATATATATATAGCGTGAATAATATAAATTTTAAATATTAGCAACTTCACACAGAGCCAAAATTATTTCTGGCACTAGAAACACCAGTCTGCTGCAGTAGAATGTTAAATATCTCCCAGGAGATGTGCATGTGCATGCAGTATATATTACACAGCCATCCAATTTGGAGCGAGAAAAATCATTATAGACATGTTCAATGTGAACCAAGGGAGTAAAATTTGTTGAGCAGTACTATCTATGACAGCTAGATTAATTGGTACTATATGAATACATTCAGAAGGAAATGAAATTACAGCTGCACAAGATTTTATTCTTCTGCTTCTATGCAATTTAAAAAAAATGCAGTAGTCATTGCCTCAACATACCTATGATATGTACTTGCTGCTTCTGAGCAAATCATAGATTCTTTTTTTCTTCCACACTCACACTGAAGTTCAACCTATAATATCAGAAAAACAGTATTAGTATCACAGAAATTTAACATCTTAATTGCTAAGCAGCAACAAAGGGCACATTTATTGACCGGAACGAAATGGACTCTTTTGTTAATTTCAAGACAGCTTAGTTTTCCTATGTCATAATTATGACACTAAACAATTCTGATTATTTGCTAAAATTTATATTGAGTGGACTAGAGGAATTTTAAGGCAAAATTTATAAGATGTTATGCATCTTAATCATCTTGCAATGAGAAAGACTCAACAAACTGCATTACCAAAAGTGTTGGGGCAGCTATATCCAGAGACCTGTACTTTGAAGAGTGCTTCAGGCCTCTCTATTCTCCGCTTCTTTTTAACACATACATGAAACCAATGAGGAAAGCCAAAGCAAGGGTTTACCCATCAGGAATATTGTAGTAATATCCAACTATATATCATGGTGCCAGGCCAAACAGGTTCTATAGTAAATTTACTGTGTTCCTAGAAGCCATTAGAGTCTGGATCGGAAAGTAGGGATTGAGACTTAATCCCTTCAAGACAGAGGATCTTTGTGGTTATGACTAAACAATTTTATTTTATTTATTTTATTTTTATTTATTAAATTTGTTTGATGTTCATCTTGCTGCAAGGTGACTCTGGGAGGCTTACAACAGTAAAAGCAATAAAACCATACAGACACTTATATCTAACTACAATAGAAATACGAATTCCAAGAGAAATTCATCTTTGATTGCCCCATTCTGAGGTAGTTTGCAACTGAGTCTTCCTCAATTCATTCAAAATCTTATAAAGCTGTAGGTTGGGTTATTTATGAGAACATATTCTCACATATTCATCCATTCAATCTAGTTGAAAAAGGTAAAAAAAAAAACAGGTACTGTTTGAAAACGCTGGCAAATCAGGTTTAGTAATTGGCATTTTTTATCACCACTCCCTACTTTGAAATTCCCTTTCCACAAAGATCTGATCTGTTTCTTCACAGGAAGAGGGCATGGTATGACTGAACAGCTGAATTTGGTGGATGCATGTTTATGTACATTTTCTTTTGTATAATTTTGACACTGATTTGGTTTATTTAATGGGTAGATTTATACATTCTTTTTTAATTTATTTGCTTTTTTGCTTTTGCTTAGTGATATTTCTGATACAGTTAGCCACCAGAGGCTTTGGAAATGGACAGTATATAAAGAAAATAAACTATGGAAAAGGTGGCCTAAGTAGTTTGGATGTCAACTTTCTTAGGCTATCTTAGATCATTTTGTCAGTTTAAGCCCAATATCAATCTACTTCAATATAAATTAAATAAAATATTAAGAAATATTAGGATGAAGGGAAAACTTTAATGAGATTTGAGCAATTAGTTTAGCATCTCTTTTAGATAAATAAACAATACAATTTGGAACCTTGAAATACAGTGAGGGAAAAAGTTATTTGATCCCCTGCTGATTTTGTACATTTGCCCACTGACAAAGAAATGATCAGTCTATAATTGTAATGGTAGGTTTATTTTAACAGTGAGAGACAGAATAACAACAAAAATGCAGAAAAACGCATTTCAATAAAGTTATAAATTGATTTGCATTTTAATGAGTGAAATAAATATTTGACCCCTTCGCAAAACATGATTTAGTTGTTGATGGCAAAACCCTTGTTGGCAATCACAGAGGTCAGACATTTCCTGTAGCTGGCCACCAAGTTTACACACATCTCAGGAGGGATTTTGTCCCACTCCTCTTTGCAGATCCTCTCCAAGTCATTAAGGTTTCAAGGCTGATGTTTGGCAGCTCGAACCTTCAGCTCTCTCCAGATTTTCTATAGGATTAAGGTCTAGAGGCTGGTTAGGCCCCTCCAGGACCTTAATGTGCTTCTTCTTGAGCCATTCCTTTGTTGCCTTGGCCATGTGAATACTCATCCATGACCCATTTTCAATGCCCTGGCTGAGGGAAGGAGGTTCTCACCCAAGATTTAATGGTACATGGCCCCATCCATTGTCCCTCTGATGCACTGAAATTGTCCTGTCCCCTTAGCAGAAAAACACCCCCAAAGCATGTTTCCACCTCCATGTTTGACGGTGGGGATGGTGTTCTTGGGGTCATAGGCAGCATTCCTTCTCCTCCAAACACAGTGAGTTGACTTGATGCCAAAAAGCTTGATTTTGGTCTCATCTGACCACAACACTTTCACCCAGTTCTCCTCTGAATCATTCAGATGTTCATTGGTAAACTTCAGACGGGCCTGTACATGTGCTTTCTTGAGCAGGGGGACCTTGCAGGTACTGCAGGATTTCAGTCCTTCATGGTGTAGTGTGTTACCAATTGTTTTCTTGGTAACTATGGTCCCAGCCGTCTTGAGATCATTGACCAGATTCTCCCATATAGTTCTGGGCTGATTCCTCACTGTCCTCATGATCACTGAAACTCCATGAGGTGAGATCTTGCATGGAGCTCCAGACTGAGGAGGATTGACAGTTATTTTATGTTTCTTCCATTTGCAAATAATTGCACCAACTGTTGTCAGCCTTGTGTAGGTCTACAATCTTGTCCCTGACATCCTTGGACAACTCTTGGATCTTGGCCATGGTGGAGAGTTTGGAATCTGATTGACTGCTTCTGTAGACAGGTGTCTTTTATACAGGTAACAAGCCTAGATTAGGAGCACTCCCTTTAAGAGAGTGCTCCTAATCTCAGCTCGTTACCTGTATAAAAGACACCTGGGAGCCAGAAATCTTGCTGATTGATAGGGGATCACATACTTATTTCACTCATTAACATGCAAATCAATTTATAATTTTATTGAAATGCGTTTTTCTGGATTTTTGTTGTTGTTATTCTGTCTCTCACTGATAAATCTACCTTTACAATTATAGACTGATCATTTCTTTGTCAGTGGGCAAATGTACAAAATCAACAGGGATTCAATCACTTTCCCCTCACTGTACACATAGCAAATATTTCAACAAAAAATGTAACAAAGCAGTATTTATCTGAAATACTGTACTGAAGTGACATCTGTGCTTGAGAGGTGTAATGAATTGTCACAGCCACCTACCTTTGAACGGCAAGAAGTTGTAGGACAAGGTAAAGATGGATGGCATGGAGACATACATGGATGATTACAGTGAAGTCTAAGAATAGTGCATGGCTGTCTGCACTCTTCATCTATGAGGCACTCCCCCTTGTGACAGATCCTTTTACATTTGTGCATTCCACATTTTAACATTCGATCACAGCAAAGACCACAAGAAATATCAGTGAGGTAACAAGGAATATTGCTCCGTAACTGAAATAGAAAAAAAAAAGCAAAGAGATGGATGCCACCTAAATTAGAAAGAAAGTAGTTTAACATGTCAACTTGACTGAAATCTCTAGCAGTCATTATGGAAGCATATATGCCCAAACCAAGGTTGCTGAATCAGTTCATAACAAACTATTTGAAATTTCAGATTACTTTTTTGTAGCGAGATATGCTGCAGTAAGATAAACTCATCTATTTTTTTCTTTTCTTTTCTTCTTCTTTTTATTAAATCAAAGATAACAATAAAATAAACCTATCTAAAAAGTTTATTGCAGAGCTGCACAGAGTTGTTTTTGCGTATCTCAAAAAGAAGTAGGGCAATGCTATGTATGAGGAAAGTGAAAATTTATCACATTTGTAGCTGTGGTTTCATTGACTATTTGAGACTATATTAGGTTTAGGTTTTAATTGAACAGCCAATTAAATACATTCAAAAATGGAGTTTTGATTGTTTATACCTGAAATATTAATTATAGCTCATCTAAAAATTAACTATTAAATATTTTACTTTCATCATTACTTACATTTTATAAATTGTACAATTTTCAGGAAGAAATTAGGAATGAAAAATTTTCTCTCCGTATCATAAGGCATATATTAGAAAAAAGGAAAAAATAATAAAATTTATCCCTAACAAAGGTAAAATACAATATTCACTTACTTCATGCCTTCCCATACACCATTTCTGAACAAGGTATGTACATGGTGGACATTTCTCTTCACTATGACAGGAATGATAAACTATATATACAGAAAAAGGAAATATAAACACAGGAATGCTTTCCAATAACACCTAATGCATTTTAATATGTTATTTCAGCATTCTATTTCCATATTCTACTATTGAAGTATAAGTGTAAGCCAATTTTATGTTTGAATTTACTGTATAAAAACTTCATGAATGTATGAAGTTGCAATCCTATCCAAACTGTGTTTCTTTTTTAATTAAGTCAGCAACCATCCTAACAGTTGAAAAATACTCAGAAAACTTTTCCAACAATAATCTTCATAAAACTAAACAAACATGTCCAAGTATCCAAGTATAAGTATAACAAATTAGCCATAATGTACACATTATCTGTCAGGTATTAAAGAAAAATAAAAACATTCAGAACCATATGGATCCTAAAAACAAAACAAAACTGAAAATCTGTCACACTTGATCGTGATCCAAAAAGCAAAGGATGGCAGTCCTTTATTAGCAAATAAAATCTAAACTGGGGTTTCAGAACAGGCTTAATTTCTCTATTGGAAATTGTGGCATTGTTTTCAATTAGAACATGCTCTGTGGCTTCTCCAAAAGAAACTAGTTCAAAAAGACATTTCCACTTTTCTATCAACAGTTCTTGAATTTCTAGTAAAACATCTAACACAATGCCCTTACCTAGTCTAATCAAATTGCACTGATTTGTTCAATAATCTGTGGTAAGACTTGTGCAGCTGAAATTAAACTACTGGATATGACATTCACACAGAGATGAAAATGGGGCTTCGAAAGTAATAGAAGCTTTCTGCTAGCAGAATGACAGCACTGGTTATAAATTGTGATTTCAAAGGCAATTTCAATTTCAACAATCCTAGAATGTTACTCTAATATTTCTGAAATAATCTGATTAAATTATTTTGTTCCCTACACCACACATATGAAAATGTTTTGTACCTTTAGCAAATAAAAAACACTTTAAATGTATACTTTACCTGGATGATCACATTCATGAGGCCTAGTACATGATTTTTTACATTCTGGTGGTCGAGTACCACAAGGTACTGGGGGATAAATCACTGATTCACCACAATAACAAGTTAATTCCTCAAAACCTAGAGGAAAACAAAGGTAAAATAAATTACTTCTCAATATTAATAGGGATATGCAGTATAGATAGTCCTTGATAAAAGAGCCCAAAATGTCTGTTAAGTGAGACATTTGTTAAGTGAGTTTTGCCCCATTTTATGACATTTCTTGCCACAATTGTTAAGTGAATCAATGAAGTTGTTAAGCTAGTAAGCTGTTTGTTAAATGAATCTGGTTTCCCCATTGATTTTGCTTGTCAGAAGATCACAAACGATGATCACTCGACCCCAGGACACAGCAACCATCATAAATATGAACCAGTTGCCAAGCATCTGAATTTTGATCACATGACCATGGGGATGCTACAAAGGTTGTAACTGTGAAAAACAGTCATAAGTCACTTTATTCAGTGCCATTGTAACTTTGAATGCTCACTAAATGAACTGTTGTAAGTCGAGGACTACCTATACTTCTGATGTGGTGCCGTGGTGGCGCAGTAGTTAGAATGCAGTATTGCAGGCTAACTCTCCCCATTGCCAGGAGTTTGATCCTGACTGGCTCAAAGTTGACTCAGCCTTCCACCCTTCTGACATCGGTAAAATGAGGACCCAGATTGTTGGGGGTAATATGCTGGCCTTATAAACTGCTTAGAGAGTGCTGTAAAGCACTGTAAAGTGGCATATACGTCTAAGTGCTATTGCTAATGGTATGTGATATCCAAAAGATGCTTTGGAAAGCCTTGTAGTGCAAAAGTAGTACACCCTGCTCCTTAGTTAGTGTAGAATCTAAGATAAATAATTGAAATGGATTTAGATAATTAGGAATCATGAATACGTGCAGTTCTACACTCAATAACAACTCAAGCACTGTGCCCAGAAAAAAGTAGTCTTGCAATCAACCATTATTAAAACAGTCTGGGTTCTGAGGTTTTGCTATGAGTGGCATTCTGACTTCATTAAGGTATTTTTATAGGTGTAACAGTGAGCAAGACTACAATCTAAATGTAATAGGGGAGGACAGTGCATTCAATAAGAAAACTCCCAAGGAAACAAACTATAAATAGCAGGCACCTAAACATAAATAGATGCCTAAAGCAAATGCCACAGGGCTTAGTCACTAACCTTCATTGGATTATGCATAAAGTACTAAATCATCAAAAGTGTGTTATTCTAAAATAAACTGACAACCTACAGACAATCATGATGAATGCTTACTGGTCTGCCAACACTTTTGACAATTGCCACGGTGACAAGGTTCCTCACATCTGTGGATACCACAATTCAGTTTACGTCCACAAATCAAAGAGCATTTGTGCTCCTTATCCTAAAAAAAATAAAAATAAAAAATAAATTATATAATCAGGAACTAAAAAATGACAAATAATTAGAACTAGACATATAAAATTCTAAATAAGTATCCGGTCAAAAGCATTGGCACATACCTGTCTTCTCCCAATAATGATAGTTGAAAAGTAGTATTTTACAATGAAAATTTGGAATAATATACTGAGATTTTTTTATCCTTTCAAAATAAATTTCTAGCACTACAAGCAAATTGTTTTACCCAGTATCAAAAGGGAAAAATCAAGTGCCAGAAAGCCTTTATATAAAAACTTCAACACTTTGAGGAAGCCTTCTTTAGCTATCACGTCCTTCTTATCAGAAGATGCAAACTGTGGAACAGGGATACTTTAATACACACAGAAAGAGATGTAACATATACAATCCTTCAGATTGGTAAGGATTGCCAGAGCCCAAATTGGATTTTCAATGGGAATGCACTCTCAAGAACAAGATGAATCTTGCAGAGACTCATTTTCAATGTATTAATCTTAATACTGACCATTACAACAAAGGACAGATTATGAAGAAATCTTTAGGTTTGTTACACAAGGTTAGACAAACCTAATTTGGAGCAATATTCTGTTACAGCAATTGAAAAATATTTACCAAGTCATTATATAAATAGGCCAGAACTGCATTTCTATACTGTGTGGCATTTCCAATACCAAAATGCTGACGAGAGAGAACAAAGCAGTCAATCACTTACTGTGAAAAGTTTGTAATTTTTTATTGATAGTCACCCAAATTTGCCCTAACCTGGAATTTAATCTGAGGCAGAACGTAATGATCTATAGCAGTGATGGCAAACCTTTTAGAGACCGAGCGCCCAAACTGCAACCCAAAACCCACTTATGCATCGTCAGGTGCCGGGTGGGTGTGGCCCATTGGGTGGGCGTAGCTACGGTGGGAACAGCAGACTGGGTGGGACTAAAAAGTTCAATCAATTCCAACTTTGCAAGATCATTTTTTTCCCGCGAGAAGTTGAAATTGACTGATTGATTGAACCTTTTTTTTTTTTGTACACAGTGGCGGAGGCCTAAAGCGAAAGGTTTTATAAAACCCAGCTGAAGGCCTACGATGGGGCGACGGCGTGCGTGCCCAGAGAGAGGGCTCTAAGTGCCGCCTCTGGCACCCGTGCCATAGGTTCGCCACCACGGATCTATAGTATACCTTGTTAACCTGGCGTTTTTTCAGTTTGTGAATGTCAAGCATATGGATCAAGATTGGTGTGATTAATGCTACCATATGTTTGCTTGATCACTGCCCCTCCAAGTTGATTAAATCAATTAGAGAGAACCGGGGCTATGATTAAAGAAAGTATTAATGCTTTTTTGTATTTTTCCCCATGAAAAAGAGGCAGTCAGAAAACTAATATTATATAAGACAGTCTTCCCTTGATTCAAAGTGAAACAATCAGTTGATCTCAAATGACTAAGATACTAACTAGTCTTCTAGAAAATGATAGGCATCTGAAGACACATCTGAAAGATAGTAATTATGTGCATCTATTTCACTTATATCTTTAGTTAAAATATGAGACTAAAATTGCTCTGATCATCTTCACTGATCCATGCAAGAAACCAAATGCTCTTGAACTCTCAAATGTTATCATTACTACATTGTGATAGCCTTGTTTATCACTTAACAGAACTAGAAATTGGCAGCCCTGTTTTATAGTGATAGCTCCAGTCCTACATGTTGGACTGTGACCATGAGGTAATCTATTAGGAAATCAGGTTCTGAAATTTACAAGGTTCTGGATAGAGTTGCATCCCGCCTCCCCAGGCAAAAAAAAATAAAACTGCCATTAAGAAGTGTTCCTTAATCCTAGTTGTTCTGGATTTCCAGTAGATGGAACTGGGAAGAAATGTGTCCAAACAATTATACCTAAGATACTAGTTGTTACCATTACAGATAGTTCTCATTTAGCAACCATAATTGGGCCAGGCAACTCCATTGCTAAGGGAAGTGGTTGCTAAGTAGGAAATCATGTGACTGCAACTGTGCTTTCCTTTACTTCACTCTGCCTTTCAGAATGTTCATCCAGTAGAACTGGACTAGCTGGTTAGAAACTGACAAGACTAAACACTTTTATATTTTCCATTTTTTTAAATAATAATTTTTATTGAAATTTAAAAACACAAAATGAAAAACTAATACAAACTAAGTCTATTCCCCGTTGTGTGCTAATAGCTCTACTAGGGTGGGGAGAAGTGGGTCAGGCACAGTATAGATTATTTATATAAATTGTTGGGGGAGGGGGGAAGGTTCAACTATGCCCCACTCTCCAAGTGAAGAGATTGGAGAGCAAAAGATTGCAAGAGACTAAAGGTAGTCCTCAATTTATGACCAGTTGCTTAGTGACAGGTCAAAGCTATGACCAACCCAAAAAAAGGGACTTATGACCTGCATTTGAAGTTCTGATGGTTAGGCAAACTTTGGGAACTTGGAGACCTGGCCGCATTTAAGGATGTATGCAGCGTCCAGTCATGTGACTACATTTACAATGGTTTTGCCAAAAACTAACATTTCCATTTTGGGGCACAACTGTGTCCATAGTAAAACACTGGTTTGCTTAATAGCCACAGTGCCTGCTGAACAACTACTGCAGCAACTGCCACAAAAAAGGTCATTAAATCACACATTTTATGACCATTATGACATACTACTATAATAGGAAGGCTCCATTATAGCCCTATGTCAAGGACTACCTATAAGTAGACATAATGTTGGTTGGGCTGTTTGCATTCAGTGTTGGCACTAGTGTATTGCTTTCAATGTATATGCCCCATTGTGAGACTGCTTGCTCTCTTGCAATCCCTTCTTTTGCTATCTCATAAGGGGGGGGGGGGAACAACAGGTTAGACATAGGACAACACATATTACTGTAATGTGAATCTGCTTACTCTTACAATCCCTTCCTTTGCTATCTCTCAAAGGGGGGAAAAAGGATACCAATAAGTTAGGCAAACACATTACTGTAATGACAATCACATGCCTGAGAGATATTGTGAAGGCCTTAAAGGTGGGCAGTGATTATTTTTCAGCATCATTGTAACTTCAAGTGATTGCTGAACAAGGCGTTCGATAAACAAGGACTACTTGTACTACATTTATCAGCTTTGATGAACATGCCTTTGTTATTGTCAGGTCCAAGTCTAAAGACTATAAAGTGAGATCAAATTGAGTCCAATCTTTTATTTGCTTATATGTAATGGACAGAATCTAGCCAAACTAAAGTTAAAATCTTCTAGCCTACTAGACATATACTGAGAGATTGTAGAATGGGGATATTTTGAACTATTCTCCCCTCCCATCCAGGGGACTGTGCAGTCTCTTAATTTGGACCTGACTAGACAGCTAGGAAGAACCTCTGAAAATCTGTGTTTGATCCTATGCTTTCTGATTTTAGGAAAGGAGTCAAAACAGTTTAGTAACACTTTTGCTTGAGTAGAAATAATGAATAATAACATTAAATATTTCTATTACATTGCAACTGTTTATTGGTTTTTTGTCAGTTATCTTGAATAGTCACTTGATAAAAACCAGAAGTCAAAATATACTCATCAATAATAACAATAAGGAAACTATTTCCAATTCATGTCTTCAACCAATTCAGTTTCAGTCACTAAAAACTAAAAAATGATTTCTTCAACTGATTATTAATGAAATTCAGGATGATAATGCATTCTGGTTATTGGTCAATTTTGCTAGATCCATACAATTAAAATAACAATGTAATTATACTGACACAATTCTTCCTTTCACACATTCATGAACTTACCACACAACATGTTTCATTACATTTGTGTCGTCCACACGACAATTTCTTGTTGCATCTTTTGTCACATAAGAATGGAACTTTAACTTAAAAAAAGAAAATGTTTAAATTATTATTATAAATTGACAGTTACTTAATGTAATTTAAGTAAATGTTTTATGCTCCCCATTATTAGATATATTTAGCCACTGCAAAACCTTTATAATCAAAAGGAAAATAAATAACACTTGCTAACTTCAGAATTCAAAAAGCTTTTTTTAAAAAAATACTGAAAATGTTGAAAAATACATTTCAGTATATTTATTTTGTTGCTTATTCAACATATAATAGAAAGAGAAAAGCTAGAAATTGATTAATAGAAAGAGAAAAGCTAGAAATTGATTAATAGTAATTGCATAGGCTATGTGGGCCTTAAACTTTTAATGGCCAGTAGCCAAAAGTTTCTGTCTATATTATAGCATATAATATTTATTATATGCTAGTATATGATGTTAAAATTATTTACCTTGATTTTTGAGAGAGGCACATGGAACTTCCTAAAAAAGAAAATAAATTGTAAATATTTATAATATCATTCTGATATTCAAGGAAAATAAAGCAGTATGTTGCAATGTGCACTTCAGAGCCTTTTTAATTTGTTTGCAAAGAACAAAAGGTATTCTTTACAGCCAGCTTAACTGTTGCAAAATTCTCTATATTAAAAAATGTTACTGATTCTACAAGGAGTCAGCAAAGTATAGGAAATAGGAAAGTATGCATTTTCTTAATTGAACTGAAACTCACATTTAGAAATCTGAGAAATAGATCATATTTGAATGACTTACAGATTAAATATGACATATACAGTGGATATAGAAAGTCTACACCTGTTAAAATGCTAAGTTTTCAAGATGTAAAAAAAATCAGATCAAGATAGATCACTTCAGACTTCTTTTCACCTTTAATGTAACATATAAACTGTATAATTCAGTTGAAAAACAAACTGATATCTTTTAGAGGAAAAAATAACAATAAAAAATGAATAATTTGGTTGCATGCATATTCACACTCTCTTGTAAGCAGAGATGTGATTGCATTCAGAATCAACCAATCACATTCAAACAGATGATAGTGGTCAATGCACACTTGCCATCAACTAAAGTGACTCTGTTCTAGTAGGATTTTTCTGACATTGACTCAGTAAAAGCCATGATCTACAAAGAGCTTACAAAGCATCCAAGGGACCTCATTATTGGTAGGTAGCAGTCAGGAGACTTGTATTGGATATTGGTGAAAACATCAACAAGTGGAGAAAACATAGCACATCAGTGACATTTACCAAGAACTGAATGTCCCTCCAAAATTGATGAAAAAAAGAAGAAAATTGGTTCAAGACGTTGCCAAGAGACCTACAACAACATTAAAGGAGCTATAGGAATTTCTGACAAGTACTGGTTGCGTACTATGTGTGACAACAATCTCCTATATTCTTCATATGTCTGCGCCACCCAGAAAGTGCTGTAAAGCACTATGAGGCAGTATATAAATACTATTGCTCTTGCCAACAGTCTTTGATGCTATGGTTAATTTTGCTTATCAGTTTTATTGACTCTATTTTCATTGGTCAATGACCAAAATAAAGTTTCTATTTACTTTTACGAGTTATCAAGGTACAAAAATACAAGGAAAATCTTAATTTTGCAAACCCTTAATTAAGAACCTTAAGATGCAATATTTCCATTTAGATATCACCCCCAAATAGATACATTGAATACAATATAGTTCAGACAAGGAGCTTAAAAATAAAATGAAACTTAGCCTACAATTATCTTATTTGTGGCAATTTGTATAATTTGTGAAATGATATTAAGAGAAATTATGCAAATTGCCACATTGATGTAATTTTAAATTTGGAAAATTTCCTCAAATAATCCATTAATCATACACACACACAGCCTTTTGGATCAAATTGCTAAACAGTGTTGCAATGAATAATTAGAAAAGCAATTAATGTTTCATAAATATATTGGAGAAGACACAAAACACAAAAGATTTTACAAGATAAGATTTAAGAATAATCTTGTGCATGAAACGTAGATAGACATAGCAGATTTTATTATCTGCATTTGTAAGGTTTTCATTTTCAACATTCTTATTTTTTATTACCTTTAAATTTAAGGCACATCTGCAGTAGACCTTTGATGTGCGAGAACACTGCCCACATTCGCCTTCATGACAGAGATTTTCACATGTATGCACAGCATCTATGCAAAATTTGAAAAGCATTCCTAATGTAAGTTTTAGTATTCTAAGATATTCCAACTGTGATTTTTATTATTACTCAACAGTCACAACTAAGTCAATTTAGACTTTTTTTAAACAAACAAACAAATGCACTACTTTCAGAACCAATCTTGAAATGCAGTTTTTATTATGTATACAGATAGCTAAGAAAAGATTCTGTGAGGCAGGTTAGGAAGATACCCCCCCCCCCCCTACTACATGTAATCCTCAAATTAAAACAATTGAGAAAGAATTTCTGTCACTAAGCAATGTGGTCATAAAATATAACACTACATGACTACATTGATTAGTAATGACAATTCTGGCATACACTTTTTTTTTATTGAAAAGTTTTATACAAGTTTTTAACAATATCCCCCCCCCCCGAAATAACCCCCTTCCTCCCTCCCCCCCTCACTTCCCAGAGCTGGCTACAGGGTTACAAATAAACAAGCAAATTCTAAATAAACTTATCCAATTATACAAATAACAAAATCAATAATGTGCTTTAACTCGAATACAAAACAAATTTAAGCGAAATAAAAAAAAAACAAAAATAACAATATAAGCAATTCCAAATTAAAAACTAAAAATTATTCATAATCTAAATAATACTTTTTAATCCCATATCAACTCTAACCCATATTTACGCTACATGTAATTTATCCATCTTCTCCACGCTGAGGTGTATATTTCTTTTAAACAACCATTCATCCATAATAAAAAACTAAATTTTCCCTCCAATATAACCCAACCAACAAACTTACATTCGATAAACTTGGCTCTTTGCTTTTTTTTCCCCCCACCCCTAAGTAAATCTATTAATACCCTCCTACTTAAGAAGTTTCAGCAAACCATTCATCTTAATCACTAAAATTCTCACCAACAGAGATCATTAGAATTTAAATTCTTTTACACATTTACCCATAATGTCTCATAATTATTTTTATACACTTTAAATTAAAAATTTATAATATATATACTCCCAAATATTTAAACTTTTCCACTAAATCAACACCTTCTATTATTCTTTTTCTTTACATCTACATACTACACAAATCATTCACTATTCCTTTAAAACATACTAAGTCAAACTACCAGCTAAACCAGCGGTTCTCAACCTGTGGGTTGCGACCCCATTTGGGGTCGAACGACCATTTCACGGGGGTCGCCAAACAACATGATTCGCCATTTTTTCCGCCATTTTCCCCCCCTTTTCCTTAGCTCTGCTACTCCCTCTTATTCTATTGGCTTTCGAAAGCCAATAGAATAGACTCTCTTGAACAGTCTAATTCTATTGCCCTTCAAAAGCCAATAGGAAATGTCCAGGGCTGTCTCTGCCCTGCTGAGTCCGCCAAAAGCCCCAGTCTGCAAACAGTGCTGCAAGGGGAACAGTCTGCAGAGCTTCCCTCCCTGCTGAGCAACTAAAAAGTAAGTAAAAGAGGGCCAGGGGGGGAGGTGGGAGGATGGTGGGCGCAGGGAGGGTTGCTGGCGCGTGTGGGGCCCAGCAGGTGTCTTACCTGCCTTGGGCTGGGCCGGCTGGTCGCCCAGCCGGTGGTCGGCCTGCGCCGCTGCCCGGGAGCACCTGGGCCTGCCTGCCGCCGCCCCGAATGGGCAGCAGGCAAAGTAAGCCTAGCAGAGCAGTGGCGGGCACAGGGAGGGTTGCTGGCGCACGTGGGGCCTGGCAGGTGCCTTACATGCCTTGGGCTGGGCCAGCTGGTGGCCCAGCCGGTGGTCGCCCTGCCTGCTGCGGCCGCCCGGGAGCACCCGTGCCTGCCTGCTGCCCCTTGCCGGCTATGCCTCAGCCGGTGCAGTGGGCGGCACCATGCATGCGCGGTGCTCCCGGGCTGGTAATCCTCGACTTACAACCGGGGGCGCGGCTATAACAAGGTTGAGAACCACTAGCTAAACTAACATTTATTGTTGTTTTTCTTTACATCCACATACCATATGAATCATTCACTATTCCTTCAAAACATCTTCTATCTCAAAAAAAAAAACAAAAAAAACACTACTACAAAAGTTCATTATTTCCTTTTCTTTATTCTAACATCCGCCTTCTGCTATTCTTTTACTTTACGTCTATAGGCTGCACGAGTCATTCTCGGTTTCTTTAAAAAATCTTCTGTCACAAGAGACTGCTGCAGAGGTTCAGCCTGTATGTCTCCTACATCCAATAACATAGCACCTTCAACCAGCTGCTCTTCCAACTTTTTTTCTATTATCTCAGGTCGTAAAGATGATGGAAAACCCGCCTTCAAAACAGAAGTGTAAAAATCTTTCACCTTTGAAATTGTATTAAGTCTATAATATATCCCCGCATAATTCACCACTATTCCAGCCAGTATCTCCCATCTGAACCGGACCTGTCGTTTTTTGAGCTCGTCAGCCAAAAAAGCAAAATCCTTTCTTTTTCTAAAAATTTTTGAAGGTATTTCTTTTAAAATTATAACTCCTGACACTATTAAAAAAAAGTCTGTCCCACATTCAGAATATTCACTGTTTTTACTGATTCTTTCAATCTTCCACTATAAACAAATCAGCCATAAACATCAATTTCTTTTCCATCTTTCTCTCCAAATGCGTTTTTTTTTCTAAACTAAAATTTATCACCATGGAAATGAGTTATTTTTGTTCAAAATTATGCTTTTAGTATTTCATTTTGCAAATGTGATAATTAAAGCACAATACATTTTTAAATATGGAAGCAAGCAATGTTTAATTACCATAGCTACTACAAGGTAAAGGTTTTCCACATGTTCTTCCACATGATGGGATAGGATCTGTGCAGAGTTTACGTTCCGTACACCCCAACTCTAGTAATTTACTAAGAGGAGTCTGTCCACAAGGACAACAGTGCACTATTTGTGGAAGCCGTGGACACGGCTGACAGGGCCGTGGGTGGCATACTTGTTCACAGCTATGCATTCCACAGGATAATTTTCTGAAATTAGAATCATAATTTGTTTGTAATCTTATACTGATAATAAATATGGAAAATAGATAAATAAAATATATGTTAAATAAGCTATTTCCTTACTTCCCACAAGTTCTCAGGCATGAAAACCAATCTTCACTTGCTCCACATAACACTTCTCGAGAGGTGCTCCCACAGTAACATACTAAACAGAAAAACACATCGGAGGATTATAATAAAGATACTTAAGAAAAGGTCTTTTTTCTAAGAAAGAATTATTTCCTTGGAAATATAATACATATCAAGCACTAATATTTGGGTCAGATAAAAAATTAATACAAAATTAATGCACTCACCTATATTTTTTCTATATATTCATTTAATAAGTGTATGCTATTGAAAATTATTTTCATATTTTACCCAATGATTTTTATGCCCATAATTGTTCCAGAAAGAATTTTTAATAATTTTATTATTGTCCAGTAGACACTAAAAGTCCCTCATGAAGGGTCTTTTTCACCCAGCTAATCTGACAGCAAAAGCACTGACCGCCAGAGAGACTCCACCCTACCTGGGGCACAATCTCTCTAGCAAGTAGCATTTTTGCTGTCAAGGAAGCTGGGTGAAAAACATCCCTTATGAAGGGACTTCTTCACCTATCCTCTTTGACAGCAAAAGCATTGCCTGACAAATTGATTTCACTTCACATGGGGTGAAGTTTCTTCAGTAGGAAAGAGGGGAATTGCAATGCTGGGCTGCAGAAAGGAAGCTTGGATCACAAATTTCCCCAGCTCAGGGTTGAGGTTCCCCCTTCTGCACACCAAGGGGAATTCCTTGTCTCCCTTCAGCAGGCAGTTTTCTCTTTGTCCACTTTCTGTCCATCCTGGGAAAGCCATGATTCAGTCGTAATGTTGAATAAAGTCATTTGGTGACTTGTTTAATGACCAAGTCAACTTACAACCTAAATTTCAGGCTGAATTGTTATCATAAATCAATGAGTACCTTTAATCAAACTGGATACTGCATCAAACTGTAAGCTACTATGTTATTTAAAACAAATCAAAAAAGACATTCATTGAATTATTGTATTACATAATTTAAATACTCTACTATATATTTGGGTTATAGATAGCCCTTGACTTATAACCAGTTGCTTAGAGACAGTTTGAAGTTACAATAGATCTCTCAAATGTATTTAGGACAGAAAAGTACTTACTATGTTTACAAATAACTCAAGGTAGTGGACATATCTAATATAACTTCTCCTCTGATTTTCCCTATAACAACCTTGTCAGGTGGGTTAGGCTGAAAGAGAGTGACTGGCCCTAAGTTACCCAGCTGGTTTTCATGGGACTTGAACTTACAATCTCCTGCTTTCTATCCTGTGCCTTAACCACTAGACCAAAATGTTTGAATTTTTAGTAATCAGTTGACTTTTTTAGCCTTCAGAGGTTGCTTTTACATGGAAATAAACAGAAAAACACATTTCTATCCTATTACATATTGTATTTTTTTCAATATAGTAATATCATTATCATTTTACCATCATAGCAATTGTATTTTCTAATGCAAATTCTAAAAGCCCACAGGAGAGCCCAGTGTTGTATTCTTCATTATGCATATATAACAGAGCATACCTAGATTTAACCCTAGTAGAAAGTTGGTCCTATAGAAACAGTAATTCTGTAAATCTCACACTAGTAGTACTTATAAATATTTTTTAAAAAATTATGAAATCCTTACGCACCTTGTTTTACAGTCAATTCACATGGCAGGCATTTTCCCGAATGGCATATCTGGGTACAATTATGTTTACCACAGTTCAAAACATTCCCACATGTATTAGTACACTGAATTGCAGAAGAATACCCACAGCGAACAGAATGGCTATAGAAGAAGAAAACTAAATCAGTCAACAGCAATGACGGAGCAAATTCTATATTCACACTTGAACCCTTTACTCAAACTTTTTTTTTTTTTTTGCAAAAAGCTATTGATTAGCAGGCATGAAACTCGCTGAAAATTGTAGTGTTTGCTTTAGGGGTCTTGCTAAATTAAGTGGGTATAATTTCATAAACTTGAAAACTATAGGGAATTTTATTTAAACAGAAAAATTCTTCCCACACAATAGGATCAATATAACATTTTTGCACTATTGGAAAGCTCAAACCCATTCTTTACAATTATACAGGTGTAGCTACACATAAAAATTTTATTCCGAAATTTAAGTTCAAATTAGCAGTTTCAAAAAAGGTAACCGTATTTATCTGCTGTTGCAAAAGCAGTTCTTGTGGCACCTTAAAATAAAAACTAAACCATTCCTGCAATGAACTTTGCTCCATGAAAAACTTGACAAAATATAAATTTTATAAAATCTAAGCTTTAACATGGTATAAACTCTCTATTTTTAATTAGTAACTTGGTTGGGGAAAACATTTATCTCCTCCCTTTCAGATGCACATCTTTCATTAAGCTCAAAACCGTGTGTCCGTATGCCAATATAACAAAAAATACAGAATAAAGGCAAAAATATCTAAAATTTATCTCCTCTATTTGTTATATCATTTGTGATATTAAAAATAAAACAGTATTATAAGATCCTCACTAAAAATGGCCTGGATAATAAGATGTAATGGTTGAGTTTACAGAACCCAAGTAATAAATTATGGTTTATAAATCACAATGGCCGAGGTCACATACCATGTTTCCCCAAAAATAAGACCCGGTCTTAAAAAAAAAATTGTCCCCAAAAGAGGCACTAGGTGTTATTTTCGGGGGAGGTCTTATTTTTTCCACTGTCTCAACTTGCGGTGGTGACACCAACAGCCCCGTCCGGCAGGCATGACCGCTAGTGGCCCACTGCTTCTACAGCCACTAGCCACCGCTTGCGTTGCCTCCGGTCTCCGTTTCGCCAGCAGAGGCCTTCAAAAGAGGCCTCTGCAATCCAGAATGAAGCCCCAGGTTGACATGCATGTCACCTCCCTGGTTTCCGTTCTCAGCTGAAGGGCTCTGCCAGCAAAATAGAGGCTGGGAGCGATGTGCGTGAGCGGCGGCAAGTGGCTGCAGAAATGGGCTGGTGGCAGCCACATGGGCTCCTGCTAGGTGGGGTTGTTGATATCGCCACCGCAAGGCAAGGCAGGTGTTGGGATATGAGACGCCTGGCTGAGGTAGTTCTGAGGTAAGTGGGTGTGGGGCTTGAGGGGCAGCTCCCCCCCCACCCCAACTTCATGTTAAACCTGCAACGAACCTGACTGAAGCCATTTTGCTTATTTTCAGTTGCCACAGGATTGGAGGGAGAAGGAATGAGATGTTTTATGCTAGCCTAAACAATTTTCTGTCCTGTGGGAACCAAGCTAATTTCTGATCCGTCGATTGGGGGGGTTGAGCCTAATGTTAGAAAGCCTGCCAAACTATTCTATTGGGAAATGTAGTTGATTGCCTAGGTTATGGGGTGGGATTTTTAACTTTGTATTACTGTTGCTTTTGGAGGGAACTTTAGTCTTGGTTTCACTTTTGACCGTGCCGATACTTTGTAACCAATAAACATGCTCTTAGAGCAGTGGTTCTCAACCTGTGGGTCAGGACCCCATTTGGGGTCGAACAACCATTTCACGGGGGTCACCAAACAACGCAGTCCGCCATTTTCTTTCCCTTTTTCCTTAACTGTGCTACTCCCTTTTATTCTATTGGCTTTTGAAAGCCAATAGAATAGACTCTCTTGAATAGAGTCTAATTCTATTGGCTTTCAAAAGCCAATAGGAATTGTCCAGGCTGTCTCTGCCCTGCTGAGCCCGCCAAAAGTCCCAGTCTGCAAACGGTGCTGCACCAGTTGAGTAGTCCTCGACTTACGACTGGTTGAGTAGTCCTCGACTTACGACCGGTTGGGGGTCGCGGCATTAAAGAGGTTGAGAACCACTGTCTTAGAGGAAAGTTCAAGCCTCGGAGTTCTGCTTTAATTGGTCTCATCTATTAGAACCATAACACTTGATTTTTACGCATGCGCCTCGCTCCACCTCATGCAACCAGACCATCTGGTGGGATGGAGAGGGAAGGTTCTTAACTAGGGCTTATTTTGGGGGTTGGGCTTATATTAGGCACATGAGTAAAAATTAAGCTAGGGCTTATTTTGGGATAGATCTTATTTTCGGGGAAACACAGTAGTAAGCCAAAATCTAACAAAATAGCTTACCCATCGCATCTGAATTCAGATTTCATCTAATCTAGAACTGTATCATAATAATGCTAAACCTTATACATTATACTTTTTACACATTAATATAATATAACATTAGAAACCTGAATACTGCCGTACAATATTAGCATTCATTAGTTTTCTTTTTGAATGAAAGGACATTATTTTACTCCAAAGCGTAAAGAAAAAGTATTTTAAAAATAATTTTAAAAATAGGATTGTCAAATTTTGGCATTTTCAATCTCAACGGCATGTGAAAAAAAAATAATGATAAATTCATAAATTATCCTTCACTTCTTTAGCTCTATCAACATTATTTCTAAACTCTGAATTCTGAAAATGTTTATTTTATGGAAATTTTTATTTTATGGAATTGACAGCAGGAGCACAATTAATCCTAGGAACTACTTGTGGTATAGATCATAAAACATCATGCTATTGATAGAAAATCAAAGATAACCATCTAATTCTGATATAGTTTTACTGTAAAACCTTAAGTATTATTTATAGTATCTACAGAAAACATAAAGTAATATTTAATTCCATATCCTAAATATTAATTTCTTTTCCCTGAATTTCTCAAGAATTTTTTTTTTCCTAGCAGCACTATTCCAATTTTGCTAACAAATTGACAGTCATTAAAAAGCACTGGCTGAAACCCAAATGAGAAAGGGCACTACTCAAGCATATTCTAACTACGCATATTCATATGTTGTCTAGGAGACTAGACCCTTAGAAAATACAAGCTGATTCCCCAAGAATAGATATGTTATACTTAACATTTGTAATTCCCCAAAGACACTTTAAAAAATAACTTATAAAAACGAACATTGTAAATTTTCTAATCCAGACTATACTACCTTGTACGTCCACATTCACATTTTTTGGTCATGAAAGCAGGGCAGGATGGACAAGGTCCTGGATGACAAAGTCTAAGAAACAAATAAACAAATAGAAGATGTGCAATATTTTTATTTCATTTTTACCCAGCCATGCTAACATATACTCCTATATAATTAACATATTATTATGCTAATTTATTTCTGATTTAGAACCAAAATGTGTTAATTCTGTACAAGTATACATTCTGCATGTTATGAAGAATGAACAATTAACATTTGGTTAATAAAATAATTTTGTTCTTATAATAACCTATCTTAGCATGTCAGCTACTATCTACCTATTTATGTATATATTTTATACATAAAATGTACACAATTTATATACATTTTCCGATTCTTTGCCTAGACTCATATAATCAAGAAATTATGCAATTTCAGAAAGAGCTGCAATGTAAAGAGTTAAAGGATAGAGAGGGACAGATGAAAAATAGGTAGATAGCAGCTGACACGCTAAGCTATAAGAACAAATTTACTGTATTAACTCAAATATTGTGCCCAACTAATGACTATGGTGTCCCATATTATCTAAAACCCATAATCAAGCTGTAAAGAAATTTTTTTTTTAAAAAAAAGTATCAGCAGACTTACATATTACATAAATGTGGACAATCTTGAGCTGATCTTTTCTTTCTACATAATTCTCCACAACTATGTGGTATTTCATTTCTATTCCATTCAGGATTTTTTACCCGGCCTAGGAAGAACCCAGAAATATTTATTTATAACATTTAAATGTTATGCTTTCCACAAAATCCAAATCACTATACATATACAGAACTGGTTTCATGCAATACAGAAAGCTATAATGTGAACTGTAAGGCACATTTAGTGTACTATATGAAAACACTTAAGTCTTTAACACAATAGATTCAACTGAACTTGCATGAGATGATGGTAAACACAGTCAAGTTCCTAGAAATACCTTTTATTTCGTGGTCGTGCAGAGAGATAAAAGCATTTTGGATTAAGATATGGTGGAATATCCAGAGAATTTTTAAAAGGAGGGTAAAATTTACTCCGCAATTATTTTTGTTGGGTATAGTTACTGATTGTGATACAAAGGAGGTTATATTGATGTTAAATTTGATTACAGCCGCGAGGCTGTTAGTTGGACAAGATTGGAAGAAGGAATCTTTGCCTACACTGCAGGAATGGTTTTTTAAAGTGTCTAATTTGGCGGAAATGGCAAAGATTTCGGCTTTTTTAAAGCAACAAACGCAAGAGAAATTTCTTGCTGTTTGGGATAAATGGATAAAATTTAAAATGGATATTAAAAAATATTATATAGCTTTTTCTTAATTTTTATTTATATATATATATATATATATATATATATATATATATATATTAAAATATAATTTTTCTAATTGTTTTTTTAATTAAGCCTATATTCTGCTCTGGGAAGCTCGGGGGGGGAAGGGTGGGTGCTTGGGGGAGGTTGGGGAAGGGAGGGTTTTTTATGTAATGTTTAGTTTTTTCCTTGTATATGTTTTTTGTCTTTGTATTGTTTTGTTTTTTTCCTTTTTTGTAAAATTTATAAAACTTTTAATAGAAATACCTTTTATTTCCTTTTTTATTTCTACATTCAGTGTTTATTTTATATAAATTCCCATTCAATAATGAGAAACAGAAAAAATTGTAGCTACATTTTTTATTGTATGTCATCACTTCACATTTTGTGAAATGGGTGGCCATATAAATATGATAAATTAAATAAAATCAGCTTTCTGTCATTCTAACAAGTTTAACCTGTAGAATATATCCTTTTTTTCCATCACAGAGCTTTAAAAATATACATATCAGTCTTTAAAGAATTAAAACAGTTATATTCATAACTATTAGTACTTTACTATGCATCTTAAATACATCTAATTTTATTCAACATAAAGTTTAAAACATGGAACTGAATGTTTCCATGGTGATAAGCTATATAGCAAAGAAAAACATGACAGCGTCTCTGTTATGTAAGACAGGTATAGTTTATAAAGACTGTTACCAATACTGGCAAATGAAAACTACAGGTAGTCCTTGACTTATGACCATAATTGAACCCCAAATTTCTTTTGCTAAGTTGAGTTTTGCCCCATTTTATGACCTTTCTTATCACATTTAAATGAATCACTGCAGTTGTTAAGTTAGTAACACGGTTGTTAAGTGAATCTGGCTTCCCCATTGACTTGGCTTGTCAGAAGGTTGCAAAAGGGGATCACATGATCCTGAGACACTCCAACCATCATAAATATGAGTCAGTTGCCAAGTGTCTGAATTTTGATCACATGACCATGGGGATGCTGCAACGGCTGTGTGAAAAATGGTCATGTCCCTTGTTCAGTGTCATTGTAACTTCAAATGGTCACTAAACAAACTGTTTTAGTCAAGGACATTGCAACTTCAGTTGTTAAATGAACTGTTATAAGTTTAGGATTACCTATATATATGTCTGTATGCCCACAGGGAAAGAGGCATACACAATGCTTTCCAGATTTTTATATCACTACTTTATTTTACTATTCCAAAGGCAAGCTTTTCATTTTTGTTAGTAGAAACCAATTGGAGGAAAAACATTAAATTTATATATAGATAACTTTATAGTAAAAGATGCCAGAATAGTAGAGCAGCTTATAAAAACATGAAAAAGATTTCTTATAAATGTAACCTATAATATCCAAGCTTTATCTCTAAAATCCTAAAAGTACAATTCACTATAAAAATGTACATTAATTTGTCTTAAGAGGTGGCACACAGAACAAATGATCACACAAAACAATCTGACAGTAAATATAGGTAATTTAAATATATGAAATTTAAAAATCAGTTATTTTGGTGCAAATCTTAAAGTCAGCCAAGAAAAGTAAAGGGAGGAAGGGTCAGGAGTCATATTTTAAGATTGAGTAACCCCATTGCGAGCCAACTTCTTAAATAACAATGTCTTTTGCAGAGCATAAACAATAGCTACATATGCTCAGGAAAACAAACCTGAGCCTGCACAATCACCATGCAAGACCAGAAGACATGTATCCTTTAAAGAGTCCCTGATAGGTAAAGTTACCCTAATTAAGCCAAATCTGAACAACTTTACTTGTTCCAGATGCAAATACTGCAAATCTCTATTAATAACCTACTCCCTATGAAGTTTCAATAATCTCAAATTGTTCGAGAAGACCCTGAAGAAATTCCAAGGAGCTGTAAGAGAGAAAAGGGATGGATATTTTCCTTCCATTATTTTCTTAGAAATCAAGTCTATATATCTAAACAGAGCAGGCACTTAAGACTCATGACTAGGTATTAAAAAACTAATTAGAAAAACACTCACCACAAAAACAGGTATAAATACTAGGAACTTGTGATGAAACATTTTGACACGCAGGGCACCGCCAGCCACAGTTACCATCTAGAAAACAAGCAAACACCAATCAATTTAATTTTCCCAATTTATTTTAAGGCATAGTTGATCACCTGTTATTTATTTTTATTAGTTTTTTTTAGTATTAGTATTCTTGTTTTAAATAACTTCAGGTAGTGAACATACCTAATATTCCCTCCTCCTCCTCCTCCTCCTCTTCCTATTTTCCCCATAACAAGGTGTGAGGTGGGCTGTACTGAGAGACAATGACTGGACTGAAGTCACCCAGCTGGCTCTCATGCTTAAGGCAGGACTAGAATTCACAGCCTAGTTAGTGCCTTAACCACTAGACCAAACTGGCTCTCATGTTTTAAAAGAGTAGCAACACATTGAATAACAAAGACTTATGTACTGAACCATTTTGTTATACATGAAATTACTTGATGCATTCTTCTAATAATCTGGCTTAATACTGTATGAGAAAATCAGAATGCTTGATGCCAGTGTAATGAATTTCTCAATACATTTAACAGGACATACCGTACTAACCTTCAGTCTGTGCTGCTGGAGATCTTGCCCACTTCTTAATGCAGCTTAAGTGGAAAACATGATAGCAATTCCGGCAACTCCAAACTGGGGCTACCACACGGATCACCTCACAACATACCATACATTCATATTTTTCTGAGGTAAGCTGCTCTATCAGAGACCCTAGGAGAGATTTTAGTTTAGAAATATTAAACATACTAAATACTAGTACACAAATATTTATTATATTTATTAAAATGCAGTAAATCAGAAGTATAACCACATTAAAGTAGCATATTTGTAGCAAATTTAGTGGCAATGTTTACTCAAGCACAGTGTTTGTTGTAAGGGAGACTAGTTGGTCTGAACTAGTATATAAAGCCAGTAACCCTTTCATTATGTCAAAGGCACCTTTTCGGATAGAACATCTGTCCCTCTTGTAGCTAAATAGTCCCCTTCAAACATCAATTGATTAAAAAACATCATGTACTGTGCTATTCCCAGATACACATTCTTTCAAACCCTAGCACTAACACTACCATTATCTAAATATTCACTTTTTTCATTACTGAAGTAGGCAATCTGATTTTCTGCAAGCACCAGTCAACTTATGCAGCAAGAGTATAATAGTCATTAAACATCAGACAGTGAGAGAACATCAGGCTGCTCAGCAGTACAAGAAAGATTAAAAACATCATGCAGATGCTGACATTACAATATTAATTCAGTGCCTTCCCAGTGATACTGCATTGCAAGAAGTTATTATAAATAATAACAGTCTCAAATACATTGTTTTCAAAATGTTCAACTGTGAGAGAACATTTAGACAGCAATTTCATAAGCCATAACATGGTCTAAAAATCTGAATGCACATATTGTAGTTTGAAAATTATAGTTTCTGATTTAACAGCAGGCGTGAATCCCACAAAATATACATTAGGCAGAACATGATTAACGAAATCATATCTTGGTACAATGTGTGAACTATGTCATTGCCTCAGCTGCTGTGGAAATTTACATGCTTGCGAGTAAAGAAAATTTGGGACATGGTCCACATATTCCAAAGGCAAAGATTAACTCTCTTAGGATTCACCAATAACCTTACATGAACAAAGACTATCTTGCACCATTGCACCCAAAGATCTTTACAAGTCTGAGACTTCTTTAGACATTATGAAGAGCTCCTGATAAATCTCTAACTACAGTACGTAGTTCTCAAGGACACATTTTTAAAGCTATTAGTGCTCTATTTGGAAAGCAAATAAACTATCACACTCAGTTCAAAACCTGAACTGAATCAAAAAGTAACCAGCAACATTATTCAATAGGAAGAAGAGCTGTGAAAGTGATTTTTTAATTTCTATTGCCACATATTAGTACAAGAACCAAGTTTTTGCTTCTTTATCAATGGCTTCATATTGCAACACTAGAATCACAAAATATACATCATAAGCTTTTTACTAAAGCATCTTTCTACTATATGACTTGGCTACAGTAATAAGTCTGCTGTATTAAGCATTTCTAAATTTACCTGTATGAGTTTCTTTGCTCTTTGGTGCATCAATTTGCTTTTTCCAGCATCTGTTTTTATATCCTTCTTGAAGAAGTGGTTTCCTCCCATCACGTGTAGCTGCTTCACAGAACGACTGTGTCTCTGCCGCACTCACTAAGTTTGGACCTCTTTCATGCAATACAGATTCTTTCCTCTTCTCACTGGTGCGTTCTCTGGGAGGATGTGGAAGAGATGCATTCTTAACATGTTTTGCATTTTTACTTCTGGATGTATCTTGCTTTTTGCCAGTTTCTTTATTCCATGCAGATTCTCTAAAATGCCTGTTTGCAAAAGGGTATTTTCTTCTTGCAATGCTATTGTCAGAAAAGCCATCAGATACTGTTTTTCCAAGAGATGTTTCAGATGAATCTGACTGGGTTGGATCTACTGCTGGAATATTTTCAAAAGCCTTTTCTTTCCATTTAGTTGATATTCTTTTTTCCCTCTCAGATGAATGTTTCTCTTTTTCTTTCAATCCTCTTCCACGTGAATGCATCAAATATGTCTTCTTCGGCTTTGCTCCTCTGTTATTTGCAGTAGCAGTTTCTTTTTCACTGTCTGAAGAGAAATCGCTGTATTCTCTATGATTCATCCTACGCCCTACAACTAATCTAGTGCCTAAACATGTAGAATCCTCTGTGCTCCCTGCAGGTAATTGCTTCATTTGATTTTTCCCATGTGTTCGATCATTCCTTGATCTTTGCCACCGCTGACTATGTATGTTACTGCTTTTAGTTTTACCAATATTGTGAAATCGTGAAGAATCTGGCTGACATCCATGCTGGCTTTCTGGGCTGTAGAAAGTATTATGATCTGTAACTGAATCTTCACATTTACTATGCCTAGTTTGAACAGAAGAAGGTAAAGAATTTCTGCTTGAATCACAATCAAATTCCAGCCTGGATTGATTGCTCCAATTTGGATTGAAAATTTGTCTTTCTCTTGGAACAAAATCAGTTGCATCTGGATTTAAGACACCTAAGAAAAGGGACAACATATATTATGAAACAAGGATATCACTATTCAGGGAAGACATTTGAATTAACTGGGGCAAATAACAGCCTCTATTCATCACTTTTAGAAAAAGGTTATTGTGAGCCAATTGAGAGCATACATTTATTATCAAAGACAGTTGTTTCATTAGACCACAATATTACCACTTTCTCAAACAACAGTAAGACGCAGCAATTAAAAGGTGTTTTAAAAAGCATTATAATAATCATTTTCATAAATAATGTGTTATAAAGTGGTTACATTTTGTAAACAAATCATCTTTAAATCTCCTATTTAACTTGTTTTTTAAGCTGTAGTACAGTGTTAAACTCTCCATAAACATCTTGCTGCTATTTTAGGGAAGCAATTATTCTTTTAATCACAATTAGCAGTTCCTACCTGGCAACTACTCTGAAAATACTAATGCATAAAGCTACATTTTAAAAGAAAGCATTTATTAAACTCAGGGTACTATTTTTCAAGAAAATAAATCTGAAATAATTATAAATTTCATTTCAAACTATCAGAGTGGTTGACTCCAGAAAATGAGGAAAATATATTTTCAGAGCTAAGCCACTGCTGTTCAGAAATAACATTGAACAGCTACTGTCTACATCTTTCAAAATTGCAATCTCTGGTGCACACAGACAAAACAGCATCTCAATAATGCAACGCAAGTGGAAATAAGCCTAATTCCTTAAGGTGACCATTGAATGGATATTTTGAAGTTTTCAAAAGCATTCCGGTCTTGGTATTTTCTGTCCCATTGGCAATAATCTGGACTGGATAGTCAGGATGCCCCTTTTATATGAGCGTCACATCTGTTGATGCAAGATGCACTGCAGCAGCAGAGCACGGCTGGAATGAATATTCATTCCCTCCCCATGTTTTGCACGACACATTTCCAGTGTCTGTCACCTGGAAATATATGCCATTTAATTGCCTTGGTGATATGTTAATGTATGTATGTATGTATGTATGTATGTATTATGTCTATATGTATACACACAAAGAGAGGGGGGGAGAGAGAGGAGAGCACACCTTATCCAGACAGGTGAACATGAGAAGGACCTACAACAGAGAAGTCGTTCTTGCTCCCACCGTCTCTCTCTTAAGTCCCTCTGCAGTCAAGGAAGGCAAGAACTTGCCCTCACGGAGGTCGCTGCCCGCGAGACATTCCCGTTCTCCTCCAGGCCTCAGGGGACCTCAGCTTTGCCGAGAAGGGACAAAGAGCAGAATATAGACAGAGGCACCGTTCGTAGAGATGGTGCCCGAAGAACCAAAGTCTCTGGCTTTCCCCCCCCCCTTCCGGGAACGGGACTGAAAGCCCGGCCTCCCGCGGTCGGGTCGGGCTCAGTCACCTCAGGCTTCTTCCACTCGTGGGTTAGCTACCCCCAGTCGGGGTCAACACGGGGTAACCTCCCCTCCCCTTCTCTGCTTCCAAATCCCCGGAGGTCTTACCTGAGTTTGGCAGGGCCGCCTCCGCCATGCCTCGCGCCCAACCACGCTCCCAACCGACCCGCCACCTCAACTAGCCAAGCTCCCGCCCTTCCGCGAAGCTACTCCGAAGCGCTCCTACCCGTCCCTCTGCGACGCGCAGGCGCCGTGCTCAGCCCGCCCCTCTTCGCCTCACGCCACCCTCCGCTCGGCTCGGGTCGGCGCTCCTTTGCTGGGGTCCCAGCTGGTAGAGCAGGAAAAGTATAGGGCTGCCTCTGAAACTTTAGGCGGCCGGGTGTTGCCAAAATAGGCCGACGAGGGCTTAGCCTGCCAAAAACGAAGAAGCTCTCAGCAGCAGGGGGAAATTGGAATGCCATGCTCACATCGATCGATATTGAATCTAGCCGCTGTCTTCAGGAAATCGAAACAGAGGTTCAGTGTGAGCTTTTCTCCCCAGGATTCTCTTTTAAAATGACAGTGGACACGTGCCTTAAACCAAGCGGCTTTCCCCGCCTCCGCCATTTCATTTTGAGCAGAGAAGCAGGCTATTGGGATAGCACCCGGACGTGTATGGTAGTCTGAACGGTCCCTCTAAGACTGCGAGATGATAGCCCTGATTTTAATATCAGCGAGGTTCAGTTGTCAGATGTTGGGAGGCAGAATTGCCTCTGCTTTCAGCATTTTACTATATGTTGTCCTTAGGTACAGTGTCCCAAAGGTGTTTTTTTTTTTTAAAGGCAACTGGATTTTCTTTGTTTTCCTTAAAGGTAGACGTTTCGCTTCTCATTCAAGAAGCTTCTCCAGTTCTGACTGAATAGTGGATGGCCGAGAATCTCCATAGTCATTAGGTGCAATAGAAGACACTATCCTATTTTTCAAGCAAAATCCACACTACTAATCTATTTATGTATCTGGAGTTGGAGGATAGCCAATTCTAGATGACAAAACACTATCTTAGGTCATCCTTTAAATTCTAAATCCAATAGCAATAGCACTTACTTAGATGCTGCTTCACAATGCTTTACTGCCCTCTCTAAGCAGTTCACAGAGTCAGCATATTGCCCCCAACAATCGGGGTCCTCATTTTACCGAAAGGATGGAAGGCTTAGATCAACCTCCAGCTGGTGAGAATCGAACTACTGGCAGTCAGTAGAATTAGCCTGCAATACTGCATTTTAATTTCTGCCCCGCTATGGTTCTTCAATGGTATATATCCTACGTTTGATAGAAATTAATACATAATCAAATCTGGCTACCTAATAACTATATATCAAGTTAGCATCTATCTTAAATCCTGTCAGAATTTTGTACAAAGTTTGTTTTCTGGAACAGCTGTTCCCTTATTTATATGAGACCCATAAATTTCATCAGTAAAGCCTACCCCATTATACAAAAATCTTGTTACTGTATATCCATGAAGTAATTTGCAAGACATAAGCCCTATTGGAACTAAGGGTAGCCATCTGATGAATGCAGTAGTGTTAAGTATATTAAAACATCAAGAACATTTGCTTCTCATTTTCTTAATTCAAGATTATGTGAAGACTTGTGTTATACATGTTTGAATCTGAAAATGAACTGAATCTGAATTATTTATACAAATTTAGAATATTTAACAAGGAAAGACAGGTTTGGGTTTTCCATATTTTTGATAATTTCCAGCTGAGAGCACTGTCAAGTGGGCACATCCTAGGAAGTTACATGCCATTTAAATATTATGTGTATCTAGTGGTTGAAATTAGAGGATAATGCTGTAAATCTGAAAGACAGTCCTTACAATGATTCCATACTTAAATATATTTCTTTGTTAAAATACAAGCTTTAACCCAGTGTTTCTCAACCTTGACAATTTTAAGGCATGTGGACTTCAATTCCCAGAATTCCACAGCCAGCATTGTTGGCTGTGGAATTCTGGGAGTTGAAGTCCACATGCCTTAAAATTGTCAAGGTTGAGAAACACTGCTTTTAACCTGTTTCATCCATCCCAACCCTATCAACTTTCAGACATTAGATTAAGCCATTGACAACATTCTACCCAGCCTGCAGTAAAATATACAATTGGGTATCATCACTCTCCTGATCTGTCCTGTCCTGATGAATTAGCTCTTGGTCCCAGATGTTTCATGTAAATATTAAAAAGGAGAGACTCAATTAAAGTACAGCCTGATTGCTAAAAGAAATGGCCTTAATTTACCCAGTGTTCTACATTGAGTCAAATCAACCAATTTGTTTATAGTGAAAAATCTCTGGCCTCCCAAATAGTGAGGTCTGTGTTTTAATGACAATATATCAGGAGAACTGAGGATGCATTCAGCCAAAACAATTTCCACATTCTGTTTCCAGAATTAGAAGCAGATTGCAGCAAAGATGGCATTAACAGTTTTCCTCACATATTTTCTTCTTTAATGATTGTTATCAGGATGTCAATATATTTTCAACACGCCCACATAGACAAAAAGAAGTAGGAATATGCAGAAATTCAAATCAAGATATGATAGTTTAGGATAGTTAAGCAAATCTGTCTTCTGTTAATAACAATAATATGAAAATGAGGTTTCACCAGCTAGATGAAGCCATTACGGGCAGATCTGCATTCCTACAGAAAGAGCAGATTTATGCTTTATTAATATTGCTATCACAGATGTAACTGTTTCTGAAAGCCTAAATCGGAACTGTGGTTGGAATAATCTTTCTTGAAAACAAAATGATGGTAATTATTTTAAAATTATTTCTATCCTAATGTTTTTGACCATCTTGTCTTTATCCCATTTTAGGAAGGACACAATAGTGGAAATTATTTTTTTACTATTAAATCTTCTTAACCTCTGTTCATCATGTACAATACTCTTCCCATTAAAAAAAAAATATGGAGGAACCCGAAACAGCTTTTTGTTGTTATACAGGGAGTCCTCAATGTACGACCACAATTGGGACCAGAATTTCTAAGCAAGGTGGTTGTTAAGTGAGTCACGCATTTTTTTATAATTTTTGTTGCCATGGTTGCTAAGTGAATCATTGCAGTTGTTAAGTGAATCACATGGTCATCAAGTGAATCCAGTTTCCCCCATTGACTTTGCTTGTTGGAAGCCCGCTGGAAAAGCCACAAATGGCAATCACCTGATCCCATGATGCTGCAACCATCCTAAATGCATGCCGATTGCCAAGTGCCCAAATTTTGATCATGTGACCGTCATAGTTGGAAGAACTGATCATAAATCAGTATCTTCAGTGCCATTATCAAACGATTGCTAAACAAATGGTTGTAAATCAAGAGCTACCTGTATTTAGCAATATTTATTGAAAATTAAAGCTGACACATTTGCTGTCACTACTGCTTCTCATACTTGTTTCATAGAATTTTAATACTGTATTATTTTTCAACAGAGACTGGGAAATAATTTTTATTTCATGGACCCCTGAAAGAGGGTTGATGTACCCCCCAGGTTCTTCAGATCACACTTTGAGAAATACTGCGCTAGGACAGGGGTGTCAAACTCGCCATGTCATGTGACGTGTTGCAATGTATCATGACTTTTTCCCCATTGCAGGAGCTGGGGTGGGTGTGGTTTTGGCATGACACATCTGGCCCATGGGCCGGCAGTTTGACACCCCTGCTCTAGGAGAAACAGCTGCTGAAAAAAAAATCTGGTCATGATTTTGAATTATTTGCTAGGGAATTGAGAAGCATTTAATATGCCATCCCACTCCATCCTAGATATTCTCTCAGCAAACACAAATCAGCAATATTTCCAAATGAGAAAAAAAAAATCAGCAAAGTCCATATTAAGCATCTAGGATTTTATATTCCTAAACAATTAAGCATGTTACGAGTTTTAGAGAATGCCTGAGATGCATTAATTCCTTAGATATTAATGGATGGATCAACATTCTGCTAAATTGATTGGGTAAAATAATGATATTAAAATGAATGTTGCTTCAAGATTAATCTACTGTATGTATTAAGATGTATTCCAGTGTTTGTGCCAGATAAATATTTATTTGAAATAGATACGTTATTGAGGAAAATAAGGAATTTATATGGGAAAGAAGACCATCTAGGTAGGATATCAGTAGCTAAACAGAGATACTCTATTAAGGATGGTGGTTTTAACTTACTAGATTTCCAAAAATATCATTAGGCTTATATTTACATGTGCACTGAATGAATGTTTGTGGACTCTGTTGGAAAGCTTGTATTTCCATTAAGGACCTGGTGATTGCTAGGATCAATAACATAATAGACAAGGTATTCCCTTCTCAGATTAAGAACAGCGAGACACATTTGAGTCTTGTGGGTTTTGATGTTGAGGCTCATGAATATTTAATTTTATGGAAAAACTGTTCTAAAAGTAAAGGGCAAAATGTCCCACTGGAAGTTGCAGGCAGCTGATTGGAACCAGGTGAGGGAATGGAGCTGTTAAATCAGTGTCTAGCTGCAATAATGGATTAGGGCCAAAAATGATGTAAAACAACAGTGCTGTTATTAAATTGTTTATCTGTCAAACTAAGTAGAGTTATATCTACTGTAGATAGAGCTGCATTCTCCCTAAAACATTTGTTGCTAGGGACTGCTTCTAAATCCAGCTTTGATATTCAAGGCATCAGTGACTTCTATATGTGAAGCATCTTTCACCAGCTGAAGCAGGAGACCTTACTAGATAAATACCGGTAGATAAATTAGATAAATGCAATGCATTACATGCAAGGCTGCTCCTGAAGGCAATTCAGAAACTTTATATAATACAAAACTCTATAGCAAGAGCACTGGCTGGAATTGAAGCATATGAATGCATCACATCAGTTCTTTATGAACTTGATTGGTTCCCAGTTCATTTTTTATCCCTGTTTGAGAAACTCTTCTCTTCCAGGCTGAGAAGTAACAATTTCTTGTTATTCAGCTACTACAGTGCCTGTGCAGGTTCAATAATGTTTTCTTTCCTCATTTCAATAAAACAAGGACCACACCATTCAAATATGACCAGCTTTATTAAAACTAAGTCTATTTTACAAATGTAGTACAGTTTCTGCTATTAACACAATATATTTCCAGCATATTCCACAATGTAATGTTGCAAAAGTGTACTTGATCTGTATTTCATGTTTCTTACACTGGTTCAAAGTTTACCTCTTGGTAGGAGATGGTTCCTGTGGTCTCACCCAGCATCCAGGTGCTGTAAACACAAACAAATATAGTATTTATTGCACTGTGCATATAGTAAGGAGCTAAACTTTTATTTCACATGAATGCAGTTATGAGAAACCAATATTTTAACACTGTACCCCTCTCCCCTAAATACAGATACTGTAACTGGTATGCATTATTTGCTTCTCATGCTGCACAGAAAGAGGACAATGGAAATAATTACTTGGCTCTATCTTTAGTATAAAGAGATAGAAAGCTGAAATCTGATATTCCTAAGTAGAAAAAAAGTTAACTGAAGCTTTTTTCCAATGTCCTTTCTTCACCTGGGTAGAAGATTTAAAGTGAATTAAAAGACCAATCCTAAAGAAAGCATGAGTTGGCAGGACTGCTTGGAGTTACAGGCTCTTCTACTTCTTATTCAATCATCTGTGATCTGACACTGGTCTTGATGTCATCCTCCAAAAGCCTTTCTCAGATGAATCTGTCTTTATGTCAAAAAGAACTGTCATGGGAACAAGTAACAAGCCCTGGAAAAGGCAGAAATAACTTTCCATGGACTCTTGTTTTTTTCAAATGAATCTAATATTTTAAAAACAAGAGGGATATTAGAAAAATGGCTTCAGATACGAATTCAGCAATTACGTACAGTCTGATCTGAATCAATTCAATTTGATAGAGTGATGTTTTGAGAAAGTTATAAATGTAAGAGTCTGGGATGGACTTGAAAAGATATTTTGAAATAACTGAATCCTTCCCATGGGAATTGGCTGATGTTTTGAATTCCAGAAAAATATGATAGAACGGGTTTTGAGGATTAGACACTAGAGAGAGCCAGAAGGAACATTATAATTAAAGGAAAAGAACACCTATTCAACTGGTTAACACAGATTGGAGCAAAATACTTTAACATTGGAAATATTGAAGGAAAGTGGAGGCAGAAAGTCTTAAGACTTGTACGATTCTGTTAATGTAACCTTACAATAAAATAGAATTAATTCATCTTGTCATGTTTCTTGTCTGATTTCCTGGGAGGATTGACAGAAGTTAATTTTAAGAATGTCCGTCATCATATATAGACTATGGTGTATGTAAACCTATTTTGCAATCCTATTAAACAAACATAGATTGATAGACTTCTGTAGGTTTTCATGTCCAGTATCTATTGGGCAGTGTTGGATTTCAGTATTTAGTAACTATGGTCTCTCTAGATAATAGGTTTCCTGGTGCTCCTGGTGTTTCATTGGCCATAGTGAAACACCAGTGAATGGCTCTTTCAGAGGCAAGTTGATCTGTTACATCTGGCTATAAAGAGAGAAACCAATCAGTTTCTGCTCAGCTGCCCATGGTCTGCATAGCAGACCACATTGCTTCTGAAGATGCCAGCCATAGTTGGTGCTCAAACATCAAGAAATCTGTTGTCTAGACCATGGTCACAAAAACCTGAAGAGCACAGTGCCCAACAGATATATTGCCTAGAATGCAAATGATTAATCTGCCATGTTTATTTCAATTTTTTTTATTTTAAACCACCTAAAATGAATTCAAATATATTCAATCTGGCTCCAACTGTAAACTGATTTTAAGAGGTCCAGAAACTTGCTAAGAATCAAATAGCTTTTTTCATGCAACTTCTTTTTCACGCAACTTCTTTGTTTTCATCTTAAAATCCATGTTATTGTGCAATTAAATGTATGACATGGTTTGGAGGCATCTCAAATAATTGAGGGTTATTTTGGTATTGTTTTCTCCTTTATTTGTTCCATGAATTTAATAAATACAAATATAAGGATATGAATAGGCAACAAATATTAGCGTATTGTTTTCTACATACTCTGTGGTTTCCCAGGGCTTGTGTTGCTGACACTGCTTTCAAAAGATGAGTGGAAATTGTGTATTGTCTCCTGTAAAATTTTTCTCTCTCGTCCCTGTTGAAATTCATAATTAAAAAAGGAACAAAAGCTCAGTTGATATACTTAAATATATTATTACAATATTTAGTGAAAAATCCCCTATGGCTCTATCTTTCAGACATACTTTATTCCAGCGTATCAAGAAAAGGAATGCAACTGCTTCTATTGTAGCTTTTACACATTACCAAGGCTGCTCAGCTTGAATTACATCAAGCTAAACATCACCTACCCTACCAACTATGTATTTTGGTCTGATACATACTTAACAAACTTTGTTTGAACTACCAAAATAAACTGTGTTTGTAAAGTGGAATAATAAGTGTTTGACCCAAAGAGAATTATATAGGCTGTTCAAAATTGTATTGCTAAATCAGAATAATGACCAGGTAGGCAAGGTGCAATCATATGATGTGAAGTCTCAAAATATTTTAGCAATGCTGAATATGTTTATTCAGCAATAAACATATAAAAGGGGATCCATAAATTCTGAAATTCCAAGCCAAACAATCCCCTGTAAATATCTACTATAGCCGTCAGCCCAAGGGACTAACATACTGGTCATATAATGATTATATCCTTCAATGGTTAAAATTGCTCAATATAATAATGATTACTGTGCTATAAATAATTACAAACACACTGTACTTCATTGGAAAACAAAATGCAAAATGGCAAAATAATAACAAAGTATTTCTTCTAGATATTCGGAATTACCTTTCCTGCATTTAACTCTGAAATAGCTGCTAGAATTTGTTGTCTAGAGCCATCAGTCTTAATTCCCAGTTCCTTCAAATCCCCGTCTGTAAGAGTGAGAAAAGCTTCCATATCTACCTGTTGAAACAGGAATCATGAATAAATCTCTTTTAAATTATGAATCAGCCTGTGGACTAAAAGAAAAAGGCACTGCACCCTTCTCTACTAATTTGATTTCGAGAAATTTAAATTTGAAGCAACTTTGTATATATATATAAACTCTTTTAAGAATCTGAAGATTTCGTACTGCTACCAACTTTTCAGGTGTTTCAAATGTAATATATCTTAGAAAATCCCAATTTTAAAGTTAATATAAATTCAGTAGCTGGCTTTATGCAAGCCTCTTTCAGACTAAGTGCCCACCTTTTGATAATAACTGTCCTACTTTAGAAATGTTGTTGGGATCAATAATAATGTATGTAACATACTTTAAATACTCTAAAGCATTTATCAATGTTACACATTCTCACCTATCCTTCAATTACTAAAGTTGTTTAAGCTTATGCAAGCCATATATTCCTATCTTTTTTTTGCTGTAATAGAATTAAAAATTAGAAAAATGCATTAAAACTGTAAAATACATAGCTAATAAAGTGCAAGTAGACTATACAACTTTATTTAAGTGGAATATTGATCAAAAATACCAATTATTCTATTTGAGCTCCAAGGCATTAGAACCTGAACATTAGTGGAGCCTCATTTGCCTGTTGGTGTGTGACTTAACAGAGTTCAACGGGACCTTGGAAGTCTTCTAGTCCAACCCACTCAAGCAGAAAAACCTATGCCATTCTGGACAAATGGCTGTCCAATCTCTTTCTTAAATACCTCCAGTAAATAGAGCACCCACAACTTCTGAAGGCAAACCTTTCCACTGGTAAATTGTTCTTACCGTCAGGAAATTTATCCTTAATTCTAGGTTTTCTCCTTAATTATTTTCCATCCATTGCTTCTTGTCCCACCTTCTGGTGCTTTAGAAAATAGGTTGACCCCTCTTTTTTGTGGCAGTCCCTCAAATATTGGAAGACTGCTACAGTATCATGTCACCCCAGTCCTTGTTTGCACTAGATTAGACATATCCAATTCCTCCAATCATTCTTCATGTTTTATCCTCCAGCCTCCTAATCATCTTTGTTGCTCTTCTCTGCACTCTTTCCAGAGTCTCAACACCTATTTTATATTGTGGCAACTAAAACTGGATGCAGTATTTCAAGTGTGGTCTTACCAAGGCACTATAAAGCAGTACTAACACCTCACATGTTCTTGATTCTATCGCTGTTAATGCAGCCTAGGATTGCATTGGCTTTTTTAGCAGCTGCAACACATTGCTGGCTCATATTTAAGTGGTTGTCTACTAGAAATCCTGGATCCCTCTTGCAATTGCTGCTTTGACCCAAGTTCCATCTACTCTATACCTGTCCACTTGACTTTTCTTACTTGAGTGTAAAACCTTACTTTTCTCATCATTGAATTTCATTTCACTAGATTAAGGCCCAGTGTTCAAGTCTGTTGAGATCCTTCTGGATCTTGAGCCTATCTTCTGGTGTTTGCTGTTCCTGCCATCTTGTTGTCATCTGCAAATTTGACAAGTTTCCCTTCTATTCCCTCATCTACATTGTTTATGAAGATATTGAAGAATATTGGGCCTAAAACAGAAGCTTGGGGTACCCCACTACTTCCCTCCACGTAGATGTAGTTGTATTAAGGACTATTAATTGAGTGTGGTTTTGTTATGAATCCATTTGGTGGTGATGCTGTCTATCTCACATTTTTGTACTTTACTAAAGACGTATGAGAGTAAAAGAACTGAAATTGAAATGGGCTGGTCATATAGCAAGAACTGATGGCAGGTGGACCAAGGCGATTATAGAACAGATCTCGCTTGATAAAAAAGCGTCCACAAAAGAGACCTAAAACAAGATGGATTGACGACATCAGCAAGTATTGCAGGCCCAATTAGCAAAAGAAAGCTCAGGACCGTATTGGTTGGAAACATGCAGAAGAGGCCTTCATCTTGCAGTGGATAGACAATGGCTAAAATGATGATATTGTGGTCTAATTTGTCAAATGCCTTACTGAAATTGAAGAATACTATGTCCACAGCATTTTGCTGGTCCACTAATTTAGTCGCTTTGTCAAAGAATGAAATAAGATTTGTTTGGCATGATCTGTTTTTGACAAATCCATGTTAGCTTCTGATTATAATTTTACTTGCTTCTAGGTGTTTGCAGATCTGTTGCTTTATTATCTTTTCCAGGATCTTCCCACGTGTTGATGTCAGGCTGATTGGTCTGTAGTTTTCTGGATCCATTTCCCCCCTTTTTTTGAAGATGGGAGCCACATAAGCTCTTTTTAAGTCCTCAGGCAGTTCTCCTTGTTTAAGGGAGCCTTGGTTAAGGCTTGATTATAATTATTAATGGCATTTGGACTGTTTCATATTGGTTTCTTATTAATATAGTTTTATGTATTGTTGCTACCAACCAAATTTACCTGTTTAGTCTATACACATTTTCCAAATACATAAATATCCTTAAACATTTATACTTAAATTTTGGAAGCACTGACTTAGAAAAATGACATATTACTTTTTTGAGACATACGTTTTTAGGAACCATTGTTTCTGGAAAGGTCATCTCTGTTGCTATGTAATAAATGTATGTTGTTTCCAAGGATGGTTGAATTAATTGTTTTTGCATTTTTAAAAGAAAAATGATGTAAGTTGTGAAAAAGATATAGACACAGACACATACATACACGTACACTCAGAGAGAATTGTACACACACAGACCCCCCCCCTCTCCCCCAGGAAGATCCTGAAGAGATGAAATATTTTATCTTTTCCTCCCTCTCTTCTACTCTTCTACTTCTGGCTGCCAAAAGAATGGGTGAGGGCTTCAGGTACCCACAGACTTTGAGTTTCTCAGATAGTCTCTAAAGTGTTCCAAATATAGCTCTATCAAAACAAAATACCTATAGATAGGATTGATAGGACTGTATTAATACATTTGAAAAAGTAAAGGCAGCTCCAAAATAGTCTCACATTTTCTACATAAGATTAAACAGAAACCAAAGGTTATTTGCAGAATTAAAAACTTAACAGTCTTGACTAGGATTAAGACAGTTCTTTGTAGATGGGATTATTGTGTTTCACACTGTTTCTGAAAAAAACAGATGATAAATTTTGAGATTACATTTTGGTTAAATAAAATCAAAGTAATTCTTGCAGTGCTATTATATACAAGCCAAGTTTCCCCAAGTTTCCAGCAGTAAAGAATGGAAAACAAAACAAAACATTTACCTCCTGCTCTTCAAAGATAGGCTGGTACTTTTCAAGAGAGAGTTTTTTCAGGATGCTTGTAAGTTCATCTTTAAATTAAGAAAAAAATTTTTTTTTTAAATTTATGTTAATTACATTATAAGAATTGTAAAATAATGTTGCACGGTTATGCCTGACCCAGTATGTAAATCAAGATGGAAGTGAAAAGAATCCTGTTTCCTAACATCCTGGGCAAGATAGTTCCTATAATCTGTGTGAAACTACTATAATAGACACAGAACAAAATAAGAACGGTTTGTTTATTCCAGATATAACAATTCAATGAGTCCATTGTTTCTTGCTTCAAATTGCTGTTGTGAGCCACCTAGAGTTGTGTTTCTTAAGATTGGCAGCCAGACAAGTCTTTTAAATAAATAATCATTATAACAGAGTATACATCACATTCACAATGTGAAAACAGAATGTGTACAAAAGGTAATGTAAGAGAAATGTATCTTGTGCACCTTAGCACCTCCATTTTCTGATTGTTACCATTTCATTTCCCCCATTTTGCTATCTAAATACAGTATACAATAAATTTCCATTTATCTTCTCTGGGAGATAAAATCCTTTTTCATTGCATACTGCCAAGTGGGAGTTAGACTGCCCATCCAAATTTTGCCTAGGTCAAGTGCAGGAAACATTGGTGATTTTGAATGGTTTGTGCCTTATCATCCACAAGCAATATTGATTTTCAGCTTGCCCAATTTCTTCTCCACTTGCCTTCCTTCCCCAATTGCCACAACTCCCTTCTTATCTTGAACAGTTTTGAGCAGACCACAATACAACTTCTCACCTTCCTTATGTAAGTTGTCTTGAAGCCACTGGTCAAAAGTGATGGGAAAAAATGTATTACTAATTAATCATAGCATCAGGAGCATGAGTTCAGATGTGCACCTTCTGTCCCAAGAATAAGAAATAAATCACAGTGATGGCCTACCAACCCATGTTCATTCTGTATCCAGTGTTTTTGGCCCAAGAGACTAAAAGACATGTGACATTCTGAAATGGTGTCATCTAACAAAACTCTTCAGTGTTACTGCTGATTATGAAGCTTATAACTACTTACCTTCATCAGTTAAAGTCCCACTGCTGGAGCCCCCACTGCTTTTCCCTTGTCTGTGAGACGAAGAAAGAGAAGACCCTGCACTCTGTATCTTGGGGGATGGTAATGGAGATGGTGAAGGTGTGAGAGTTGGGGATGTGCTTTTAGAGGTAGAAGAATTCTCAGAAGGAGGTTTTTGGTTCACGTCCAATTTCTGTTTTACCTAGCAAAAATACAGAAACATTCCTGTTATTAAAATATGTCACGATGTTTTTTTAAAAAAAGAAAGTTTAAATAAACACATCTATTGGATATTTTTCTCTATATATGAATTATCTGAATGGCCATTAAAATGTAGCCATTAGTAATAAGCTATTTTGAGTACTGGAAAACAGAGACTTCTGCCTAGATAGTAGTGTAAGCACTATAAAAATATTTGCTGAAAAACTGGGACATTCGATATCCACAGCTTCCTTTACGGATTAATGCCAGAAAAGCCCATATCAATTATTCTTAAGAACTCAAAAAGTCTGCTAATTTTAAATATTTTGCATTTACAGAACACAAATAGAAAATACAGCTTATCTCAGAGCTGATCTATCATTTGAAGTAAAACATACATCATTAACTGAAAATATGTAACTTGAGGCAAATGTACAACTATTTCCTGGAATTTTATTTATTTATGAGACTTATATACCGCTTTAAGTGCAAGCACTCTCTAAGCAGTGTACACCAGTAAGCAATGTATATATATATTTACATTGCCCCCAACAATCTGGGTCCTCATTTTACCTATCCCGGAAGGATGGAAGGCTGAGTCAACCTTGAGCCGGTGAGATTTGAACCGCTGACCTGCTGAACACAGTCAGCTAAAGTGGCCTGCAGTACTGCACTCTAACTGATGCGCCACCTCGGTAAAGTAAAAGAGGAAAGAATTGCTTCTTTCCTCTTTTACTTTATTGCTAAATGTATGCTACTAGAATTTATACAATGAAATTTATGCATTTAAATATTTATTTATATTCTAACAAACACCTTTTCTTTCTCTTCTAAAATATGCTAAAAAAAAAGATATGCATCCTTTTTTTTTTTTTTTTAATTCTAAACGCTTTTTAACATTTGGAGGGAGGTTGTGAGAAGCCAGGATATGACCCAGCAATGAAGACTCTCATTATTTTCAAATATTATCTTCCTGGTAGCCATTTATTTTTTAAAAAAATTATAGAAATGCCTCTGTTTATCAAAGAATAAGAAATATGTTTTGATTTTTTCCTACACGTATAATATTGATAGAAAATGATAAATTATGTTCCACTTTTCCCTTATGTTTAGAATAGAATTATATTTCATATGTTTTGAAAATAAAATCTTCCTCAATTATAAAAGGCAGCTTTTCAGATATAGAAATCATAGAAAAAGATGAAGCTAATGTTTCCCCTGTCCAGTTGGTTCCAACTTTAGGAGACAGTGTTCATCTCTGTTTCTTAGTCAAGGGAGCCAGCGCTGTCCAACATTTCCATGGTCATGTCACCAGCATGACTATACCACGAAGTGCACGGAATGTTGTTAATGTACTAAAGAATCTTAGTATTTTAAGCCAACGGTCTTCTATTGCAGGGGTCCCCAACCTGTTGGCCACTGGACCGCGTGAGTGGCTGGCCAGCGCGCACGTATGCACGTGCACACATAGCCACACAGACGCGAGCATCACCACAAACATTGCGGGCATTCGTGCTCCCACTCATGCAAGCGTCGCCGCGAGTGTCGCAGATGTTCGCAGCCCCACTTGTGCATCACAAGCATTGCAGGCATTCATAGCCCCATTTGCGTGAGCATCTCTGCAAGCATTGCGGGTGTTTGCAGCCCCACGGGTAAGCACTCACATCACCGAGAGCATCACAGGCTCTTGCAGCCTCACTTGCATGAGCACTCACAATCCCACTCACCTGAGCAATGGTGTTCATGTATGTGCATGTGTTTACCCCCCCCTCCCAAAATCATCCCTTCTTTGTCCCTCTCTCCATTCCAGGCCAACCGTGAAAGATTGGGGAACTCTGTTCTATTGTGAGCATTATTAAGGAAAGAGTATTTTACAGAATTGAATAGACTCAATAACCTATATTTGTCACAGGTAGGTGGAAATCTAACACTGAGCAATCTGCAAGGATCCATATAATTTTATTCTTGGCATCAGGCAATGACAATCACAGTGGCTGAATTCCCATATCAAGATTTCATTAAATACAATTATACTAAAGTATGCATTTATCTACCTCTATTCAATATTGAATGCTTGGGTGGGAAAGGAGAAACAGGTGGGTGGAGAAACAGCATTGGCAAATACAAACATCCCTTGGAAAGCATATGAATAATCTTTATTTTGTTAATATGCCCAAAGCTTATGGCAGGAGGCAGTTTGTAGCCAATATTCAAAAGATAAAACTTTATTAAAATCTGTTTAGGATTTGTTATTGTTGTTAATTGCGAAGTCGTGTCCGACCCATTGCGACCCCATGGACAACGTTCCTCCAGGTCTTCCTGTCCTCTACCATCTTCTGGAGTCCATTTAAGTTCACACCTACTGCTTCAGTGACTCCATCCAGCCATCTCATTCTCTGTCGTCCCCTTCTTCTATTGCCCTCAATCTTTCCCAGCATTAGGCCCTTCTCCAGTGAGTCCTTCCTTCTCATTAGGTGGCCAAAGTATTTGAGTTTCAACTTCAGGATCTGGCCTTCTAAAGAGCAGTCGGGGTTGATCTCTTCTAGGACTGACCGGTTTGAACGCCTTGCAGTCCAAGGGACTCGCAGGAGTCTTCTCCAGCACCATAGTTCAAAGGCCTCAATTTTTTTGCGCTCAGCCTTTCTTATGGTCCAACTTTCACAGCCATACATTGCAACTGGGAAAACCATGGCCTGGACTATACGCACTTTAGTTGGCAGGGTGATGTCTCTGCTTTTTAGTATGCTGTCTAGATTTGCCATAGCTTTCCTCCCCAGGAGCAAGCGTCTTTTAATTTCTTGGCTGCAGTCCCCATCTGAGGTGATCTTGGAGCCCAGAAAAATAAAATCTGTCACTACCTCCATTTCTTCCCCATCTATTTGCCAGGAATTGAGAGGGCCGGATGCCATGATTTTGGTTTTCTTAATGTTGAGTTTCAAGCCAACTTTTGCACTCTCCTTCTTCACCCGCATCAAGAGGCTCTTTAGTTCCTCTTCACTTTCTGCCATTAGAGTGGTATCATCTGCATATCTGAGGTTGTTGATATTTCTCCCAGCAATCTTAATTCCAACTTTTGATTCATCTAGCCCTGCCTTTCTCATGATGTGCTCTGCATATAGGTTAAATAGGCAGGGCGACAGTATACAGCCTTGCCGGACTCCTTTTCCAATTTTGAACCAATCAGTGGTTCCGTGTCCAGTTCTCACTGTTGCTTCTTGACCCGCATATAGGTTTCTCAAGAGACAAATGAGATGGTCTGGTACTCCCATCTCTTTAAGAACTTGCCACAATTTGTTGTGATCCACACAATCAAAGGCTTTTGCATAGTCAATGAAGCAGAAGTAGATGTTTTTCTGGAACTCCCTAGCTTTCTCCATGATCCAGCGTATGTTGGCAATTTGATCTCTAGTTCCTCTGCCTCTTCGAAATCCTGCCTGTACTTCTGGTAGTTCTCGATCCACATACTGCTGGAGTCTAGCTTGTAGGATTTTAAGCATAACTTTACTAGCATGTGAAATGAGTGCAATGGTGCGATAGTTTGAACATTCTTTGGCATTGCCTTTCTTTGGAATTGGAATGTAAACTGACCTTTTCCAATCCTGTGGCCACTGCTGAGTTTTCCAAATTTGCTGGCAAATTGAGTGTAGCACTTTTACTGCATCATCTTTTAAGATTTTGAATAGCTCAGCTGGAATACTGTCACCTCCACTAGCTTTGTTGTTGCTCAGATTTTCTAAGGCCCATTTCACTTCACATTCTAGGATGTCTGGTTCGAGGTCAGTGACCATCTCATTGTGGTTATCTGGGATGTTAAGCTCATTCTTGTATAGTTCTTCTGTGTAGTTTTGCCATCTCTTCTTAATCTCTTCTGCCTCTGTTAGGTCTCTGCCATTTTGGTCCTTTATCATGCCCATCTTTGCATGAAACATTCCCTTCATATCTCCAATTTTCTTGAAGAGATCTCTGGTCCTCCCTATTCTGTTGTTTTCTTCTATTTCTTTGCACTGTTCATTTAAGAAGGCATTCTTATCTCTTCTAGCTACTCTCTGGAATTCTGCATTCAATTGGGTGTATCTTTCTCTTTCTCCTTTGCCTTTCACTTCCCTTCTTTCCTCAGCTATTTGCAAAGCTTCCTCAGACAGCCATTTTGCTTTCTTGCATTTCTTTTTCTTTGGGATGGTTTTAGTTGCTACCTCTTGTACAATGTTGTACAACTTCAAACTTCCATCCATAGTTCTTCAGGCACTCTGTCTATCAGATCCAGTTCCTTAAATCTATTTGTCACCTCTACTGTATATTCATCAGGAATATGATTTAGTTCATACCTGAGTGGCCTAGTGCTTTTCCCTACTTTTTTCAATTTAAGCCTAAATTTTGCAACGAGAAGCTCATGATCTGAGCCACAGTCAGCTCCTGGTCTTGTTTTTACTGACTGTATAGAGCTTCTCCATCTTTGGCTGCAGAGCACATAGTCAATCTGATTTCTATGTTGACCGTCTGGTGATGTCCATGTGTAGAGCCGTCTCTTGGGTTGTTGGAAAAGAGTGTTTGTTATGACCATCGTATTCTCTTGACAAAATTCTATTAGCCTGTGCCCTGCTTCATTTTGTACTCCAAGGCCAAACTTGCCTGTTATTCCGGTTATCTTTTGGCTTCCTACCTTAGCATTCCAATCCCCCATGATGATAAGGACATCATTTTTGGTGTTAATTCTATAAGGTGCTGTAGGGCTTCATAGAACCGGTCAATTTCATCCTCTTCAGCACCAGTGGTTGGGGCATAGATTTGGACTATTGTGATATTGAATGGTTTGCCTTGGATTCGAATTGAGATCATTCTGTCATTTTGGGGATTGTATCCCAGTATTGCTTTTCCTATTCTTTTATTGACTATGAAGGCTACTCCATTTCTTCTGAGGGATTCTTGCCCTACAGTAGTATACCTGATGGTCATCTGAGTTAAATTCACCCATTCCTGTCCATTTTAGTTCGCTGATTCCTAAGATGTCGATGTTCAGTCTTGTCATCTCTTTTTTGACTACGTCTAGCTTGCCTTGATTCATGGATCTTACATTCCAGGTTCCTATGGAGAAAAAATCTTTACAGCATCGGACTTTCCTTTCACCACCAGATATATCCACAGCTGAGCGTCCTTTCGGCTTTGGCCCAGTCACCACTTCTGGAAGCAGGTTGTTCCATTGGTTTATTATTCTAACTGTCAGGAAGTTTCTCCTTAGTTCTAAGTTGCTTCTCTCCTTGATCAGTTTCCATCCATGACAGGAGATTAATTTATGTATATCCAAAATCATATTATACTTCAAACTTGTAACATAAGCTTACAGAACCTTCTGTATCTCTTTGGACTACTTTCTTCCCTCATAAGAACTGCTCTTGCTGACAAGTAGTTTCAACAGAAAAAAATGACAATCCCCCAGAAGCCATCTTCATTTAAATGGAAGTCATAAAAAACATTGATACAGCTGAGCATTATTTGCAATGTAGATTTTAGTAACTGGGTTACAGCCATCCTGACAAAAATATATTTATATTTATTTATAATTATGGGCGGATCAGTGTACAATTTTAGTATGCTTTATACCTGTAAACTATGGTTTGCAAACCATGGCAAATGGGTTTAAACAACAACTGTACCAGAAACAAATAACCATTGTACCGATCACTGAGTCGGTACTATTGGGCCATCTGGCTTTCAGTCAAATCTTTATTTCAAGCTTTTACTGGAGAATAGTTACATTTGGTAACCTCCAAAAAATTCGTTTTGTTTATTCAATGTATAGACCAAATAATACAAAATGATGTAAAAGAAAAAGAAAGAATATACCTTACAAAGTAAGGTTATAAAGCCAGACAACAGGAAGATTTAAAATTCTTATCTAGGGACAGATTTATGTTGCTGGGTCAAAATTTTACTTCTGATCTTGACAACAGCATGACAACAGAACTTGGCTACTGCTGAGGAAGTGAAATCGTAGTGATCAACAAGCAAAAGTTGGATATAGAAACAGTCCTGGAAAATCTACTAATTTACTTCTGAACTCCGCTTTCAACAGAGGACTTTATCTGTGCCATTCCTGACTTTAAGATGCATCTGTATATTAGTGTCTCTTTACTACTGGCATTATCGTTTTGCACACAGTACTAGAACCAAAGTAGTGGTTCCTATATCAAAAATGTTGGAAGCAATTCTTTAAAATGCTGTAATAAATACATTAATAATCTAAGATGCCACATACCCTTTGTATAAATAATAGCATTATTACTGTATTTACTGAGAGCCAATTTGATATAGTGATCATCAAGCTTGAACTGAGAGGCTGTGAGGTCTAGGCCAGGGCTTTTCAACCTTTTCACCCATTGTACCACTTTTAGGATATAGCAATATCCGAGTACCACCAGTCACCTAGCAAGGTGTCAAAAACTTGATGACCCAAAAAAAATAAAAGGAAAAAATCAATGAAGTACAGGTAGTCCTCGACTTACAACAGTTCGCTTAGTGACTGTTCGAAGTTACAATGGCACTGAAAAAAGTGCCCCCCAAGCCACAGCCGAGCAAGACACCTGCCTGCCCACCTGGCGGCGCTCTTCCTCCTGTCCAAGGTTTCCATTGTTGTGAGCATTTCTGTTGAGGATTGGCAGTGGGGCTGGGGTGGGGTGTGTGTGGTTTTTATTCCCCCTGTCTGATAGGTGGTTGCAGCAGGTTTTGGTCACTTCACATGACCCTGGGACACTGTGACCATCATAAATATGAATCAGTTGCCACGCATCTGAATGTAAATCACAAGACCCTGGAGATAAGGCAACATTCCAGATGATTGGTGCTTCTTCAGGGCTCAGCAGAAGCACCAGGATCAGCGCCGAGCTCCAGCTGGAGCCTGGCGCTGATCATGGCGCTTCCATTGAGCCCTGACAGTCCCAAAGAAGCCCCGATCAGCTGGAAAGCGGCACTGATCCTAGTGCTTCTGCTGAGCCCTGACAGCCCTGCAGCTCCAGCCATCTCTCGTTCAGGCTTGTGCAGTGCTGCCACCGGTTCAGCTCATTCCCCTCCCCCACTACCACTTTTCTAGGATGGTTGCGTACCACCTGCCAGGTGCCAAAGTACCACAGGTGGTACCCGTACCACTGGTTGAAAAGCTCTGGTCTAGTCCCACCTTAGACACAAAGGCAGATGGGTGAACTTCGGCCAGTCTCTTTCTTTCTCTAGGAAGCAGGCAATACAATCCACTTTGAAAATTTGCCAAGAAAACTGCAGGGACTACCGTAAATGCCGGCGTATAAGGCGACTTCCGCGAGCGCTGAAATCGGCGCCAAAGACGGGGGTCGTCTTATACGCCGAGTCGCCTTGTACGCCGGCATTTACGGTAGTCCAGGAAATTACCAGGAGTCAACACAGACTTGATGGCATACATTTAAAAAGCATTTATTATAGAAATGTATTTTTATTATTACACGGCAGAGTTATATTTAAACCCAGAAATATATTTTATATGTTGTTTTTCTAAAAAAAACCACCCAATTACAAGGCATGCTTGTTTAGTAGTTTTGAGATAAGAATAATAAATGTAACCTTAATAATATGTCCATTTCCAATGGTCTGTGCATTTTCCACATCAGGAGGACAAGATGAAATTAACCCTACTATAATTGGCTGTTGACTTGATTTTGGTTCAGATATACCAGCAGCTTTTTTTCTTTGAGCTGCAATTTGGGATAAAACGCTGTCCGCACTGCCACCTTAAAATAGACAGGAAGATATTTTAAATTCTAACATACCTCACTTTATTCTTTTTAAATTAAAAAAATAATGTTTTAACAAGTACCATTAAAACAAACTGTTTAACAAAGGTGCTTTTTAATTTGAAAGAAATTATTTTAAAGATGTAACCGAGATGTACAATTTGAGATTGTAACGGCAGCTCAATTATATGTATGTATGTTGGAGATAGATTTTAACTATTGTCTAAAAATTTGTCACAAGCCAGGCAAAATTAATAGTCCAAGTGCAAGATGGATTCAGATCCAGGACAGAAATACCAGGTTTGAGAGACAAGAAGCCCACAAAGACTGAGTGGGATATTATTAAAGGTGAGTAAGGCTTGAAGAGAAGGTTATCAGCAGCTACCAGGCCACATAGAAACAAAGGTCTAAAAAGACAAATACTGTATAATTCGTGGATGCATGTTCCTCTAAATAAAAAGGCCAGCCTCTTTTTCCCCCCTAATAATTAAATGATACAATGTCGACTTGCATTTATCAGCATCTGCATTTCCTGTGTCAGATGAGGAGAGCACAACTTTCTTCTTCTGTCCTGGCCACTTTTTACAGAGGCACAATTGAGAGCATCTTAACAAACTGCATCACTGTTTGGTTTGGTGATAGCAGTACCTCAGATAGAAAGTTCATACAGAGAGTGAGGACAGCTGAGAAGATTATAGGAAGCCCGTTTCCTGTTATTCAGGACACTGCTTATAAGTGCTAAGTGCTTAGAGTTCAAAGCATTGTTAGAGACCTTACACACCCGCTTCATGGTCTGTTTCTGTCGCTCCCCTCTGGGAGGAGGTTTCGAAGTATTTCTAATAGGACTGCCAGATTCTGTAATAGCTCTGTTCCCTATGCCTGTCATCTGGTAAACTCACAAGATTCGTTTTTCTTGCTATGTATACAGATCCAAACTAGACTATGTTGTTTCTCTGGGCCATATATGTGTGTGTAGGTGTGTGTGTGAATAATTTATTTTATTTTGTTTGTCATGTTTATGCAGTGATTATTGGTTACCCTCTGAGAGCTATATGCAACACAATCTCATTTTAATGTATGCTGATTAGTGTACATTTAAAGTGATAATAAAAGTTATTCTACTTTACTCTACTCTACTCTACTCTACTCTACTCTACTCTACTCTACTCTACTCTACTCTACTCTACTCATTTACTTGGTAGCCAGCCTAGAGGACCAGCAGAGGAAAAACTGTTCTTCTGTGGCCCACTTAGTTTCCAATTTACTGTCATAAGCAACACACAAGAACTGCAGGCTAAAAAAGGAAAGAGTTATTCTGCGCCTCTTTCAAAAGCATGCTGAGTGGAAAATAAGGTGTGCATATATATGTATAAGTAGCTTTGGAGGAGGATGGTCTTCCTTTATCGCTGCAATGGGCAAAAATAAATTGTAACAATTTGGATGCTTAGCACTTGGCTCACAGTTGCAGCAGTCACAGTATCTCGTGGTCACACTATCCTTATTTGTGACCTTCACTACTAGCTTCTGACAAGCAGAGTGAATGGGGAAGCTGAAAGAGGTTGCAAATGGTGATCAAATGTCATATTTAATGACCACACAGGATTCGCTTAACAATGGCAACTGGAACTGTCACAACTGCAATCATAAATTGGTGCAATCAAGTGACAAGCCTTAAATCTATTGGGATACAAATAAATCAATATATTTTATCTGTAAACAAAGAATGTAAACTCTCAATTTTAAATCAACATCCTTTCACCAAGGAAGAAGTATTAGTAATGTAACCTTTGCTTATCTGGCTGGTCTAGTTAAAGCAGGGGTCTTCAAACTTGGCCCTTTTATGACTCATGGACTTCACCTCCCAGAATTCCTCAGCCAGCGTACCTGGCTAAGGAATTCTGGGAGGTGAAGTCCATGAATCATAAAAGGGCTGAGTTTGAAGACTCCTGAGTTAAAGTATTAGGGCCATGTAGTCTTTTTTCAAAAACAAAAGAGTACTTCAGAAAACACCCAACTACTAGTGTAGCCTTTGTCTACAACTTCTTAATGCAGCTGCGTCTTTTCCTGGGATGCAATTGACATAATCCATAGCTATCTCTTCATCCCATGAAAAATATATTTCATTTAAACAATTGCAGTCAAATGCTACATATGCATTTACACATACTTTGAAGCACCTTTTGGCCTTCATGTCCAAAGTACTGCCTAGCTCTCTCTTATATTATTATATTTAAATTTATATTTTCTACATTTAAAATGTATAGATACCTGATTTATTATGCAGTTCTCCACCATGCCGGCTAACTCCTCCTATGCTGCTGGATCCACCAGAAGAATGAGGCGAATGGTTGAAATTACTTGAATTGTTGGGAGTTGGAGGTCTCCTTGCAAAAGTGGATAGTTTAATTGGTCTACTACCTCTGCTTAAGGATGTCTGGAAAAATAGAGTTTAAATAACTTTTTTTACTAATATTTATAAAATAAATTCATTTTCACACAGAATTACGCATTCAACAAAACATAACAAGTAAACTGCAGGATAATGAAAACAAGTGGAATAACATACATTCACAAAGCTAGTTTTGGGATAACATTGAGAGACAAAACACCATAGTAGTTAAGAATTCTGAATTAAACCTTGGAGAAATGCCAAATCATTTAAAAAGTTATTTGCGGACTGACGTTGACATCTTTCTCAAATCTAACTGTAAATGGATTATCAAATGCTAGTAGTGTCTTTGTACTTTTACTGTCTCAGTTTCTGCACTTATTTTATTAATCACAAGAATAACCATTTTAAAAGAATCCAAGACTATAGTACAGAATACTATATGGGAGTTCTTCTGTACATGTACATTACTTATATTATTTTTGTTTTCTTTTTACATTTGTGTGCAACCTCCAGAATTGTATCATTGGGCTGGTTGCCAAATACGATCAATAAATAAATAAATGGTGAAAATAAAGTACAGTCAAATTTCAAAACACCAGTTTAATTCATACAGTAGATGAACAAACAATGCATTTAAGGAACTCAGAAATGTGGCTATTAAAGTTTAAATAAAACTTTAAACAAGTCTCTTACTCTGTCAGCACTATAGTCAATACTTGTAGATCTGTGTGGAAAGCCAAGTCTTGTTTGTTCTTTGTTGCCATCTTTGTTCTGTGTTCTATCAGAATTCCACAACTCGAAACTTGAAGGGGGCAAGAAAGGTGGAATAACAGCTTTCAGTTTGTCATTGGGAAGCCGTGTAGATGGAGCCCCACTTCTTAACTGACCAGGAGAAAAAAAAAAGGCAAAACAAATTTCAACAGGTACGATCTTTCATTACAACACTAATAAGAATATAATTAATTCCTAAATAGCATTTACATGCATCATTGAATACAATAGATCAATCAAATAAAAGTGAAGCTGAACAGATTTTTTTTTCAAAAATTAAGCAATTTTCATTCAGATTTAATGGTGATGATCCTGGCTGAAAGGAACACCTAATATGACACTAGGTCAAGCAAGTTTATCTTTGGAGGGTGAGATTATGCTGAAAAGGCTTTGTTCAGTATAACAGAAACAATTAGATGTACAGTAATACTCTATAAGGCCAAGAGAATATTATCTGTACCCTGATTAGGCCTAAGATTGTATCAATCCTCTACAACAAGCAATAACTAGCTGTGGAGGTTTCTGCCCCAGTAAGTTATTCACTAATCCACATTTCAATATCAAATTGAAGCATTTGAGAAACTCAAGGGGTAAAATAGAAAAGAAAAAAAAATTAAATGACTCAATGGTGAATTGAAAACAACTACAGCCCCACACTGGAACTTTTTTTTCTTTTAGTTTACTTTGGTTTCTGTTCCAAGTCTTTGCCTGTTTAGCCACCTTTTCAACTTCATTATACTTACTAAGGCAAACAAATAAAAGAAACCCCTTTATTTCGCATTTCAACTTTTTCACCTTTTAGCCATTCTCAACCTTTTTTCTATGAAGCAGTACTTGTCTTAGTTCACGGGTGTCAAACTCATCACGTCACGTGATGTGTCGCGACATATCACAACTCTTTTTGTATTCCTGGCAATGGGGTGGGCGCAGTTTCGGTAATTTTTCTCTTTTCTCTTTTCAAGTCATTGTACTTTGTTTCATTTTACTGATTTTTTTTCTTAGTGAAGTTTGGACACCACTATTTATTTAGCATTTTTGTTTAATTTCCTTCTGCATTGGTCTTCCAGTGGCATATCTGAAATCGTGATCAGGTAATCTTCAACCTATGATCAAAACTTGGGAAACTTTGGTTGCTAAGCAATGTAGTCATTAGGTGAGTCATCTCATGATCAGACCCAATTTTAGGACCATTTTCACCCTGGTTGTTAAGCAAATTATAAAGTAAATATGGCTTCGCCAATTGGTAGAAACTGGCTGGGAAGGTCTCAAATTGTGACCACTGTAATTTCAGGACATTGCAAGCAGTCATAAATGTGAGCTGTTTGCCAAGTGCCTGAATTTTAATCAGATGCCTGCAGGATTTGTTTGACTATCATAAGTTTGAAGATAGATTGCAAATCATTTTTTCCAAGGTCATTGTAATCATTGTTAAAACAAATGGTCTTAAATTGAAGATTACCTGTACAAGAAGCCCTTGTATTCCTCTCTTCTAACCAACCAAGTTCCTTACCCTTAGATCCTTGCAACAGATTTAATACATACGAAGATGTTCTTTTTCTCAATCTGTAGGCCATGACTCTTCATATTTGGAGCTACATTTCTCCAGTTATATTGGTGGAAGTTTAGGATGGATCAAAGTTCAATAATATTATTAAGCTCAGCAATAATTAAAAGCAAAAAATTATATTAATTTTAACTTCATAACATTTATATGATGTATTAATTTTGCTTAGTAGTTCATTTTATAATGCCTTTCTGTATAAAATGAATTAGAGTATAACTATATATATATAACAATTGGAGACATTATTCTGTAACTTCTGCCAGTTCAACTAGGTTTTCTACAAACCCAAGCACTCAAAAATTATCCACTTTTATAATTTACAAGAGCATCCTCCTAACTCACAGAACTGAAGTCATTTCACATTCATTTAAACAATGATTGTTTGGAAGACATCATTTAATTCAGGATTGATTAAATTCAGCACTGGAACTGGATTTCTCCTAATACAAGTTGCAGTCATTACTAATTCTAAGCTTTGCAATTATGCCTTTGTAGCTCCTCCCATTTAAGTTGCCCATGCTGAAGTAATTGTTTAGGACAGTGATGGCGAACCTTTTAAAGACCGACTGCCCAAAAACTGGCCCCGCCTCCACTCCACCCCCTGCCCCGCCCCTACCCCATCCCCACACCGTCTGCCTGCAGGGCCACTCATTGCCTCCAAGGCCCGCCACAGATCGCCCAGGCAGCCCAGCAGCGCCATGGTGGCCACGCCCTCTGCCTGCACCCCGCAGCATCAACTGTGCGGGATGGGGCGTAAGGGTAGAGTTTTGTCTATGCTGCCTGGCTGCCATGTCCTTGGCTGCGCTGTTCCATGTGGGCCACGCTCAGGGCCGATTCTCCGGGAGGGCTGCTGGTGAGGAGGGGATCATGGGGGAGGCAAGGCTGGGGCAACGGCACGTGTGCCCACAGAGAGGACTCCGTGTGCCACCTCTGGCACGCATGCCATAGGTTTGCCACTACTGGTTTAGGACATTTCCTAATTGAATACACTACTACTACTACTACTACTACTACTACTAATAATAATAATAATAATAATAATAATAATAATATTAAAAGTTGGAAGGGACCTTGGAAGTCATCGAGTCCAACCCCCTGCTCAGGCAGGAAACCCTATACCATTTCAGACAAATGGTTGTCCAGTCTCTTCTTAAAAACTTCCAGTGTTGGAGCATTCACAGCTTCTGGAGGCTGGTTGTTCCACAGATTAATTATTCTAACTGTCAGAAAATTTCTCCTTAGTTCTAGGTTGCTTCTCTCCTTGATTAGTTTCCATCTGTTGCTTCTTATCCTCCCTTCAGGTGCTTTGGAGAATAGCTTGACTCCCTCTTCTTTGTGGCAGACCCTGAGATACTGGAACACTGCTATCATGTCACCCCTCATCCTTCTCTTCATTAAACTAGACATACCCAATTCCAGCAACCGTTCCTTATATGTTTTAGCCTCCAGTCCCCTGATCATCTTTGTTGCTCTTCTCTGTACTCTACTCTTTCTAGAGTCTCAACATCTTTTTTACATCATGGTGACCAAAACTGGATGCAGTATTCCAACTGTGGCCTTACCACAGCATTGTAAAGTGGTATTAACACTTCATGTGATCTTGATTCTATCCCTCTGTTAATGCAGCCTAGCACTGTGTTGGCTTTTTTGGCAGCTGCAGCACACTGCTGGCTCGTATTTAAGTGATTGTCCACTAGAACTCCAAGATCCCTCTCACAGTTGCTACTATTGAGAAAGGTACCACCTATGCTATACCTAATGCATTTGGTTTTTCTTGACTAGATGTAGAACCTTACTTTTTTCACAATTGAATTTCATTTTGTTAGATAGTGCCCAATGTTCAAGTCTGTCAAGATCCTTCTGTATCTTAAGCCTATCTTCTGGAGTGTTGGCTATTCCTGCCAGCTTGGTGTTGTCTGCAAATTTGATTGAGTTTCCTGTCTATCCTCTCATCCAAATCATTGATGAAGTTGTTGAAGAGCACTGGGCCCAGAACTACAACTTCCCTCCTTCCACTGAAATCATACGCTGAGTACAGCTGGTCGGCCAATATTCAAATTTATAAAGCAATTTCTTATATATTGATAGAAAGGGAAGAGGAAATACTTTGGGAAGCCATACTAACTGTTCCATTCCAAACAATCTACAGCATACAATTGCTTCTTACTCTAATTATAAAAAAGAATACTATATTTTATATGGCTCTTCAAAAAAATGATGGAGCCTGCTATTTCATTGTTGGAATAACAGTAGATATGAAGAAATGCTAACTTAATATATTAATCATTATAATTTTAGCTGCAAGATGAAAGCCTCTATTAACATATTAATATTAACATATAATATTAATATCCAATTGAATATTCAAGGAATAGTAACCAATCGCTCTCCTCCCTTTCCTATTCTAGTGATTGTAAGTAGAGTTAATCTCCATGGTTGAATCATGATTAACAGTAGTAGGGAACCTCCTGATATACACAATGGCTTTCATGTAAGTTGGTATCTACCGTATTGGATATAGAGCTAGGCTACCCATTATATATTTGTAAGCATAGACACAGTCTCCTCATATATATAAACAGTGTACAGGTAGTCCTCATTTAGACACTGCCTCATTTAACCACTGCTTGCAGTAACAATAGTAATAAAAATAATTTTGTGACCAATTCTTATATTTAAGATAACTGCATATCTGTAAAGCAAAGAAAAGCTGAAGTAAGATCATAAATGTGTTCATGATTTCACTTAGTGACCATTTAACAACTGAGTTGTTGGTTCCAACTGTGGTAACTAAACAAAGACTACCTGTAACTAGGTATAAAAAAACAAGGAGGCAGCCTTGAAGAAGGAACACAATTACAATTACTAAAGAGCATCCTGTCATACAGCATCACAATCTGGTTTGGAATCATCACTGCTTCAGACAGGAAGGCAGTACAGAGAGTGGTGAGGATGGTTGAAACGATCATTGGCAGTTCCCTCCCTTCCATCCAGGACATAGCACATAAGCATTGCACAAGCATAGTCCACAAGTTTGTCTGGGACACTACACATCTTCTTCACGACGTTTTCCTTGTTACCTTCTGGGTGGAGGCTTCGTGGTATCCAAAGCAGAACCTTCAGATTCAGTCACAGCTTTGTTCCATACAGTATTAACCTTGTGAACTCGAAAGCTTCCTCCTTCCAGTATGTATTCAAGATGGACAGTGAATAATATTTATATGTTACTTATATGTAAGGATGTAGGTCTATACATATGTTATATATAGTATGTTTTAAATGTGTTATGTATTGTACACTTTGAGAGGAAGCAACTAAATTTCATTTTTAATGTGTGCTATTGTGCCCACAGGAAAAAAAATGACAATAAAGGTTATCTAGCTACCTATCTGATAGAGAGGAAGTGGTGAGAAAGAAGTTGAAAATTGTCCTACCTAGGTTCTCTTGGCTATAAAATGGGGACAGAGAAACTCCATGGCCTTTCAAGATTCTGTTATTATACTCTACATCAATAGAGTTTCAAGTGTCTAGTCAGTTTTTTCCCCTTGCTCACCTTGTTGCCTCATGTAGTAAAGGACTGACACGTTGAGGGGAGGGGATGTTAATCATTCGTCATAAATTGAACTGAAGACATAAAGGAAACGCTTGAACAGAGTTAATGGTTCCTTTTTGCACAAAGTTGCTAGTCAATCCGCCAACATTTGATACTGTATATTCTAGTAGCTGTATAAGCTGACTTACCACAGTGGTCAAAAAATCATCATCCTTTCCAGCCTTGGCAGTATGGATAACTGAAGGGAAAACATATCCACACCAATGTTAATTGTGCCATTGTAAACCTACAAAATAATTTTTGTTCAAAAAAAGTAGCATATATTACATGCCACTACAATTTTTCCTAGTAATATAATGACTCAATTCAATTAAGAATACAATTCACTGTATTTTATGAATTCCTGTGTTCATTTACACATTAAAAAGATCATTTAAAATATACATAGACATTTTCTGCAGCCCTAAACATACAGAATTTTTTTTTTATCTCTACTGCTTTTAAAAATACAAAGTTACTATAGATGTGTCCTGATCTTACATGGAATTTTCAACATCCTCCAAAGAAGGAACTAATGGGATCCATGCTTATGTAGTATTATGTACTATTAAGCCACTCACAGACCCTTCAATCTTCAATGTCTAAATTATTGTACTTGCACTTTAAATTCAAGAAAAGTTAGGAAGATATCATATCTAGGTTACAAAAATCAGTTATGGCAGTAATTATGGCTGAATGGCAGCAAAAAATTAGAATTTTCTGGCAATCTGTTTCCATTGTTTATGCTAGTTACATTGTTATGAAAATATTTATTATTCAATAACCTAAGGATTTCCAATTTTTAACAGGTTTTCATGTAAACATTGGGGTTACATAAACATTTGAAACGGGCATCTCAAGAGCCATGCTAATACAAGTGAATCACCCACCGCAGAAGCTTTAAAGCAGCACGTTCTCTGAAAAGACTGCCCAACTGATCTGAAAATTGTTACTAAGTTTTTGTGCATGCACTTGTGTGCACAGAAAACATTCCCATTACCAGTTAGATGTAATGGCTATCCATACATCTGTACACACAAAAAGTTTGGATAATCTTTGAAATAACTGTGCAAACTTTGCAGAAGCTTCAGCTGCTATAATGCTTTAAGAAGGGGTATATGTGCTAAAATGCTTTGTGGAGTGCCCGTTCAAATATTTTGCATAGTTGATTAAGTACATCAAAATCTGTTAAAAAGAATTTCCAAATCTCCCCTTAATCCAAACTTGAAATCTATTTGATTATGCATGTGGGCACACATAGATATACACATGCACAAAATGCTTATAACAGTTAACATTTGTTACCATTAGACTTGCTTTTTGTTGCCCACGCTGTAGTGGCATCATGATTCACAGTATTATCATTTTGTAATGCAGCCTTCATTGTACAGTCAAATGGGGATTTTGATTCTTCTGGAAAAGGTATAGATTGATTCATGGAAAATCCATAATTTAAGGTTTGGGTCATCTTCAATTTGCGAAATCTGTTGGACATTCTGTTCCACCATGACTAGAAAAGAAAATATAATTCTGTTATCTTCCTTATAACTATGGGTGATAATCAGGACTCTGATTTGAAATAAATTAATATTAAGTCTAAGAAATATGCAGAAACTTGGAAAACATTCCTCTGTCCTTCCTTCAATCTCTTTCTTTGGCTAACGTTCATGTGAATGAAAAGGCCTTAGCAAGGAGCCAGTGGAAATGAAATAAGCAATGATATAGAACAGTGGTGACGAACCTATGGCACGGGTGCCAGAGGCGGCACCCAGAGCTCTCTCTGTGGGCACGCGTGCCATCGCCCCAGTCCTAGGCCTTCAGCTGGGTTTTATAAAATCTTTTCGCTTTAGGCCTCCGCCGCCGTGTGAAAAAAAAAAAAGGTTCAATCAGTCAATTTCAATTTCTCACGGGAAAAAAAAAGATCTTGCAAAGTTGGAATTGACCGAACTTTTTAGTCCCACCCAGTCTGCCGTTACCACCGCAGCCATGCCCACCCAATGGGCCACACCCATCCAGCACTCGACGATGCATAAGTGGGTTTTGGGTTGCAGTTTGGGCACTCAGTCTCTAAAAGGTTCGGCATCACTGATATAGAAAAAGAAGAAAGTATTACTGGGAAAAAGTCTGAACTTGTCCCCCAAACTGACAGAATAGAAAGCAGCTGAAGCCTGCCGTCAAGTTTCTGTTCAAAACAAAGGAGCACAGAAAAGGTAAATATATTATTTCTGTACCTTCAACCCTCCCTTGTCATCTGGCAACAATGGAATACCTATGGACTGCTTATTTCTGGAAAAGAGTGCAGTTACTTTGCTGTTCTGCTTATTCTTTTCTTGCATGCAGGCGGAGGCCAACAACCGCACAAGTTCCGCATCTGCAAAATTCACACAGTTTGGTAAAGTGTTTCTACTCTAACTGTTGCAAGACTGTGATATTCAAGATAAGCACACAGAAGTACCTGGGTCATTCAGCAGCATTATCAGGTCAAAGGCTGTATATCCGTTTTTAGCACGCAGGTTGACATCAGCTCCTTGATTTAATAAATACTTAACAACTTCTTTATTTCTTTGAATAAAACAGAATATAAGCTACATACATATATTAAAGACAGATTTATTAGAAGATGTTACTAGAAAGAGGTAAATTGTTCCTATCTCTAATGTCTCTTAAACCATTGTTGATTTCTGTTTTTATATAGGTAGTCCTTAACTTTCAACCATTCGTTTAGTGACCACTTGAAGTTATAATGGCACTGAAAAAAGTGACTTACAAACATTTTTCACACTTAACAACTGTTGTAGTATCCCCCATGGTCACGTAATCAAAATTTAGATTCTTGGCAACTGGCATGTATTTATGACTGTTGTAGTGTCCCGGATCATGTGATCACCTTTTGCAACCTCCTCCTGACAAGCAAAGTCAATGGGGAAGTCAGATTCACTTAACAGACATATTACTGACTTAACAACTGCAGTGATAAGAAAGGCAATAAATTCACTTAACGGCTATCTTCCTTAGCAACAGAAATTTTGGCCTCAGTTATGATTGTAAATTGAGGACTACCTGTACCTGCTTTTTGTACTAAAGTTCTCTGTAGTAGTAAAGAGATCCGGTCACTTAGTATCACATCTGTATTTCAACTCAGTTATCATCAATAATTCTATGGCTTGCTTAACATATTGCTTGTCCAAACAGATGTTTATAACTTACTGTAGCCCTCATCTATAGAAATAATTAGAATTTTCTGATTATAGGTCTATCTATTTGCAGTCAACCACCATCAAATGAATTCTACTTCCCAGACATAACACTCTAACCTAGAGGTCCCCAGCCGCCGGGCGGTGGCCCACTACTGGGCCATGGTTTATTTGCAACCAAGCCACATGAGCAGCAGACCGGCACGCACACACGTACAGCTCGACTTATGCAAGCTAGCATGCATGTACACGCACATGCAGCTCAATTTGTGTGCGTACCTCAACTTGCACAAATCAAGCTGCACGCACACACGCATGCTGCCCTGCCGCTCACATGGCCCAGTTCCCCTCTTCCCCCACTCCACCAGACCACCAAGCCGCAAAGTTTGGGGACCACTGCTTAACTGCTATTTATAACTTCACATAAAGCTGCAGCAACAAAGGTTCTACACTGCATTCTTGCAGTTTTATACAACACATCTTCACTTGGCCTAAACAGCTTGGTAGCTGATGCCTATGTTCATCTGACACATTTCTCCTTGATTAACTGAAACATGGTTTTCTCATTTAACTCAATTTTCAAGCTTCACACAACCCCAAAAACTAACCAGACTGGATTCATACAGCTAATTAGATGAAAAGTAACTGGCTTGTGATTAAGTGTGTTGTACAAATTCAGTCATCACAACCCTCAGCAATTATGTTTAGTGTATTTGAATAAAGAAATATATACAATAAGCACCATTACAATAGGAACAATTTCCTTGTATGCTTTGTCTGATAAATATAATTATATCGGAAAATGGGAAGAAAAATGTTCCCTAAATAAAGACATTAGACAGACTTGTCCATAGATTGTAACATAAATAACAGTGTTGTCTACAAATTCTACCATGGAGAAAGGAAGAACATATACTACTGCAAAGGTGAGATTGTACTGTTAGCTACAGAGTAACTTAACTTACATGTCACTAAATCACAATTTAATGATAGAATGTTGAATAAGCCACCATAATGGCTTAGTACAATGTATGAACCAAACTAATCCTAAATGTTTATGTAATTGGTTGCCATCATAAAGAGATTATCATTTCATCCCATGGGATTGCTGGGGGTAATCAAAAGGCAACAGTAATTTTAAGGAAAAAATGAAACTTCTCCCAAATCACATTAGCAAAATAAATGTATTTACCCATGATATGTAGCTTGCATTAATGCTGTCCAGCCATGGACATTATCTCGTTTATCAATGTCTACATTTCTTGAAACAAGTAATTGTATAAGGGGCATCTGTCCAGTAACAGCTGCAATCATCAGTGGAGAAGCACCATCATCGTTAATGACATTGGATTGTGCTGGGTCTTCATCAATAATTTCTTTCACCAGCTGAAAATTTCCTATAGAGAAAATAGCATTGACTTGAAGCATTCAAAAGGTGATATAGTGATAGTTCTAGTTCTATTTTTTTGCAATTAATTGATTTTCTATAGCTATATTAATCTTTTCATAGGGGCCCCCGCACAATTTGAGAACTTACTGTTTGAACAGAAGAGGGCTTGTAAAGAATCAACCCTGAATTTTGATAAGGACTGAGTGCTGGCAGTATGGACTACTCTGAACCTAAGGTCCTCTTGTTGGCATTGATAGCCCTGTTCAGATCCTACAGGCAGGCAGAGCAGCCTAGGAAAGAGGGCAGAAGTTAAAGGGATCTAAAAAAGAGTAAGAGCCAAAGAAAAAGAGAGATGGATTTAACAGAAAAATTGAATAGTTCATATGAATGAGGAAAAAGCAGAAGACTAGAAGACAGAGAAGGGAAATAAACTAATGGAACAGAAGGACACAAAGAATTATACATAACAACAAGCTACCAAAACTCATTAACCAAAGTTCATATAAAGATTTCAGATCTTTGGTTGCAAATCACTATTATACTTCCAAAGCAACTGCAGAGCCAGATCTCAGATTAAAAATCACATGTATTAAAATTATAAAGCTCTTACCCATTTTTAAAGCATGGAAGATATCAGGTTGTCTTTTCTGCTTATCTAGTGAAAGAGGAAACAGATAGATGTATATCATTTACTTATGGTAACACTACAGACAATACATTAGTACCAGCATTTTAAATGAACCGATTTATTAAACAATTTGCATTTCAATTTCTCAATTCTGAAAAGCAAAAGCAGTGAAAACATTGAATAGTAAAATATGAAGATGCTTATTCCTGAGGACTGTTGAAGATAGTCCGTTTCTTTCCCCCTTGGCCTCTTAAGATGGCAGTTGTTGGCACTGTGAAAGGAATGTACTGTAGTGTTCTTTCTTTGAACAGAAAGATTACTGAGATAGTATCTCTTAGAATGCAATGTTAAAAACCTCCAGCAACTTAAAAAAAATCAAGGATATTTCCATTAATTTTTAAAACTTAACAGCTATATGAAATAATACTAAATTCATTTAGAAATCATATTTATCAGATCATCTGACACCAAATACTCTGGTAAGCAAAGAACAAAAATAAAGTATGAAAAGAATTAATCAAGAAGAGCAAAATGGTTCACCTGAAAGGAACAATACCCAGCCTCAAACACACACCTTCCCAAGTAAGTCTTCCACTCATCTTAATCCATGGCCTGGAGGAAGAACTAAGTTAGTGGTTCTCAACCTGTGGGTCGGGACCCCATTTGGGGTCAAACGACCATTTCACGGAGGTCGCCAAACAACGCAGTCCGCCATTTTTTTTCCCCTTTTCCTTAGCTGTGCTACTCCCTTTTATTCTATTGGCTTTTGAAAGCCAATAGAATAGACTCTCTTGAATAGAGTCTAATTCTATTGGCTTTCAAAAGCCAATAGGAATTGTCCAGGCTATCTCTGCCCTGCTGAGCCCGCCAAAAGTCCCATTCTGCAAACGGTGCTGCACCAGTTCAGTAATCCTTGACTTACGACCAGTTGAGTAGTCCTCAACTTACGACCGGTTGGGGGTCGCAGCATTAAAAAGGTTGAGAACCACTGAACTAAGTCTTCAAGACTCTCTTGAAGGAGATAAGCTGGTGATTACTTCCTTACCATTAGATGTTTAGAATACAGGAAGACAAGGCAAACTATTAATTTATTATTTATTATGACTGGCAGTCCATAATTTCAGTCTTCTCTAGCCTAACTAAAATACAAAAGATTGGCTCTCCAATTTTTGTGTATGTTCTGTAATAGGATAACATCCCTCCTTTTCTCAAATTTCATTATATTTTCATTTACTATTGTCATCAAAGTCTTAACACTTTAAAGTAATGTTATGTCTGGCTAGTACTGGTAAGGGAGACTACCAAAAAGATATGGTGTTAGGTTAGTTTGGATATATAGAAAATAAGGGCTAGATGAAGCAGAGAGTGTCCATGTTTGAACATAGTAAATCTCTTTCCAGGCTTTCCAGGAACAATCTTTGCTAGTAATAATAATGGATATTAAACCTAACTAAATTATGAATATTCAGCTTTAATGCAATACACAGAATCTATTTGAATCCACAGGGTAGATCAAATGGATTAATAGCATGGTAGGGTAAATTGAAACTATAATATGTCAAAAACCAGAAAAAGATCTCAGTATGATGGATAGATAGTACCAAAATTCAGATTTAATATCCATAACCAAAAACTTCCCAAGAACTAACTGCCCAATTTATTATTATTAATATAATTTTCTAGAAGTGTAATAATATTCTGTAACAAGATTGATGAATTCTAGCTACTTAGAATCAATATTTTTCTATTTTAAAACAGAAGACAAAGGAGAGCTCTCTGTTTTTGTGAAACTACAAGCATGAGTGAGTTGCTTGCTGCTTTTCTACATGTAACTTTTCTCATAATTTTCTTTGTAGAATTAAGGCACTACAAGCTGATTTATGGCAACAATCTGATTGCTAAGTTAAATAATTTCTCTGCTTGCATTAGTCTGAAACTCATGTTGTATATCTCAAATTAGTTATGCTGTAATTGAGAAATGTAGTAAAGGGACAGTTGTAATTCAATTGTACAATACTTTAATTGCCCTGAATTTCAATAAACCCATGCAGTCCTGAACTGCATATTGTTGCTTTCTGTGGTAATTGTTCTCATTGGGAGTAAGATCCTGAGAGTAGAAGGTAAAATGCTTTATGATTTCCTCAACCAAAGAACCCATACTGTATTGTAGACTAGACAATTAGAAAAAAAATCCTAGACAAATTACTCTTATATCATAGTCAAACAAAACACTTAAGTTTAGACATAATTTATATCCAGTTATATAATTTATAACCATATCCAGTTGTGATACCTGATGGTCAAATATTGTCAAATATTTTTTTTCAGATGAATACACTGTGGTCATATGTTTCCTAATTCAAAGATGAGCAAGCAAATTATTTGTGACCTGAAAACATGCATTTCTTGAGAGATTAAGCCTGTTGAGGGCTGATGGATTGTAAAATGGGCTGGCTTAGAGAAGATGGAATTTTTTTAAAACAAGTAAGAGATCAAAGGCCAACCCATATTAAGAGAGTTTATGGGGTTTTAGTGGAATTAGATTCAGAACTTGAACTAGTTAAAGATTGTATGATTAAATGGGCACAGAATATTGGTGAAACGATTTCAATGGATACTTGGGAACTTATTTTGATAAGAAATGTTAAATTCACACAAGCGCAAAACTTAAGAGAGAATTTTTATAAGATGTTTTATAGATGGCACCTTGACCCAAAGAAAATGTCCATTATGTACCCTAATCTACAGCCGAAAGGCTGGAGATGTGGATATTTGGATGCTACCTATTACCATATTTGGTGGACGTGTAAGCATATAAAAGCTTTTTGGATTAAGATATGGTGGAATATTCAAAGAATTTTTAAAAGAAGGGTAAAATTTACTCCGCAATTATTTTTACTAGGTATTGTTATTGACTGTGATGCTAAGGAGGTTATATTGATGTTAAATTTGATTACAGCCGCTAGGTTGTTAATAGGACAATATTGGAAGAAGGAATCTTTGCCTACTTTACAAGAATGGTTTCATAAAGTTTCGTATTTGGCAGAAATGGCAAAGATTTCGGCTTTCTTAAAGGAGCAATCTCAAGAAAAATTTTTTGCGGTATGGGAAAAATGGATAAATTTTATACAACAAAATTTGGATATGGAAAAATATTATTTAGCCTTTTTATAATTTGTAATGATTGTTTTTTCTTTCTTTCTTTCTTCTTTTTCTTTTTTATATATATACATTTTTAATGTATTATTATTCATATATTTTTTTTTTTTTTTTATATATATATATGCTTTATTTTTCGTCTACTTTCTTCTTTCTTCTTTCTCTCTCTCTCTTCTCTTTTTATTTTTTATTTTTTTTCTTTTTTAGTATATATTATTCATTTTAAAGTTTATGTTATGTATATTATTTCTATATATATTATTACTGTGATTTTTATTATTATTATTAATTATTTTATAAATTGCAAATGTTATTTTTAAAATATTTGTTAAATAATCCTATATTCAGTTCTGGGAAGTCGGGGGGGGGGTGGGGTGGTTGGGGAGGGGGGGGTGGATTTTTATTTGTAAAACTTTTGAAAAATTTCAATAAAAAAAAAAAAAAAAAAAAAAAAAGCCTGTTGAGGGCTGGAGAACAAAGTGGGTGTTGCCATGCACAAGGGCTGGATAAGATTTTTTTTTTTTCCCCTCAGGTTTGTGAGGGAGGTAATAAGAAGTGTTTCTTCATTATTATTATTTTAAAAAAAAACATGTTAAGCTTTTGTTAAGGCTTACATTACAGGTTTTATTGTATTTCCAGCCTTAAAAGGCAGAAACTGCTAATTTTTAGCAATTGTGGCTGGAAGGGATACCGGAAACTGCAAAATCAGAATTTGTAACTGTACATACTATGGTGTTAGGACCATCTAACAACCTGTTTAGTTGATTGCACATTATGCAAAAATATTGTCAGGTAAATAGGAATTAATATTTACATTAGTTTAATTATTAACAAACATTGCCTATGCTATATGCATTTATTTTATTTGAAGACAGCACAGTCAGTGTGAGACACTGTGCTGCTTATATGTTGCCTAAAGCGAAGGCATACTTTCTGCATATACTGTACAGAAGTCCAGGGAAATAACAACTGAATAAATTTTAATAATTGCAATGAAACTAAGCCCTCCTTTGTATCTGAGAGCAAGATTCTGTAGGAAAGAGTGTACTTACAGTAGTTCTATTTATGATGCTTGGTGCAGAAAATTAATTACTGTATCAAAATGTCCCTTTAATGGACATTTTTCTTCTTGGACACTTCTAAGATATTCATAGATTATCTCTTTAGTTTGTTAGAAATTAAAACACAATAAATTTCAAATGGTTCTTCTTATTCTTACACAGTCAAAAGGTTGCAGTACTGTATATTATTTCTAAGGAATGGCATTATATGGAAAATGTAGATGAAAAATGAGATTTATACTTTGACTCAATTAATAGATGAAACAGATGAATAATTATCCTTTTTCTTTAAAAGATAAATAATATTTGTCTATATGATTCAAAGCTGTATTTACAATTACCCAAACTGACATCCCAAACTGCCCACATAGCATTTTCAGTCTCAAAAAGAACCTAATCCACACGTGGTTATTAAACCCTATAATATAAAAACTCCTGTAATTAATTTTTACAATATGATATGCAAATTTCAATGTTTGAATGGAATAAAGAATTATAGATTTCTATTTTGCTAAGGTAACGGGATAATCAAAATTTCAACAAATCCTAGATCAGGAGTGTCAAACTACCGGCCTGTGGGCAAGACACCTCATCTGGAAGCCGCACCCACCCCATTGCCGGCAATGGCAAAACCGTCCCAATACATTGCGCGATGTCATGTGACGTCGTGAGTTTAATATGTCTGTCCTAGATTATGTGTTACAGAAAAATAAATATTTAGATTTACTGGACTCTGTTGTATTTATATAGAAAAGCCTCGAGTAGATTGTGATGTTGTTAGAAATGCAATGAGATCACTTCCAGTTTGCTGTCAGAGGCCTTCCGTGCCTAATTTTGCCCTGCTGGGGGCTCTAAAAGAGTCTAAAGTCACCCTGAAGAGGCCTCGATGAAGAAATTGAAGGAGAAGGAAAGTGGGAATTGTTTAAGGAATATAAATGGGCAGAATTCCCCCTCCCCCCCAAATACCCTACCTGAATTGTCTTCCTCATGCCAAGCAATCTTTACAAAAACAGAAAGAAAATTCCTGGGCAATTTAATTGCCTTGGCTTGGAAAGCTACTTGGCAAAGAAAGAGCGAGAGTTAGACCTAAAAAACAGAAGATTTGACCTATTAGAGGGGGCATTATATGATTAAATATCTGTTTGAATATGATTAAAAGAATGGATGACTCTTATATATAATTAGACTTTTATAATGAAAGATATGATTTAGAATTAAAATATCATTTTTTTCTTTTTTTAATATAGGAAATATGAAAATAAGAGGATGGTTGGTATGAATAAAACTCTTAGCCATATAAATGTAATTAATATTGAGAAAATCATAACTGACAAAGATATTTCAAATATTGATGGGAAATCAAACTTTAACAAGAACATGAAAAACAGGATATTGATTTATGAATTGAAATTATTATCTGTATAATATTAGTAAAATATGATGAGGATGCTCATATTTAACTTTGTACGCATCAACAGTAGCAAGAATTGTAACTGTGTAATGAGGGGGAAATGGAAAAAATATGGGAAAGAAAGGAGGATCAGGGAAAAAACACTGGATTGTGCAGTACTGAACACATTTATATTGAAGAAGTCAAGGTTAAATATGTGAACCCAGACAACATGTTGTTTACTAATCACTAAAGACTGTAATTGTTAAAAATCAATAAAACATATATATATAAAAGAAATTCAATGCAATGAATCACTTAAATATATTATTTGTATCCTAAAGTGTTATATTTTGGGAGGAAGTTTTGAGATAAGATTTAATATTTTCAGATGTTCATATTCTTTTGAACTATATTCATATTCCCCTAGATAAAAAAGGGGATTATTCATGAATTATGAATTAATCAACATAGTCTTTATTCAATAAATATCTCCTCTGATACCTAGTCAGTCTCTGTTCACCTATCTTTATTCTTATTTAAGTTATTTACTTCAAAATAATAATAAATATAAAACTCACATTTTGCAAAGCAAAGGCATTATCTCACTAAATCCTCTGGTCTCAGTATTTTAGAAAATGAAATGGATAGGAAAATATAAGCCAGTACTTTTTGAATGTACAGTATGCTAATTTTCCCAGAAAAGGTTGAACAGGGTGATACAGTGAGTAAAATGAGTGGATGTTTTTTATGAGAATGGAAAACAGTCACCTTTTCAGTTTTCCTTTTTGTAAATGGTTGTAATGGCAGCCTTTCTGTAAGCAAGCAAACTTACTCACAAGAGGGTTATTTTGTGAGAAGCCCACAATATGCTTTCAAACTTCTAATGTGCTCATTGAGCCCAAATGTATGCCTACCTTTACCTCTACATCACATCTCAGCAACGCCAGAATGTAATTTGGGTGGAAAGAGGCATAGTGCAAAAGCACATCCCTTAATACCGGTAGTCCTTGTTTACCAGCTGCCTTATGCAGCAATCATTCAAAGTTACAACAATGCTAAAAAAAATTGTGACTAATCTTCAGATTTATGACTATTCTAGCCTTGCAACCAAGTTAATATAAAGGCCGAAGTTGTAAACTGTAAGTTGCAGTCACAGATTTTTTTTTGCTTAGTGACCACATCACTTCACTTAATGTCTGAAGGGAAAGTGAGGTCATAAGCTTGTCATGCGATTTTCCATTTAGGGAAGCGCTTAATGATTGTGACACCTGTATGCAATTTAGTGAACAGCTCAGCAAATATATAAATTGAATAGTTTCTCTATTTAAGCCAGACGTGTCAAGCTGGCAGCCCATGCCCACCCCGGCACCGTAAAGGCAAAAAACATAGCAATATGTCATGTGATCGAGTTTGATACTCATAGTTTAAGCCAAAAGGCCTTTTATGCCCATAGCATCACTTTAGAATTATCCTGGTTTCACATATGCTAAGTCATTATGTATCTCTTTTTGATTCTGGCTTACTGTATTGTAATGCATGAATTCAATAATTAAAGGTTTTTTAAAACTCTTAATTTAGCAATTAAGTTGCAAGGTGGTTTGATTGTTTTTTGCATCCCCCAGGCATTTTGGATTATATTTTGGTCATAATTTACAAGTTAATGCCAGGCATAAGCTCAGATAATACACAAAAGATGTATCATGCATCCACAGTGCAGCTTTTTTTATTCTGGGTATAACCACATGATGACATCTCTTTTTTAAAAAAAATCTGATATGATAAAGGATAATTTTTCTAAACAGAAAAATCTGGACTATGTATTTACATTGAAGTTAAAAAAAAAGAACAGTGACAGTTAAATATTTTATGTGTTATATATCTTAGGCCTCAGCAGATTTGGCTTAACTCACTATCCATTAGATACAGCAAGTTATCTACTGGTATTAGTTTGCTAAAAAAACAATTATACCAAACCCCAAGATAAAGCGAAAGCAGCTCATACCTGTCTGAGGTCTAACTGTTGTCAAAGGTGCTAAATAATCCATCATATCTTCCTGTTTGAAATCCACAGATATTTCATACGGTGTTTTATGCAGAATATTCAGATGATCAGGATTGGTTCCTTTGTTCATAAGCTGTTGGGCTAAACTAACTCTTCCACTAACAGCTGCCAACATCAGGGGAGTCCAACCCACAGTTTTCACAGAGTAATTACAATCAGCTCCCCAGTCCAATAGAAGATGGACGACTGCCTCATGTCCATGTTGGACAGCTGTCATAAGGGGAGTGACAGCTGGCATTTCTTCCTTCCTGCTGTCCAAGCTGACGCTCAAGTGATCATAATTGTCAACATAAGCACCAGATTCCAGAAGCAGCTTAATCACACTGATATGGCCGCCCCGTGATGCTATAGTGAGTACACTGGCTCCCAATTTATTCTGTGCATTAAGATCAGCTCCATTTTCCAGCAAGATGCGAGCCACATTTAGATGTCCAAACCTTTGATTGGGGAAAAGAAAAAGAAAAGAATTACAATATCCAAGAAAATAAATATGCATTATTTAGATTTAAAAGGATTCTGCATTAACATAGCAAATATTTATGTGCTGGGACCTCCCCAGTTTCGTTTTCAGTCTAACTAGAATGCTGAGGCCAAGTTTAATATCATGCTTGTCTCAGCCTCAATACATCTCATGTGGCATTCCATCTGAATATTTTAGAGAAAGATTTCTGTATTACTTAAAGTTCATACAGTGTATTGCAAAAATATGAGATTAATAACTTGTATATAGTAATATATAATAAGAGCAATAGTTGTGGTAAAAGCAGATTTAGTTCTTTAAGTAAAAGTCAACCAATAAAGTAAGCTTTGGAAGTATTCTAATGTTGGAAAAGCAGAGGGGGATATCAAAACTTTTTGATAGAAGGATGTCTTTAGGCATTTATTTTGATAAGTGATAAAGATGGAGAAACAAGACAAATTCAAGTATCTCTTTCACATACTACCGTAAATGACCTTACACCCTGCCCAAAAGGCTAAGGCCTGTATAAAAAAGCAACTTGGCTTTTGAATATTTTACTTCTGCTATGTGAAACTACTACAGTATAGGTAATAAAAAAATTAAATACTGCTTTTCTTTTAACAGTGACTCCTAGTTCTAGTTTATTATATTTCAGGTTTTATTACATTTTCAAAATTGTATTATTCTTCCTTCAGTATCTCAGGATTATTCCTCATATAGTGTGACTGAGGGACCAGACCTAAAACTGAAACTATATGCAACAGAGCTGCAATTATTTTAGCTTTCAGTATCAAACCAAATTATATAGCAGCATATTTCTTTTTTATTATTTCAAACACTTAGTACCCAGAAAGTTTCATTAAGGTAGCAGCATGCCTAGATGGAAAATGTATTGAATTCTTCTTCAACCATTGATTTTTCTTCAAAATTGTTTCTCAATTGTTTCTCAAATTGTTTGTCTAGTCCAGGGGTAGGCAGCCTTGGCTCTTTTATGACTCGGGGACTTCAACTTCCAGAATTCCTGAGTCAGCCATGCTGAGGGGAAAGTGAGAGGCTTCCAAGCTGAGCCATGCTGGCTCAGGAATTCTGGGAGTTGAAGTCCATGAGTCATAAAAGAGCCAAGGTTGCCTACCCCTGCCCTAGGCCGCTTTAAGATTTGTGGACTTCAACTCCCAGAATTCCTGAGCCAGCCATGCTGAGGGGAAAGGGAAAGGTTTCCAAGCTGAGCCATGCTGGCTCAGGAATTCTGGGAGTTGAAATCCATGAGTCATAAAAGAGCCAAGGTTGCCTACTCTGGTCTAGTCTCATACTAGCAAAGAGAGATGACTGGAAAGAAACAAACTGAAACAAAGTGCAATGGAAGGAAGCCAGAATCCATTCCATGTCACTGAATCTGAATGCTTCCCACTAGTGCTTTATAAGAAACTAATAATAACACACAAATATATTGGACGCTGAAATATTATAGATTCTCAGTGGTTTGGGTTTAGACATGGATTTGGTGGCTCAGGCATTATGTTTAGGCAACACACTTAAAATATAAAATCTTGCACCTGCTCAATAAAGCAACATTAAATTGACTTCTAAGAGTCACTTTAGATATTGATGATATAAAGATGTACAAGTTTATTTATATATCGTTGCATTTCTACATTTGTGTACTACCTTTCATCTCTCTGTTTTTACCATACTAAGAAAATGGAAGCAATTTGAAAAAAATAGAAGAGAATAAAAACTACAATAAGCGCAAACGAGTCAGAGAAACCAAAGACCCAGGAGAATCTAGTTGGAGAGGCAAAGAAGAGCGATCTGGAAACCACGCAAAAAGCCAAGATTCCCACTCGGCTGGGGGGGGGGGGGGAAGCAGCGTCAGGGACCTCCCCACCAGCTGTTCCACCGTTGTTTTATCCCGAGCTTGAACTGTAGGTAGCGCGCTTGAGCTACACAGCCAGCCCAACTCTGCCCAGCAAGGACCGCTGAACCACCCCCGCTTCTCCCGCGGCGCTAACCTGGCTGCTTGCATGAGCGGGCTCCAACCGCAGTGATTCCGGCTCTGCACCGAGGCCCCCCGCCGCAGCAGGAAGCCCACCAGCTCTTCGTGTCCCCCGGCCGCTGCGAACTGCAAGCCGGTGTTGCCCGCCTCGTCTGTGCAGTCCACTGGCACCGAGCCGGGAGGAATGTCCGCCGCAGCCCCAACTCCACCTCCGCTCGACGAGCCGCTGCCAGCCTCCGCCGCGGCTTCGTCGGCGGCTCCGGCGGCAGGCGAAGGTCCTACTAGCAATCGCCGGGCGCACTCGCAATCTCCCTGATCACAAGCGCGAAGTAGCAACTGGACGCCAGCGGGCACCCCGCACTCCCCCATCGGCGGATTTGGCCCCCTTCCGAACCCGTCCGCAATCTTCCTCCGCTCCGCCCGTGGATAGAAGGGGGGAGAAATCCGGCCGAAGCGCCAAGTTCTCCACAGTTGGGAAAGGGAGGGCTGCACTGCTGAGGCCTCCGGCAGGGGGAGGAAGAGAAGGATGGTTTCAATTAATATGGGAAGGGGAATCAGTTTAGGAAGTCTTCTGCTTGCGACATAGCTCTCCTCTTTAATTCAGGCACTAATAACAGCTTTCTTTCTCCGTCCCTGCCAGTGACTTCCTTCGAAACAGGGTAGAAAATTTTACATCCTTCAAATTATTAATGTGACAGGGGGCATGTGTTTGGGATTTTTAAAGGAGCCCACGTAAAACATTTGAAATACAAGTTTCAAACAGGAATCACATTTCTATCATTGTTTTAAAGCATAGTATACCTAGTTTTCACTTACAAAGGTAAAAATCTTTTTCCAGTCTAACTTGATTTTGACTTTAGCAAAGTTTTTGGAAAAGTTGCCATAGGATATTTTCACTTACGACTTGATAAAATTTGATTTAGCATTCAGAATTAATAACTACCTTGAGCTGGAGTATTATCCAACTATTTTTATTAATGACCCCAGTAACAGGATTGATGGAATATTTCTCAATTTTGTGGATGGCACAAAATAGGGAGATTGGCCAATATCTAGGAAGACAGCATCAGATTGCATCTTTAGCTGGTTTCATTTCCAGCCAGATTCAGCACAAAGACAAGCATCTTAAGGCAGCTGTGCAGAAGTGGCTTCAGGCTAGGTGTCTCTGATGTTATGAATTCTTATTCATAGGCTGTCTTATTCTTATTCTTAGGCTGTCAAATAGATGATAAATGAAGGTAATCATATTTTTATTCTAATTGTCTTAATAATAATAAAAAATCAGAGTTAATGCAGTTGTCTGTTCGATTAAAGGGGGGGGTGACCTAACACTTTCTCTAGTTTTTTGTTTTACAAGTATTTGTCCTTAACATTTGCTTCATGAAAACCTGTTTTGTTTTGCTTTTTACAGCTTTAATATTGCTTAGTACTGTTGCTTGACATTTTGCAAGATCTGGCCTGGAAGGCTGTCAGTCCTTTGAGTTATTGCCCTTCCATTTTAGTAATTCCATAGTGCTTTTTTTGTTTCCTTTTACAATTGATCATCTCTGTTTGTATATATTTTTTTCATCTCTGTTTGTATATATTTTTTAGATTAAAGGTTTCATTATTGCTCAAATAAGTCTGATTAACAGTTTCCTTAAAAAAGTTAATTCAGCCAATTTGCAATATTTGCAGTACAATTTATTTTCTGCACCATATCAAATATTGATAGTTGCTGCTACAGTTGCAGGATTATGCTAATATTTTACGCAGTTTAATGTGCAAAAACAAGTACATTTAGATCTGTGCACTGCAGGACCTTTTCAATTTCTACCAATCTTTTTTTTTATTCTTGCAGATTACAAAATTAGTCTGCAGGGATTGTACCTACATTTGTAAGTAAGGGTTTTAATCTTATTTGTTTCATTTCTTTTGAAAAAGGAAATGTAAAAGATTTGTGGTTGCTTTGAAGGTTTCTCTGTGTTTCACCTGTCATTCCTTCTTTTAACTGCAAGGATTTCTTGTCTTTAAAGCACAACTTTGATTCTTTTTACATTCATGACTCCACTTTTCATGAAGTTTATTTTTTATCTAATCCAGTGGTTCTCAACCTGTGGGTCGGGACCCTATTTGGGGTCGAACGACCATTTCACGGGGGTCACCAAACAAGGCTGTCCGCCATTTTTTTCCCCTTTTCTTTGGCCATGCCCCTGGCACCCGGTGATGTATAAGTGGTTGGGGGTCACCACAACATGGGGAACTGTATTATGGGGTCGCAGCATTAGAAATGTTGAGAACCACTGATCTAGTCCTTCAAGTTTCTCAAAAAGTGCAAAAGTTTTTGTGCTTTAATTTTTTTCTTCCCCCTCAGTCTGGGATACTAACAGCAGATGAGATATAAGCATGTTTTAGTAGAATTTTCTAATAGAATTTAGAATTGTGACTAATTGAAACAGCATAAAAATACATAGGAATTCTGGTATGAATGAGAGGAATTGTGTTTTGTAAACTTTGGGTTACAGTATGTTGTAAGAAATGAGTCAACTTGTTGTCAATACTTATGTTATTCAAACCACAACTTAAGAATGATTCATAAGGCCTGTTCTGTTATATCTTTTAGATATCCGTTGAAAATCTCATCCATCACTGTAGTGTTTTCTGGATGTTGTTGCTTCTACTTTCTTTTCCTCTTCCCCAATTGTATTTTTATTTATACCTTTATTTTGTACATCACTTTGAGATGATACAGGAAGCAATACTTAAGATTCATCATTTTTGTGCCTTTCAGTCATTAGTAAGATAAATAACAACAAAAACAAAGCAAACCCAGTCATGGCAGGCAGGTGCCACTGGAAAGTTGCATTAGGACAGAGGAAGGGAGGCCGACCTTGGGAAACTGTTTTTTCCTATTCCTTCTCAAAAATCACTCAGAAAAATCCCTTTTAATGTTATTGGAAAGGTCCTCCACCCAATTTGACTGTAGGAGGGGGAGCCGTCCGCTACCATCCTTCCTGGGTTGACCCCTCTCCTGAAAATGGTTTTCCTCTTCCAAGTGGGAATTCAACCACAACCGTCTCCCATTCTATCAACGGAGGCGAGGTTCACCAGAAGGCAAGTTTGAAGCTCAGATGAAAATGCCGATTCCTTTTCTCCCTCGCTTTCCTCTCTGGCGACTCTCCTCTGAGGCGGGAGAAGGGACCCAGGTAGGCCGCGCTGTTGTTGCGGCTTCTATGCCTGCCCTGCCCTGCCCCGCCACGTTGTAAGCCAAGAATTCGGAGGCGCGAGCAGGCCAGCAGCCGCTTCCGCGATTAGTCCGGGTAAGGCGGCTGCGGCTGGGCGGTCCTTCTCTGCCTAACTTTTATCGCCTCTTCGGTCCGCCCCCGCTTGCCCGGATGGTTTTGTCTTGCGGGCAGCAGCGAAAGGGCCTGGGAGAGGAAGTTTCTGCCCAAGTTGGGATGCGGCGGAGCCGGCGAGTTCGGGCCGGCCGAGGAGGATGGTCGCTCGTGGTGGCGCTGTTCTCGGGGCTTGGCGTAGCGGGCGTGTTGTTGCTGTGGCAGTGGGGTCCGCAGCACCCGGATAAGAGCTCTGGGAGAGCGGCGCCCCCTTCTTTGGCGCCCGAAATAGCCCAGCGACGATTGCGCAGACCCGTCTATGATAAGCCGCCGTTGGGCAGAGAGACCGAGGTGGGCGAGATGGGCCGGCCGGCCCGCCTGGAGTTAAGCAAGGCCGAGCAACAGCTTCAGGAGGAGAGCATCCAGCTGCACCAGATCAACATCTTCCTGAGCGACCGCATCTCCCTTCACCGGCGCCTGCCCGAGCGTCGCAATTCGCTGTAAGTTCAGAGGGTTCCCGCAGGAGGCGGCGCCGCCGCCGCTGGGCTCGCGGGGAGAGCCAGAGGGAGGGCGCTTCTCTCCGCGGTATCCGGCGAAGTTAGCTGGAGGGGAGGGAGGCCTTAAGAGAGGGGCGGTGTTACTTTACCGCTTGTTCGTGCTATACTTAACGCCCCAGAAGTACTTCCTTTAGCGGTCCCGGCGGAGTCTCTCGTGGCGCATTTAAGACGGGTCTTCGTGGGTCGCGATTGCATTTGCCAATGCAGTGAACCGAGGAGAGTGGCGCGGTCTCAATTGGAACCCCACGAGCTTAAGCCAAGAATTGCAAAGTAGATCTCGCCCACTCAGGGATATTTGACTGGGTTCACGCAGCAGGTTAATCCAACATTAAAGATGCACCCGTATAACATGCTAATCCAAATTTAACTTACAAATTAGCTGAATTGGCTATACAGGGAGTCCTCGTCTTATGACCACAATTGGGCCCCAAATTTCTGTTGATGAGATAGTCGTTAAGTGAGTTTTGCCTCTTTTTATGACTTTCTTGTCACAGTTGTTAAGTGAATCACTTCAGTTGTTAAGTTAATAACACGGTTGTTAAGTAAATCTAGCTTCCCCATTCACCCTGCTTGTCAGAAGGTCATAAAGTGACCCCAGGGCACTGCAAACATCATAAATAGGAATCAATTGCCAGGCATTTGGTCAAATGACCATGGGGATGCTACAACTGTGGTAAGTGTGAAAAATGGTTATGAATCACTTTTTTTAGTTCCCTAATTTCTAGATGAACTGTTGTAAGTTGACTGTGTGTACACAGCATACTTATAACCAGTGCTTTTTTTCTAAAAAAAGAAAAAAAAAAGGTGCCGGAACTCACTCACGTCATATAACCCACCTTGCCTATCCTACAAGGTTCCATCCCAAAAAGGTGCCGGAACTCCGTTCTGGGCATTTTATGAGAAAAAAAGTCCTGCTTATAACAACCCACACAGTAGGCTTCACACTATTGTGTGAAGGAAATGAAATCCAGACAGTATTGTCAAAATCACTTAGCATAGTTCCATTACCTTCTCAGTCCTGACTCTTCCTTTTTAGAGTATTTTATCATCCTGTTTTCCATGATCTTTGCTTTCCACAATTGCTTTGATATATAAAAAGTTTATTTTTAAAAAACAGCTTTTTATTAAAACATCTTTCAAAACAGTTGACTAAGTAGCATATCAGTTTCGATGTTCAGACTTGTACTGTAATATAAAAACATGAGATATACATTCTCCAGGCCATAAACTAAAATTCAGCCAATTTTAATTTATGTAGTTTTGCATGCTATAATTATTACATTCATACAAAAGACTGGGCCAAATTAGGTGAACCGTGGTAACCCTTGGCACATAATGCCAGAATTTAGGTAAGAGTTTTCCATTTTCCAAAGGAGAGTTATCTTTACATTCATTTTGTTTTCCAGTTTTCTATCAATGTCTAATCTTTGGAATTTTGAGAAGTTCTATCTTTGCTCATTTTTTAAGAAAGAATATTTTCCTGACAGTGTTTCAAAGAAAATACCCTAAATCATACATAGGGACACTGGCAATAATTTGTCATATTTGGTTCTGTTTCTTTTTTACAAAACTTTCTAATAGCAGGATTTAAGATTGCTTGTAGAAAACTAATTAGCCACATCACCTTTCTTCCTATGAGTATACAAGTACATTGATAATATTATAGTCGAGCATGTTCATATGGATAAATCAAGTATTATTCTATTTGGCAATAAATAGATATAATTCCTGTTATTTAAGACAAGCTAGTGTAATTTTATAAAATCAGGAACATTTTGGTGGGCAAGGAAGGGCTTGTTTCCAGTATAATGGATTTTGATGAGATGGTTGTTGGAATATATGTACAAAATGAACACCAAACAAGATTTTTATATAGCAGCCTCATAATGACTTTTGCCATTTATGCCTTTTGATGTTCAGGGATGTCTTGATTCTGATACTCCATTAAGTAAAATTTCCAATCCACCCATCGATCGTATTTTCCCTAATTGTGTCTCGTCCGCTTGTGTGCGTTTGGATCTTCCCCTCTCATTTCTACTTTCCCCGCCTGCTCTGCTCGTATCTGGTTGTTTGAAGTTGTTGCCGGATCATCCTTCAATTTATCTCATCCTACGACCCCCTTGAGTCGTTATGTCATCCTATCTGGTAGCATTTCTCCTATCCTGTGCTCCGTACTGCCCCCGCTGGTCTGCCGTCAGCTATGCTGACATTTCCCTCTTCACTCGTTACAATTTCATGCTGTCCCATGGGTAAGCGACCTGGGTCTTTCCTATCCCCCTCCCTCTTGTGTGTGGGCGGTGCTTTTTGTACACACTGTGGATCTTTATGTTGTTGTTCATGCTTCCTTAGCGTCTGGTAAGCTGGCAGCAAATATATATGGCGGTTGATCGAATACTCATCGGACAGCCAGGCCTCTTTAAGCAATCATGAACAGTTGTTTTTATACCTATCCCGGAGTTTGATGATATATATATACACACACACACACTGAAATTTTAGTTGTACACACAATACATTTTTTGCATGTACGGTTCAGAGTTGTATTAATTGCTGATCATGGTGTGTAAGTACATGCCTGATTTTAAATTATTGTAATACTTTGTGCTTTTCTTACAGATGTAAAGAAAAGAAATATGATTATTATAACTTGCCAAAGACTTCTGTTGTAATAGCTTTTTATAATGAAGCCTGGTCAACTCTTCTGAGAACAGTTCATAGTGTTCTTGAGACATCTCCTGACATTCTTTTAGAAGAAATTATCCTTGTAGATGATTATAGTGATAAAGGTAAGATGAGCAGATATTTCTTTGTTTGCATAGGATTTCTAGTGAAAGAAAAAATCTAACAGCATTAGCATTAGTAGGAAAGACATTTTTTTATTGTACAATATATTATTAAAAATAAGAATATGTAAACTGAAAAGAAAGCCAAAATAGTTTTCTGTATTTCTTGAACAGCATAAACCAATTTAGCTAACTCATTAAATAAAAAAAACTCTCACAAAAAGAACAGCTTTATTATCATAAAGAGTGTAAGTCTGAAGAAATAAAATATATTTCCCTAAAGTATGCTAATTATTATATATTTGAATGAAGAGTGGGAGTATGTTAAAATTAAATATTTATATATAAAATGGGTTTATATTGTGATATATTGTAAATAACTTACCTTTAATGTAGTTTTGCATAATATTTCAAATCATTTTCAGATTCTATGATGTACTACTTCAACTATGCCATGGTATTAATTTTCCATCCATTTTAAATAATATCTTCTTAAATATGTGCTCAACACAGGAATTAAAAAGGTTTGCCAATCAGTCTTGTGAACTGTTCTCTGAATATCAGGTTGAAAGAAGGTTGTAGGATTGGGAGTTTGCAAGAATTAAATATTACACTCAAAAATTCCTAAATCACACATCTCTGAAATCTAGTTGTATACTCTCTTAATCAGAAAATGTCACATTATTTGGGAAAAAATCATGGACTGGTTTGGTCAATATTGAAAGCTTATTTTTCATTTTTAAAGTCTTAGAAAATCAGGTGAATTTGGAATGTAGAATTTGGGAGGTAGTCCTTGAGTTAATGAGTGTAATGGAGCCTGCCCATTCCATTTGTAACTCGAAAACTCGTAGAGTGAATCTCATACCTCGAATGAGATCACTCATTTGCTCATTAAAACACACGCAGCTCATTAAGCAAACATGAGGTATCTCAGGTTTGGGAAGGTCATGGAGGGTCTAGTGATTGAACAGGCCCCTAAAGCCTCCCTGGCCCACTAAAATATGCATGCTTCCCCCTTCCTTCCTGCTGCGCTGGACTGACCTGGAAAAGATCTGTCTCCTGTCTGTTGTGGTTCCTGCTGCCACCCGGATCTGAGGCCAGGGGATGCTTCTGCAGCCCGTTCTGGGCTCCAGAGGCCTTTTCTGGTCTGCTGCCGCCCAGATCAGGCCATGGGGGGGGGCTGCAGAAGTGTTTGCCAGCCACAGATCCAGGTGGCAGCAGCTTGGAAAAGACCTCCAGAGCCCAGATCGGACCACGGGGAGGCGCAGAAGCGTTCAGATCCAGGCGGCAGCAGCCTGGAAAACACCTTTGGAGCCCGAATCAGGCCGCAGGAGAGGTGTGGAGATGTTCCCCGGCCTCAGATCCGGTCCGCAGAGGCCTGGAAAACATCTCCGGAGCCCCGATCCAGCCTCCGGAGGCACGTGGAAGCATCCCACGGCTTCGGTTCCATTATGTGTTGCAGAAAACAGAGGCCTAAAATACCATGAGATCATGTGAGATCAGTAGTGAGAGATCTCGCCCCACTGATCTCACATGATCTTGCATTATTTTAGGACTTCATTTTCTATGAACGCACTGAAGGCCTGGAGCAGCCAAGAAAGCAAAGGATCTCGATCTTCACAGGGTGAATATTGAAGGCCTGATGCCTTGGAAGACCCGGAGCGTGGGTGAGGAGGGAGGGAATAACCAGGGTGAATGTTGCAGAATCACTGCGGTCGCTCGTAAGGGCGAACGGCTGCTGTGATGCTGCAATATTTGTAATTTTGGGACTTGTTCATAAGCACTAAGGGGCGCTCATCATGTAATTTTGAATGAGCATTAAGTGAACGCTCGTAACTCAGGGATTACCTGTACAGTTTCTTTTTTATATTTATGTGTGTATATTTGTTTGGTGCCTTCGAGTAAATTTTTGACTTTTGACAACTGCTGGAACACGTCCCTGCAGATTTTAAGAATTGGTTTGCAATTGGCTGCTTTCTAGGGCTGAGAGTGACTAGCCCAACCTGGCTTTGTACTTAAGGCAGGACTAGAACTTTCAGTTTCTTACCTGGTACCTTAACCACTACATCAAACTGGCTCTTTATGTTTTTACTTGTGTAATTTTATTCTTTTTTTTGCATGTGATGAATTGTTTATTTTTATTTTGTGTATGTCTGTTTGGAAAATGGATTTATAAAACCTATTTAATTATTAAAAAGAAGGAATATTGCACTGATGGATACCTGAAAATAATTTGCTAGATCTCAGAATAATATCTTTCAGAGATCTGATATTCAGAGATTGCAAGTGAAAATTTGTACAAGTTGGTTGAGAGAGAGTTACACTTTTTAAAGGTTTGTGTGACACCTGGCATCATATATTACTTGCCTCTCATCATATTAAAGTGAGGTTGATAATGATGGAAAGGATATCATGAAGAATAGCTCAATCACAGCCAGAGAACACTGAATGATCTTGTTATTTTGACGATTATAAAGTTCCAAAATCAAAATGGTTTGGAACATAAAAATTTCTTATAGACTCAGAACACATAAGACAACCATTTTGAGGGTTTGGTGATTCAAGGACACCGTGTTTCAATGCACCACTGTAAATGAACATGCAAGGCAAGGTTTTTAGTTGAGTTTCTGTCAGAAGTTCTTTGTCTTCATCTCTGCTTAGATGCAACAAAGTGTAAAAAAAAGTACACTCGTGGTCCATTTATTATAAATTCCTTATAGATAACAGTAAACAGTTCTTATTTTTCTGCAACAGAACATTTAAAGGAAGATTTGGAAAACTATCTGGCGAATTTGCGCAAGGTACGGCTTATCAGAGCAAATAAAAGAGAAGGGCTGGTTCGAGCAAGGCTGCTGGGAGGTTCAGTAGCAAGAGGAGATGTTCTTACATTTCTCGACTGCCATTGTGAGTGCCATGAAGAGTGGCTTGAACCATTATTAGAAAGGTAAATAAATAAATGTTTGTCATATTAATTCCAACGTTAGAAGCATTTGATAATTTGTATTGGATTTTTTTAAGATTGTGACAGCTAAGCGAACGCCTTGTATTTTACATATTGTTTTCTTATCTCTTTACCTCTGAAATTTAAAATATATTAGAGTGCAACATCTTGATGTTTATTTTCATTATATTTTCTTATAATATATGATACTAGTTTTTAAATTATATGGGAATAACAAATGTACGGTGAAGAAAAATATGGCCACTAAAATAAGACTCAAAAGATTAAATAAATAATTCAATCTGAATCAAATAAATAAATGGCATTGGACTATATTTCAGGTGTAATCTATCTATTGAAATCATTATGATGGTGTAAATTAAAGAAGTATATATTGGTTTGCTCTGTCATAATTATTTCAGTGAGTAGCTATAGGAGTAAACATTTTCATGTCATGTATACCTTCTCCAGATACTGTTTTCAAAATATGCTATTGGTATTGAGAGTGGGAGGATTCATTGTAATGAAGTTGCATTATGTGACAATGTGAGAGTAGTAATCATGGGAGAAAGAGATTTAAGAGAGAAGGAAAACAAATGCATTGTATGATATGTGATAATAATTACATAAAAATAATTTGTAATTATTAAAAGTAATTAAAATATATGCATAACATTTGCAGGGTTTCCCACATATTGTCACATCATGATTGCAAAAACATGAAACAGAGATGCTTTTCAATGACGTGAAAGCAAAAAAATAAAACAAAGAGTTTGTGGATTTAGGAGTATGTGGCGATTTTAAAAAAGAAGGCAGGTTGACTATTTGAGTGAATTTCTAAATACTATAAAGTCCGCACATATAATATTGTAAGCTCCCGATTTTAAATATTTCCATTGAGCAAACTTGAACAAAGATAACATTTCTATCCAAATACATCTAATAATAATAAATTATTACATTCAAAGTTTCCCAGACAAAACACATAATTGTAAGCTAAGTTATATTTATGTCATTTGTGTCAGTTTGCATCATGAGTTTGATGACATTGTTATAAATGGCATAAGCTGTTACAAATGACATTTCAGTTTAATGATTATTTGAGTGATATTTAGTCTGTTAAATCTTTATTGTAATACTTAAGTGTAATATTTTGAAGAAAATATATTAATTTATACTTCACTTTTATTTAATTATTTAATTTACTTGTTTGAACCCTAGTGAACAATAGTAGAGACTTATTTTATGATATTTATATTTGAAACCTTTTTGAAATAATCATATCTCTTATTCTTAATAATGGGAATATTCCACAAGATGGCAGTGTAGGGTAAGATTTAGGTTGAAAGTTACTTATGTTCTTTGTATTTGCTACCAACAGGAATAATACATATAGTACCAGTTAAGGTTTCTAAATCTGCAAGTTCCATATACTTGTGTTAAATGGTAAATTATTAAATTATAATAGTAAAATCCATTTCCTACAAGGAATAAATTATTGCATCACTCTGTGCAGATAGTCCTCGATTTACAATCATAATTGAGCCCAAAATTATACTTCTTAAGTTGTGATGGTTATCACATGACCTTTTGCGTGATAGTTGCTAAGCAAATTCTGTGATTGTTAAGTAAACATCATGATTGTTAAGTGAACACCATGGTCGTTAAGCGAACCCATTGTCCGCAATGGGCATTTTTGCTGTAAACTGGAAGTAAGTGCTGGTTTCTGACAAAAACCATTGTAATTCGCCATCATGTGATCACTGGATGCTGCAAATGCCTGTAAACATGGGCCACTTCAGGCACTCAGCAGCCAGCCCACATTTACGGTTTGTAGAGTCCCATGGTCATGTGACTGTTTTAGAATAGAAGAGAATAGAGCTGGAAGGGATCTTGGAGACCTTTTAGTCCAGCCCCCTGCTCAAGCAGGAGGACCTATACCATCTCAGACAAGTGACTGTCTAGCCTCTTCTTAAAAATCTCCAGTGATGGCACGCCCATGATTTCTGGAGGCAAGCCGTTCTGGTTAATTGTCCTCACTGTCAGGAAGTTTCTCCTTAATTCTCTCTTTGTTCAGTTTTTCTACCATTGTTTCTTGTCCTGCTCTCTGGTGCTTTGGTGAATAACGTGACCCTCTCTTCTTGGTGGCAGCCCCTCAGATACTGGAATACTGCTATCATGTCTCCCCTGTTTCTTCTTTTCTTTAGACTAGCCAAACCCAAGTCCTGCAGCAGTTCTTCATATGTTTTAGTCTCCAGGCCTTTAATCATCATAGATGCTCTTCTCTGAATTTTTTTCCAAACTTTCAACATCTTTTTTGTGATATGGTGACCAAAATTGGCTGCAGTATTCCAGGTGTGGTCTTACTAGGGTTTTATAAAGCAGTACTAATACTTCACGTGATCTTGATTCTATGCCTCTGTTTATACAACACAGGATTGTATTAGTTTTTTTGGCTGCTGCTGCACACTGCAGGCTCATGGTCAAGTGATCATCCACTAGGACTCCAAGATCTCTCTCACAGTTACCGTTTGTAAGCCAGGTCTTGCCCAATCTGTACTTGTACCTTTGATTTTTCCTGCCTAAATGTAAAACTTCGATTTTCTCCACATTGAAACTCATTTTGTAGAATAGGGCCATTGTTCAAGTTTGTCAAGATCTTTTTGGATCCTGAGTTTGTCTTCTGGGTGTTGGCTACTCCTGACAGTTTGTTGTCATCTGCAAATTTGATGAGTTCCCCTTCAATTCCCTCATCTAAGTCATTGATGAAGATATTGAAGAATACTGGGCCTAAGACGGAACCTTGTGGTACCCCACTGCTTACTTTCCTCCATGTAGATGTAGTACCATTAACGACTACTCATTGAGTACGGTTTGCCAGCCAGTTACAGATCCATCTGGTGGTGATGTTGTCTATTCCACCTTTTTTAGCTTACCAAGGAGTAGGTTGTGATCTACTTTATCAAATGCCTTACTGAAATCTAAGTATACTACGTCCACAGCATTTTGCTGATCTACTAGTTTAGTCACTTTATAAAAGAATGAAATAAGATTGGTTTGGCATGATTTGTTTTTAAAAAACCCATGCTGGCTACTAATTATAACTTTGTTTGCTTCTAGTTGTTCGCAGATCTGTTTTTTGATTATCTTTTCTAGGATCTTCCCAGGTATTGATGTTAAAGTGATTGGTCTGTAGTTTCCTGGGTCCATTTTTTTCCTTTTCTTGAAGATGGGAACCACATCAGCCCTTTTCCAGTCCTCAGGTACTTCCCCGGTGCTCCAGGATTTATGAAAGATGTGGTGCAATGGTTCTGAGATAACATCTGCCAGCTCCTTCAGAACCCTGGGATATAATCTGTCGGGTCCCGGTGATTTATATTCGTCAAGGTTGGATAGGTGTTCTCTTACCATTTTATTGCCTTTTTTTTTTTAATAACAGTTGTGCTGAAAACAGGCACTTACTTCCAGTTTTAGCAAAACTCCCATAGCAAACCATTAATTCACAACTAATGACTGTGCTGTCACAAAAATAATCATAAAATCAGGTTGGTCATATGGATGACCCGATTTATGACCATCACAACTTACAACTGTAATAGGCAGGCCCTATTATCGTTGTAACTTCAAGGACTATCTGCACCTTTTTGTGGGTCCATTAGAACTTCAAACACAAGCAACGAGTCATAATTGAGGACTTTCTGTATGTCCAGGATCCAAATTACTCCTCAGGTACTTTCCCCCAAACTCTGCCTTCTAACATCCTAAAGCTGCCCATGAGAAATCACTACAGTGGTCTTGAAGTGGCAGTTCTCTTAGACTGGTGTTGCTGAACTCTTGCTTTTCCTGATGAGAAACATGAGGTGCAAGCAAATCTTGGAAGACTGTGTTTCCAGGGCATCCAGATATTTGAAGTAACAACTTTTTGAAAACTTCATTTGTCTTGTCATAACCATGTTCCTGAGATATGATGTTTCAGAAGGGATCCTGCATTGTGCAACCCTAAGTTTTCCTTTGCAAGAGTGTCAGATGAAGAGTAGATGTAATATCATAGCTGCATACTTTGTGGGCTACAGAGTCCTAGCACGCCAATTTCATAGTGTACATAGTGCTAGATGGTGATTTGTGTCATTCAAATATATATTTGGCCTGTTTTTGGTTGCTGCTGCTCCTTCAATACAAACTTCATTTAAATGAACTGACTGCAAACTTGAGGAGGGATTAAGAACGGCAGGATGTATTGATTTATTGCAGCGGTTCTCAACCTGTGGATTGCGACCCTTTTGGTGGTCGAACGACACTTTCACAGGGGTCGCCTAAGACCATCGGAAAATACATATTTCCAATGGTCTTAGGAACCGAGAAACCGCTCCTCTATCCAGCCATCGCCACCCTCCTCCTCCTCCTCTGCCGGCTCCTCTGCCTCCAGGGCACCCTTCTCCAACAGCGCCTGCTCCTGCCACCGCAGCACCATCGTGCGCACCCCCAACTCCACCCCAGGCCGGCTCAGCTGCGTGGGTGGCTGGCCCGAGCCAAGCCGGGTCTGAGCTGCTACTGGCACTGCCACTGGGCTGCTCCGCTGCTGCTGCCGCTGCTGACTGAGCTGAGCTGCGGCGGCGAGCGAGTCCCCATGCCTCCTGGTTGTCCGGCTGTGCTCCGCTCCTGGCTACCCGCCGCGCCAGAGCCTCCCCTGTGCCGCTCGGCCCACCTCCCTCACTGTCGGAGGCCGCCTCAGCCTTCTGGTGCCCAACGCGGCCCTGGGGTTGGCGGGCAGGAGCAGCTCCTTCCCAGCTCGCCGGGCTCTGGGCCTCGGAAGCAGCCAGGAGGCGAGGAAGAGGGCAAGGCGGCGGTGATGCCCACATGTGGGTCGGAGGCCGGCCGGGAGGGGAGAAGCGGCGCCTTCCGAGTGGGACCTGGCGTTCCGGCCGGGCTCCTCTTGCATGCGACGAGTCGGGGAAGGGTTTGGCGGTGAAGGGCTGCGTGGCATAGAAAGGGGCTCCCGCGACCCTGCTGCTGCGGTGGCGCTTAGGAGGCTGGAGGGGCGGCAGGTCCCGAGGGGGCGGCTTTGAGAGGACAAGAGGTGCTGGCATGAGGATGGAGGGCTTCAAGTTGGCAGGCACAAGAGGGCGGCCGGTGGCTCTGAGCCGCGCGGATCCTCTGCACAGCTTCCGAGACCTCGGAGGTGACGCCGCTTGGCTCTCTGCCAGGCTCTCCACAGAGCCTCCCCCCTTCCCCAGGCAATTGTACGGAGCTGCTTGTGTGTCCTTGGCAGCGCCTGCGGGCAAGGCTGTGTGCCCAATCCAAAATGCCGCACTTTTCCTACTGCTTCTCCTCGCGATTTCCCTTTCCCTGGTTCTTTTCATCTGCACTGGAAAGGACAATTTGGGCTATTTTATTACCGGTACGTGTTGCTTGTTTTATTATTTGTTGCCTTTGCTGAACCAGGGAAAATTGGTTAAAGTGATTTTCAGGAGCTGCAGAATGCCTCCAAGTAAAGCCGCAGCAATTACCCGGCCAATTTTCCCTGCTAAGGCATCTGTATGTGTCTCCAGACCTTACTGGACTACCATCCCCAGCAGTCCTAAAAAGCACTGTGAAAGAGTGGGGAATGCTGGGAGTTGCAGTTCATCACCATCTGGGAAAACATGACTCTCCAAAGATCAATCCTTCCTTCCTTCCTTCCTTCCTTCCTTCCTTCCTTCCTTCCTTCCCTCCTTTTTTCCATCTATCTTCTTCCCTTCCCCTTCAATCTCTCCTTCCTTCCTTCCTTCCTTCCTTCCTTCCTTCCTTCCTTCCTTCCTTCCTTCCTTCCTTCCCCCTTCAATCTCCTTCCTTCCTTCAGTCTCCTTCCTTCTCCATCTCCTTCCTTTCCCCTTCAATCTTCCTTCCTTCCTTCCTTTCTTCCATCTCCATCCCTTCCCCTTCAATTTCTCTCTCCTTCCTTCCTTCCTTCCTTCCTTCCTTCCTTCCTTCCTTCCTTCCTTCCTTCCTTCCCCCTTCAATTCCTTCCTCTCCTTCCTTCCTTCCCCCTTCAATCTCCTTCCTTCTCCATCTCCTTCCTTTCCCCTTCAATCCTTCCTTCCTTCCTTCCATCTCCATCCCTTCCCTTCAATCTCTTTCTTCTTCCTTCCTTCCCCCTTCAATCTCCTTCCTTCTCCATCTCCTTCCTTTCCCCTTCAATCTTCCTTCCTTCCTTCCTTCCCCTTCCCTCCCTCCCAACATTTTTGAGCAAGGAAGAGTAAGCTTCTCCAGCGAGCATTGCTATATTGTTTTTGTGATTAATCACTATGCTTTAATTATGTTCAATTCGTAACAATGAAAATACACCCTGCATATCAGATATTTACATTATGATTCATAACAGTAGCAAAATTACAGTTATGAAGTAGCAACGAAAATAATTTTATGGTTGGGGGTCACCACAACATGAGGAACTATATTAAAGGGTTGTGGCATTAGGAAGGTTGAGAACCACTGATTTTTTGTTTTAATAGTCTTACACAAAATATGCTGGAATTAGAAATGAAGGACTGGAAGAAAGTTGTACAATAGTTTTGACTTTGTATAAATAAAATGTTCAAGAAGCAAATGATTTCTTGATGTATAATATCACCTTCATGTTAGAAATAATTGTACTTGCTGCTTTCAGCTCTCTAGGTAGAAATTAACAGAAAGTCCTTACATAGATTCTGCTATAGATTTTTGTATTCTAATTGTATCATTTTAATCTAGTATAACTGCTTGGATAATTTGAATCAAATACAAGTACTCTTGGTCTTCTTTCTTCACCATCTCTGACTCCATCTTCTTTTTCCTCCTTTGTGTCCTTCATCTTTATCTGTGGTTGTTTGGCAGTTAGTCTGCAGCTTGCTGGGAGTATGGCCATTTCACTGACAGGCACCGTCAGGAGGAGTGGCCACTGAACTCTTGAAGTTGCTTGGACTGGAGAGTGAGTAACTTGAGTCTCTTTCTGCTTGTGAATGCTAGGATTGATGAAAGTTCTATTATTCTTCAGCTTGCCTTCATTTTATCTGCTCCAAATTTTCATCTCTTTCATCTTTCCTTGAAGATGATTATCAAGATCACAATAAATGTATAGTGACAGAAACGGAATAACGTATTTCCTTCCATTTTTGTTTTTATTTGCTTCTGTAAGTTATTAATTAGTTCATTTACTACAAAGCAAATTACTATAATCCATAACATAAAGGTTTGTCTTCCATATGAACCATGTGGATGTTGGTTGATGATAAGAAATCTCATTTTTTTTATTTAGCTTGATTATTCTGATGAAGAGAGGCCAACAGTCAGTGAGAAATAATATTCCACATTATTTTTGCCTCTAAAATTTAAAATATTAATAAGTTCTCTTGGTCACATTGGCCACCCTGCGTAGGATTCAGAAGGAGAAAAAAAGGTCTGATGGGATGAATAAATTAAAAAAAAATCCTCAGATCACCAGCGGTAGTACATAATGTTGTCTTCCTTTTACAGGGCATGTTACAAGTTTTCTGCTTGTTACTTTCCTGCAACTATTTTGTATATTTGCTGATGGTTTGTGTCCTTTGTTTAAGCCATTTAACAGTTCATTAATTATGCAAACTTATTGCTGGAACTTATTAGTTACACATACATAATTGTATTTAATTAGAATAGAACCAGTCTCTCAGATTATGTTGCAAGATGCCTTGGGTAAACTGTAAAATAGAAGAGTTTAGAGAGAAGATAGCTGAAATTTTTTAACTGATCTGATGACGTCAGCAGACAAATAAAAGGAGAGTTTATTGAATTTTGACTGAAAGAAAATATCACAAGTATGCTTGTTTGCCTCTTGCAACAGCACTGAAGTGAAATTCTTAGCATAATAGTATATGGAAGATAATAGTTAGTTATGCTTCACACTTATTAATGAGACCATTGTGAGTGAGGGTATAAGGGCAAACATTTTTCATCTCTTTCCTTAGTTTTTCCTGCATAAAGAATAAATAAATATTTATTTATAAAATCTATATAGCTGTCTACTTGCGCAAAGTGACTCTAGATGGCTTGCAACCAATAAAAACACAATGTAGAAAAAAAATGACTCCCCCCATCCCCCTAGTGACAGCACATGATTAAAGAAGCCATTGATGGCCTCCTTTGCACTCTGAGTTTCTCAGGCCTGCTGGTAAAACCAAGTCTTTAGGAGCTTCCAAAAGGCTGTCAAAGTGGGGGCCCAAAAATGTATATGCAGAAAGTGCACATGATACACAAAAATAAAATATATAAAGCATTATTCTCTCTTTTAGTATGTTAGTCTTTCCCAACTTGGAGTCCTCCAAATCTTTTTGGAACTATGCTGGGTGGAAATTTTGGGAGTGCAGTCCAAACGCAATTTTCAGACTTAAACAACCTTATACTTACTTTGAAGATAGATATTGGTTAGGTACTTTTTCAATTATTAGAAAAATATTGTAAAATATCTGAAAAAAATTGAAAAACTAAAAACTACTCTAGAAAAAGTATACTTTTCTAACGGTCTTCTACAATCTATCCAACTTGTTTAGTTTCTACCATCAGGATACAAACAATATTTCTTTGTAAACATGCATAGAATTAGAGAAGAACCATCAGCTGTCGTCTGTCCTGTGATTGATGTAATTGACTGGAACACCTTTGAATACTTGGGAAATGCCGGAGAGCCACAGATTGGTGGGTTTGACTGGAGACTGGTCTTTACTTGGCACGTGATACCAGAGCGGGAGCAGCAAAACCGAAAATCCAAGATTGATGTTATCAGGTTAGATTGATTTTGAGTTTTGTCTGAAGTTATATTTTGATAAACCTGTTGGGATGAATAATGATCAAATACAATACAGTCATGCTAGATTATTATACTGGCAATTTTATTTTAAGAATCAGATCTGTAATCTTTTGTCCTCCACTGCATTTTATTTTTTGCACAATTTGGTTTAATTGCTGCAGTACTACTATTAGTTTGTGTGACCATCAGTAATAATTGAAATTAACATGTGGATTTAAGTAATAGCATCAGAGTGAAGAATAATAATAATGTCTATGGAAAAAGAAAACAAAAATAGTACCAGCAGTAATAGGCACCTTGGGTGCAATCCCCAAACATCTGGAGTGTCACTTAAAGACATTGGCATTGATAAAATTGTCATCGGTCAATTCCAAAAGGCAGTTTTGATACAGCTTACGTCTTGCGACAATATTTTTAATACCATCAAACAACAAGATTTGTCTATCCCAAGTCCTTGGAAAGTACTTGATAGGTGGATAAAAATCAAGTCTAAACAATCATTGCTGACTGTGCAATGAATCAGAATAATACAGCTTTTTAACTATTACTGAAAGGTGAAAAATTCTGAAATTATTAATGAAGCAATTAGCAAACTTTATTATATCTGGTTCTACAGGTTGGTTTCCTCTCCCTCATTCTTTTTGGAATTTCCTACAAAATCCTTTCCTTTACATTCTTATTCCCCTTCCCATTTGACACTAATATAGAATCCATGACGAACACGTTCTCATGGGAAACAAATTCACAAAGTTTCTTTTCTCTGCCTCATGTTTATTGTACAGTTTTCTGCCTCATCTTGCTTTGGTGAGAGTATTTGTTTTCTGATCACATTGCTTTCCACTGGTTTCCTGATGCTAAGAGTGACTTCAGCAACTTTTCCCTCAGGACTTGATCTTTCTGCTTCTGCATTTCTTCCTTTCAAGTCTGATCTGTTCTGTTCCTGCTCTAAGTCCCCCAGCTCCTGTTCTGTCCTATTCAGTGTTCTCAGCTAATGAAATGTTCAGTCTTCGAACTCGAGTATAATTCACCTTTACCACATCTACTGCATTCATGCCAGGGTCTATCAAGATACCAGTGCCCATAAGAACTTAGATTTTGGAGAAAAAGATTTTCAGTCCTCTGATGTTGTGGTTTTAGGTGTTTACCTTTAAAGTATCCCTTTAGCTAGGATACTTTAATCAAAATACTATATTTCTCATGACAATTGATATTTTCATTCAACATTGTAAAATATTCATCAGCTAAAGTGGGTTCTCAACAAACTTGAAGAAATCTAAAAAGAAACAATTCAAAATGTTCCTAGAGACTCTGCCTTAATGAATTCACCAATAAATGAGAGTTGGAAATTTCTGTTCAGTTTTTAAGATTCTTTATTTTGTCACAATACTAGCATTTAAGGCACTTTACCCTATCTGTATAATAATTGATTCCTTCATCTTGTGCAACTGTATATGCCTTTAGAAAAAGCAAGAAGGTGAATTTTTAAATTTATCTGTCTTTTTGTCCTATGACCTATGGCCTAGTTTTGTCTTTATGCTAAAAATGGTTAAGCTATATGTAAGAAGGAAGATATCACAGTGGTAAACCAGGCCTGGGAATCCCTTCCTACAGTATTTATCTTATCACTCCTCTTCCCTGTTCCTAGGATCCCTGCATAGTTTCTTGCAGGCAAGTGGCTGTTCTTGAATGGGGAGTAGGTATTTTCCTCACCTGGCATCTAAATAGGATAGAACAATAAACAATTCTACTTTTCTCTTTTGCTAGGAGTATAGGTGTCCAGCAATTCTTTGTGTGCTGCTAGTACAAACTAACACTGTAGTAATAAAGGATTTTTATTTTATTAAATGTAGCAAAATAAGATTGCTTAATATTGCAAGTAGACTGAAAAAGAATAAGAGAGACAGAGGATAGAAGCAAAAATAAAACTGAGATGTAAAAATAAAGAAAGTATATTGATGTAATTGTATTGTACTTTCTCTGCCAATTTTGTCTTACTAGATACAATCCTGTCAGGGCTTTGTAGAATTGGGTTTACCAGTAAATCTCAGGAAAAATTTACTTCTACATTCTTTTTTATTTCCAAGGGAGTGAAGCCACTGTGTAGACTAGGGGTATCAAACTGCTGGCCCATGGGCCGGTTGCATCATGCGGAGCCTGCACCCACTCCAGCTCCAGCAATACAAAAAAAGGTGTGATACGTCGCAACACATCACATGACATGGCAAGTTTGACACCCGCGGGGTAGAGCAAGCTAAATCCCAGTTCCAATCCAGAGTTTCCTGCTAATCAACAGTAAAACTTTATTACTTAATTTCAGTTTATTCACTCCAGTATAGTTGCTAATTGAATGTATGCAACATTCCACGGAATTGAATAAAAGTTCTATGCTCCCTTCAGTCAATTAGAGACTTATGAGACTTAGATCAATCATTGGAAAAAAATAACTGCTTGACGTGACTGGTTGGAATCCTTTCTTTTAACCCAACTCCTGGGTTAGCTACATTTTACACTTTTTATATTGCTGCGTAACAGTATTTTCCCTGAGGTTTAGAATTAAATTTAACAAAAATAGTTTTCAGAAGCAGTTAGAAGGTTTACAAAGGTATTTTGGGACACTTATCTATGAACAGATCTACTAATGATTAAACAGCCTAACTTTTTAGTTTATATGGTAAGTTAGTTAACGAATGTTCTGTCCGGTTTTTTTCAGACATTTCTGAAAACATAAGGGGGAAAGATAGTCTTGTTCCAAACATTCTCATTCATGGAATTTCATATAAGTAAATGGAGATAATAAGTTGTTGTGAATTTGATTAATAAAAGTTGTTAAAATCGATCAAATTATCCTTCTAATCAAACATTGGTAACTGAAGATTAGAACTCATTGTAAAATAATTTGTAAAATTATTCTTAAAAATTATATTTCCTTGTTGGAATGATGAATCATAGTACACAATTTTTTTTTCACCTGAACACTGTTCTGTTAATAATTGCTTACTGCTGATAAGCTCTAATTTTGCCCTTCTTTAGTTCATCTTATTGGAATGTATAGTTTTTTTTTCCTGCTGCATCAGTACAGGTTATAGCAAATAATTTATTTTCTCCTGTGCTTTAGAAATATAGTTTACTTATGAAATAGGTCAGATAATGTGAAAAGGAATTAAAGATACATTATAGACGATAAAATGTAATTTTAAGTTTAAAACTAAGATATCGTTTCCTACAACTGCTATGTTTGGTTTAATAGAACTAGTTAAATATAAGTACAAGAGTTACTCAAAATGTGTGATTTCTAAGTGTAAAATAAATGAGTCAAAAGCAAATTGTACAAAGGTTCACTTCTTATAGATTAGAAATAGGCCACTGTATGTGGCCCCAGCCTTATTTTTGTGGCATCTACAAGCTCCCAGAAGGTCAAAATATTATGGTTTTTTTGTTCAAATTTCATTTAAATAAAAATAGAACTCCATGCAGAAGAGCCTACTAGTCAGCCTTCTCAAGGAAGAAGCACAACGATGAATACTAATGCTATCTTTATTGTGAGATTATATTATCAGAATCTTGCAAGTTTGAAAGTATTCCTTCTATATTTTTCTTTTATTTGCCAAAAAATTAAAAAAGGATTTCTCCTGAAATGCTTCCCAGGCTCTATTTTTCTGTGGACTGAGATACCTTTTACAGTTGTTTTAATATGCAACTCTTCTTCCTGTCTCCCAAGGTCTTTCCCTCATACTATTATACCATTATAAACCTAAGCAAAACAAAAGCCAAAAACTGAAGTACGTCTTCCACTTGTAATATTGCCCTTTCACTTCCATGTCATTTTCTGAACTTTGAGATCCCCCAAAATAGAGAAAACAATAATGTAGCCCTTGACTGAGAGAAGTCTTTGACCCTTTTTTTTTTAAAAAATGTCTATAATCAGTAATTATTTGTAAAAAAATAATAATGGATAATTCTGTAAGTTATCTTGCCTCTTACAATGTTGATAGCTTAAAGATAAATGCACTTCTGTAATTAAATAGGAATACCTAGAAATTTAATCTTAGAAGTGACAAAACTGTTAACTTTTGAGATATATTTTAACTGATTAATCTTAGATGACTTTATTTCCTATCCAAAATGTCTCCTTGTTTCAGTGAAAAGAAAAGCAGTGTTAATATTCAAGCACAATATAACTTGAAAGGAATAGAAGTGAGGTGTTTCTTAATCTAAAACTGTTGGTACATTTACAGCCTTTGGAAGACTGGATTTTTGCCAATCGTATTCAGAAGCAGGTTAATAATTAAATAGATGTTTTCCTTGGATAGTTTAAGGAATGTGAAGACAGAACACTTTATGGGACTAGAAATATTATTTTTGAGGTATATTCTTCAGCTGAATTGTTCACATGCTCCAACTTGGTGAGGAACATTAATAATTTTTGAAGAATGCTATATAACCACATAATTGTAAATACAATATTTAACGGTATAGGAAACAGCGTTGGTAAAAATTAAACAGCAGCAAAGATGTATCTTTTAAATATTTTATAGAAATTCTATCTCAGTTTCTTTTTGTTCTATCAATGTTGTAATTCTTAATAGATCCTATAGATCCTATCTACACAGTTTCAAACATTGTAATTATGTGTGAGTGTGTCCCTTGGTTTATAGTACAGATCCACAGTGCAGATCCAAAAAAGCAGTAAATGCTTTTGAAGGAAGAAGATGAAAAGCAAACTTGACAGGACAAGGGCGCAAGCTCACATTCAGGCCTAGATAAGGCAGGAAAAGTGGCTTTACTTCTTCCTTATTCCATTGGTAGGCTGTCTGTCTGTGAATGTTCAGGATTATAAACTCCCTTTTTGGAAGATTAAGTTGTGTGATTTCTTGTTTGGCCACTGCAACCATTCAATGCAATATTTTGCCCAAAACTTTACTTCATGGATAGTGTCTGATGACTATGTCAGAAGTCATGGAGAATGGAGAATCCGTAGAAGCAGAAAAGTAATACATCTTCCCTTATTCCTGACTACTGACCAGACTGTGGAAGACTGTGGAGAGTTGCAGTTTAGCAACATCAAAAGCATAACAGATTTTCCATCCCAATTCTATTTGAACATAATTATTGCTTTAACTTTCTTCATGAGATTTGTAAATCTTTTTAATCTTGATAGCTTTTTAAAATGTCACTGGGTTTAATATTCAGGACTACTTCCTTTTTTTTTGCAAAGATCAAAATAAAATAGATTTATTAGTTCTACTTTTTCATTGCCATCATGTCTTTTTTAAAAGATACATAAAAATATTACTTTTGTCTTTTTTCCTTGTGTGGTTAGTATTACTAAGAAGATTGTAGGTTAAGTTCCCCATTAACTCATAATATGCACATTGAAATATTCCTTTTCCATCTAACTTCATAAAGCTTTTGTAAAAATTACTTTGTAACTTTATAAAAATGTATACAATAAATTTCTATAAAATAAAAAAACTTAACATGTGCAATCATGAAAACAAATTATTTTAGTGGATGGTAATAAAATAAGAATGAGTAAACTATATACTGTATATATATATATATATATATATATATATATATATATATATATGTATGTATGTATGTATGTATGTATGTATGTATGTATATATATAGTCAATTACCAATAAAACGTGAACACCAGGAATATAATAAACTATAAAAGTTTAATACCATCACCGATCACCAAGCTTTCGTCAGATACTTCTGACATCGTCAGGGTTAATGCTGGTCTGTGGGAGAGTGCCTTTATAGGTGAGCCATCATTTGCACACGGCTCCTAGATCTTGTCGTAGGTCCTAATTGATTTAACTGCTTTTTAATTACGGCTTCCATACTGATGACTCCTCTTTTCTTGCTTTTACTGCTTGTGGGTGTGTCATTATTCCCCTCTACCTCCCACTGTCTTGAATTAGGGAGGTTCTTTCCTCCCCTTTTTTGGTCATTCGTATCTCTAAGTTGTTCCCTCTTCACACCTCCGTGTCTCCTACCTTCCTCCTTCTTCTGATCTTTACTTGCTCCCCAATTGTCATCCCTCATTCTATGGGGGCGCACTCTCAGCCTTTCTCCCCATCCCTTGCTTTCCATTTCCCTCTCTTTGGCTGCATAAACTCCGTTTCTGTCGTTGCCATTCCGTCTGACATCTACTTGCTCTTTCACCCCATTATCAATGTTCTCAGACTCCACGTCAGACTGAATCCCTTGAATATCTCCTTCCTCCTCATACAAGCCCTTGTGTGCCCTCCTTTTTTGAATACGTATGCCTGGTTCCTTTGTATCCCTCCCTCCATCAACACAGTGATCTTTTTTACAGTTTCTATCACGTTCTACCCTTATTTGCATTTCCCCCCCATTCACACTGCTCTTGATCTCTATATCCTCTCGGGTGTTCCGATTGGCGCTCTGTTGTTTCTGTTGATGGACTGTCATCACAGGGCAAGCCGGTCCCATCCTCCTTCTTTCTTGATGCTGCTGGATCATCACTGTTTTGGGTTTTGGGGGGTCAGGAATGATTGTTCGTTGGCTAATTGCCTCTTTCTTATCATGCAACCATTCTCTCGCTGTCTGGGAGCGTGTGCATGGTCCTGGAGCAAGGGGGAAGAAGTCCCTCAATCGTTGATTATTCTCCTGAATGTCCATGGGCCATTGCTGTTGTTGTGGGGGGCAAAAATTCATCCCCTTTATAACTTCTTCCTTATGGTTACGTGGTACTGTCGCAGGGTGTCTCCTTAGGGGTGGGCGGTCTCGCCTGCTCCATGCTCTTAAGGTGAGATGTGCCGGGCACAAATCGATGTGCCAGTTGACAGAGTCCCTGTCAGAGAGCGATGCCTCTTTTAGTAACCGGCCCTCTTTGATGTTGTCACCGGGCAGGATGCATACATTATCAAAGTCAAAGCAATGTCCAGAATCCGCCATGTGCGCCCATACTTGGGAGTGCTGTTCCCCCCTTTTTACCGCTAATTTATGCTCATGGACCCTAGTCTTCATTCTTTTTGAAGTCTCTCGAACATAATTAACGGGGCAATCTTTGCAGTTGATTTTATATATGATTGCCGATTTTTCAGTGTTGGGGAGCAGGTCCTTTGGGCATTTTTTGTATCTCTAAGTTGTTCCCTCTTCACACCTCCAAAAAAGGGGAGGAAAGAACCTCCCTAATTCAAGACAGTGGGAGGTAGAGGGGAATAATGACACACCCACAAGCAGTAAAAGCAAGAAAAGAGGAGTCATCAGTATGGAAGCCATAATTAAAAAGCAGTTAAATCAATTAGGACCTACGACAAGATCTGGGAGCTGTGTGCAAATGATGGCTCACCTATAAAGGCACTCTCCCACAGACCAGCATTAACCCTGACGATGTCAGAAGTATCTGATGAAAGCTTGGTGATCGGTGATGGTATTAAACTTTTATAGTTTATTATATTCCTGGTGTTGACGTTTTATTGGTAATTGACTATGGATTCACCCAGGAATCATATATATATATATGGTGCTCGTTTTTATCTTTTGAATGAATATATATATATATATATATATATATATATATATATATATATATTTACAATACAGTCTGTTGCTTTACAGTACAGTACTTTATCTCTCGTGGTATAAATTATGAGGTTTATAATACATTACACAAATTATGCACCGAGTATAATTTATAATAAGAATTATAATTGCTGAATAGTTTATGCATCAATTATAATTTTTAATAGGATGTATGAGCTTACTCATGATGATATATGTCATGAACAATGATAACTTTTATTAAAGTCAGAGTCAGCATAATAGTTAACTTCTGCCTATTTTGATACTTAGTTTTGGTTGCAGTGAGTTGAGTGCTGAAAATTCATTTTCAGAAATATATGTTGAAGAAAAAGGTAGAGGGCTTTAACTGTCATTTCAATGCTGCATTATTTATTTATTAAATTTATATGCTGTCCATATTCCAATAGGGCAGCTTTGGGTGGCTTAAGGAACATAAGAAGATAAATAGAAAAACAATTAAAAATTCTAAAAGTACAGACATTTAAATTTTGAAACTATGCAAGAAACCAGAATCAAGGAAACGGACAGCACAGTGATAAGGTTGTTTTACTCCATCAGCCGTCTCCAGTAGTGAGCATCCCCCTAGTGGCTCCAAGCCAATGGACAAAACCAAGTTTTAATATCTTCTCAGAAGGCCAAAAGAGTAGGGCCACCGTAGAAAAGGCTTCTTGACCCTGCCATCAAAATTCTTTAGCAGATGTGGTCCATAGCAGCCTCTTTTGCTAGTATGAGTGCGGTGGATTAATCCTATTTTGGTGAGGTGTCTCCTCAGATACCATGACTTATTTCTTTTTAGTTAGCAGAAAAAATCTTCAAATTCTCAAGGAAACTTTGTTCTTTCACAGAAAATAATTTTAAGAAAGACATTTTCAGAGAAATGGGAATATAAATAAGTAATACATTAATTCATATAATTCATGTAGTATGATTCTTCCTTCTTTAGTTTTCTATACATTTTCTCTTTTTAATGTGTGTCTGCTTCATTTAACTTACAGTTTAAGATACGCATTACTAGTTGCACTTTTACCAAAGCCTGCCAAATCATTGCTGTCATGTTATTGCTTATTAATTGCCCGTGAAAATGCCATGTTTACGTTCTCCTAATTTGCTTGGAAGGAATATTAGAATTCTAATATATTCACTTTTCCTGGGAATCACCAATAGTAGGCCCTAGTGGACGGTAGCTATAACATGCCTTCTCTTCCAGATCTAATGGGGCAGGCTGATGTAATTTTATATCTTGTAATCCTTTCCCCAGGATTAGTAAACTGTAGCCTTTTGATTGTTACTGAGCTACTACACCCACAAAAATCTAGTTAGCATGTGAAGGCTTAATATGGCAGCCGTGGTGAGTTGACACCCTGCTCATTAGCAGCATAGCATTTGCTAGGAAATCATGACGAAATGTTGGATCTGGCCTAATGAAACCTCTCCAGAATGAGAGATTGTAAAGATTATCCATGTCACTCTGGACAGCTGTTCCTTGTGAGTAGACTCTGGAAGTTGCAAACTCACCCTTGCAAAGCAGCCTTTTACAGATAATGACATTCACCCAAAATTCATTTCTTAAGCACTTTTTTGCATCATCATCAATCATTGTATAGTCAGCCAGATGTTCAGACTGCATTTGACATTTTTGTCTACCTATCGAGTCCTGGCAGATGTGGATGTTTGATGGTATTACACGGATCATCGCAAGATGGAAGCAATTCCTAGTAAGGCCGCCTTTTGCAATTGACTAATGGCAAATTTGTCAATGCCAGTGGAGTTCAAGTGGGGATTGTTTTGGGATTGCACCTATGGTACCTATTACTATTGGTACTACCCTTGCTTGCCTTTGCCACGTTCTATTTCTATTTGTAGCTCTTTATATTTTGTTATCTTCTCCAGTTCTTTCTTGTCTGTTTTGCTGTCTCCCAGCACTGCCATGTCCACTATCCAGACTTTTTTTGTCTTTCTTATCGACAATTGTTAAGTCTGGGGTGTTATGTGGCAGGTGCTTGTCTGTTTGAATTCTGAAGTCCCAGAGCAATTTAACTTTTATCATTTTCTATGACTTTCTCTATTTTATGACCCCACCAGTTCTTGCTTGCAGGCAAGTGATAATTCTTGCATATCTTCCAATGCACCATTGTTACTACTTTGTCATGCCGCTGCTTGTAGTCAGTCTGTGCGATCTTCTTGCAGCAGCTTACCAGGTGGTCCTCTGTTTCTTCAGCTTCTTTGCATAGGCGGCACTTACTGTCTGTTGCTGTCTTCTCAATTTTGACTTTGTATGCATTTGTCCTTAAGGCTTGGTCTTGTGCAGCCAGAATTAGTCCCTCGGTCTCTTTCTTCAATTTTCCTGCTCTTAGCCATTGCCATGTCTTGTTAATATCTGCTTTCTGAGCTATTTTTTTAATGTACTTTTTATTGTTATTGTTGTTGTTGTTATTGCATATTAGAGAAATAAAACATATTAAGACCTTTCAGACCGGCAAGGTTTTTCTGTATTCATCAGTAATTTCCTCTTCTTTAGAGGATAATTATATAAATTTGATTTTAAAAGATTTGAAAATATATGACTTCTTTGACTATGTAGCAAAAAGGTTCTTAGTATATAGATTTTAGAAAAGTTAACAAGGATTAAGGGGTCAAAGGAATTTTGAATTTTAGCCTTAAATTAATTAAGAAATTTTCTCATGGGAAAATGGTGATACCTTGAACTTTGGATACTTGAGGGAGTCAAAGGATAAGGGTAAAGAAAATAGAGCAGAAATTTTTATTACAAGTTTTTCATTTTTTTCACTAAGCTTCATGACAAAGTGGATGAATTTATTGACAAAATGGACAGAGCATATTGCAGTGAAATTGTAGAGCAACAAGCTACATTGGGTGTTTGTGAAACCATTTTGAAGGACTTAAAATGTAACAAATGAAACTGATGGATGACTCATTTTCTAAACAAGATATACAGATACTGAATCAAATTTGTATAAATTCGTTCTATTGAATGTGCAAAAAGTTCTGGTAAGCTTTTGAAAGACTTAATGAGAAGTGATAAGCAAAAAGATAAACTTTGCAGATTGGACTTCGAGAATACATTTTGAAAGATTTTTGTTTGAAACAGAGACGAACAGCAAGCTAGTTCCAGAACTTTTTTTTTTTTTGAAGGAGTTAATGTTTTTAAAAACCTAGGGAAAGAATTCAGGATTGGCCTTTTCGACCGGGGCTAAATAAAGAATTTTTTTTTTTTTTTGCCAATTAGAAATAATTGATGAAGTATTTTGATTCTGAGGGGTTTTTTTAGTTAGTAAACGAGCTCTGGGAAAAAGAGAGATTATGTAGTATTTAGAAATGGTGCTAAACTAGTAAAACTGTTTTTATGTTAGCAAAAGGAGAAAGTTACTTTCTTCTTTTTTTGTCTTTTCTTTTTTCTTTCTCAATTTTTTTAAAAATTCTGTTTATATTTTGTGTAGTTTGTATTGACTGAATCTTTCCACTTATAAGGAAAATATTTTTAAAAAATGAAAGCCAATTAGCACATCTGGTGACTAAGGATGCTGAGAGATATTCAGCAATATTTTGAGGGCCATAGTTTCTTCACTTTTGCTTTATTCATTTCAAATATTAATTAAAAAATAAAGCACAAAGCTTGCTAAAGAATTCTATCTTTGTATTACTTACTTTAATTAATTAATTTGCTGACCATCTTGCTGCAAGGCGACTCCACAATGATTTTTGACCAAAGTTTGCTTCCTTCCGTTTTCTGAGTAAAACGTGACTACAGTATTTGTTATTTCATTCTGAGCTACAGAACAATTAAATTTTGTTAAATACACGTATTCTTCATATTATAACTGCTGAGGATGATATTTACACATGGATTCACATGTGATACTAACTTGATAAGGAGATATGGTTTGTCAATTAATTCTGGAGTTGTTTTCCTCTGTTAGGTCTCCAACTATGGCTGGTGGACTCTTTGCTGTGAACAAGAATTATTTTAACTATCTTGGTTCATACGACATAGGAATGGAAGTCTGGGGAGGGGAAAACCTTGAATTTTCATTTCGGGTAAGTAATGATTTGGGGAATCTTGCCAGGATCTTCCCAGAACCCACCCCCCTTCATATTGTCTCACTTTGTTCTTATAATAATATTCTGTGATATAGTCAGTATATTAATAAAACCGTTCCTTATCATGATGGATTTACAAGTTTGATTCAAGTATTTATTCTGTCTCTGTTACCTGGAATTAAGCAGCCCATAACATCTTATTTTGGTAATCATTGGTTATTTGCTGATCAGCCAAACTCTATGATAGATGCATATCATCCATCTTTAAAATTAATGGGATAGAAGTACTGTATAGCAGACTTCCTTTTACATAATGTAACATCCAGGCACAAGAGTTTGTAATTCATCATAAGTGAAGCTCATTTAGGTAGTGTATAAATTGATCAAGCTTGACCTAGGTAAATAATTTATGTTTATGGCAAAATATTTTCTAATTCCCAGACTTAAGAATAGAGAACAGAACAGAATCTCTGAATATCAGAGTTAAATGTTTTGAACTTGAGGTTCTTTTCTAATACAATTATGGGGGGAAATGCAAAAAACAAGCTTTTCCAACCTTCCAGGCTCTGTGAAATCTTATATTTTGCAGGGAAACCTTTAAAAACTTTCAGTTTCTACTTGCATAAATTTAGTCCTTAGGTATTGAGGCAAATGCTTATCTAGGTGTTTTCTCTTATGGAAATTGTATTTCATGTTGTTTCAAAGAAAAACTAATACATATTGTAATTCTTCAGTCTGTTGCAAGTTTAATTTGATGCTTTTTGATAATAACTAATTGAATACATCCAATGCGGACACTAGCAAATAAATATTTAATACTCTAAAATGCCTGGTAACTTCTCTTATCTCCTTCATGATAATCTATTGATGTATATGTGCAATTCTGACCACAAAGTTAGTGTTTAGTGACTATTCAAAATTACAATAGCGCAAAAAGCAACATTACCACCAGTCCTTTAACTTCTAAATGTCACAGCTTCCCTATGGTCATGTGGTCTCCATTCAGGTGCTTTGTAATTGGCATGCATTTACAATCGTCGCAGTGTCCTTTTGGTTACTTGATTGCCATTTGTGAACTTCATTGCCATTTCTTGAGCTTCCTTCAAGAAAAGTCAGTGGAGATGCCAACAGTAAAACCACCAGTCGTGGCCATGGGATTTCTTGCTTAATGGCTGCAGCAGAATTCAGGTTGCTCAGTGGGGTCATGTGATGTTTCACTTAACGGCCACATAACTTAGTGACAGAGTTGTGGTCCCAGTTGTGGTTCTTAAAGTGAGGAGTATCTATTAATGATTTTGCTTGTGTCTCCTGTATTTTCCTTTCAAGGCTAGCTTTAATTGTGTTAAAAGCAACACGTGCATAGATAGTCCTTGCTTATCAGCTACTCATTCAACTACCATTCAGAATTGCAATTGTGCTAAACCAGTATTATTTATTACCAGACTTTGAAGTTCCAGCCATCACTAAGCCTCCACAGTCATTTAATTTCAATTCAGGCAATTGACACCTGGCTTGTGCTCACATGGGATCACCATTCGTAGTTTTCCCTGCCAGCTTCCCACAAGGAAAACCAATGGGGAAACTGGCAGGGAAGGTCACAAATCATTCTGTACCATCCATTCTCTGGCCTTCTGCATTTGTGCACAGCCTGTGCCAGGACTCTCAATCCCTCCTCTGGCTCCCCTCATGGCATTCTTCCGACCTCACTGTGGCAGGACCCCCCCCTCCGACTCCTTACTTGGTCTTCTATCGCTCCTCGCTTACCAACAGCAACCAGGATTCCCAGATTTGTCATTAATACACAATGCGGTCACATGATGTCATATTTTATTATTGCATCACTTAGTGATGGCAATCCCGGTCCCAATTGCTGTCCTAACCTAAGGATTACCTGTATTACATATCTCACTTAAAAGCTGACATGTATAAAACCCATGAAGAAAAAAATTCCAAATATAAGAAATACCAGCATGAAACACAATCAACATTGTTCATGATATTTCTGGACACTGCATAGGTTTTTTTTTTTTTCAAATAAAGGAATAATTAGTTGAGAATGTTAATGCATGATACTTTTGTATCTGTATTCAAATGCATTTTGTACAAGATATCCTCAAAGTGTTGCTTGGGTTGATGAACTGAAGTAGGAGCAGGATTAGTTGTCCAGACCATAGAGATACAGAACTTTCTTCAACAGCTACTACATGGGTGGAAGCATTCCACAACAATGCACAGTAGTACATATATAGATCTGCTTTCTGCTTTTATTCTTAGATCTGGCAATGTGGAGGAAGTCTTGAAATCCATCCTTGTTCTCATGTAGGACACGTTTTTCCAAAGCAAGCTCCATATTCACGTGCAAAAGCTTTAGCTAACTCTGTTCGGGCTGCAGAGGTGTGGATGGATTCGTACAAAGAACTTTACTACCACAGAAATCCACATGCACGCTTGGTAAGTTTACTGAAGGCAGAAGTATAGAAGATAAAATAAATTTCTTGAAAAGCTGAGAGTCTAAATTTAGATTCTCAGAAAATAAAGGAATGAGCCTAAAAATATAAAAAGAGAATAAAGAGAACAGTGCAAATGCTGAAAATGTGCAGGATGAGTGCAGAAAAATATTATAGGCATATGCTTACATTTTGGAGGAACTCAGGCCAGCAGTTTCTAGCCTTTATAGTTTTAAAAATAAGTTTATATCTGGAAGAAAATATAGCTTCTAAACATTTTGAAGTTGGTGAGGTAGGTACAGTTTCCAAGGCTGATTTTGCAAAATTCAAATGAATGGGGCAGAATAAATGTTGCAAAATAAAAGTATAAAATTTGCATAGATAACTTAATTTATAAAAATATATTTTGTAGTATTTTGCATTAATTTGATTTGCCTTAATTTATTTTTCCTTCCACATGATATACTGGACATTGATTGAAAAGTTATTAGTCTTTTCAACTGAGGTTGTAATATTCCAGAGGAATACATATGTTAAAATGTTGCCCATTTGAACTAGAATATTCCTTGTGAATAACAAGGCTGTTTATGTATAGAAAATGTTTCGGGCGTTCTGCAGACCTCACACTAGGATGCCCTACTAATATAGGATGCCCTACTTTAATACTTTTCATTAAAGTAAAGTAGCCTGTTGTTTTTCAGATTTTTGCACATTGGAAAAAAATTATGCCTGCCTTATGAGTTGCATCATGAATCAAATGCTTTCAGCATCATTATTTTTAATGCTCACTTGGAAGCCTGAAAAATGATAGGCTTTTTTTAATGAAAAGCATGCACAGTAACATAAATAATTGGATAGGAATATTATAATTCTAGTAACTGAAATCCTGGGGGCCAAAACTTAATGCTGATGTATTTATTCAAATAACTGCTGACTTGGGTAATTTATTTAACATAGAGCTAGTGGGCTATCTTCATCTTAATAATTTATAAGTTGCCTAAGTGTGAGATACTCAAAGCAAATTTCACTGTATTAGGATTTTATTTGGAATACTGTATATAACTTGTTTTCTATGGAGGTTTTACTCTGGGATTTCATTTTAGGAACCCTATGGAGATGTGACAGAAAGAAAGCTGCTTCGAGAGAAGCTCAGGTGCAAGGATTTTAAATGGTACTTAGAGAATATTTATCCTGAACTTCATGTCCCCGAGGACAGACCTGGCTTCTTTGGGATGGTAAGTGAAACCCTTCTTGAAAAGAGAATTTCCAAGCCTTCACACTGTTTCAAGATAGACAGTAGAATTACTTGAACAAACAGTCCTGAGAATTGCAAATAGTATTACTGGGTAGATGGATTTTAGCCTCCCAAACGTACTGAGGAAAACAGTATTCGGGGTTTTGCAGAGTCGCTCAAGCTGGTACAATAGAAAAGGTAAGGTAGTCATCAACTTTTAACCACAATTGAGCACAAAATTTCTGTTGCTAAGGAAGACAGTTGTTAATTTTACTCCACTTTACAACCCTTCTTGCTATGGTTGCTAAGTGAAACAACTGTAGTTGTTAAGTTGGTGACACGGTTGATAAGTGAACCTGGCTTTCTCCAGTACAGGAGATGGATAATCCATGGATGGGTTTTCTCTGTCTGCCTGCTCTTGAGACCAAGTAGCCAAAGCTTGACACGCCCCCACTTCCTGTGGAGTCCATTCTTAACTTGGTCTCTGCTCGGAGAAGACTCGTTTTGGCGTGGCTCTCAGCTTATCAGGTTAGACAAGAAATCCATTGATTGATTATCCCTTGATAATTGGCTTCCCCTTCCCAAAAAAAAAAAAAATATTTTCCACCTATAGGAATTTAACCACAAAATTTTCTGGGGATCAGTCCTGATCTCAAACCTAAAATTAAAAAGGGGATTGGTGGGGAGGGAAATTTCCCCACAGATATCAGCCAGCCCCAGGGCTCTGGGGGGTGAAAAGGGGGGGAAGAAGGCATCAGCAGAGACTACTTGCTGAACCTTTTCCCCAACCACTAAGTTTTCCTTGGGATCATCCCTGATCCTATATTAAAATTGAAAAAGGGGGTGTGGGGGGGGAAAACTCCCCACGGATCCCAGTCAGCCCCAGGGCTCTGGAGGTGGAAAAGGGGGGGAAAAAGGCATCAGCAGAGACCACTTGCTGAGCTTTTCTCCCCAACCTTCCAAGGGATTTTTTCCTCAAATTGGGGGGAAAAAATAACAATCTCCAGGTCCGGATTCAAACTTGAATTCGGATCATCGGAGATTCCCTAGCAGCCCAGGGCAACCGCGGGTGCCATTTTAGTTGCCGTTTTCAGACAACAAAGGCAATCCCTGGCTGGGATTACCTTAAAACGTCACAGCGCGCCAAATTTAAATCCCCGGGCACAAGCAGCTTCTGGGAGGCTGCGGAGCTTATCTTCAGAGGGAAACGAAGCACAGGAAGGGAGTAAGCCAACCAAGAAACGGAGGCTAGAGAACCCTCCTGGGATCTGCAAAGCCCTTTTTCAGGGAGAAACGAGCTGTGGCTGCCATCTCTTGCCAGAGAAAGGCAAACCAAGCTTAAGGAAGCTCTACATCATATCTGGAATCACTGATAGAGGCGGAATAGGAGCACACAACCAGCGCTCCACCCCCGATACACACATATAATAATAGGACAAAATATAATAATAATAAAAATAGATACATAAATTTAAAAATAATAATAATAATAATAATAATTAAAAAAAAATTTTTTTTTAAAGCTAAAAATTAAGCGACTGCAGGGCCAACAGGCCTAAAGACAGAACACACAATATTATCATCATCACCATTATTGTTGTTGTTGTTATTATTATTATTATTTTACTATTATTGTTGTTCCTATTATTAGTATAATAGTAATAGTATTAATAAGAATAAATTCCGCTCTAGGTGACCGCCATTTGATACCTGCTGTGTATTAAGTCAGGCCTACAGACCCTTTTGAGGTCACCACTGATATTTTTTTGCCTCCCTTTTCCTTTTTCTACTGGTGCACGTTGCCTGGTCACCTAAGGCCTCCGGGCGGAACCCAAAGAGTGGTTCCAAACGTGCCTTCGGTACCTCCCTCAGCTACCGTGACCTTAGCCCAGAGAGAATATTTTTGTTGTGGTCGGGTGATCAGGGGAACAGTCCTGGTACTTGTTCCAATTTCGCTCCCGCCAATACTTGCCTGCCTGAGCGTCTTCTCAGTTTTTCTGGGACTGCTCAAGCGGAATGGAGGGACCCTCGTTGCCTCAATCCATGAGCACGACCCCTCCACCTCCCAATTACGGCTGCAACACACCTTCTGACCAGAAGGCGGCAGGCAAGTGCAAAGCGAAGACAAAACACTCGCTCAAGAGGCCCTCCAAGTTGGCGGAAAAGCAAGCCAGCCGTAGGCACCAGGCCCTGGAGAAGGAGTTCTCCAGAGCGCAGAGGCAGGCCCAATTGGAATTGGTTCAAATGGCGGCCACCGAGATGGAATTACCATTGGGTCCATCCACATCAACCCAGAGCGCGTGGTCCATTCCAGGAACACCGCAACCACTGGACCCGCCATCTACATCAGCCCAACAAACAACCACGGCGGCAGGCACAACCACTGAGTCCAACTCTCCACCTGCGGTCACCACACCCAAAGGTAATGACATAGGGGACATCTGGGCAGATGGACGGCTAGAGGCCCTATTAACCAAAGTGGTGGACCGAGCCCTAGCACAGCGCTCCGCCCACCACGACCAGGGGCCCTCCATCTCAGCCATGCCACACTCGGAACTCCCCTCAGAGTCCTCAGGCATTCAGGAACCCGTCTCCCCGGCCCAGTCCTCCATGAGTGGTTATTCTTCACCACAAGAGGAGGATCAACCTGGGATCTCTATGTCAGAGGATGAGGAACTTCCCCCTGAGCCCCCCTCAGGGGGATTATTTAATCCCAACCGCTTCCTCACGATACTACGCAAGGCCACAGCCATTGCGGACATGGGGACGGATCAGTTTTCTCAGCCGCAAGCGACACCGGCCACCACATCCAGACCCGTATTCTTAGAAAAGGTGACAACGCAACACCATATACCTTGCCCCGCCATTTTCCTGAAAGGGATCAAGAAGCCATGGGACTCTCCCGCTTCCTTCCCATCAGTGAGTGGTACGGACAAAAAATTATACAGCACTGCCACAGACCTCAATGAGGCCTTAGAAATTCCTAAAGTAGATGAAGCCTGGACCCCCTTGGTCTCCCAGACAGCCATGGCTGGGGACCTAGTGGAGGCCCTTAAGGCAGATGACAAAAAGTGGGAACAAGCCTTTCGCAAAACCCACCAGACAGCGGCATGGGCCATCAAAGCAGCCACCTCGGCCTCCTTTTTTGTCCGGGCCACCCTCATCTGGTTGCAACAACTACAAACCATAGTTCCTATGGAGGACATACGAACACACCAGGACCTGGCTAAGATGGTAGCAGCCACGGAATACGCTGCAGACGCAACGTTCCAATCGGCCATTTTTTCATCCAGATCCATAGCATCCAACATAATTGCCAGGAGAATGCTATGGCTAAAACACTGGCAAGCTGACACCAAGGCTAAGTGGCGGCTAGCGACCGCCCCTTACTCAAGCAACGGTCTGTTTGGGGAGGCCTTGGACCCCTATCTTGTAGAGAACAAAGACAAGCGGAAGGTCATGGCACACTTGAACAAAAGGTCAGACAAACGTACCACACCTTACTTTCGTAGGCAGTCCTTTCGTCAACCGACAACCACGCCTATCAGTCAGGCACCCAAGCCATTCACTCCCAGGCAGAACAAACCGTACGGCCGCCCCTACGACAGACCGGGGTTCCAGCCCAGACAACAAAACCAGTCGAGACGACCCTTTCGTGGAACGGGTCGTCCGTACCGGAAGACAAAATGACTCCTACATAGACCTACCCATTGGAGGAAGACTAGCTCACTTCTTCCACCAGTGGGAGCAGACCTCCACGGACAACTGGGTACTACAAACCATCCAGTCCGGGCTGTCCCTGGAGTTCCTGGTCACACCCCCAGACCGACTCATCAACTGCTCGGTCTCCAGGAACCCCACCAAACGCAAACTCATGCAGGAGGCCATCCAACACCTGTTGGACATTCAAGCAATAGAACCGGTCCCAGCGGAATACAGAGGCAGAGGATTTTACTCCATCCTCTTTGTGGTTCCAAAGACTTCAGGAGGATGGAGGGCAATCCTGGACCTAAAAAACCTCAACCGCTACATCACATACAAAAAATTCAAGATGCAATCCCTTCAGTCCATCCTGGGAAGCATCAGAGAAGGAGACTTCCTGGCATCGATAGACCTCACGGAAGCCTACCTTCACATCCCCATCCACCCAAACCACCGCCGGTTCCTACGTTTCTGTTACGGGGGAAAACACTTCCAATACAGAGCTCTCCCCTTCGGTCTATCTTCGGCACCCAGGGTATTTACCAAGATACTAGCAGCGGTAGCCGCCAAACTGAGAAAAATCCCAATACGCGTCCAATGTTACCTAGACGACATACTAATCCAAGCAACATCCCTACAGACAGCTCAGGCGGACGTAAGGACCGTCATTCGCGTCCTCCAATTACACGGATTCTCAGTAAACTTTCAGAAGAGCCAGACAGTTCCCTCGTCCAGGCTGCTGCATCTGGGGGCCATGATAGACACAACCAACTGTATGGTCTATCTCTCCCAAGACCGGGTGGCCGGCATCAGGGAACTGGCTCGCTGGGTTCACAGGCAACGTTCAGTTCCGATACTAACACTTTCCCAATTATTGGGCAAGATGGTATCGGCCATAGCCATTGTACCCTGGGCCAGGCTCCACCTACGGGAACTACAGTGGTTTCTGCTCCCGTACCAACGGCAGAACACCAGCGCATCCAACCACCTAGTCAGGGTCACGGCACAAATCCGCAGGGCGCTACGCTGGTGGTGCTCTCGGGCCGTGACCAAGGGGTCACCCTTCAAGGAACCAGTCAGAGTTACCATCACTACAGACGCCAGTCTGTATGGTTGGGGAGCCCATCTGGACTCCCAGTTTGTACAGGGACGTTGGTCCGCCACGGATCTGAGAAACAACATCAACTGGCTAGAACTCAGGGCTATCCACCTAGCCTTGCAACAATTCAAAGACAGAATCAGAGGCCACCACGTTCTAGTCCTAACAGACAACGTAGCAGCCAAGGCGCACATCAATCGGCAGGGGGGGACCAGATCAAAAACCCTGATGACAGAGTCACGACTCCTATTCAGCTGGGTAGAGCCCAATCTGAAGTCACTAAAAGCGGAACACATATCGGGGGTCAACAACCAGCAAGCGGACTTCCTAAGCCGCACCACAGTGGACCCTTCGGAGTGGGGGCTACACCCGAACTTGTTCCTAGACATCTCCCGCAAGTTCGGGTACCCGATCCTCGATCTGTTCGCATCATCAGACAATGCCCAGCTCCCCAGATTTTACTCTCGTTACTTCAACCCGCGAGCAGAGGGGACGGACGCTCTGAGAACTCAGTGGCCTCAGGGTCTGCTTTATGCCTTTCCCCCACTACCACTCATACCGGCGGTCATCCGAAAGCTGATTCAGGAGCGGGCAGAAGTGATCCTAGTAGCACCATATTGGCCACAGAGACCGTGGTTCGCCGACCTGATGAACCTGTCTCAGTCGCCCCCATGGAACATTCCCCCTCATCAAGTGTCCCTACACCAGGGAACCATCAGTCACCCGGAACCCCAATGGTTACAACTGACCGCCTGGCACTTGAGCGCCAGATAATGGCACAGGAACTATTCTCTCCCGGGGCCATTACCATAATTCAAGCTTCACGCCGTCCGGCAACAAACCGCATTTATGACTCCACTTGGAAAAATTTTTGCCTTTGGTGCAGGGAACGGCAGTTTGACTTACACAAACTCTACATCCCTCAGATAGTAGATTACCTCTTGGAGGGACTAGACAGAGGCCTCGCCCCCGCGACCATCCGCAGGCAAGTGGCGGCCTTGTCCACCCTCCTCACCTGCACGGATTCGGTTCCCTTAGCTCACCACCCCAGGATCCGCGCCTTTATCAAGGGCGCCTATAACACCAGACCTCCAGTAATTCACAGGTACCCGTCCTGGGAACTACCGCGAGTCCTTCACGCACTCACTCGGTCACCATTTGAACCATTGGCGACCGTTTCCTTGCGACACCTGTCGCTAAAGGTGGCGTTCCTGATTGCCATCACATCGGCCAGACGAATTTCGGAACTGGCCGCACTGTCAGTCAGAAACGACCTATGCATTTTCCACAAGGACAGGGTGGTCCTTAGGTTAGATCCTGCCTTCATACCGAAGGTGAATTCACTCTTTCACAGGACACAGGAAGTAATTCTCCCAAACTTCTGTCCAAATCCAACACATGACCGGGAGCGGCAGTGGCATACATTGGACGTCCGCAGAGCCTTGCGGCGTTATATAAAGCGTACAGAACCCTTCCGCAAATCGGAGGCCCTATTTGTGTCCTTCCAAGCGGGCACCTTGGGGCGGAAAGTTTCCGCGGGCACCATTGGAAGGTGGATCCGAAGCTGTATCGCAGAAGCTTACAATGTATCATCCCTGCCGCCCCCAAGTCATCTCACAGCCCATTCCACCCGAAGCGCTGCAACTTCGGCGGCATGGGCTACCCAGGCGTCAATCGAGGAAGTTTGCAGGGCCGCGACATGGTCCTCGCCTTCCCCGTTTATACGACACTACAAGATAGACCGCTTTGCATCGGCGGATGCCTCCTTTGGTAGGAGGGTCCTCCAGCAAGTTGTCTCAGAGATCAATCTACCGGCCTTATCTGTTTCCCACCCCTTGGGACAGTGAGGCTTTGGTACGTCCCATCCATGGATTATCCATCTCCTGTACTGGAGAAGGGGCGTTGGTCTTACCTGAACGCCTTTTCTCAGTACGGAGATGGATAATCCACACCCACCCCAAGGCCAGCAGGCCGCTAGTAGGGAGCTGAGAGCCAATACCTCGTCAATCATCAGCCAATTCGCCCTCGTTAAGAATGGACTCCACAGGAAGTGGGGGCGTGTCAAGCTTTGGCTACTTGGTCTCAAGAGCAGGCAGACAGAGAAAACCCATCCATGGATTATCCATCTCCGTACTGAGAAAAGGCGTTCAGGTAAGACCAACGCCCCTTCCCATTGACTTTGTTTGTCAGAAGGTTGCAAAAGGTGATCACAGGACCCCAGGGCGCTGCTGTTGCCATAAATACATGCCAGTTGTCAAGAGTCCAAATTTTGATCACCTGACCATGGGGATGCTGCAATAGTCATAAATGTGAAAAATGGTTATAAGTCATTTTTTTCAGTGCCTATATGTTGGTTTGCCAAAAACGGTGTGGAAAGTTTGTTGGTCCATATCAGGGGTAGTCAACCTTGGCTCTTTTATGACTCGTGGACTTCAACTCCCAGAATTCCTGAGCCAGCTTAGCTGGCTCAGGAATTCTGGGAGTTGAAGTCCACGAGTCATAAAAGAGCCAAGGTTGACTACCCCTGGTCTATATACTGTACTGATTTTTTGGGAAAGTTTTTATCGTGAGTGCTTAACAAAAAATTATGTTTCGTTTCTTTTTCTTTCCCATTATGATGGTAGAAATAAATGAAAATAAATATAAATTAATTAATAAATCCTGACAATAGCAAAGACAGTGTGAGGGAGTCAAAAAGTCCCCAGGTACAATTTCACTTCTGCCATTAGCATGTTAGGAAGCCTTAGGTAAGTCAGCATCCCTTTGTAATGGATCTCGATTGAGATAATAATTGTAATTGTTGTTTTAGAATGGCTTTAGGGTATATAAATTCTAAATGAAGGTGGTGGTAATAATTGGTAGATTCACATAAAAGTACAATCTAACCCTAAAGTTGGGAGAAAAAATAGAGTAGCAGTCCCCAAACCTTTTAGCTTATGGACCCTTCATGAAGTTTCAGATTGTTCATTGACCCCTAAACATTGATTATATGAAAATAATTTAATAAATACTATTTTAAGTAATATTACTGTCGATAATTAAATAGATAACAAAATCAGCTCTTTGGATAATCCTACCTAACCTTTCAGAGGCTAGTGACCACTTCAAAGAACCCTGATATAGAGCATGCTTTCTGGATTCTTTTCAGGCAGCTCCACTCTGGGTCATGTGACTAGGAGGAGGGGCTTCAGAATTGAATAACTGACAGCATTCTGAACTGCTGCCCAGCTGCCTCTCTAATAAGAGACAGATTTTTCTCTTTATTTGGTCCTGCACTGCTTGTTTTTAGATAGTTGTCTTGTTGACAAGGAAGACACAACAGAGCCCAAACTCCCCTCACATAATCTTCTATTTGGCTTTTTGTTGGATTGGGAAGAATAAAAATGACTTTTGGTTCCCAGCCTAGTGCAGCAACCTATTTTCAGCAGCAAACAACCAGATCCTAGCCACAAGTACAACCAGCCACAGTACACCAAGAAGCCTCTTTGTGCTTCCTGGGCATGGTGACTTTGGGCCATATTGCTGAGACTTGCTGGGGCATGGCAGTTTGGTGCCATGCTGCTGGGATGGGGTTGGGGTGTCTGAGGCTTCTCAAAGTATCTGAGGCTTCTTGCTTTGGGTCGGGGGCTTCTTTTCAATCCCAGAACCACAATGTGACTAGACGCCCCAAGCCACAGCATATTCTTTCCCCAGCCTCTTCATGATTGCACATATGAATTCATCCGCACCCTCTTTCCTGCTTCCCTGAACTCCTGCCACACTGCAGTACCCTCCCCATTCATGTGTGGCCTGCACCAGGCCTCCCCTGACCTCTCCCACTACACTGCAACACCTCTGTGTTCCTTACCTGGGAATCCTTGTCTATTAGTATTATGTTTTAAATGTTATTTCATGTGTATCCCTGTCTAAATGATTAATGCATAGGAAAAGAAAATCTGGACCATCAGTGAGTGAGCAGTACTTCGCTTATGTCTATGGAGATTTTCAACAATCCATGTCATGGTTGCCCCAAAGGTACTTTCCAAAAAGCAACTGGACTTTCTTAGGTTTTTCCTTGAAAACGTTTTGCTTCTCATCTAAGAAGCTTCTTCAGTTCTGACTAAATGGTGGGGAATGGAAGGATTTATATTCTTTGCACAACTCTTAACAACTCTGAATCTGACCGATCACTATTAAGAGCCTATCTTAGGACTTATTTAGTGGCGATAAAGGTGGCAAAGTGTGTTCACTTTTCCGCACTTATTGCGTCCGCAGAATTTCGCCCGGCCGCCCTGTTTAGGGTGACCCGCTCCCTTCTTAAAGTGGAGGAGGCGGAGGAACCCTTGCAAGGGAGAGCTGAGGAGATTGTTCAGTTTCTTTTGGACAAAATCACTCAGATTCAGAGGGACCTGGACTCCGACTGGGCAGTGCCAGCTGAGATGCCGGGGGCTGGTCTTAGTCATGTTATCTGGAGTGAGTTTGAGCCTGTGACCCCTGATGAAGTGGACAAGGCCGTGAGGGCGATGAATGCCGCCACCTGTTTATTGGACCCGTGCCCCTCCTGGCTGGTTTCTGCCAGTAGGGAGGTGACACGAGGCTGGCTCCAGGAGATAATCAACGCCTCTTTGATGGAGGGGTCTTTCCCGCAACCTTTGAAGGAAGCGGTGGTGAGGCCCCTCCTCAAGAAGCCTTCCCTGGACCCAGCTGTTTTGAAGAACTTTCGTCCTGTCTCCAACCTCCCCTTTGTGGGGAAGGTTGTAGAGAAGGTGGTGGCGTCCCAACTCTTGCGATCCTTGGATGAAATGAATTATCTGGACCCTTTTCAATCTGGCTTCAGGCCCGGCTACAGCACTGAGACTGCTTTGGTTGCACTGACCAATGACCTCTGGCGAGCCCGGGATAGGGGTCATTCCTCTATCTTGGTGCTTCTTGACCTTTCAGCGGCTTTCGATACCATCGATCATGGTATCCTTCTGCGTTGTCTCGGAGAGGTGGGGGTGGGCGGCACCGTATTGCGGTGGTTCTCCTCCTACCTCTCTGACAGGTCACAGTCGGTGTTGGCGGGCGGACAGAGATCGACCCCTAGGCGCCTCGATTATGGGGTGCCTCAGGGCTCTGTCCTGTCCCCCCTCCTTTTTAACATCTACATGAAACCGCTGGGTGAGATCATTCGGCGACACGGGGTGAGGTATCATCAGTATGCGGATGATACCCAATTATATATCTCCACCCCGTGTCCTTTCAGTGAAGCAGTCGACGTGATGTGCCGGAGCCTGGAAGATGTGAGGGTCTGGATGGGGGTGAACAGGCTTAGACTCAACCCTGACAAGACCGAGTGGCTCTGGGTCTTGCCCCCTAAGGGTCTTTCTGATGGTCCATCATTAGTCCTGGGGGGGGGGAATTTACCTCCCTCAGTACAGGCACGCAACTTGGGTGTCCTCCTGGACTCACAGCTAAATTTGGAACAACATCTATCGGCTGTGGCCAGGGGGACCTTTGCCCAGGTTCGCCTGGTGCACTAGTTGCGGCCTTATTTGGACCGGGAGGCTCTACTCACGGTTACTCATGCCCTTGTCACCTCAAGACTGGACTACTGTAATGCGCTCTACATGGGGCTACCCTTGAAGAGTGTTCGGAGGCTGCAGTTGGTTCAGAATGCAGCCGCGAGAGCGATTGTGGGTGCACCAAGGTACACCCACGTGTCACCTATCCTCCGCGAGCTGCACTGGCTTCCTGTGGGTTTCCGGATGCAATTCAAGGTGTTGGTTGTCACCTTTAAAGCCCTTCATGGCTTAGGACCAGGTTACTTACAGGACCGCATATTGCCGCATAGTTCCCAGAGACCGGTGAGGTCCCACAGATTGGGCCTCCTTCAGGTCCCATCGGCCAGACAATGTCGGCTGGCAGGCCCTCGGGGAAGGGCCTTTTCTGTGGTGGCTCCGACGTGGTGGCATCAACTTCCCCCTGAGATTCGAACTACTCCCACCTTGCCGGCCTTCAAGAAAGCTATTAAAACTCTCTTGTTCAGGCAGGCCTTGGGATGATGTCCCCAGGGGGGCCGGGATTCGATTGGGACATGCTGTGTGAATGTATTCATTTTTAATTGTTATACTTGTTGTTTTAACTTTGTACGCCGCCCTGAGTCCCTAGGGATTGGGTGGCATATAAATTTTACTAATAAATAAATAAATAAATAAACCGAGTTTCAGAGTGCTAATGACCAGATGACTGCAAAGAATATAAATCCTTCCATTCCCCACCATTCAATCAGAACTAAAGAAGTTTCTTGGATGAGAAGTGAAATATTTTCAAGGAAAAAAACAAAGGAAGTCCAATTGCCTTTGGAAAAGCAACCTTCAGGACAATACTTTACACATTTACAATACTTCAATTTTCCCTAAGTCAAAATTAGTCCAGCTGATCAAATTTAGTTGCATGCTATGTAACTGGCTACGTTTGCCTGTTTTCTGTTGCTGTGTGTCGAGGTCACCATCCATGTTTTTAAGGCTGTCTTTCATTTTGCTGGTAGGCTCTTCTCCGGGCATTATTGTTCCTTTTCTGTACAGGTTTTATCAATTCTTGGCAGGTTCTTGTGTTGTGAAATTCTGTGCTGATGATCATACCGTAAATTTCCTTGAAGGGAAAATTTTCTTGCTTTTATGTAACACTTGGGACTGACATTTTGAGTTCACTATAAATAAAAGATCAGCTCATGCTGCAGTGGTTTTTAGTGGGAAATGCTGTGTTTATAGCACAATTCTTTACTAGCAAAGTATTGCCTAAGACATGAATACATTCTCAATGAGCATACAGTTGTGTTTCATCATCATCATCATCATCATCATCAATTATTGTATAATAAGCCTAGAATTAGAATAAACAGATTGTACAATAATTATTTACAGCATTTCAGTAGGCAGTTGTATTGGGAACCTCCTCTCTCTCTCTCTCTCTCTCTCTCTCTCACACACACACACACACACACACACACACACTAACTGGTGGGATGTTTGGATTATGAGATGATATATTTTAATGGCCTTTTGTTGCCTCTTAGCTGAAGAATAGAGGAATGGCAAATTATTGCTTTGATTACAATCCTCCCAGCGAGCATGAATTAACAGGATACAAAGTCATATTATATCCATGTCATGGCATGGGACAAAATCAGGTAAGGTATTAACTTTCTATTCAAGTGTCAGATAATAGTTCTATTAAATGCACGGTCCTGCTATTTCTCCTAACTATACTAAAGCGTTTCAGTTTTGAGCATAAACACCCATATTAAACCTAGTCTTGCATCATAATCCTTTCCAGAATTATATAGAAGTTCAAGGAATATTCTGGGTGTGCACATGTATTGGGAGTTTGGACTAAGGTTCTTAATGGATTTGATTAGGTTCTTATAAGTTCTGTCCCTAAGATCCACTTGAGAAGTCTGACAATTACTGAAGCCAGCATTTCACAAAACAATAGCAGTGATAGTCAGAATACAAATACAGAACAATTATTTCTGAAAGAAATACTATTTTAAAGAGGATTTTTCACTTAGTAAAGTAAATAATTGTAAAAATACTTGAAGATAAAGATAGGGGTGTGATTGTTACCTTCTGGGTGTTTCTAATAGAGTTTAATGATGCGGCCTAAGACATAAGAGGGTGTGAGGTCCTGTTTATGAAATTGGGCTCTAAGAAGCCCAGTTGGGGGCTGCTGTTTACCTCCCTCCCTTGCTGTGGTGTAGTAGCATTTTTGCCTGAGTCAGATTCTATGGTTGAAATAGTAATGGAGTTCCCTCGACTGATAGTTTTTGGGAAATTCAACCTGCCTTTACTGGGCTAGAGTGGGAATTTGTGGCAACCATGGATCTGACCCAGCACAAGCACAGAAAGCCTAACAAGATGGAGTCACTTTGGGTTTTTGAGTCTCCTGAATCTGGAGAGTTGTCATCTTTAACTCTTGATGGGGTGCATTCTCCCAAACAGAATTAGTGTCTAACTTGGGGGTTTTCCTAGGCCTTCTTAAAGAAGATGGCTGTGGCTAGGAGACCCTTTGCATAAAATCACCTGGGGCACCAGTGCCACCCATTCCTGGATTGGGGGGGGGCTGTTTATTATCACTCATGATTAGTCACTTCTTGTTTAGATTACTGCAATGCATTGTTCATGAAGCTGCCCTTGAAAATTACCTGGAAATTTCAACTGATCCAGAATGCAGCAACACATACTGTATATTCTGGGTGGCACACGATTCATCTGTGTTACATCACTACTGCTCAATCTGCAATGACTGTATGGTTCAAGGCCAGGTTATTTGTGGGATTACCTCTTTCTGAGGACATTCATCTATCCCACTAGATTGGATAAAGTAGGCTTGCTCCAGTCCTTTCTGTTTAGTGTTGTCATCTGGTGGGACCCAGGAAATAAGCCTTTTCTCTTGCACTGCTTATCCTATGGCACAGATGTCTTGCCATAGGATAGGCAAGAAATGGCCTACCAAAAGGCCATTAAGACTTTCTGTTCCCAAAGGATGAGAAGTGAGCCTAGCTTTTTTTTGTAATTTTGGAGAGAGTAGTGTTGTGATGCTGATCCTTTGTTGAAGTTTGAATCTCATGTTTTCAATATTTGTAATTTTGTTAGTCACCAAGGATTGTTTTATATAATATAGATGGCCATATAAAATTTCCAAGTAAGTAGATAAATATCATTGTAATTATTATCTAAAGAATTTCAGATTTGGGCTGGAAGTGTTTTTTTATATTTTTACTGTTCTTCTGTTCACAATGCTTTTGATCATAGAAATACATAGCTGAAGTTTAATAGAGATGTATTTACTCTTTTATTTTGGGAATAACAGTTTTTTGAATACACCTCCCACAATGAAATACGTTATAATACCCGTCAACCAGAAGTCTGTGCAGCTGTTGATCCAGGAACTGATTTTTTGAAAATGTACTTGTGTGAAAATAGTATCCAAAATATTCCTGAAAATCAGAAATTTATTCTTAGAGAGGTAAGAATAGTCAAATTTGTTAACAAAAATTAAGTTGCTATTAATGTATTAGAGGTTTGTACTGAATGATACTTTTTATTTATACTAAAATGGTACTTCTGCCATTTTAGGTGGGTGCTTCAATGCTGTATAGTCTTTCATCCTCTTTTCCTATCTTTCCTGTGACCATTGATATTTCTACTTCAAAAAGCAGAACGGACATTTCTGTTTTTAAAAATACTACTTTTGTTTTCCTTTATTAAACTTTTTAAAATAATAATAACAGCAATAGCAATGAGAAATAACAAGGTTGTTACTAAACCATATAGATTAAATTTGTGGGCTAGCCATTTCTAGCATTATATGTAATAATGACTTTTTAAAGGAAAAGGAAAAAGAGGAAGATAAATATATAAGCAGCTGCTTTTTTTAAAAAAAAAAGATTAAATGTTAAATTGCTTGAAAATTTGCTTTTTTGCCTGTTTCCAAATGTCCTACTTCAGATATTGACAATCCCCCTTCCAACTGGCCACAGTATAATTCTTACTTTAATTACTCTAAGCAACTCTTGATGCTTTGATAAATTCCATATTTTCAGGATCTAACCAAGAAAGGCATGTGCAGTTTTGACAACCTGCAGTCACTGTGATCTTATATTGACAGTTTTATACATTTCAGGCAAAAATATTGCAAAATGTAGCACTTAACCAAATGAGTGAATGTTCATACCTCTGAATTGCATCTCCAAACATAAGGTTATTGTAACTTACTGCTAAACACTCTCTGAGATGCATAATAAAAAAGGAATAGTGTTAATGGCTGTTTCCTTTAGGAGAAATTGCATTTCATGATCAAAGAATGTTAGTTCTTTATAAGTAGATCAGTATTTATTTATTGATTGACTGATTAAATGTATGTGCAGCCCGTCTTGTCCAGCAATATAATATTGCATGGGATATGGGACCAGAGGCATCAGCCAAGGGTTGAGGGCAAATGACAATAATATTATGCTATTGTGACAGAAGTTCTCTTTTTTGTACATGTGTTCTGAACTTACCTGCATGTATGAAAAGGGCAGAACTTAAGGCATGACTTTGCTTTTATCATTTTGATGAAAGCATTAGATCCTGGGGATACCTCTGGTTGAACCTTTGGAAGATACAGTAGAATCCCCCTGCACTCTGCACATTCACATATAAAAATGAGGTCTATGTATACAACAGGATACACAGAGCAGATTTCCTGCATATAGGATCTTCCTTGGACAGTTTAATTCTAGCTGATGCTGACCTATATGATTCTCTTGTATGATGGTGTCATTGTTATCTACAGATACCTGTTGATCCAAATCACTATTATCTACTTACAACTCTTTATAAAAATCGAATTAACATTATGTTAATTTAATAGTAAATCAAAGTATCTACATCAGTGAGCATGAACCCACAACAGATTTTGTTAATGTGAATAATAAATTATTTTGTTCTTTGTCACTTATCTTTTCATGAAGTTAATAAAGTTTAAAATATGAATTTCAACTCTTACTATGGTTACTGTGTCTTTACCAGACATTATAAAAAAATATTTATTGTTTTGTAGGATGGAGTTTTAATACATAAGCAGACCCAGAAGTGTCTACAAGCTGAATCTGATGTAGAAAATGGATATCCAGCACCTTTGTTACGGCCATGTTCCAATTCAGCATACCAGAAATGGTTTTTTATAGGGAGGAGTTGATACAGAAATCTAATTTTATGGTTGATCAAGATAATGTCTGGATCTGAAGCAAGCAAATGTTTAATCATTTGTACACGGAGAACTGTATTATTTTCAACTTATTCTGCAACACAGGCAGGCATTGAAATTCATATGTGGACTTTTCTGCGTTGGAAATTTACTTTTGGCAGCTATATGATTTACCAAATTTTTTATATATTTTAGCAATAACTTAGAGACTTGATAATGCAGGTGGCGGCACTTAAATTTGATAATTTAAATATTTATTTTTTCCTAATATGTTCAACTTTAATGTGACTAAGACATTAAAAGAAAAATAAAATAACAAATTTTACTGTGAAATTATTATAATATAAATAACCATATTTTTTTTTTCATATATCTAGTACACTGGAACTGCATGTGAAGAATCACTATTGATTCTAAGGATACAGTAGATCATTATAGTAGAATTATATGTGAACTCAATCTATTATGATATAATAGGGCACAATGTGGCTCTAAATCTTTTAAATTAAACAATAAATGAATTGGAAGTAAGGATGACTGAATCACTCTGTCTCTGGTTCAGCTCACTTTCAAAAACATTCCTTCATAAAATCAATCTTATCTCCAATTTCCAAATTAGTCTGCCAGTTAAAAACATCCATATAAATTAAACGTGTACACCATTTTCCTTTATATTTTAATATATGACTACCCCAATGTAAGAATTTTTAATGTACTTTTGTCTAAGAATTACATTAAAAATATTGGAAAATTTTTCCTTTAAAAAAAACACCATTTTCCAGATTAATGTATGTTGAGCTAAGGTATAAGATATGTTTGGCTGATTCAGATAATGGCCACAGATAATGAAATTTCTCCCCCATTTTTAACTGGGTGTCAATTTCTAAAAAGAATGTTGGCATGCAGAATCATTGTAGCAGGACCAAAAAAATAAAAATAAAATCGGCAGAAACAGATTTCAGGGACGATATTACACAGGAACCTTGTATAATCATGCCATGGTACCTCCTAGATAACAAAACAAATTCAAAAGTAGACACCCTGCATCAAATATGATTGTCTTTGCTACTATCTAGTAATCTAGGATTTTTGTATCAGAGATCTAATAGTCATAATCAAAGAAACATTCTTTGACTGAATCCATAATTTTATAACTATATAAAAGTTTATGCATAGCTAGGAAAAGGTGCAAAGGGGTTTTTACGTGGTATGACAAATGCTTATACAGAATACAAAATAAAGCGTGTAGCGTGGCAACTACCATTATGTTGACTGAGCCTATCCTAACTTATGTGAAGATGAAACAGTGTGAGGAAATGACATTTGCCTGAATTTGGAAGGGGAAGGTGGACTATTAAAAGCTTGGTTAGTAATGAATATATATATGACAGTTCGGGATTTGGACAAAATGAAGATAATAGAATAAAAATTATTCCAATTATCTTTAGAAGAGAGAGTAAGATGCAAAAGATGACAGATTTGGATGGTTTGTGGAGAGCTCAACATGTGCAAATTTGGGAAGTTTACATTTGAATCAAAATACCTCATACCTCGTCAGGCACAATCCCAACCCTAAAAATGTTTGAATATCAGATTCCAACAATGATGTTGGAGAAGCAAAACTCTTAATTTGTTATTATGGACACCAACTCAATGGTTTGATTAAAGTAACTGAAGAAATAAGACAGTACAAAGTATGCATTTTGCAAAGCATCTGAGAGAGATGGGCGGTTTAGAAATAGGAAATATAAATAAATAACTCCCTCTTCAAAGCACTAAGTCAAATGCATCTACCAGCATGGTGTTTTTTTTCAGAAGATGTAAATAAATGTTTTTGAGAAGTGCTAGTCACACCAGTGGACTTCTGAATATGCCCTTTGGATGCTTTGAATTTTGTATTAAGCTACTTCATTTGGCTTCAGAACCTTATTCTCATACCCTGACAAGCTCTTGTTTCCCAATTTTGCTGATGTATTTTGTACTGACATTGAAAATACGGACATCCTGATTTTGCTGGGATTTACTTTAGCCATTCACAGGAATATCTGGAAGCTGGTAATTTGAATTATACCAATCATGGTGCCAACTTGCATGCTTTTTTGGAAGAAATAGCTCTTTAAAAGATCCATGAGTGTTTTCATCACAAAGTAGTCTGGAATCCTGCAAGTATAGGTATGGGACAGGGATTTCATGTCTGAGAAATGCTTTCCTTCCTCTCTTCTCTAATGCAACATCTGCCTTTTGGAGACAGTTTGCAAAGGAGAGATACTGGGACTCTTTTATATAAATATGATGCCACCAGTGTTGTATCTTCTTAATGTTCATTATACTTTAAAGTTTTATTTAAATTTTGGAGCAATTTTGAAATACCCTTAAGCAAGCAAATCATGTTCTTTTTCAAAGTTTGGTCAGTCAATTAGCCATATCAAACATGAGCATTGGCCACAGTAAAATACAATAAAATGAGATAAGATACAATTAAGTGAGATAAAATAGAATAAAATATAGTAGGGAGGAAGAGGAAGAAAAAGTGGAAAAAGAAGGAGAAGGAGATTAAAATGCAGTATTTGCAGGCAAACTCTGCCCACAGCCTAGAGTTCAATCCTGACAGGACTGAAGGTTCACTCAATCTTCCATCCTTAAGAGGTTGATAAAATGACCCATATTGTTGGGGGCAATATGCTGATATTGTGTCAGCAGCACTGCCTAGCATTCAGCTTTCTTCCCCAGATTATTTTTTACATGTCTGTGTGCTAAAATAAAATAGTGCTCTTTAAAGTAGTTTTATATTTGTGGTGTTGGCATTTAAATGGCATTTTGTGCATGCATCTGTGGATAAAACAGTAGCTTAACGTGAATTGGAAATAATTTTGTTTAATGTGCAAATTATCAATAGAATTGCATTCTTAAGTTCAGTCATCTCGCCTTGTTCAGTTCTATTTAGGGCTGGACTATTTGTCATAATATATGTTAACATAAACCATTATCTGCAATTTGTTACCTCATTATTCCTGAAGTAAATAGAAAATGTACTGTAAAGTTTTATGCTAGTGAAGATGAAACACCACACTCCCTTAGATATGTGGTTGGAAAAAGAGATGTGACTTCATATTCCTATAAGGAGATGAATTGCATTTAGCCAACATCCAGATCATAAGAGGGAATGGGATTTGATCCAGTTCTGAATCCACTGTATTTTAACTCTAAAGTTCCAAGAAGCTTTGTTTCTGATGTGTTTTTAAATACTCTGGTTTGTTGCACATTTTAGGAAATGGGCCCAAAAACAGGGGACCATATTTTAAAAGATCTTTGTTTGAAACCTCACGTCCTGGCTTCTATCTAATTTGACATAATTCATCCATTTACAATTCAATCCAATGTGTTAAAAAGCAAAATGTGGACTTTTGTGTTTTTTTATAGTATTCATTTATTTAACAAATTTATATGGCCACCCAACTCATACATAGGTGACTTCGGGCAGCTTACAACATGAAAAATTCACAACATAAAAATCCATAAACCCATCCTGCCCCACTCACCCCTAGAAGCAATACAATCAAATCAACCACACGGTCGGCTCCCTCTCCATTTGTGGTCCCCAGGCCCACTGATAAAACCATCTCTTGAGGGCCTTTCAGAAAAAGGGGCAATAGTGTGGGGGCAATTATGTGTCAGGGAGGATGATGTTCTAAAGAGAAGGGGCCACCACCAAGAAATCACTTTTTCATGGTCCCATCAGGTGTAGAACCCAAATAGATGGGCCCCACAACATACCATGACTTCCTGTCCTGGTGGACCAGGTGGATGTAATAGGAGAAGTGGTCCTTCAAATAGCCTGGCCTCAAGCCACGTAGGGCTTTAAAGATGATAACCCTGAATGTACCCGGAAGCAAACTGGCCTCCATGAATCCAGTGCAGTCTCCTATAGAAAGAGAGATTTTCTTGTTTCCCTCTGAAAATTGGAAACCTCCAGAATGATCTGGACCAAACTGGGCTATTTGTGGACTAAGAACTTCTACATTACTGAAATTCATTTTTCCAGCCAGTTGATGCAAATGAGTTAATAAACAGCATTGTTTTTTATAAGAAAATAATATAATTAAAGTTATTTTTCAATGTCTTAGTGCCTAGCTAGCATTATAATTATCAGTCCTTGGTCTGTATTGAATAAAGCAAAACAGAAGCAATAAGAGCTTAAAGCATATTTGACAATTACAGAAGCAAGGAAATGCATACGAAATTGAAAACATGGAAAGATTAATATCTTTGGCCTTGTGAAGGGAGATGTTGGTATAATGAGGGTTCACTGATGATAATTTGTAATACCAAAAACTGACCATTGCTATTTGTATATAGGCAAGTGGTATGTTTAATTTTGACACAAAGTGAGAGATCAATAAATTAGAACCATCAACAGAATATGTACACTGAAATTATAGAATACTTGGATATCATTTTTTTCTATTTGTCTTAATATTTGCATTTTCTTACTCTATTTAATAGCCTTGAGAGATTTTGTCAATTGCAGCTTTGTAATTGTTGTTTTTATGTGAGTCCTGAGACCATTTACTAATATGATTTCTAGCAGTAATTTCATAAATATTACTGTGTTTTGTGATGCCTTGAGATATATATGTTCTTCAAGATTTACAGAATCACATGCGAATACTGCTTATAAGAACCATAGGCTAATGAGATTAAAACAATGCAGTAAAATATTTGTTTTAAAGATCATATTTCCAAGTGCTTTTTAAAATTAATCATCTCTAGTCTTCTTCTTTTTGACAGCTGTCGTATTCTGATAATGTGACTCTTTTCTCTCACATTACTTTAAATTCAATATAACAGTTAGTTATAATGCAATATTTACATTGTATTTGCATTTAGATAGCTGTTAGGATTTGATCCATGAAATCTTAAGAATCTCTGAAGACTAATAGGAGAAAGTGTGACTTTCAGAAAGTGGAAATTAATGGAATTATACATAATACCAATTTTGTTAGAGTATATCTTTGCATGGACAAAACTAAAACTCCAGTCTAGGACATTAATGTCAATGACATAGGAATAAAAATGTAAAATATTAAATATTAAAAAATTAAAACCTTTAACTATTCTTTATATTCTTTGTACTTTCTCTGCTACATGCTGGTAATTTGTTAATTGTTTTAATGCTTATAAAGTCAGAAATACTACATGGGCTATGGAGTGTGTGTGATCAAAAATATCCCTTCAGAACTGCTTCAAAAGTTCTTGGGTGCGTCTAGCGGTGTGCGAGCGGGCATTATCGTGAACCAACACCACACCGAAGTCAGCATGCCCCGACGCTTGTTATGGATGGCTCGTCTGAGTTTTCATAATGTTTCACAGTAGACTTCTGAACTGATGGTCGAACCACACTCCATGAACTTCACTAGCAGAACTCCTTTGCATCTTCACATTTGGCGGGATTTTCTATGGTACCACTTCTGGTGTGATGTTGTTCACAATAATGCTTGCCTGCATACCACTAGACATGCCTAAGAACTTTTGAAGCAGTTCTGTTGGGATGTTTTTGATCATCCCCCCCATAGCCCACATTTGGCGCCGATTGACTACTACTAAGGAATTTCAAACCTTGTAAGACGTTATGACAAGACCCTCAATTTGAATGGCGATTATTTCAAAATATAATGTTGTAGTCTTCTAATGTGTATAATAAATGTTATGTATCTGCGAGTGTCTGTCACTGATAACCAAACAGAGGTTTATTTCTGAATTGCTCTTGTACTACACTGACTATTCCCACAAGCAAGCATTAGTATCCTTGCAAACAGAAGTGGATCTATTGTCTGTACATATTCATTTTTGCAGAAATGAACCATGTACTTTGGGAAGACCTGAACTCATTTGGGAGGTTTACTCTTGGGATGGTGGTAGTGGTAATGGTCATTTCTCACAGTTTTTCAGATGGCACTATCTAAAGAATTTAGGATGAAACTTGAGATGTACTATAGAAAGCGAAAGTGAAATAAAAGTGTATTTTTAATCACATTATGAATAGCAATCTTTTCCCTCCTATTTTGTGGATATATTGTGGACTTCAATTGTCCAGTAGTCAACTCACTGAATCACAACACTAGACTCAGAACCTAGGGGAATTGCTAGCTCCAGATGGAGTTGCATCTAGTTTACCCATTTATTTATTTATTTACTTATTTCACAATCTGGTGTTTTCTGCAACCCTGGACCATGCCAATAGCCACAGATCAAACAAGAGCAGGGCCACTTTTCATTTTTTTTCCTAAATATTACATGTTCCTGTATTGTTTTTATTTTAACATTTTGTCTCATTTTAATGGCTTTGTATTGGTAGCAAAATCTCTCTCTATCAATTTCCTCCCCATCAACAGATAGGAGACATTTTTTAGTGTTATGGCTCCCTCTGCTGATAAGAGGCTACACTTAAAAAAAAAAAACAAAAAAAAAACACCACCACACCTGTGAGCTAAAATGTCATCCTCACCATGGGAATGGGGAAAGTATGGAACTCCCTCCAAGCTCTTTTTGGCCCACATGCAGCCAAAAGAACTTTTTGCAAAGCTGGTACAGATGACATATGTAGCTTAGAAACACTTCGCACCATTTGAGGCTAATTCTTCAATTGTGCTCATTCTAGACAAGACAAGTTGGCCACAGTGAATCATACATTGCTAACCTCAGGATGGACTCACACAATGTGCTCTATATAAGGCTGTTCTTGGGTCTGGTTTGGGCCTAAGATACTGCCTATAATGTCATAATGTGCATGTATAATATTTATGGTTGCTAGGTTGCTGTCACAACAGTAGTCTTCCTTGGCCATATTGGACAGGAGATCATTAGGAAATTCCAGCAATGTAGACCAGACTGGAGAAGAAAACATTCAGAAAGAAGGCAATGGTAGATCTCTTCCACATTGTTAGACAACAAGATTGCACAGATATACCCATGTAATCACTGGGAGGTGAGCTGAACCTGAAAGGAAAAAAAATGTCCACTCAACTATATTTAATGTGCTGCAATTACTACATAAAGCTATGACAAATTCAAAACCTGTTTGCCAATGACTACAGCTACATCTATAAAATTTGCCTAGACAGCTGCAGTCCCAGGATACTTCTGATCTCCATGCCACAGCTTGCTGCTTGTCAGCTAGAGGTGATGCAGAGAAAGACCTTTTCTGTGGGGACTCTGCCTGGTGGAATAGCATAAAAAAGGTATTTAAGCTTTTTATATTGATTTTCCCTGAAGATTAATATATACTGCACTACTGTCCTCAAACAGAATATTTTTATTCTGTTTTTAACTGTATGATTCTGTTATTGTGAATTGCTTTGAGAAGTCTAAAATAAGAAAGTAAAAATACTTCTGATAAATCCATTTTAACTAAATATTTGCAAACCATAACTTGAAATTTCTTCCAAAAAATTACAAAACTCGACCTTTTTATTACAGATTGCATAGTGTAAAAGTGTATCAGGTATTCTTATAAAAAAATGTGGGCGTTGACACCACTGTCCCATTCTTAAAGAACTAGTAAAATAACAGGAACAATTAGTCTTTCAAATTTAAAATAAAACGGTTTTTAAACATTTTAATCACCATTTCATATCTATTTGATTCATATCTTTAAATATTTTAAAACACTTCCAGAGAGACTTGTACAATGTTAATCTTCTTATTTGGTTAATGTAAAAGCACATAGTCTTTTTTTTCTTCATTTTACTCTATTTCCAGAAAATATGTAAGTAATATGCATTCTACCATGCTGCTGTTTTAATGGACTGATCAATAGATTAATTTCCATGTATGGAATGAAGTTAAATACTATTAGAGTTTTAAAGGATTTCTTATTACTGATGTTTGGTTGTAATAATATATTTGATACTTTAAGGATTCTTTTAATATTAATTATGACTAAATATTCTGTGGTGAGATTTCCTCAGAAAGTAACTATGGTTGACAATATAGTTCTCCTACCTGACTACTTAATGAATGCCTTGGACTTGAGACTTTTTTTCCCCATCAAGGAGAAGATTGCCTCAGCAGAGTTATGTTCCAGTAGCATGTCTAGGAAAGAAAAGAGTGAAAATAAAATGGAGGGCCCTCAATGCTAGAATTCTTATCAGCAAAATACACCTAGTAAGATATATTTCCTTCTAACATCAAATGTACTAATATGGAAATATGTTAGATTTCTTATTTATTTATTTATTTATTATGTCATCTCTCCAGATAATTACATCCACTAGTAAAGTAGGACAAGGACTGTCAATATTATTGCCCATGAGAAAATCTGCTGAGATTATAGGACTCATAAGAACACTAAAGGGTGAAAAAAAAAAATAAGTGAAAGCAACACAGTACTGGAAATTCTTCTGCAGACATTCCTAATAATTTAGAGCATTGTAATACTGGAGTTTGAGGTTGTTAGCAAGGGAATAAAAGAGTAGTGAATTATATGTAGTTGCAAGGGTAATAAATGGTGCCAGTTACATGACACTTGTAACATCAATACTGTGTTAATTGTTTAACCATCACAGCTGCTGTTTGCATTTTTTTTGGGGGGGGATGCTTTTATTGCTTTAATGTTTTGTAATTGTTTTATAATTTTAGAATTGTAAGCCACCAGTGACAATTGGTTGACTTGGGTCACTGTAGAAATTTAATAAATAAATAAATAAAGTACCCTCTGATCTCACAGACAAGATTAGAAGATTAGACCTTCAAAATAAATGGACTATTATAGCTTAATTAGCAATAACAGATAGTTTTTAGACTGGGCAGGAAGAATATTTTTCTCTCTTTCATTCATCCAGAGCTACAAAGAAGTAAAAAAGAAAAAAAAATCAACAGCCTTAATCATACCAAGGCAATTTTCATGTGAATGTTAACAACATTTGTAAATCTCCAGAGATAAATTACTAGTAAATAGAATAGTTTCCATGTTACATACGGCAAACTTATTTCATTTTCCACAACTGGAGTAGGCTGGGGGGGGGGGGGAGAGAAAGCAAATCTAAATCTCTAAGAGAGTGTATGACATTATGGAGCTCAGCAGCACCACTAGATGGCATCCACTGACCTTCAGAATAAGAGCATCTTATATTATTATTTATTTAAATGACAGAAACATTATAAAGCATCTTTCCCTTAACATGAAATCTCACGACTTTCATTGTTTTTTTTATTTTTTATTTTAAAAATAACTTCTATCTGAAACATTGCATGACAGTACTCAATGGTTGGCAAGGTTATGGTAGGAGTTGAACTTTTTCTACAGCGAAGAATGCGAGTGAAAAGTAAAGTTAAAAAAAATTACTTGCACCTTATATAGAAATTTGAAGAGAAAGGCAGAGAAAAGACACTTAATCTTCTCACTCACCAGGCCCTTTCCTTCTTATTATTATATATATTGCAATAATTCTGGATGAGGACTGAAGTAGGGAGCTCTATGCCATAAGATTAAAATCCAATAGCATATACTATTTGGAAGATTTCGAAGGGGATTTTCCCTTTCCAACTTCAAAATACTTCCATATTCTATACATTGTCACAGTACTTATTTATCTTTGAAGTATAGAGGTCACTTTAAAAAAATTATTGAAAATTTTAATTTATTTATTTATATCCCATCTCTATTATTTTTACAAATAAGTCAAGACAATGCACATATCCAACACCCCTTCCTCCCTCTATTTTTCCCATAACAACAATTCTGTGAGAGAGCTGAAAGAGAGTGACTGGCCCAAAGTCACCCAGCTAGCTTTCATAGCTAAGGTAGGACTTGAACTCACAATCACCTGTTTTCTAGCCTGGTGCCTTGATCGTTACTCTAAATGTGTATATTATATAAACCCATATATAATACTATAGTACTATAGTAAGCAGTATATAATATTGTTACAAATTAAAGTGCATACATAAATTGATGCTGCTCATCTATGTAACTGCCTGCCAGTAAATTCTCAGGAAAGATTCAGGTGAAACATTCCAGGTTTTAAAGGTGCTCTGAAGCCAAGCCATTGGGATATGCAGGTAGATTGAAGATAGAAACCAAAGGCAAGCAGGAGTGAGACTGTAATTAATTTTTTAAAAAGCAGGTTTTCCTATATATCATCACAAGTGCTTACTTGATGCAATAGTTGAAATTGTAATCAGCAGGTGCATCTATGCATCCGCTGGGAGCATAAGGAAGTTGGCATTTATCAAGACACCTGCTCCCTAGTTGTACACTTTGGCAGTGTCTTAGAGCCAGTGCTCTTGGCAGAATACAATAGGCCATGGAAACTGGAGAAGATAATTAGCCAGAGAATAGTAGCTTGGTACTAAATTAATACATCTATGGGCCAAATGTACATATAAAAACAAATCCAGTTTTTAATAATGATGAATATTGATTTATATTTTAATAGAGGATATTTATGTAAATACTGCATTTATAAAAAATAAAAGTTGCATTTAATATTAGGTATGATTTGGATTCTTGGGGCACCTAAATCCATCCTAGGGAACAAATCTCAATTTGAAATCATTAAAAGATGGCTTCTAAATTTGGGATTGCTTTAACCAAAGTTTGCAGTAGCCAGAGTCTTGATTTATGCTGAGTTGTTTTGTGTCCTACCTAAGTTCCTCTTCTTAGCCACTGAGGTGCCAAGACCACGGTACGTTGCTCTTCAAATTCAAATCTTCCTTTTTTCACCATGTTTTCCCTGCCAGCAATATTTTTGTACATACTGTAAAGACAATCATGCAAAAAAAAAAAATCCACCTCATAAGCACAGAGGCAAAAAATGTAACTATGTAAACATAGAGTTCCAACAAATGCATAGAAAAATAGTTATTTACTGCTGTTAGATATACAATATTTGGTGATAGAGACTAAGGAAAACAAATATTGGCCAAAAAAGCTGTTTTAATTTTCCACAACTGCATTACTGAGCCCAATTCGTTCAACAAACTCTGGCCGAAAGAAATCTTGGCTTAGTGATGATATATGTAGGTACAGCCATTGTTTCCATAGAGTGGGTAATGGATAATTTATAGTATATTGTATGAGAATAAGGGTTAACAGCTGATTTTTTTTAGTACTGCAGAGAAACTCAGATGAAATATTATACATAAGAGGTATGCAAATCTCTCTCTCTCTCTCTCTCTCTCTCTGTGTGTGTGTGTGTAATTTTCTTATTTCAGAATGGCATGCATAGTATAAATAAAAACAACACTGACTTTATTTATATCCTGCATAGGTAAGCAAACAGATTTTGGATTCTGTCAGATAGAGAAATGTCTTTCCCAATCAATTTTGAAATTATTTCTCTAGACATATTTTCAATTACAGCAACAAAATAATGAAATAAAAGCAACCATTAATAGTTGCTGAATCCTTTCTTGACTCATCATAAATCTAATTTGCAGGAATGCACTATTTATTGTAATACAGCCTAACTCAAGGTAATTATTAATTATAGCTGCTGCTGTATTTTCAGAAAAAAAAGCCTTGTTCAGTTTGGTGGGTAAAGGATAATATACATATATATATATATATATATATATATATATATATATATATATATATATATATATATATATATATATATATTACAGGCTAATAAATGCCCATCTTCTTGAATATTTTATTCTTTATTATATTGGTTTGATCATACTATTCAAATAGTGATGAAGATTATGAGATGTACAAAACATATACAGTATATAATAAGTACTTAAGCATGCATTATTATAAAAATCTTAAGAGAACATAACAACTAATACAAAATAAATAGAACAAAGAAAGAAGAAAAAAATAAAAGTGCAGACAGGATAAAAAAAGAAATAGAAAGCTTCCAATCTCCTTTGCATCAAACACAAATGATTACAAAATTGTCTTACTCTATCTTCACAAATAAAACACACCTTTTTTGTTATTCAATTTTATGCAAAAATTATTCATTTTTTTGTAATAATCGAAACCACAAGTCATAAATTCATTTTTTTCTGTTTCATGCAAAAATTCTACAAGTAGTTTCCTGTCATAAAAATAGATGTTACCTTTTCTCTAATTAAAAAAAGTTAATTTAGCCATCTTTGCAAGTTCTTTCATCTTCATCAATATTCTTCCATTTTGGGTAGTGTTCAGCCTTTCCACCTTATATAATATAATAATAATCTTGTTTCAATTGACATGTATAAAAATGAAGTTCTATGCTATTTTTATAATTGCTTGTTCACTAGTCCCAAAACGAAAGCCTTTGTTTTCAATTGTACTTTAGTCTATTAAAATCTTCTGAATTAATACATACATTTCTATCTAATTTCTTTGGCTTCTTTAACATGTCCATTAAACATAATTTTTTATCTCTGTAATTGTTTTCTGAGTTTGTAGATTTAAATTAGAAAATTGTTCTTTTATCTCCTTTGTATTATTTTTAACCTACTCACAAGCTAAAGTAATTGTTTTTTGTATTAATTTCAACATGAAGAGAATTTCTTTCTGTGTTTCATCAGTATTTTCTTGGTGATACAGCAAATTAAGGCTACTGGGAACAGATGTTAAAGATGGTATTTTACTATTTAAAACATAAAATTTTTATAATGTAATAATGTTGGAATGACTGTGATAAGATTCCATTTTATAAAATATGTTTTATTTTAAAAATGTGATCTTTTATAAAAATTCATTTTTATTGTATACATTTTATAAAAATTCTCTTTACGTTTAAAACATAATATAAATTTAAATCCTTTCAACCAGATTTTTCCCATAAGTATATGTTAACCAATTTTTTTGACCCATTTGATCATTTCTATTGCAGGGATCCCCAACTCTGGGCCACAGTCCATTAATGAGCTTTGAGGTGTTTGTAACCGGGCCGCAGAAATGGTGTGAGCGGGTTAGCAGGTGCATACACACTCCATTTGCATGAGCGGCAGACATGTGTGCATGCCACTCATGTAAATAGAGCTGTGCACAGGCATGCTTGCCATCCACTCGCACAGAACCATCCCCTCTCCCCCCCCGCTGGGCCACAAAGTCGGAAAGGTTGGGGAACTCGATTCTATTACGTTTGTTGTGACTATCAGAAAGCTCCATTTCTATGTCCCTCAGAAAGCTCCATTTCTATGTCCTCCAATTATCCTTTAGATCTTCCTAAAATAACCTCTTATCTTCTGAAGAGAATTTAGCAGTTTAGCACACATTAGACAGTGGAGAGAGACAAAAAACAATCTCGGTTTAAAATCTCTGGGAGTCAAGTAATTAAAATATATTTATACATATATTATTTTATTTATTAAATGTATTCACCACCAATCTTGTGACTATGCGCAGTTTACAATAAAATGATATTATAAAGGATTAAAACTGTAAAATAATAAATTCATTACAGTTAACAAAAAATAGCTCAGATGGCAGGGGTGTACAATAGAGTGGAGATGGGATCTTTTAATCCAGTAACTACCTCCAGGATGACAAGCCCCCATCCGGGCTCCAGAGTCAAGTTTTAAGGCCTTTAAGGAAGGCCAAAAGGGTGAAGCAAATCTTACCTTTGGGGTTATAGTGTTCCAGACAGCAGATGTTGCGACAGAGAACGCTCTTCTCCTGGACCTTGTCAACTGAAATTCCTTGGCCAACAGGGACATATTTAAGGATATTCATCATCAACAATAAAACTGAAGAACTCCCTGTACACTTCAACCTTGTGGAATCTGAGATACTAGAAAATTATTAGTAACAATTTTATTAACAATAAGTTTGAAAAGTCTGTGTTAGAACAAAGTAGAATCATTTTCAAACAACTGTTTTCCTACTGTCTAAAATACTGAGTACACTGATTAAAGTCAGTTCTGCAAAGAATCTGAGAATAACTAGTAATGAAAAGAGTGATGCATGGCACCTGACAATTAATTTAGTAATGTTTTGATTTTGTGATTAGTCACTGATGTGATAGCAGAATTAATAGCATTGCATTTTACAGAATAGAGAAGACAGAATTCTTGGCTGACAGCACAAACTACAGGGCAAGGAAAGTGAAATAATGAGAAAGATTAAGAAGAAAGGAATGTGTGATTATTTCAATTACTTGTGCTTAGGTTTAGTTACTGGCTTAGTAGGACATAGAAACTAGGAGATAATATGAAAGAGATCATGAAAAAGACATTTAATAATACATTGCATAACTGTATATGGACACAGCATGAAATTTATTGACAGGTGAGATATTTGTTAAGTAAGTTTTGCCTCATTTTACAACCTTTCTTGCCACAGTTGTTAAGTCAATCAGTGCAGTTGTTAAGTTAGTAACACGGTTGTTAAGTGAAACTGGGCTTCCCCATTGCCTTTGCTTAGAAGATCACAAAAGATGATTATATGTTCCTGGGACACTGCAACCATCATAAATATGAATCAGTTGCCGAGGATGCTGCAACAGTCATAAATGTGAAAAATGATCATAAGTAACCTTTTTCAGTGCTGTTATAACTTTGAATGGAAAAAGTGATTGAGCAATTTGAAGATCCAAGAATGAATAAGAATGGTGTTCCCATTACCTACACATGGGAAAGGAATGAATAAAGATCTGAAACCATTATTACTTGTTTATAGTGAGAGCTGTAAGACTTAGAGATGGATATAGAAGTGATGAGAGGTAATTTTTCATTTAGTTAAGTGTAGATCTTGGGAAGAAAAGGACATAGAAAGAGTATGAAGCAAATGAAACCGGAATAACAATAGAATAACTGCAGTGAAAAAAAAGTATGAAAATGCATGGGTTCTATATGAGAAAATGTTAAAATATATTTAATTTCCCAGAACAATGAGAATAGAAAGTGGGCATATAAGAAGAGATGAGATAAGATAAGATAACCTTTATTGTCATTTTTATACTGTGGGCACAATGGCACACATCAAAAATGAGATTTAGTCGCCCGCTCTCAAAGTGAAACACATACATGACACACACCTAAACATACTATGAATAATATATGTATATATGTATAGACCCACATCTCTACAAACTGGTTGGAATAGGGAGAATTGTGTTACAGAATGATCATTCTAGGAGGATTGTAATGTTAGCCTACGGTACTGTACTGTAAATCAAGCATAAGTTATTGCATTAAAGCATAAGCAATTTTATATGCATCTGATCAGTTGCAGTTCACAAAAGTGTATGCTTTTATTCTTTTATAATGAAATAAAAGATGCTACCAGGCTCCTTCTGTTGGTAAAAAAAATGTAGTTACCCTACTGGGAATTATGAAAAAGTATAAATTTGATTGCTGCAAAATATGAGAAAAGAAAATACTGCATACAGTGTAAAGGAAAAAAGCTTAATTGCAAAGAATATAGTCAAAGAAAACAAGGAAGTCTTAAAATGTTAGAAGGAAAAAGAAAGACAGAATGGTTCGGTGGAAATATTATTTGGGAAGTGGGTAGAGGGGCTACCAATTTTTTTTTCCAGATTTGAGAATGCACCTCTATTCTTCATTAAAAAAATAGCCATATATGCCTATCCCAGAAGGAGTCTGGTAGCACCTTTTCCAATTATCAAATTTTATTAAAGAGCCTAAACTTTCAGGAGCTGTAGAGAAACATAGAATGGCTAGATTAAATTGGGATGAAATGGAAATGGGGGAGGAGAAAACAGCATCTGATGAAGTGAGCTGCAGCTTGTGAAATTATGCCTTTCAATAAAATGTATTAGTTGGAAAAGGTGCTACCAGATTCCTCATGATTTTTTGTTCCCTTAAACCACACAACTCTCCTCCTACAATGCATATCCATCCAAGTACAGATAGTCCTTGACTTATGATTGTAATTGACCCCTTAGTTGTTGTGGTCATAAGCCGATGCATCATGTGACTAGATCCAATTTTCCAACAGTTTTTGCAATGGTCATTAATGTTGCAATTATTAAGTGAATCATTCTTCCCCAATGTGCATTTTTTGCCAAACCAGACCTAAATGCCAAAAGTCAGCAAAAATGTCACAAATTTCAGTCACGTGACCATGGAATGCTGCAAACAGACATAAAGGTGGACCAATTGCCAAGAGCCCAAAATGCAGTTATGGACTGCAAGGTACATGTGTTTTCTAACTTTGAAAATGGTCCATAAGTAGCTTTTAGGGGTGATTAAGCAACTGGTTGTAACTTAAGTACTACCTGCACAGCTTGGCACTTGACATATCATGGATGTGACTAGAGCTCTTTCATTTATTGATTAAATGAAGCGAGACATCTTGGATTTTACTGGAATGTAGATGGGATCATGATGCTGAATCTCTTGAACATTTAAGTTTATGGAAAACCTCTACTTTAAAAGCAGGTGGGAAAATGTTCTATGAAAAAGTATGGGCAGAGTATAGAATAGTTACCTTCTATCTTTAATAGTTTTTATTAAAAATTACAAGGAAAAATAGTATGTTCATCACAAATACAAACAATTTTAGTAATTTATCTCCACCTCTTAAAATACAACAAACGCTCTCTTTATCCCATTTATCTTTTTATCTCTCTTTATCTTTATAAGTGCAAAATCTCAATTTCTTAGATTTACTCACAAGGAATGGCCACTTGGAGTGTGCACGGGCTATGTCATGATCTCTCCTTTTTGCAGAGAGATTTTTTGCTGGCTAGGATCCAGCATCCAGCCACTGATCTCTGCTAAAATACTGTCCTGCTTCAGCACGACTTCTAGCTCACCCTGGTGTTCACCCAGAGTCTGAATAGTTACTTTATATTGATTACTTTCTACTTATGTTTTGAGGATTTTCAACAACTACAGACTTTTCTCTGCCCAGTACATATAAATGGCAAGATAATCAACTTAAGAATGATTTGAATATGGATTAGGCATCTTAGCTGTCTGAAAGAAGCCTCACTTATTTTAAACTGAGTTTGTTTCTAAAAATTTGAAATTATATCAAAAATTGAAAAATATTGTAAACATTGAAATTATGAAAATTTATAATTTATGGAATAAAGAGTTACTACATCCAATAATGAAATACAAATGAATCCAAGTTTTTAAAAACAATGTTGCTTGTTTCTTTGGACTTCAAATTGAAGTTAATCGGCATCCGGATCGCAACGCCTTCGGACAGGCGGAGAGAACCTTCCCTCTGCCGTTCGGTTTCCCTTCATCAGAAGACCCTGGAAAGGGTCGAAAGTCACCCTGGAGGGGCGACCACTGTTGGGGAGGACCCTCACTAGATTGCGGAAGGGTGGCAGCCCTTCTGTTTGATCCGAGGCAGCTCCTCAGGACCGATGAAGAAAAGATCGGGTATTAACATGGCCGATCATCAAGTCACACCAGCCGAAAGCCAAAATAACAACTAAGCACAACGAAGCACCATGGAGGATTTGGGTGAGACCCTTCTTTACCTTTTTCTTTCCCTAATCACCTTCCTGTGAAAGCTCCTTGAAATTTTCTTCCTCACTCTCAATACAGCAGCGTTTGCATACTTGGGAACTTAAATCTTGGAAACAAAAGACAAGAAAAGAACAACTAACCTTAACAACTAAATAACTGGATCTTTGCTTTGTGGATAACTTCCTATTATAGAGACTTAACATCTTTCTTAATTATTAACTTTGGAAAATATTTGTTTTTTTTTTAAAATAATAAATGGCTATTCGGCTTTTGGGAAAAGATTTTGTGATCTGCTGGGGACATCTTGTGGTGAAACCTGGCATAGCAACTGAATTTTTTTTTAAATTGTGCCTATTGGCTCCCTTGATTTGCCCTTCATATTATCAAAAAAGATAAGAAGTGGAAACAGCTGGGTGGTGACAATTATTTTTACAAAGTGTGGAGGTAGACAATGGCTGACTCTCACTAAAAATAGCCTCCACTAAAGGACTATCTCTAATCACCATAGAAATGGAGGAACCCTATCCACAACTTGATTATAAACTTACCTTGAAAAAATCCTTGAAGCTACTGAGTTAATGAATTCAGGAGTGAAAGCCAATGATATTTTCACAAAACTATAAATTGAACCCCAGACTCAAACCGATCAACCTACAAGCCAAAAAATAACAGAAGAGGAACAATTTAACATCAAAGAGGATTTTATACAACATGTACAATCTACTGAGAACCCTGATATTCAACCACTGACTTTAATTATAGTACCTGTAACTCCAAAAGCAACAGGAATTGATCAACAAACATGCTACATTGAGAACTTAGACAATTTAGACAACCAAACAACAATTACAACACCAGATATGACCTTTTATTTTACTCAGATGGAACTGCAAGAAGAAGAAGAGGACCAGACTGAACCGATGATAAACATTTCAAACCAAACATGGAGATTTGAATTATTGGGCAACAGCCTAATAACTACAAAGAGGTCAGTTCTTTTGAAAGACTGGTAACTAGATGTTCTCCCTTGATTCAAACAACAGGTGTGGGAATGATGAGAGACACATCCGAGGTTTTAGAGGCACTGGCATGGCCTGGCACAAAAAGAAAGCCAAAGTTAAATTTAAAAATGTGATTTAGAAATCCACCTAATGGGTTAAGCACCTTTTTAGAGACAATGAGTGCTTTAATATTTAGGATTTAGATTTAGATTTATAATGGGAATTAAAACTAACTGTTAGATTATAACTTTAATTGTTATATGGAAATAGATTTGTAACAATGAAAGATATTTTGTTATTAAATGAGGAGTTACCAGGATGAGAAACAGAATATATCTGTAAATAAAGAAGTAGGTAAATTTTGGAATAATATGTGTATTTTAGTTACGTTAATTATCTTATAATGAAATGAGAGAAATTAAGGTTATCCGAAGTTTAAACATTGGTGATAAAAGGCTAAATTGGAATATGTTAATTGGAATTAAATAAAACCTAAAAACAGGACATGGATATGTATAACCAAAATGTTATTCACAAATGTATTGATTGATTGAGCTTCAGCTAGAAATCTATAAATATGAATATGATATAATATTTGTGGGAAATAGAGAGGGAACTTTTATTAATGCAACCTGAGATATACATGAATGGTTTTGTTATTGGATTATTGACTACCCTATCACCACGCTGCTTCCTAAGTACTTGGATGTAAACATTTGAAAAATTAATAAAACTTGTATAAAAAAAAAGAAATTGAAGTTAATCTATCAAAGTATTTTATACTTATTGGACTCTTCAAAGAATATATCAGAAAGGATGGATGGTAGATTTTCCATGACAGGAAAAATGAGAGTAAATTAACAAATATAGTCATGCCCAGTTTTGGTTTATTTTTGGAAGAATATTGTAACACACACACACACACACACACACACACACACACACACACACACAGTATATATCAGTAGATGTCTGTGTAAACGTTTTCAAGTTAAAAGATGTCAATGTTATTTGGACACTTACTTACTTATTTATTTATTATATCTTACCATAGGGTAACTGGATGACTTAGGATATTAAATTGTATTTACAACATTATTACACTTAACTGATGATAAAGCAAGACTTGCTTCTTTTTGTTATCTTAGGCCAGGGGTCTTCAAACATGGCCCTTTTGCTGGCTGAGCAATTCTGGGAGTTGGTCCACAAGTCATAAAAGGCCAAGTTTGAAGACCCATGCCTTAGGACAAAGCTATTCTTTTTTTAAATATCAGTAGACATAAAACTAACAGCCACAGTTTTATGGGAAGTAACTGGGAGTGCTGAGATTGTGGACATTGACGCAGTCATGTGACATTTTCCTTAATGACTACTGCTTAATCACTGGTATTCCAGTCCCAATTGTGACAGTAACTTGAGGATTACCAGCAACATTAAGAATTACAATTAACAATGAGTTATTAAAACTAAGATTAGTTCTAAGTGCTCAATAAATAACAGAATAACAGAATTCGAAGAATTGTTGGAGGTCTTCTAGTCCAACTCCCTGCTCAAGCAAGGGAACCCTATACATTTTTAGACAAACGGTTGTCTGATCTCTTCTTAAAAACCTCCAGTTTTGGAACACCTCCAACTCCTGGAGGCAAGTTATTCCATTGATTAATTGTTCTAACTAAGGAAATTTCTCCTTAGTTCTAGATTTATTTATTTATTTATTTATTTATGAGACTTATATACCGCTTTAAGTGCAAGCACTCTCTAAGCGGTGTACACCAGTAAGCAATGTATATATATATTTACATTGCCCCCAACAATCTGGGTCCTCATTTTACCTACCCCGGAAGGATGGAAGGCTGAGTCAACCTTGAGCCGGTGAGATTTGAACCGCTGACCTGCTGAACACAGTCAGCTAAAGTGGCCTGCAGTACTGCACTCTAACTGCTGCGCCACCTCAGCTCTTTGCTTCTCTCCTTGATTAGTTTCCATCCGTTGCTTCTTGTCCTGCCTTCAAGTGCTTTGCAGAATAGCACTTACATAATTATGGATTTCACAAACTGTGTTAGTAGTTTTTTCGTACATGATTGTATACGATTGATATATAGAATGTGTGGCTGGGATTCACAATAAAGCTTAGCAGAATTTTGCTCATGCCTAAAGAACTGTTCTTCCTGATTTGTTTTTTCTTGAAAAACTAGTCTGAAGGGATTAAATTTAACACAGTTTCTTGTTCTAAAAGTTCTGTTTTGTTCATTGCTATTCCTTGTTGTTGTCAGCATTGTCAACACACACACACACACACACACACATATATATACTGTACATATATATATACTGTACATATATATAGTGTGTAATGTACTGAATTTTCCACTTCAATGTTTAATCATATTCCAATTTTTCTCTTATTTAATATTTTTTTGCTATCTTAGTATAGCTCTACTTTTTTTTTTTTAAAAAAAATAATCTTATTTGTTGAAAACAGTTTATTATTTTCCATGGCTTATCTTCTAATCCTTGTTGGGTTTGTTATATGCGTAGACATTTGTAATGCTATCAGTCAAATGATGGCATAATATTAAAGCAAGAATACATTTATAATGCTCTTTAAAGATCTTTGGAAATACATCAAAATGTGAGTCAACTTGCATTCATAAGCAGCACCATTATAAATAAAGAATGAGGTTCATTACTAATAATCCACTTGCAAAGTCTTATTGCTGGAGATAGATTGTCTGTAAAGGCATAGCGGCAAACTATAAAAGAAAGAGATTTTTCTGGAAAATACATGCTGATAACCTTTGTTCATGAAGAATTTTTTAATATTTGACAAAGATGGGCATTATTGTTAGAATTAAATACACTTTTAATGAAGCAGACTCTAGTTCATAAAAGCATTTACCCAATAAATGTCTTAAGCTTCAAGGTGATCCAGAGCTCTACATTGTTTTTTAATTAATGGGTTTCATTCTTTAAAAAGCACAACAACTCTTGTAGCATCTTAATGATAAACAATTTATTAATTGCATCAACTTTTTTGCTGCATCTGATAAAGCCTTATTGTTATCAACATGTGAACTTTGTTTCAGCTAAACTGAATGCCTGCTACTGAACCCCCCTACTCAGAACTGCACTTTGCTTTGCTAATTTCAAACACATAAACACATGGTTTACTGAAAATGTATTTTTATTCATGCAACTTAATTTAAATATATAATAAAACAATACAGTAGACTATCAAGGACCTACCTGTAGTTTCAGAATATTTCTACTTATAAACCATAGCATCAATCAATATGTTGCTTCTATTAAAAATTATTTTCTGGCACAAACTGTTTTTACAGATTCACATTTCATCCTTGCTAATTTGAATATTGGATTGGAGACTGTTTTGGTGTCAGATCCTTCATCTGACACAATGTATAACTATAGCTCTCATTTTTAAAATGCTCCAAGTTGGAATCAGACTTTTGTCCTGACTGCTTGTCTGTTTGGTTTCTTACACATATGTATACACTAACACACACATGTGTGCGTACACACACGCACACACACAGACACAGAGCTCACCATGAAACTGAGGAATGTAATCTATTTTCATAGGGAAAATTGACGTAAAAATAAACAGCATTAAGTAATAGAGCAGCCAAGCTGTCTGAAAAATAAAAATATCTGAATCACAAACAATGTAATTATCACATGCAAAGCTAAAAATAATTCCATATGTCAGTTATATATGATATTCAACTAACATGGAAAGCATGAATTTGCTCCTTAATGACATAATATTTTTGGAAATGGAGATAGCCTTTTAAAGTCATGGAGTATGACGAAAAGGGCTAAGGTTTGAAATTATGTGCAATTCCCTCTGAACCTTACAGAATGACCAGGTTTCTGAAAACTGGGAGCCACCCATTTGACATGTTTGATGGCAACACAGTTTTACAATTAGGCAAAATGAGGCAGATGTCTTTCTAAGGCAGCTATTTGAATCATTGGATGCTTTCTGCCAAGGGATGGGGGAGAAATACTTATGTCTTGGTGGTCAAATTTATTCTACTAGCAGTGTAAATTGTCTGTGATCTATAGATGGGCTTGTTGCTCTATGGTGGACAGCAGCATCTTTGTTTGTTAGCTCATTACAGACTTTTGTAAACTTGTTTAACAAAAGCAAAAAGGGGAAAAAAGTGGGGACTGAGTCATAGATCTCAGTACACAGATGGTATACAGGGTATGGCTTGGTATGATTCAAGTTATATATGTCTTCTGTGACATATAACCAAGGATCTTAAACATGTTGGGAAGATGCTAATACAGTTTTCCTGCAGAAATGTTCAGGTTCAATCCTTGCCATTATTTTTAATTCTGGAAGCCCCTACTTAACCTAAAGAAGAGTTCAAAACTTTGAATGTCACAGCATTTATCTCACTGGGCTGGAAGACTAAAAGCTTATACACTATTTTTAATTGATCTAAAAGTATAATTTAAATAGTTTCAACTCTCTCTCACATATGTTGTAGAACTCTTACTGCCCAAATCAAAGCTAATCAGAATTTGTGATCTGACAAGCTGGGTGAAACTCCCCAATCCCACACTAAGCTTCATTCACCTGCAGTTTGGGCTCCCTGCCCTTAGCAAACAAAACAAAAGGAGGCGGAAAGAACCGTCAATCCCCGGCCAGATCACAATACGTACCTCGCCGGGTTGCAACTGGCGACTTCTTGAAAGCGGAGAAGGCAGCGCTAAGCTAGGCAAGCAGGTCAGGAGCCAACAAGCGGATTCACACTTTCGCGTCGTCCACTTCTCTGTATTCCGCGGGTGCGAAGGAGCCATTGAGCTTATTCCTGAGGGCTCTCCGACAGCTGGGGAGAAGCTTTTCAAGGCCTACAACGCATGTGGCAGCTGGGAACCTCAGCCTCTTCCAAATGCCCCTCGGCGTATGCCCTTTAACTTAAGAGAATCGTCCGAGTGTGCTTGCGCGCGGGCGCGCGCGCGCCTGCCAGTCAGAGGGAGGGCATTTCAGAGCACACAAACGCTTCGACAGATGCGCTGTCGCCCCCCTCCCCTACCGAACCTTTCCTTTCGGTCTCTTCCCCCCCCACCTCCACGCCGTATTCTCTCCCTCCAATACCTCCCCTCTTGCCTTCCAATGGGCTATTGGACGTGCCCAAACCCTGCACCTCCCGCCTCTCGTGTCGGTGTCCTCTCCTCGGTGGTAGCGCGTAGGAACACGTTCCCAAGCGGGAGCAGCGGCGGCGGCTGCAACAGCGGCAGCAGCGGTGGCGGCAAGGAAAGAAGCCCTGTCTCGGATAGGAAAGGCGGACACGGGCGGGCGACCCAAATCAAGTAACAGCACCCCGGGGCGAGTCCACGAAGGGTGGACCTCGCATATTCTGGAGCTGCCGCGCCTGCTTCTTTCTTTTTCGCCGGTTGTGCGCGCCACTTGTGCGCGCCGAGTGGGGTGGCGCGGTGTCTGTTTGCAGCAACGGCCGCGGCGGCAGCAGCAGCAGCTAGCAACACGGCGTCGGGAAGGCTCCGGGGGAATGCGGCAGTAGCCTTCCAAGCCGGGAAGAGCGAAGATTTCCCTCCCCACCCCCGATGTTCCCCTCAGTCCTCCTCGCTTTTACGCGCCGGCTTCGGCTCCTCCGCCAAGAAGCCTGAGGGCGCCCTGGCCCTGCCTGGCTGTGGCTGAGTGAGGGGCTGAGAAGGTACTCTCGTTCCTGTTGGACTGGGGGTGGGAGGAAGGGGGTGGTGGCGGCAGTTTCGCCTTTGCTACGGCTGCTGCTTTTCAGCGTGCCTTTTAGCTACCCCGAGGAAAGAGCAGGCGCCATTGCCGGGAGGCTCGAACCGAAGGGGCCGCAGCGCGCGCGCCCCTTCCCCTCTGTTCGGCGGAGGGCAGCCGGCGCCCTGGTCCTGCTCTCCCCCTGACGTTCCCCGCAGGATGCCTGCCTTGTCCTGGCGGCCGAGCGCGGCCATCCCTCCTTCTGCCTTGCTTCTGTTGCCGCTGTTCTCTTTAGCTTGGGCGCGGAGCAACTCTCGGGGACTAGCGGGGTCCCCCCACAACGCCGTTTCTTCCCCTACGACCCCCATCGCCATTATGGGCTTAATGCCGCTGAGCGACTCCGTGGAGAAGGGCAAGATCGGTCGGGGGGTCCTACCGGCTATGCAATTGGCAATGGAGCAGATCCTCAACGAATCGCTGCTCAACCCCTACTCTCTGGACCTGCGCTACTACGACACTGAGGTGAGCGAGGGGAAGGCAGCTCGCTGTGTGGCCAGCGCCGGCCGCCTTTCGGCATTGGATTGGGAGGGAAACGTCGTCGTCCTTGATTATGAGATGGTGGGGCCGATGGGATACCAGTCTGTGTTTGTGGGTCTTGACCACTTGCCTTTTATAATCCCACTTCGTACAACAGGAGTTGGCCTAGGTCAGAAATGCTGAGACTCGTAACAGGGAAAAGGAAATAAATAAACGTGGGAAGTGTGGTTGTTATCTCCCCAGCGTGTTATGGCCATCTGCTACTGCGACGGTGGTCGGCCGCGAATGGGAATAACGAGAAGCAGAAAAGTCATTGGGAACGAATTCCGGTCGCTTTGTAAGGGGTCACTTTAGGTTTTGTTTGCACTCTTTCCTCCGGCTTCCCCCTCCCCCTCCCCCTCCCCTCCCGCGCGCACTTAGTGATTGCAATTTAGCATTTACGACTTGTTTTCCCTGGGTAGCTTTCTGGCCCAGCAGCCTCGGCTAAATCTGCACCTTTAGCAATATTGAGAAAGCGCCGCCCGTTATTTAAGCAACAGAGACACGTCAGGGATTTGTGGTTGGTGAGCTTGGAGCAGGCGCTTGGCCACCTGCATAACTGAGGTGAGCTGCAGCCTTTGCGTACTTGGAGCGCCACTTGATGCTTTCTGTGAACTCCTGAAGGGCAAGAAGCTAGCTAGTCGGATTTCTAGTGCTTAGCGGCAGGAGGAAAGCAGGACCCACAGAGAGGGAATGAGTGAGAAGGTTTGTCCTTCTTTCTTACAAGGTGTATGCCAAAGTACAGAGGAGGAGGAGGAAGAGGAGGAGATGCCAGCTTCCCAGAGCAATAGCAACAACTACTGTTCTTGGACGTGATGCTTCTTTTGCAGCATCCCTCGTTCCTTGTACTCCAGTCGCACAAATAAATAGCTAATGTGACGGCATGTGCATATTTCTAGCCCAACCAGAAGCATGGAGAGCCCAGGAGAAAAGTAGGTGAGACCTATGGGCAGCTGAAGTACTTAGTTGTGAATTCTATTCAGCGCAAGCCCCGAAAGAGTTAATCCTGCAGCTTTTCTGTTCTTTCTTGTTCGTAGTATGTCTGCCATGCTTAATTCTTCTTGTAAATGCTGGTTTTCACATCCCTGCACTTCCAGAGTGGGTGAGAAAGCCGATGGCTGTAGACCATACAGAATTCATAGTAGGCAGGTTCTTAGGTTATTCAGTGTTGTTGTGGGATTGACCAAATGAAGTGCGATCATTGGGTGGCTTTCCCCCACTGCAAGCATAAGAGAGGCTGCTTGTTTTCTGAGAACGTGTTTGCGGCAAATAAATGTTGATTCAATGTTGGACCTTGCCTGAAGAGGGCAGTGTTTTCTTATGTAATGCTTGGGCCTTGATGCTTTCTATCAAGGTACCTGCCATAATAAGTTCCCGAGGAAATTCAAGGTTTTAAACTCTTAAGTGATACCAAAGAAGCTTCTCTTATTCTTATGGGTTGTTTATCAACGTTTTAAATGTTCCGGGATCATTTCTCTTGAGATAACAATTAAGGGAGAGATGTGATCAGACTTCCATTGCGATGACTTTTGTATAGGAAAGGTCGAATGGGTAATGATGTATTGGGTAATGATGAATTGTAGGAAGGTACAAATGGTCATGGCCCTTATTTTTGTGTAGTATAGAACATTTGTCAGTAAATTATTATCTCTGTCCCATTTGAACAGATGACTCGGAAATGAAATTATAAGGATTAAGAACAAGATAGGCAGATATTCAACATTTTTTTATTCATATCCAATTTAGGAAAGCTTTATTGAAAAGCTTTGAACTATGTATAATATCCCTGTTCATCTGAAGTTCAAATAAACAGCTGTGAGATTTTCTTAAGGTTACAGTCATAACACTATTTTCATCTTCATTTGGAAAATGGGATTTTAGCAAAGTGAGAGTAAAACCAATTCCTATGCATCACTTGATAACTTCAGTGTCAAATTACAGTCATGCATGAATACATATAGAGACAAGCCTGAAGATGGACCCTTTATTAACATCACCTTACATTATTTCAGGTACACTACAAGGTTTTAGTACCACGTTTCACACACTCTCAGCTGTATGTTGAAATGCACAAATAAACCAGTATTCAAATAATGATTATTTTAAATTAGCATAGGAAGAGTTATCATTGATCTTTGAACAGCTTACTAAGGTGTACATTTAAAAACAATATTTTTAACATTAATCTGTTCCAGTTTTATCTGTGTGTAGTTATGTAAGACTAGTTAACATTGAAAGCAATAAGATACACAAAGACAACACTTGCATGCAAATCCAAGAAAAAGATGCATATGAGAAGATACTTCTTTGAATATCTTTATTTGGATGTAGGTTACATTGTGAACTTTCATTCTTTATTATTTGGGGGAAAAAAATAACAAAGCAAAATTAGGCTTTTAACTTCTGAATTGTTTTATACATCCCTGATTGGTTGATAGTAAATCCATCTTATTGATAAGAAAGAAAATTAGAAATCATGCTATGCAGGTATTCAAAAACAGGAAGCATAGATTTTCTGATTAAACAGGTATTAAGTTTATAAATTGATATGTAGATATTGAAAACTCCATTCACACAATGATGAAATAATGCTCTATTTAAATCTAGTTGTGATGTAGGGAATTGTGGACTATACTGTTAGCTTTGAAGAACACATATTTTAATTTTGCCGTCCACAGATGTGCTGACACATTATGATTGATAGAGGTTGGTCTTCATTCAGTTGGCTCTGTCTTCAAACTAGTGACACATGTCATCTTATGTGAGCTTCGTAGAGATACTTATGTAATTTTTGTCTTTAGATTGATTTTACTTCAAGGTGAGACTCCATTTAGATATAAACAGAAGGAAAAATGACATTTAGGGTGATGGGAGAAATAACTTGTTTTTGTGTTTTTGATCACTTGGTATGAAGGCACTGTTAATTCTTAACTCTGTGTTTCTAACATTACTATTTATGAGGTATCATTCCACATATACAATATATTTAGTTATTTTAAAAATAATGAATAAACAGTAGTTATTTGGTCTGGGTGTTTAATATTTATCTATCATTACTGCAAATCTATAGCTAGAAGTATTCATAAAGTGCACTATAGGTTATGCTTTATTTTTTTCTATCCTTTATTTTAAGGGGGGGGGATGGCATTCTCAGAATCAGAAATTATTTCCTCAAGGAGAAAGGGCAGGAGGGAGGGAAAGAAATTGTATTCTGTGCTGTGGGGTTTCTATAAAGGAGCCGTTTCAAGGTTATTCTGTGCAGAAATGTCAGAGCTATAGGAATATGAAGCAATTACGAAGAAGAAAAGCCACAGATGAGCTGACCATGGTGCTACCTTATTCACATAAGCAAATTGGAATCCATAGCAGACATCCTTTAGAGCCCTGTTTCTCAACCTCAGCAATTCTGGGAATTGAAGTTCACACATTTTAAATGCTAAGGTCGAAAAACACTGCTTTAGAGTAAAAAATTGGTGATTCACTTAGTTTTATTGTAATAAAAATTTCTGTTAAATGGAAAGCTGATGGAAGCTTTAGTGATTTAGGAAGTTAATATTTACATCTTTGGAATGTTCCTTACAGCCTCGCCACATCAAAAACATCCAGATAAGATTAATGCAATATTTTTTTTTAAATAAAATAATAAATTTCTAAAACTGAACTGTTTCCATGTGACAGTGAGACCTTAAATCACTATCATTGCCTTTTATTTTTATTGACAAGGAATGTAATCACAACTTTTTTTGATCAGTCTTTTATTGGTATCATATTTTTTTGCCAGTAACCAGATGTCATCCAAAACATCCTAGTAAGAGTGTTTTGCTTACATTTTGTATTTTTTGTTCTTTTGATTCTGGATCAGAAATATAGTTTTATTTGCCCTGTATAGGGGATGAGGCATGTGTTTTCCCTATTTGTTGGGTGTTCATTTTGAGCAATTTTTGGTATTGCTTACACCATTTTCCATTCTGCATGGAATTGTTAATGAGGGTAGCAAGTAATTTAGGATGTGGGAATCAAATCTCCAATTTTGTATCATGCTCAGTGAGAAGTTCTGTGTGGTTACAAAAGAAATGGAAAGTTTGGGGAGGGGACAACAGTGTGCTATTTATTTGTTTATTTGTTTGTTTATTCAGTTATTACCTTCCCCTGGGAATTTGTCTTCTGGAGTGGCAGGAGTTGTTTTTAACTGCACAAACCAAACCAAATATAAGACAGGGTTAATTATTAATTAATTAATTCTGAATTAATTTATAATCCAGAATTAAAGCAAACCAGAATACATCAACTATTTTCAAACGAGTGAGATTTGTATACGAAAGAGAGACGGTTGCTTTATTGCCTTGTCAATGCTACAAATGAGCATGGCTGCAGCCATTTTTCCTACTCATTTTCAGTTGCCACATAGAATGGAGGGAGGGGGATTGCCCAAGTGTTTCGCTGGTCTAAATAATTTTTTGTCTTGTGGGAACCAAGGTCATCAGCTGCTTCTGAGACTGCAGGTGGGGTGTTGCAGAAAAAGCCCGCCAAGAAGATGCATTGGGGAACGTAGTGCTTGGATAGTTTTAGGGGTGGGATTTTTAAACTTTGTATTGGGGAATTGTTACATGTATTTCCAGACTTAGTTTCACTTTTGACGTGCCGATACTTTGTAACTAATAAACATGTTCTTTGAGGAATGTGCAAGCCTTGGAGTTCTGCTTTATTCTTCTCTGTCTGTCGGAACCATGACATTACTACTGTAATGTGGTTCTGATATTTCAATAAGTACAGGGAGTCTTTGAATTAGGACTAGTGGTTTAGTGACCATTTGAAGTTGGGACAGACCTCCCCAAAAGGTAATTACAATCAATTCTGAAGTTCCACTGGCTGCTCTCAATGGTACATGACTGCATTTTGGGAGTTTGGCAACTGGCTCACATTTGCATGTTCTTGTGATCTATGACCATGATTTTCAATGTTTACTTCTGGTTTTCAGCAAAAATACTTCATAGCTTAATGGCTAGGGTATTTGCTAAACAACTGCTCCTCAAAAGGTTGTAAAATTAGGTCTGTTATGTGATGATCTACTTTATGATCATCATGACTTATGATTACAATGGGCGGGTTACATTATGGTCGTAAGTTAAGGTCTACCTGCAAATTGGGTAAACATGATGTGACCTTGTATTATATGCAAACCAGGCAGATATTCTCTATTAATAAAGCCTGAACCCTGACTTAATTAGTTGACAGTACAGTTTATTGGAAGAAGGAAAAAACCAGGAAGATTAAGCCCTGAGACTGCAGTGTTTGTTCAGTACTCAGTTTTGTTCATTGCTATTTGAGAGATAATAACATTTTGATATACAAAAATCGGCAGGTGACATAGCCATGCAAATGTATCAAGCTGTATATTTCTTGGTGTACACAAACGTCGAAAATTGCATTTTACTTTATCATAATTTCAATGAACAGACAGGTCTGTACTTTAAAAAGAATTATTATTCTAACGTGTATAAATGTGTCATCTACGAGTGATGATTTCTACTAGCAAAATATCCAAAATGACAAATACTTAAAACAAGATATGATAGAAAATAAGATATGGCAACTTTTTGCCAATACCCAAAATTAATCTTGTGAGGAACTATTTGATAGGAGCTCTGATGTGAGCAGGTTCACTGTCTAAATTGGAAAATCCAGCCTTAGAATTTATATTTTAATAACAATTGGCTCTGATCTTGGAGGGACACAGTACCTCAAGGAATTATCAACTTCAGAATGTCAGACTGACAGACAATTGAAGCCAGTTTCCTCTATGGGGAGAGCTCCAAATGAAGAAAGGAAGTCAGAAATAAATTCTAATGAAACTTCATAATAGCTTTAAAGGCTGTTATTCAATGTTGGAGGAGGCAGCAAACGATGAGCATAAAGAAGTGCTTACCATATTTCCAAACCCAGTTCTGCCTCAGCAGTGAAGAAGAATAAATATTCTGTCTATATGAGAAATGGGGGAATGAGAAATGTGAACTGGAAAGACCTTTTTGGTGCCAACAAGTGGGAACAGAAGACTTTCTGCTGTCAGCTTTCCAGTCATTGTGATGATGCCAAATGAATAGCATTTTCCATGCCAGTTCCCTTCCCCATGGGAATGAAAACAGGGAAACTGGTTTTTCAGCCAGAGTGGGGGCTGGGGATATAGGGAATGAGCAGGGGCTGTTTTTGTTTTTTTACCTCTTAAAAGTAAAGGGATAATATGTATAGCAGAAGAGGAGAAGAAGAAAAAAGTACAGTATGATCTAGGAAAGATTCCAAATCACGGCTGGTATAGCTTCTGAAGGGCTATCTATTTTGCATCCTTCTGAGACTAAAGCAGTTTTCCTCACATTTACAATCATATCAAGGTTGTAAACCTTCAACTCTTCTGGAAGACATCAGATCAAAGAGTCTGATGTAAAGCTTACAGTAGGGTAGAACTGCATTTTATATTTTCTTATAACTTTTAAAAAGTATCTTCTGCCTCAACTGGAAAGTAGTTGTGATTTCCCAGCTGGTTTTCTCACACAGCTGTTTTACAGGATAAACATTGCTCTGCCTGAAGTATAAAAAAAATAACAGAATATAAGGGTTAGTATGTTGCTGTAATTCTGTATCATAGAATCATAAATTTATTGCTTGATTGGTTTTGATTCTTCTTGACTTAACAGGAGTTGTTTTGCCAGGAAATTTGTCCATTATTGCTTCTTTGAATTCAAATATGTCCCTGCTTACCTTACCAGTTTGGTAGCTTATCTTTTCTTCTTTTCTTCTTTTCTTAATCACCTGTCAGATTCAATTAACTGTTCTTGATTTTCCAAAGTATTGGAGCTTACTGCAATGACTTTTGCCTTTATATTACATCCACAATATTTTAGTTTTTGCTCCATTGTTGGTATTTCTAGACAGCAATCTGATTTTATTTCATCTAGTATTGAATTATTTATTTTTCCTGCACTCCAGAGTATTCTCACATTTTTTTCCAACAACACAAATAAAAGGTATTAATTTTATTTCCTTTAGCTTTTTGAATGATTCAGCTTTAACAGCTGGTTCATCCATGTCCATAACAGTGCATACTTTACTGTCAGTGTGATATCTCTGTTCTTTAACATTTGTCTATCTTATTGTTTCCTCCAAGTAGTAGGCATCTCTTTTTTGCATGACTATGGTTAGCATCTTCTAAAATGCCACATATCAGTTCTATAAGTATCTTTGCAATACTAAATTTTCTGTTTGTACCAGAAACAGTGCTCAGTGCTATTGTTTGTTGCCATGTATCTTTCCCCAGTAATTTAATAATCTTTCATTTTCCAGTACTATGGACATTGTCCAAAGGTTTTGCATGTTCATTTTTAGTTTTCTTGGCAGGATATTGAAGTGGGTTGCCATTTTTTCTTCAGTGAATCATATTTAATCTGAATTCTTTTTTTTAATGAACTGCCCATCTGGGCAAACCTTCCTGGAGTGTACATTCTTCAAAACATATGTCACTGAGATGTTCTAGAAGACCCTTCACCATTACAAAGTAATAATCCAAGATTGTGTGCTGTCATGTAAGTGTTTATTCTTAGCAACCAGATATATTTTCTCTATAATGATCTGTTCCTTACCTGGCCTTTCAATGGTACATTCATTGCCATTGTAACTGAGTCTCTCCATCTTGTTATGAGTCATCCTCTTCATTTCTTTCCTTCCACCTTTTCCAGCATTAGAACCTCCTCCAGAGAAATGATCTATGGAGAGAATTATAGAATTAAAAGGGCCATCTAGGTCATCAAGTCTGTGAGAAGGGAGATGGTTATATATTCATCATCTCTGTGTGTATATTCTCTGTGTGTATAAGTTCTTGGGTGTGGGAATGGCTAGTGAAAAAGTATTATCTACAGATAGGGGTTTTTTTTGCCATTACCTGTTCTTGAATAGGAGTATACTCTTTGCCTTCCCTAGGACAAAACTTTTCAACTTTAGTCTAGTTTTCCTTTTAACGAGGATGGCCAGTCTCAAGTAGCTTTGGAATCCCAACTTTAACACTGAAATAATAAAGAACGAAGGAATATTTTTATTTCAAGAAACACAACATAGAAAGAAGTAGGCTAGCTACAATAAGTTTACATGAGGCTGAGATCTATATACCAAAGCTAGTACTCATTAGCCTGATATGTAAAGAAAGAGAGAAACAGAGAATAGAAGCAACAACTAAGGCAATACAACTGAATAAAAGTAGCGGTGAAAAATAACCTGATGCAATTGTCATATTTTTTTCCCATGCCAATTGTACTGGCTCTAGTTTTTTCTTGGGCTTTTGAACAGAGGGCAAACTCAGACTAAAAAAGTTAACATTGTTAAAATTTTCTTAACATCTTTGCTTCACTGAGGACTTTCAGCCAATGTTGGCATCTGCAAAAAATAAAATAAAAAAGAAATAAAAAGTGAAATAAAGCAAGCCCAATGATTCCCTTGAATTCCATCTTCTTGCCTCTCAATGGCAGAAGTTGAGTATTACAATGCACATTGTAATACTCACAACTGCTCACAACTAGTCAACAGCTAGCCTGTATGCCACTAACTCCATTATAGAGTCCTGCATCCTTGTCAAGGCTATCCAACTCTTGAAGACGTCTGGCAAACTGAAGACCGTCAGAGATAAAGGCAGGGCTTCTCTTCTATAGTTCTGGAAAGGTTTTAAAATTTGTCTTTGGGCTTGGGTCTAGGGTTAATGTATATTTGAAGGCCCTGTTTTGTTTTGTTTTTGTGTTGCCTTTCAGTCTGGGCTTTTGTTGTGGTTTTATGTTTTATTTGTTCTTATGGATTTGTTAGTTCTGTATGCTGCCCAGAATGCATTGGATTTGGGTGGTCCACAGCAAATTTGAATCTATAAATAAATAAAATCATATCTCTATCAACTTTCTACTATTCAGCCAAAAGCTGCAATTTAAGATGATTATTTTTTTGTTCTGCAATTCTATGACAATAGGTCATAGCTTTCTCTACCTTATTACCCTTCATGTAATTGACGAGTGCTATTATATTTCCACTTCGGTCATCTTTTTTCAAAATTAAGTTTACACAATTCCCCAAATATTCTTTATCAAAGTTCTAGGTCCTTGATTGTACTGATTGCCTTCTGTATCTGTTCCAATTTGTTTGAATCCCTATTAAAATATAATATTATAAGCTTAGCATTTGGTTGGAGAGATGTGGGCAAACAAAGTTGGAAAATAGTAAAATCTCTTTCACTTTCAGTTCACCACTCTCCTGCTTCCATTCTAGGTAGGGATAATTGTGAATATATATATACTGTACATGAAAATTGGCATTTTTCCTTATTTATCATTTAAAGAATTGTTGTGAAATGAATGTTCACTTGGAGAATGTTAAATCAAATTAAAAGTTTTTAAAGACCAAGCTTCTATATAAACCAGAAAACATTTAATACCAAATTTTGAAAAGATAAATTATACAGCCAGTTGCCTCCTAACATGGAAACATTAATTTAGATCTTTATTATACTGAAAGTTACTTTACAGCAATCATAATTGAACAATATTATGCTACCATGGTTAAGGTTTCCAAGGATTTATTGGTAATAAGAAAAACACATTCCCTTCCATAGAAAAGCTGGAATAATTTACAAGGAAAGATGCTATTGATTCAGAGCACTGTGAATGGTACAATGGATACCTCAGCAAAATATGGGCTGTTGACAGTGAGTGACTCCATACAAGACAGATTCTGTCCCTGAAGAGAAGTTTCTATATTTCACTTTCAGACTAACAAATTTTATTCAAAGCCATAAGCATTTTGTGTGTGAATTTGATGGGCTCTGATATAAATGTGGAGGTAAAGTACACACTAAGGTTTTTTACATTAATAAGCTACCCCACATTTATAACAACAGTGCTCTCACAGGCCTCAGAAAACTTCACATACTCCTTACAGGACTCAAAGTAGCCAATTCTAAAAACGTTTATGTTCTTCTATATATTTCACAGCAGAAATGAGCAAGCAAACTGTTAAACAAATGTACATCAAATGGTTTCAGGCCATTTCAGCTTTCAAATAGTCTCAGCTACACAGTGAGTTTTTAACATATAAGTGTTAATTAATAAGTTGTTTGAAATCTGACTTACATAATCTGAATCTACATAACTATCTTGCCTACCCCTATCATTGTCTCCACTTATCTCAGCTGTGTTTAAATCCAACTGCAATGTAATCATTCATGCATCTGATGAAGTAAGCTGTAACTCACAAAAGCTTATACTGTTTAATAAAATTGGTTTGCCTGAAAACGTGCTACCAGACTCCTCCTGTTTTGCCTATCATAGGTTAACACAGCTCTCCCCCTACAGCATTTATTTTTTTTATTAGTTACAATAATTCTAGGCAGCAATAAAAAAAATCCTAGGCAAATAAAACAAAACAAAACAAAACATTCTTTCCTCCATCTATGATTTATATAGAAAAATGTTTTTAGAATTTTTTAAAAATTGTGAATAAATCTTTCCACAGGGTTGGGTTTCTGTGGAACTTCTTTGTCTGTAAAGAATTCTGCAGCATATTTTGGGGTATAACATTTGATTTATGTATGATGCTATCTTTTTCCACTTGGACCTCCCTGTCACTTTTTATGAGCCAATCCACCATTAAAACATGCTCTAAACCAGTGGTTCTCAACCTTTTTAATGCCGCGACCCCCAACCGGTCGTAAGTCGAGGACTACTCAACTGGTGCAGCACCGTTTGCAGAATGGGACTTTTGGCGGGCTCAGCAGGGCAGAGACAGCTTGGACAATTCCTATTGGCTTTTGAAAGCCAATAGAATTAGACTCTATTCAAGAGAGTCTATTCTATTGGCTTTCAAAAGCCAGTAGAATAAAAGGGAGTAGCACAGCTAAGGAAAAGGGGGAAAAAATGGTGGACTGTGTTGTTTGGCGACCCCCGTGAAATGGTCGTTCGACCCCAAATGGGGTCCTGACCCACAGGTTGAGAACCACTGCTCTAAACTTACTTTCTGGCTTTACCTTGCAGGAAAATACAACTGCCTTGCCAAAGCACTATACTGTAGTTTAAAGCTATTCCTTTATAATAATAATTTGACCTTTTTTTTTTGCTTACATATTGGGTAGTTTTGTCTTTCAAGGTTATTCATGTTATCTGTCATTTAACAATTTTATCAGAGAAGCTTTCTGTCCCCCAGGATTTGCCTGTTGAAAGGAAGACATAACATGCATTAGAATTATTGGAAATTTCTCCTTGCTTCTCAATGTATTTGCGTAGTAGGAAATAGCTACTGTTTCTGAATTTCTGATGGTAGTGATTGACTTTCCCTTTTATTGTAAAATACAAGTACAGAAGTAATTAAATAACCATGCAAGATGAGAAAATACTGCCGAAACATAATTGTGCCATAAAACAGTACCTGCAACATGCACTCCAGTTCAGTTACTGGAATTTCTTTGGGAGATGTTTACTAGTTTTTTAAGATTAATTAACAAATATCAAGCACTTGGACATCAGAATTCTTATTTGATTACAAAATATTATACTAAACAATTTATGCTCATCCTGAATACTGAAAACAGTGATGTGTAATATTAAGTTCATTTTGGAATTAAGATGTCTTTATTCTGAGAGCCAACCAAGACATAGAGTTCAAAGGATAATATAGGCATTTCCTAAATTGGCTTTTCCTGAAAGAAAATTTACTCTCTGTTTTAATTATTGCCATTTTTAAGGAGATGTACTTTACCATTAGATTAAGAAATCTAATAGTAGGGGAAATTTTGTGACCGTTAAGAAGAAAATGCATTTTAAGTTTTCTGTTTCTGAATAATTTGAGATTGATCAAACGAGTCTCCTAGTGGATTTACAACTGGCAGCAGGAAATTCTTCAGTATTCCTGATTAATATTGGTCAGAAATAGGATTAAGGTTTATGAAAACACTATAAAACCAAAGTAAATTTCTCCTTAGATTAATTTTTTTAAGAAAAGTAGAAATAGCCTTGGCTGAAAAAATAATTAACTGCACAGACTCTTGAGCAGCTTTATTGACATTTGGGCTCAATTGTTAGATACATCAAAAGTATAATTCTCAACACATTTCATCAAACTAGACAAGTATTTTTTGTTAGAAATATTGAATATGCATATTGAAAAGGTTATATCTCTTCTTAAGAATACAAATGTATTTACATATACATGTACTTTATTATTTGGTTTAAAACTTGTGCTGATCAATGTATATTTAAATAAAATAATAAAAATACATGAGTAAACATTTTCACTATGCATACATCAATAATAACAAAAGCAAATACATTTTTTTTATCACAGCAGAAATATGTAATTGGCTGCGGCTCTATGGAATATGTCCTCAGTGTATTTACAAAATGAATCTCCAATTTACACTTCATTGGGTTCACTGCTAATACACAGAAGTGGCAAATTTCCTTGCTGTGTGAAGTATGAATTGGCCCAAACATAGTAAAAATTGTCAGTATTTTAATATTTGCATTTAGACTCATAGAAAAAGGCATAAGATAAGTATACTTTCCAATGTCTGTCTATCTGTCAGTCTACGGTATCTGTCTATCTCCCCTGAAGCACTCCTTACCTGGGACTCTGTCTGCTTAACTACCCACAAGATTTCCACTCCTGGGAATGCCAAGATTGTTGTTCTTGAGTGAAGCAGTTATGCAGCATCTTGCTTAACCATTATTTTCCTCAGTAATCGAGATCCTGGTTCCAGTTGTAGTGATAAGTTGAGGATTACCTACAGAGAGCACCAGACGGAAAATATGTAACATCAAATTGACTGTGGAACTGATTACAAATTGCTCACATGCAACTTACAAGTAAGTTAAAGAAGAATAAGAAAGTCAGTCAGTTTCCACAATATGATCTTCAAAATATATCCACCATTTTCAAAGAGAACATCAAGAATTGTAATAAAATATAGTTCAGATTCTTAGGAGGGCAAGATTGAATTCCAGAAAAGCAAGAGACATCTCAACTCAATTTTGTGAGAGAAAGCAGGCAAAGATGGCTCCTTCATAACAACAACAACAACAACAACAATAATAGGCATTGACAAATTCACCATTAGCCAATTGCAAAAGGCAGCCTTACTAGGAACTTCCATCCTGCAACGATATCTGTAATACCATCAAACATCCACATCTGCCTATCCCAGGTCCTGGGTAAGGACTCGATAGGTAGACAAAAATGCCAAATACAGTCTGAACATCTGGCTGACTGTGCGATGATCCATAATAATAATAAATAATTATTATTATTTCCATATATGCTTTATGGGGTGCTTTAGTTTGGCAAGATTCTGTGTATAGGTGAGGAACAATAAAGAAATCTGCTTGGAAGAATCACAACATGCCTTTCTTGGTTTTTGGAGCCTGACAGGAAGTGCTTTAAAATACTGAACCTCATTGATAGAAAACCAGAGGAATTATGAAAACAACTTTATTAAGGATGAATTTGAAAAGACAGCCAAAATGGAGAAAGAGAAGAAAGCAAACTAGATATCAAAATAAACTGGATATTGTGAAGAAGCAGAAAAATGGAAATTCAAGAGCTCATGAGAAACTTATATATCTGTCAAAATTGTAGGGATAAAAGATGGTGAAACAGTTTGGGTCTAGACTGAGAAAGGAGTAAGGAAGATAAAAGAGTCCCTAGGTTTCTACTCTGCTAGCCTTTGCTGACTATATGGGTGAGTGCTCATCTCCATTTCAAGACCATTGAGCCAGTGCTGTCTGAAGACATTTCCATAGTCATATGGCTAGCATGATGTCATGGAGCACTGTTACCTTCCAATCGAAGTGGTACTTATTTATTTACATGCATTTGCATGCTTTTGAATTGCTAGATTGGCAGGAGCTAGGGTGAGGACAGGAGCTCACTGCATTGTATGGTGCTTGGGTCTTGAATCTGGGCTGCCCTCTTCCAGTTACAAGCCCAACGTCTTAACTGCTGAGCCACTGTGTCACCCAAGAAAGGAGTTCAGCAAGGAAAAAGGAAGAGATAATAATAACCTGCACTATGCTGATGATACTATACTGACAGCCAAACATGCAAAGTATCTACCAATTCTAGTAATCAAAGTCAAGGAGCACAGTGAAAAAAATGCAACTAAAATTAAATATAAAAAATGGCAAGCTAATGACAATAGGTAGAACAACTAACCTCATTAACAATGAAAATGTCAAAGTGATAAATTCTGCCTTTTAGGATCAACTATCAACATTAAAGAAACAAGCAATCAAAAAATACACTGAAGACTAGCATTTGATAGAACAGCCATGAAGGCCCTGGAAAAAATATTCAAATGCCATGGTATATCTATACCTAAGATCAGAATCATGGAATTAAAAGTTGGACTTCGAAGAAGCAGAATAGGATTGACACTTTTGAACTTTGGTATTAGAAAAAAACCCTGAGAATACCATGGATAGCCCCCCCAAAAGAAACCAAATCAAACCAGAACAACAACCCAATGAATAGGTCAACAAACAAATCAAGCCAGAATTATCATTTGAAATGACAAATGACCAGGTTCAAATGATCCTACTCTGGACACATTATGTGAAGATCTAACTCTTTGGAGAAGACTCTGATTTTGGGAAAGGTAGAAGGAATGATGAACTTCATAGACTGGGTTACAGTGGCACTGAGTGTACAGACCTGAAAGACCGGGTCATGGACAGATCATCATGGAGAAAATCTATCTTACAAGGGCAAGACTCAACAATGACTTGGTGGCATATAATCAGTCAATCACTGTGGATGATATAAGATTATGAAAACAAATTGTAACTTTAGAAATTTAATATTGTGAAAAGCAAGTTTATGTACAGTAGATCTGAGTATCTGGATATGTATGTGTTCATTTCAGTCTTCTGGTTCTTGATGTGAAATGGCTATGCAAAGTTTCTTTCAATTAAGCAGCATTTAAAAAAACAACCTAATGTAAACGTTCACATATTTTTGTAGCGGTTTGAGCCTACAACTTTCAACTGTTTTGCCTAGTTTGAGACACAAGTTCTTTTAAAATAATTTATAGGAATATTAAAGAACATGGCATAGAGAGGGAGCAAAATGTCTATAATGGTACGGATATTTGTTTCTCCTTCAAATATTGGGCACTGATACTCAATTGTTAATCTGTATAGCATTTTTTACCATTTAGCCTATTTGGCAGAAAACTGATCCTTCAGACAATGAACTGCTGGGATTTAATTACTACAATTAATCCTTGACTTAACAACCATTTGTTTAGTGAGCCTTGTAAGTTACAACATGTCACTGAAAAAAGTGACTTATGACCATTTTTCACATTTACGACTGTTACAGCATCCACATGGTCACATGATCAAATATTTTATGCTTGGCAACTGGCATGTATTTATGATGGTTGCTGTGTCCTGGAGTCATGTAATCATATTTTGCAAACTTCTGACAAGAAAAGTCAGTGAGGAAGCCAGATTCACTTAACAACTGTATTAGTAACTTAACAACTCCAGTGGTTCACTAAACAACTGTGTCAAGAAAGGTCATAAAACTCACTTAACAATTGTCTTGTTTAGCAGCAAAAATTTTGGGTTCAATTGTGGTCGTAGATCAAGGACTATCTATATTGCAAACCATTATTCATCACTTAATTGCCCTGCACTGCTGGGCTATGATGGGAATGATAGTCAAATCCACAATGGAAACATTTGACTGGTCTAATGGCTGAGCTTCTACAAATACTTTCCAATTGTACTAAGTGCCCAGGGGGTTGTTTTAAAGATTTAGTATAGTGCTGTGAAATGAAAGGTGCTGTAAAATAAAATAAAAGATTGATGTTTCAAGTTCACTTTAACATCTCTGTTAAAGATGCCACAAAATAAAGGTGCTGTAATATGCTGTAAAATAAAATAAAAATTGATGTTTCAAGTTCACTTTAGCATCTTTGAAACATAAATGTTAATAAAATGAAGTGACTAAAATATTAAGCAATTCATCTGAGTGATAAATAAATAATACATTTTATCTATTTGTAATCTAAAATTGTAGTTGTATATATACTTTGGAGAAAGTATTCAGACATGTCAACAAGCATGGAGATTAAATTACCATAGTCAGCATTTTTTTATTTGGCAAATTATTAAAATCATATAGAACTACTAGCAAAATAAGTGTAGGAGAGGACCAGGCTGAGCCTGAGGGGGAGGTCCAGCATGTCACCAGTCTCAATTCCCTTTGCACCTACAAGAGATTTAATTCCATTGAATTCCAGCTTGAATCCCATTGACTCTTATCTGCTGCCTAGTTGCTTTGATCATTATTAGTTTAGATTCTTGCAGAGAGCATGAGCTTGTAATAATATTGTATATTATTACAATGTAATAGTGTATATTACATTGTTCAAATGAATATTATAATATTCATTTGAACTGCCCGGGCTCCTGATTTCCTGCGCTTCACACTAAGACATTTCAAATCTAAGGTGACATGTTTTCAAAAAGAGCATTTTACTCAATTATTCTGAAACCAATTTTAAGACAATTACATCATTTGCACTCTACAAACAATAAAATAAGTGTATGGCATCTATCCCATTCATGTTGCAAATATTGTAAATATGTAACTTAATGAAATTATGTAACTGCTGTATATATTGCTAGATAGGCTGGTGGAAGTAGTACAGATTGTTTAAGGGAATTTGCCCTTTATTATTCTCTCACATAATTTTTACTTAAACTACAAAAACAGAGAAATGTATAAGCCTGTATTCTACTACATTGGTAGTAAGGCTATTCCTACTACATTGGTAGTAAGGCAACTCAGCTATTTTCATTATCAATTAAATTCCCAATTCCCAATACAAGAATATTTCCCAGTAAGGAAAAATAAATACAGTAGACAAGAAAAAGTACAATAAGTTTGAAATAATAGAAATTTTAGATTTTGGCAGTGGTTTGCTCTCCAAGCTTGTTTCAATTTAGTTTCTGAATGTTTTGTTACCAGACTAGGTAACATCATCAGCAGGATTTTCTTGTCCTATTCCTCTTGTACATGTCTTGTGTGGTCAGATAGTCATGTGATTGGTTGTTTGTTTGGAGCTGTAGTTAAATTCTGAGCAGCTGATTGGTTCTCTTATTGATTGGTCATTCGAATGGTCTAGTTTCTTATATATTCATATGCTGGATCTAAATCAATATGCTTGTTGATTGCTCCTTTGGTAGAATACCAGGCTTCAATAAGTTCATGTGTGTGGTGTGTGTTGACATGGCCAATGATTTTTGTTCCTTCCCGATCGAACTGGTGTTGTTCATTGTCAATGTGGCTCGAGATCAGGGATTTTTAGTTGTGTCGTTTAACTGCTAGTTGATGTTCATGAATCCTTGTTTTCAATTGCCTTCCTGTTTGTCCCACAAAGAACCGGTTATAATTGTTGCAATTGATTTTATATACTGTGTTGCTGTTGTCTTCCTTCTGTATTTTATGTTTGACTTTAGATAACACTTTCCTGAGTGTTAATGTCAGTTTGTGAGCTATCATTCCTAGAGGTTGCAGTATTCTGGCAGCCATTTCGGATGTTCCTTTGATCTATGGCAGGATTTGTTTTTGTGTTGTGCTTGGCTGTGTATTTTGTCAGGGTTTGGATGACAAGCATCATATTAATAAAAAAGGTGTTTCTCTTCTGCTTTTCTTTATGACTTGGTGCTGCAAGTGTGTTTTGACTCTTTTGAAAAGGGTCAGGATGCAGCTCCTCTTGTATGCAGTGGGGTCGTTGCTTGTGAAATTTAGAATTTGGTTTCTATATGTGGATTTTCGGTATATGCAGACTGTTAATTCGCCGATATCTTGTCTCCTTATATCAGTATCTATCTGTTCTTTTTCTTCTTCATACGTAAAACTGATCCCAGTGAATACATTGTTGAGTAGAAGGTGTATCTCTCCTAGTCTGGAGTGTTTGATGATGGCAAAAGTGTCATCCATGTAACATATCCAAAATTTTGGCTGGATGGTTGGCAGGACTGTGCGTCCAATTTTCTGCATTACTGCTTCCGCTATTAGGCCAGATATAGATGATCCCATAAGTGTGCCTTGTATTTGTTGATAGATTTTGCCACTGGATTTGAAGTGTGTTATGAGGCATAACTTCATGGTAGTGTCAGTGGACATGGAGCATTCTTTAGGTGTCTTTTTGTTATGGCTTTGTTTTTCTGTGAGTAGATCATATGTGGTTTGTTTGGCCAGATCATTGTTGATAGATGTGAGTAATGCAGTGATGTCAAATGAGACTATTTCTTCTCTTCATTTATTTTGACATTTTTAAATAATTGAAGAAATTGTTCAGGTGAGTTTATAGAATAAGCTGAATTGTTGATGAGACGGTGAAGTCTTTTTTTTAATGCTTTCATTAGTTTGTAGTTTAGTGTTCCGGGTAGTGGCACTATATGGCGGAAAAGAATTTCATTTTTGTGTATTTTGGGAAGTCCATAGAAGTCTGGGTATAGTGGAGTCCTTTATTTCTGTTGAAATTAGTTGTTTTTCTTTTTCCATTTTTATAAAAATGTTTTTTATTCTGTTCTTTAATTGTTTTGTTGGGTTTTTCTTGATTACCTGGTAGGTGTTAGTGTCATTAAGTAAATTTCGGCTTTCTTGATGTAATCAATTTTGTCCATTACCATAGTTAGTCTAACTTTGTCTGACTGTGAGATGATGATGTCTCTATCTTTTCTCAGTTTCTTTAATGTCTTCTCCTCTTGGTTAAGTGTTCTGTCTTGTGTGTTTTGTTGGATGTTAGGAATGATTCTCTATCTGATTTCCTCTTGTGTTCCCTGGTCAAGTTTGTTTTTATTATGTATTCTAAGTTGGTAAGGAAATTGACTAAGTCCATGTTTTCATAGTTGCAATTAAGGCCTTTTATGAGGATGGCTTTCTTGTCTTCAGCTAATGGTCTACTGAACAAGTTTTTGATCCATGAATATAAATTGTAACTTTGCTATTTAGGAGTGATCTTGGTTAGTTTCTTTCATAGGATGTTGTGTTTTCTGGTCTGGAGTTTGCCAGATATGTTGATTGTGTTTTCCAGTTTGTCTGTGAGATCTTGTCGGATTGCACTGAGGCATTCAATTTTTTGTTTGTTGATGATACATTGATATTTCTCCAGACGATTGTGTGCATTAGTAATCATGAATTGAAGCATTTTATACCTGTTTTTGTGGGCTAGTTTTCATGCTTGTGGATGGTTAACATGAGGTCTGTAGCATATGCTTTGGCAGTATTTTCTTTTGGAGGCACTCCAAAATAAATAAGCTCCGTCCTTGCCCCCGCTCCGCCTGCCCACAGGGCCACCTATTGCCTCCATGGACTACTGCAGCAGATCGTGCAGGCAGCCCTGTAGTGCCATGGAGGCCACGCCCTTCGCCCATGCCCCGCAGCATCATCTGCACGCAATGGGACGTGAGAGCGGAATCTTGTCCCTGCTGTCCAGTTGCCATTTCCTTGGCTATGCTGCTCCACATGGGCTGCACCTGAGGGCGACTCTCCTCCGGAGGGCCTGCTGGTGAGGAGGGGGCTGTGGGGGGAGGCAAGGCTGGGGCAACAGCCTGCGTGCCCACAGAGAGGGCTCTGCGTGCCACCTCTGGCACACGTGCCATAGGCTTGCCACCACTGAAGTAGAGGTTGCTTACAACATGATGATGCAAAGCTCCTTGTGTCATTTTTGACAAAATAATCAAATTCTGTGCAAACCCCTGAATATAGATTCAAGCTACTCAATTCAGTCTGAATTCATGTGATTTAAACGTAACCGTTATTGCATATTAAGACTGATTAGGAAGTATGTATTCTGCAGGGCTTTTACACAAGGGGAGGTGGGAAGAAAGAAAACAAAATACAGCTTGTAAATCACACTGATATCCATGTTACTCGCTGCTTTCCTAGATTCCCTGTCATCTACAAGAAATATCTTGATGGCACTGGGACCAGCGACAGCAACACCAAATTCAAAAAAATCACCTTCCTGCTCCATTTACTTGAAAACATTCAGCCCATTCCCCTCCCCCCCAACAATGCTTTGATGTGTGTCCACAGGATAAAGACAGGCACAGACTCAGCAGGCCAAGAAGAGATAGGCATCAGGTATGAACAATAAACCTCACATGTCACCCTCATTTGCAAATAACATTTCAGTTGCTGTGTATCCTTCCCTTGTTTCTGTGCCCTTGCCAGTGGATATCTTGGGTCTTTAGATTGTAGCATTTTCATTTAGGATGTTGTTTTGTTTTGTTTTACCAGTTGCGGATATAGATCCTACAGTAAACAATAGAATATGGAATGCAGCTGCATGCCTGTAGTTCACGCAATAGTGAGACCTAGTTGGTTTGTGTCCTTGATATATATCTCCTTGCTTGTTTTGTTTACATTATTACCTGTCCCTTGATATGCCACCTCAACTTTTTAATAAAAAAGTGTCTGACTCAATACCTTGTAATAAAATTTCACGATTGAAATGAAGTTTCCCCAGCCCAAGTTCATATTATATTCACTAATCATTCTAAGATAGTAAAACTTGGCATTTACAAACATCTTAACTTCATCCATATTACATGCCATTGTAAGTTCTACGATATATACAATAGTATATATCCTTCAGCTAAAGCAGGGGTTCTCAACCTTGGCAACTTTAAGACGTTTGGACTTCAATTCCCAGAATTCCTCAGCCAGACGTCCACACGTCTTAAAGTTGTCAAGGTTGAGAACACCTGAGCTAAAGAGTAAATTGACCCTAAGCTAAGAATTGGAATTAACCCCCAAATGCATTGAATTGTATGAGGAAAGCCATGTTATTTTAGGATAGCAAAAAATCAGAAGAAAACCTGGTAGCACCTGTTCTTATGACTTATTAAAAGACATAAGGTTTCATGGATTGCTGATCACCTTGGTGGAAGCAGTTAAGCTAATATATGAGTTGGACAATAGTTTTATGGAAGGGGAGGTATTGCAAAGTACACAGAATTAGTTCAGCATCCTTAAATGCATTCATGCTTTTCAGTTTTTATAAAGAATAGTGTTTTTAACCATTAACCTGTTAAAGAAACTGCATCCATCATTTATTATGCTTTTCTGGCATATCATTTTATTCACAATGTATAAGTCTTAAAGAGCACAAAAGTCAAAATTTGGATTAAAATTGATTAAATAGATTCATTCTGTTCAGGAAGCAAAATTAAACTTTTGTTTCTAAAGTAAATCTCTTTTCTAATTGCAAGTTTATGTTCTTGTATACATTTGCAATTATTGCATATATCAACCGATCAAACATTCATATTTAGAACATTTTCTTATACCCTAACCATGCTTCAGAAACATTCATAAATTAATGTTTTTCTTTTTTAATCTGAAGAAAACTGACAAATTTGACATATTAAAAACAAGAATTTAGCATACAGGAAGGTTAAGGTTTGCTCCTTGAGAAAAATTATTTTATGTCTAGCACACCATACTAGACTTACCTGAAGGGTAAAATGAAGGCCAAAACCCATTGAATTTAGGGTGTCCCAGTCCTAGAATTGAAATCTTAGTTACACATTGTCTTCCTTTTAAGCTTTCAAGTTATGACCATACAAGTTTGCTCTTAAGAATCATTTGTTATCTTGTTTTACCCATTCTTTCCCCAGCTTGGGGAATAGATTTGATCTCTGCTCTTTTGTTTACTGAAGTAAAAATACATGCATTTTTTTTTACAGTGGTAGAAATTATAACTTGGTATCTCTTTAAAAATATGGACAGATTTTCTGTTTTTTTTCCTGGGGGATATCCAGTTGTATTTAGCAAAGTATTTCTTAGATTAAGCTACCAGATCTGGACTACAAAATCCAGATGACAGGAAACAGATTAAAAACTGTTTTTTTGCCATCCAATGGCTGTTTTTGTAACCTATATTTGATAGCTCCACCTTAATCTCATTTTGTCAACAGTTAATATTTCTGTGGTTGATTTTCAGATATTGTTTGGTTTTTTTTTTCAGTTTCTTAAATTGGTTGTCTGTTTTAATTAGTTGAATAATAATCAGCATATTGAATAGTTAATTAGCTAAATCATTAAATGGTAATTATTCTATTAATATGTTCAACACTGAGATGTTGTTTATTTGCTTTTTATCTCAGAAAGAGGAATTGAACCTGCATTTTGTCTGTATCTTTTGAAAATGCATGTTGAGGAAGTGATTGCTCCCTTATTACAAATATAAACAAATAAACAAACAGATCTTCATGTAGAAAATAAATGCAGTAGGAAAAATCATATTTTTCTGATGGAATTGTAGTAAATAATTTGCATGCAGAAAATGAACTGCAACATGCTTTTTGCTCAGCAGTTATTTTTCTGTATACAATAACATTTTTTTTATCAAAGAGCAATGTGTCTGTCAAAACACATGTGCTATGAAAAGGCAAATGCATGACATTTGAAAGGATATTTTTCCCTAGCAATTGTCCTTTTTTTTCTACTCTCATTTTGTACAGTAAGCTACCCCAGTTGGATAGGTCTTCTATTTATGCTGCAGCAGCTAATGACACACTTCATACAATCCATGCAGTGCATCTTAAAAATGATAATTAAAAAAAGGCTCTGCTTTGGTGTCAGTAACAGCAGTCAGAATTTGCAGCACAGAAAAATGGAAATAACTCCTTTTAGCATGGAGATAATTAGTGGGAAAAGATCCACCTTTCTAATTTCTGCATGCCATGCTTTTAATAGCGCAGGAACAAACGGGCAACCTTGTCAGTAGAATGACAGCTCAAATTCTTTTCAGAGCTCTTAATCAATGTGTTGTAGAGTTGTAATTCTGTTAGAACAGCTCTTTAAGCTTTTTTCGTTTTTTTCCTTTTCTTTCTTGCTCCTTTTGGCTGAGTTTGCATAGTACATATTCTTTTCACTCTTGCTCTTTTTGGCTGTGTTTGCATAGTACATTAACCTATGGTTAATAATATTTATGGAAATGACATTGTTTAGGTTTGGTTCAGTGATGAAGGCACTAGGCAGGAAGACTGTGAGTTCTTATCCTGCCTTAGGTATAGAAGCTGACTGAGTGACTTTGGGCCAGTCATTCTCTCTCACCTCATCAACTGTTGTTGGAAAAATACGAAGAAGGAACATTAGATATGTTAGTTGCCTTGTGTCATTTATAAAAATAATATGGGGTATAAATATATAAATTAATATGGGATCACAAATTAACCATATTGGGATTGCATTAGGGAAAATGTTGGTTATCTAGTTCTATTTAGTGACTTATGTTCCCCTTGAATATTAGGATGAGTAAGCCATGGTTCAGTTCGCTATAACTAAGAATGGCTTGGAAACATCTGCTAAACCAGAGCTCATTCTTGTGTAAACTCTAATATTTTTCATGTTTTGTTTAATATTTAGTGTATGGTTCTAGAAATTCATTGGCGAAACTCTTAGAATAGTAAAAGTATATAAACAAAGCAAACTTGTCCCCAAGCAAAAAAATGACAGAGAAAAATTGATGTAATGATGTTGCAATTACTTTATGCAATTAAGTTAACATTAGCATATAATGTTTAATGTTCTCTAAAAATCACATTTAATAAAAAACAGGTCTGAATTCTATTAGTTTTTGAAAATAAATATATTCTGCATATCAATAACACCTGTTTAAACCAAAGGTGCATCGTTTTAAGAAAACATCAGAGAACAACTGTTGGCTAAACTATTACTTGGTGATAGAGCACAATGTAGGTGAAATTGAAATGTCTGTGGTAGTGTGTAGGTATTTAAGAGCCCTGTCATTCTGGCAAAGTATAAAATGATTCCATAGCTCTCAGACAGCAGCAGGACTCAAAATATATTTCCTCTTTTTCTTTCAGCAGAAAGAGAGTTAATTTGATCTCTATGCTGTGATCTCAACAGCGGTAATTGCCAATATCACTCTTAATACCAATATTTGGAAAGGTCCCTCCATGGCTGACGAAAAACTTCTACCATTAAGAATCAGTACTTAAGAGACAGACTGACTCTTAAGAGCAACGAGAATTATGCTATCCTTCTAAATATTCATTTTCTTCTGTATAAAAATTTACATAGCAATAATATAGTATCAAATTATGAGAGTAATTTGGGCTAATTTATAGAAACGTATTGAATTAGCTGGAAGGAATGGGTTTGTATGAATTTTTGTAATAAAATGTATGTATGTTATGCAGAATATCAGGTCCTTGGATATTGCTGGATATTCATTTATTTTACTTTATCTTTGTTTGAACTAATACTGTTAGTTCCAGGATAAAAAATTGGCATAAAGATTGTCACAGGGTGCTGCTGGATAGCATGGTGGAGAGCATTGTTAGTTGTACTAGGGCTCTTTTAAATTTCTAACAGCTTAGATAAACGTGATTACTCTCAAATCATATACAAGGAAGAATTGAAAGGGCAATTCTGCAATCTCCAGGGCCTTTTAACATGGAAGTAGCCTGCCAAACACAAGTAGAAAAGACACAGTGGTCTATATCACTATATTCTAAGAATTTCAGAATAACAGAATAACAGAAGAGACCTTGGAGGTCTTCTAATCCAACCCTTTGCTCAAGTTAGAGACTCTACAGCATTCTAGACAAATGGCTGTCCAATCTCGTCTTAAAAACCTCCAGTGATGGAGCACCCACAACTTCTGGAGGCAAGCTGTTTTACAGACCTATTGTTCTCACTGACAGGAAATTTCCCCTTAGTTCTAGGTTGGTTCTCTCCTTGATTAATTTCCATCCATTGCTTCTTGTCCTGCTTTCAGATGTCTTGAAGAATAGGTTGACCCCCTCTTCTCTGTGACAGCCCTTTAAATATTGGTACACTGCTATCATGTCACCCCTAGTCTTTCTCTTTGTTATATTAGACATACCCAGTTCCCACATCTGTTCATTGTATGTTTTAGCCTCCAGTCCCCTAATCATCTTTGTTGCTCTTCTCTGGCATTCTTTCTAGGGTCTCAACATCTTTTTTGTATCGTCATGACTGGAATTGGATGCAATGAGGTATTACCAAATCAGTATAAAGTGTTGCTAAAACTTCACATGATCTTGATACTATTCCTCTGTTGATGCAGCCTAGGACTACTTTGGTGTTTTTGGCAGCACATGGCTGGCTCATATTTAAGTAGTTGTCCACTAGGATTCCTAGATCAGAGTCACAGTTACTGCTGTTGAGCCAGGTACCACTGCATTTGGTTTTTGTTGCCTAAGTGTAAAACTTTCCTTTTCTTACCACTGAATTGCATTTTGTTGGATAGGGCCCAGTGTTCAAACCTGTCAAGATACTTCTGGATCTTGAGCCTATCTTCTAAAGTGTTGTCATCTGCAAATTTGATGAGTTTCCCTTCTATCTACTAATCTAAATTGTTTATGAAGATATTAGATATTAAAGAATACTGGCCAAAGATAGAATCTTGGGGTACCTCTCTGTATGTTTCCCTCCATGTAGATATAGTTCCACTGAGGACTACACATTGAGTATGGTTGGTCAGCTGGTTATGAATCCATCTGATGGTGATGCTGTCTATCCTACATTTGTCTTACCAAGAAGTAGGTTGTGGACTACTTTGTCAAATTCCTTACTAAAGTCCAAGTATGCTATATCCACAGCATTTTGCTTGTTACTAATTTAGTCATTTTGTCAAGCAATGCAATAAGGTTTGTCTGGCATGATTTTGCTCTTAATAATATCTTTGCTTCTTTTTAGGTGTTTGCAGATCCATTGCTTGATTAACTTTTCCAGGATCTTTCCAGGTATTGATATCAGGCTGATTGGTCTGTAGTTTCTTGGAACCATTTCCCCCCCCCCTTTTAAGGATGGGAACCACCCCAGCTCTTTTTCAGTCCCATGGTAGTTCCCCAGTGCTTAAGAATCTTTGAAAAATATGGTTCAGTAAGTTCTGAGATCAAATCTGCCAGCTCCTTCAGAACATGGGAATGTAATCCATATAGTCCTGGTGATTTCTACTCATGTAGAGTGGATAACAGTTGTGTTTCTACTTTTTTGTTGTTGTTGTTGCCTATTTTGACTTCCTAATTCCTATTCCTAATCTGTTTTTATGGTACTGCTTTTCATAGATTGGACTGTTTTTTTCTCTTTTCTGTAAAGATAAATGTAAAGAATGACCTAACTGTGTCCAACATCTCTTGCCATCTTCTCCCATTAATGACTGATAGTGTCCTTGGCTTTTTTTTACATATAAAATCCTATTTGAGTTTATTAAAGCTGATACAGTAACACATAAAGTTCTGTCCCATAGAGGGACAGAAAAGAGAAGTCCTGTGTTTTTATTGCAATGGAAGCTAATATACAAGATGATCTTATCCAGAGCTGAGAATATGGACAATGCAACTGAGTACCCTTGTGTAGACGAATATAGTAGGTTTACAAGTTCAAACAACCGTTAGAACACATACTGATTTCATTGTATACATCTTCTCCCTTTTTATCAGCATTTTCCATGATTTTATTTTGCTAATATGAAAATCTATTTCCACTAATTCATACTATTGAACATACATATCAATTGCTTTCATAATCAGCTTTAAGGGGGAAGTTATAGACTGCAGACAAAAAGCAGTCAGCGAAATTCATGTCTTCCTCTTAGGTCTGTTTGGAAAATTTGAAAAATATGGGAGTTGGAGGAAGATTAAGGGAAGATTAGAAAAACTAAAGTAAATATCTAAACTAAATAGCTGCATCAATATGTCAAGCTTGTTAACACATTTCTACGAGTGTCACATTGTCAAGGGAATGGTTTTCAATTATTTTAAAATGTTAGGAGAAATTACACAAAATCATTTTTCAATTAATTTACTGAATTTATTTTTAATTCCATTCTATGTTTTTCATTTGTTTCTTTGAGTTAGCAGTAATGTAATTCTACTATTGGTGTTTTCAGAACTAACAACCACCATTGACAGCAGGAATCTATATCCTTTAAAAATAGAAAAACAGATTCTACATCTATCTCTTCAACTCCCAGGATCTCTCACTCCCTTGAAAATGCTCATCTGAACAAATAAATTCTTGAAAGTTCTCTGTTTACACCAAATACAGTGTGCAAACCTTCAAATCCTGCTTCTTCTTTTCATAATCCTGGTTTCTCTTAGTAAATCCACTCTGCTACATATGTACTCAAATAAATCCATGTTGTTATGGAACCAACATCTGTTGTTCTGGACACAATCCAGAAAATAGTCGTCTTCCATGGAACTTATAATTCATAAAACAACTGGAGCATTGATTGAACACCATCAGCATTGACAAAATCACCACCTGACAATTACAAAAGACAGCTTTACTTGGAACAGTGTACATGTTGCAACAGTATCTTTAACACCATCAAACATCAGTATCTGCCTATCCCAGGTCCTTGGGAAGGATTTAATTGTCAAGCTTGAAGCTCGCTTTGCTGGTGTAACAATTATTGCTTCTTAGCTTGCCAATGAACTTGGGGGGAGGATGGGGAAATGGAATGCCAACTACAAAATAAAGAATGCAGACTGTGAGAATCAAGGATGATTCACTAGATGTCTGACCTGACACAGAGACATTTTCTTAAAGTAGTATATTTTCACCTAATTGGGCAATGTGACTTGTTCATGAATGGGAGGGAGAATTCTATACTTTTATTATAGGGATTTGGGCTGGAGTTTGCCAGAGCTGGTTTTGCTTTCATATGTGCCGAAATGATGTACTCAGTAAAGTTTTACATTAAGAGATCGGAATATTTGGAAGGTGTTTGCTTGGCTGAGTTTGTCAGTCGGAACCTTGACATTAATAGGTGAATAAAAATGCCAAATCCAGTATAAATATCTATCTGACTGTGTGATGAACAACAATAACAACAACAACAATAACAATAATGAATTTATTAAACTTGTATGTTGCCAAACACTTAATGACTCTGAAAGTCTCTCAATCAAATAAATTACAATAAAATTAGTTTAAAAGATAAAGATCAAAGATGGCAAGTATGATGAAGTGAGGGAGTCTCATTCTCTCTTATCAAGATCTTGATGAAGAGCTAAGTCTTCATGGCTCTTCTAAACAATAGCAGAAGGGAATCATCCAGATATCTGGGGAAACATCATTGTAGAAGGCAGTGGTGCTACATAGCAGGCATGCTTCTGAGATCCTAAATAATGATATTGATGAATATAGAGTCTGCTATTCTCCAGCAAAGAAAAGAATGGAGAATCCACGAATGGGTTAAAGAAGTCCTCTAGCCCAATCAGACCAAATCAATCAAGTTGCCACGCCCCTGCTGGACTGGACCTTGCCCCAGTTTCGATTTGGTCTCACCCCAGGATAGACATGGAAACTTGGCTCCCAAAGCGAAAATATTAGGAGGACAGGTCATATTTCTTTTTGTTTGCTTACCATTCGTGGATTTTTCATTCTCTTGCCATCTGGTCAGCGCTGGGATCACACCCAAAAGTGTGCAGCAGAGGACCCAGTTCATTTGACTCCTCCCCCTATTGCATCGACAGCGGGGGGCTCCTGCCCTTTGTGTGGGCTTGGTCTCCAGAACAGGATATAGATCAGGATCTTTCACTTGGGTTCAGCCAGGATCACTTTTCTCTTTTTGAGCAGGATCTAAGAGTATGGAAACAGGATCCGGCACCAAGGGCCGAGCTCACCCCTCTCACAGTGGTGGGTGGAGTCTCAGAGAGTTTCCCCCTTGCGGGTCCATCTCAGGCTCCATCAGCTTCATTCACTCCTATGGCGGCGGGACTCTGCCCCCTGGAGCAACCATCATTTATGGACCAACTCGAGGCCATGATTTTTCAGGCTATTGCTCAAGCTATGGCTTCTTCAGTGCGTTCCCCAGTGACGTTACACCCTCCTCATTATGTGGGGACTTCATGGTCCAGGGATTTTCAGTATCCGGATCCGGCTTCTCCACCACATTCCTGTGGGAGCAAGGTATCCAAGTATTTGGATCAGGTCCTCGAAGAGGGTCAGTGGTCAGATGATGAGGAGGCGCATACAGAGGCCCGTCTCTTGGTAGGTTTGTTCAACCCTTCTTCTTTCTTACAGAGACAGACCCAGACAGCAGGTTCCAAACAAATGGCCTTTTTGAGGCAGAGGAGGTCGCCCCTTCCATAGGTCGAGGTGACTTGGGGTGGTCTCCTCCCATAGGTGGCAGATTGACTTATTACATTCACAAATGGGAGGACACCACCACAGACGCTTGGGTGCTCACCACCATCAGGTGACAACCCCCCTCGACATTACATCACCTGTCCCCTGTTGCGGAATCCCGTAAAAAAGGGCCTCATGCAGGAAGTCATTCAACATCTCTTAAGCATAAAGGCCATAGAGCGGGTACCATCGGAGCAACTGGGACAGGGGTTTTATTCCATTATATTTGTAGTACCGAAATCTTCAGGGGGATGGAGGGCGATACTGGACCTCAAGGTTCTCAACTCACATCTGTCGTATCGCAGGTTCAAGATGCAGACACTTCAATCCATCTTAGCCAGTGTGCAGCAGGGAGACTTCCTGACATCAGTAGACCTTACAGAGGCATACCTTCGCATCCCTATTCAACCGAATCACAGACAATTCCTCAGGTTCAGTTACTCCAACCATCACTTCCAATACAAGGCTCTCCCATTTGGCCTGTCATTGGCCCCCAGGGTTTTCACCAAGGTCCCGGCAGTACTTGCCACACATCTCAGGTCGGTACCAATTCACGTTCAGTGCTACTTGGACAACATCCTAATCCAGTCGTCCTCTGCACCGAACGTGCTGACGGATCTGGAGCTAACCATAGGGACACTTCAAGGTCATGGGTTCTTAATCGATTTTCAAAAGAGCCACTTGATTCCAGTCACTCACCTATTACATTTAGGCCCTATAATAGACACAACCCTTTGTCAAGTATTCCTATCGCAGGAACATCTGTACTCTGTTTCTCAAGGTCTGCAGGGTACAAAGGGTGACCCTAGCCGTGCTCTCCCAACTGTTGGGGAAACTAATTTCTTGCATTGCCATAGTTCCTTGGGCCAGGCTTCACACAAGACAGCTCCAGTGGTTCTTACTTCCCTACCAAAGGTGGGGCATAAGTTCTTTTCCCTAGAGGATACGAGTCCCAACACAGATGCTTGGATCCCTTTTCTGGTGGCTCTCACCAGCCTTATCCAGGGGGTCCCTCTTCAGAGAGCCTGCTCGTATAACCTTGACCATGGATGCCAGTCTATTCGGCTGGGGGGCACATGTCCAACTTCAGTTCGCCCAGGGCCGGTGGTCCCAATGGGACCTCAAACAAAACATCAACTTGCTGGAACTCAGGGCTATATGCCTAGCACTTTACCACTTCCGCAGAATGATTGCGGGGTGCCACATGTTGGTCCTGACAGACAATGTGGCGGCAAAGGCCCATGTCAACCGGCAGGGTGGCACTTGATCGTGGGCCCTGATGTCCGAGGCCTGGCTACTGGGATTGTGGGTGGAATGGAATCTCCTTTCCCTGAAGGCGGAGCACATTTCAGGGGAGGCAAACCGGCAGGCGGATTATCTGAGTTGCTCTACGATAGACCATTCAGAATGGAGTCTGCATCCACGTCTCTTCAGAGAGATCACGCAGCAGTTTGGCCAACTGAGTGTCGACCCATTTGCCTTCCTGGTGAATGCTCAGATCCCACGTTTTTTCTCCCGTTTCCCCTCTCAGGGGTCGGAGGGATTAGATGCTCTCCGCAGCCCTTGGCCCGTGGGACTACTATACGCCTTTCCACCGTTTCCCCTGATTCTGGCGGTCATCCGAAAACTGTTGCAAGAACAAGCGGAGCTGATATTTGTGGCCCCACACTGGCCGAGGCGACCATGATTAGCGGATCTTGTGAGCCTCGCCGTAGCTCCTCCGTGGAGGATTTCTCCAGATCGGATAATCCTGCTGTCAAACGTATCCAAAATCGTCTGTAGCACGAAGCAAAGAAGACCGGCACACGCTGACACCCAACAAGCTCTTTATTGTGCAAGTGAGACAAAGTCAGCACTGGGAATAATTTCCTTCCACTGCAATATATCGGTGTGCTCCACCCTGCAGCCCCGCCCCCCATCCCAAACCAACATCCGTTTGAGATGGATAAATGCTACGCCCCTTCCCTGTGCTTTCCCTTTCCCCGATGAAGCTCCGCCCCCACGCCCCGCTGTCCGTGCGTCCGATCCGCGCGCCTGTTGCCCGCCGCTAATCTCGCCCTGCTGAACTTCCTGGTGGCTAGGAGACAACCCCCTGCTCTCCCGCCGAAGTGCATTCCCCTTAGCCCGAGGCGGCTCGCCCGTCGTCCGTTCTGCAGGCCGTAGGTGACCCTCGGGAACTCCCACTAATATCTCAGGTTTCGTTGGCGTCTGTCGTGCATCTCGTGGAGACGTCCGCCCAGAGGAAGTTCGCCCGGTGCGGCTGTGGGGTGTGGCGGTGCACTGCTCAGCTGCTTCTCGGCCCGGTGGGTTGTTGTTCGTGCTCCCCCTGTCCCCGTTCGTATGGCAAGCCTTTGGGGCTTGACACCTGCTACAATCCCAGACCCACAGTGGCTTCAGTTAACTGCCTGGCATCTGAATGCCAGTTCCTGACGCGGAGTTCATACTCCTCAGGGGTGATCTCAATGATTCAGGCCTCTCGCCGGCCGGCGACAAATTGGATTTACAATGCCACTTGGAGAAACTTCTGTCACTGGTGTGATCAAATAGTTTGTCCATTTCCTCTGTTAACTATTCCAAGGATACTCAATTATCTGTTGGAGGGCGTGGATAAGGGCCTAGCACCCAACACTATCCGTAGGCAGATGGCAGCTCTCTCCACGGTTTTCACCTGTGCCAATTCCGCGCCATTGTCCCAACATCCGAGGGTTCATTCCTTTATCAAGGGGTTACAAAGAGCAAGCCTCCTGTAGTCCATCGTTATTCCACTTGGGAATTGCCTCGGGTACTGAAGGCTCTTACAGGAACCCCTTTTGAACCCATCAGATCTTGCACTCTGCGCCACTTGTCCCTTAAGGTAGCCTTCTTAATAGCTGTGACATCGGCGAGGCACGTCTCGGAATTGGCAGCTCTTTCCGTAAGGGAAGACCTATGCACCTTTCACCAGGACAGAGTGGTTTTGCCGTTGGACCCGTCATTCATTCCCAAGGTTAACTCCTTATTTCATAGGACACAAGACGTTGTGTTGCCGGACTTTTGTCCTAACCCATCACATGACTTGGAGCGGAAATGGCATGCTCTAGATGTATGCAGGGCCCTCCGATATTACATTAAGTGGATGGCTGCTTTTCGTAGATTGGAGGCACTTTTTGTATCTTTCCATCCAGCTTCTAGGGGGTCAGAAGGTCTCTTCCTCTACTATTGCCAGGTGGATCAAGGCCTGCATTTCAGAGTCATACCGGGTATGTTCCCTGCCTGTTCCAAGCCATTTGATGATGCATTCCACATGCAGTGCCTCTACATCAGCTGCATGGCACACTCAAGCTTCTATCGTGGACATTTGTAGGGTGGCGATGTGGTCTTCCCCTTCCCCCTTCATTCGTCATTACAAGCTTGATAAATTTGCCTCTGCAGAGGCTTCCTTTGGCTGCCGTGTTTTGCAATAGGTGGTTCAGATAGCGTCAACACCTGACCAGCCTGTTTCCCACCTGTAGGGTCACATGGGCTTTGGTATGTCCCATTCATGGATTCTCCATTCTTTTCCATGCTGGAGAAGGGGCGTTGTCTTACCTGAACGCCTTTTCTCAGCATGAAGAATGGAGAATCCACCCCTCCCTTTTTCTTTGGAATTCACAGTCAGGTCAGTGTCAGTAGACTGGGAGCCAACACGTCATTTGCTTCGCCCTTTTTGAAAGTCCAGCAGGGGCGTGGCAACTTGATTGATTTGGTCTGATTGGGCTAGAGGACTTCCATTCATGGATTCTCCATTCTTCATGCTGAGAAAAGGCATTCAGGTAAGACAATGCCCCATCTCACAGAACTGAATTGACTGGTTAGATATGGGAGTTATGTGGTCTTTCAAGTAACAAGGTACTATGTTATTTAAGATTCTATAGGTAATAAATAACACTTAAAATAATACTTTGAAATTAACTGAAAACTGGTGTAGCTTGTGAAACAGAGGTGTTACATGGGCATACTGAGGCAAGTCTATTATTGCTCATGCCAATACATTTTAAATCAGTCAAAGTTTGCAGATGGTCTTCAAAGGCAGTCCCATGTAGACTGAATTGTAGTAGTCAGATTTTGAGGTGACTGACTGAAGGACCTCCGATCTAGGAAAGGGCACAAGTGGCACACTAGATCAGTGTTTCCCAAACTTGACAATTTTAAGGCATGTGGACTTCAACTCCCAGAATTCCACAGCCAGCGTTGCTGGCTGTGGAATTCTGGGAGTTGAAGTCCTCATGCCTTAAAATTGTCAAGTTTGGGAAACACTGCACTAGATGTATGCAAAGCTGACACCTCATCAATTAGGTGCTGCACCTCCAGGAAGACTCCAGATTGCATACCAGCAGGAAGTATTAACCCATCCAAAAACTCAATGCTAAATATCATTTTCTTTAAAATATAATATTCATTGCATAGGCGATATCTTTAGGTATGCTAGTCATTGCTGCAATAGACATGTTTCTTCTGCATTCTTAATCCAATGTCAAATCTTCCTATTGTGAGTATTTATCGCACAATATTGTATTAATGCATGCTCCCACCATTTGATCTCAAATAATTTCTGCTTCTAAGTTCTATATTCAACGTGATATAGCTGGTTCCATAAATGCAATAATATATGCATATATAGATTAATGTAGTGCTTGTGGTCTATATCCAAATTTAAAACATTTAAATTTAAACTATTCCATCACAACATTTCTATATGGATGAAATAATTATTCAAAGCAGTTTTAGATTGTGAAAAGGTACTCTTTTTCTCTTGATAAGCTTGTAAAATTAAATGGCATATTCTTGGCTTAAAGACAGTAAAATGTAAATATGCATTAATATACTTCAAACACATTCACAACCAATGTGAAAGACTTTTTTTCCTTGCTAATGTGTGTATTTTGAACTTGTTAATATGATTGTCACAGTATGTAATGTGGAAAATAAAAGCCTCTATTTGACTGATTAATCTGAATGATCTAACAAATAAATAATTCATATTGTCCTAATGGTTAAGCAAGAACACCAATGATTTTCCTTATCAGTTGACCTGTGATAATTGGAGGGATGGAGGAAGAGATCTTAATTTTGATCAGGGTGACTCCTTTCAAGAGACCCACATTACAAAAGGCAAGATCCTCCAGTTGGCCACCTGATTGACCTTCTCTTTCCTTCTCATAGTGGGGACTAACAAAATACTCAGCAATGATTTTTTTTCTGGCAAGTCCAAATAAAACTTTATCTCAAGTGCAATAAATTGTAGCATTCTTGTTTGTATAAGAGTCCCATCCAGGAAGTTTAAAAGAATATAACTACTAAGGATATGTTCAGTAGTAAGTAGATCCTCACAGAAAGACACTAAGGAGCAGAAGTTTTCCATACCCTCCTCATGTAAATAGAATTTCCATAGGTGACAACATTGAGCAAAGAAGAAATTTGCAAAATAGAATAGATTGTATCAATGTCTATTAACAAATAAATATTTTGCCCTGTATTTGAATATGAGCATCCACTAAAATAACTAGGTCATCTTCTCTAATCTAAGATTGCACTGATAAGCCTTTTGCTGATTTCAGGTGGAAGTCCCCTAAAAATAATCCCAGCAGCTAATGAGCAATCGGCAAAGGCATTCAGATTCACTCCAGAATAGGGATAAAATGCAGTACAAAAGCAAGCAAACCAATCTTCAGGATGGTCTCTGATGTGTTCTACTGTATGTTTTTAATCTACCTCAATCATTTTGGGCAGGAACTGTGGCAGTATTAGATTCTAAGAGGTGGTTCTGATATTCTCTAAGACAGAGCCTATTTTTGCCTAGGGTGTGATCAGAAAGTAGCATTTTAATGTCACCCAGTTAATTGTGAATGGCAACTGACTGAACTAATTTCTGATAAAACTCACCAGGCTTTCTCTTAATTTAGGAAAAAGTGTGCTCCAATTTATTATATTCTCTTGAATCCAGGAAACAGGAACTGCAGTAGAAAATCCTTCTTGAATATTTGGATATTCAAGGGGACAACAGTAATGAAAGCATACAGTCCTGGAAAGTTTTGTGGAATGAAAAGAAATTGAGCCATTTTGGATCTGGACTGTAGTGCACTTAATAGTCTTGTCTAGGTGGCTTATTCCCAGTAAGTTCCCTGGAGAAGGAAGTAGGGTCCATTTTTAATCCAAAACAACTACTCTGAAAGTTGTCCAAGAAGACTGGCAGGAATATTAAGTATGGTTATCTGCTGGAGATATGTTGGCCTGCAGGAGGAGTTGCAGGAGCTGTCCTGCATCAGGAATAATGAGGCACACTGGTACAGGAAGAGACTGATGTTGCTGAACCTGTCACTAGGGGGATTGCATTATGATGTCTAGGCAAGAATGGCTAGATACCCAAACCTCTAAAGAACCTTTAATTCACTGGATCAAATTTTTGGAAATGTTGTGCCTATTTGTTGTTGGAAATGTGTCCAAAAAATCAGTTGGAAATACAGAGGCTCATTCAACTATGGAGCAAGCACTCCCTGACTCAAAAGAACCCTGGCCATGGCCAGTCCTCAAAGAAAAACTTGGGATGGAACTCGTGGGCCCACAAGCTATTGGGGTTTCCCCCATTGCATATCTAGACGCAACACTTCCCATGAGCAAGATAGAAAGAAAAGTACAGAATGGAATAAATTACAGGTTGCTAGTGGTTGCCAGTTGACACAAAAGAAAATGATAATGGTTCAACAGATAATGGCTGATTCTTGCTACAAAAGAGCTACCATGAGGAGCTGTGAAGGCGCAGTGGCTAGAATGCAGTATTGCAGGCTAACTCTGCTCAGAGCTAGGGGTTCGATCCTGACCGACTGAAGTTGCCTCAATCTTCCATTCCGAGATTGGTAAAATGAGGACCCACATTGTTGGGGATAATAAGGTGACATTGTAAATTACTCAGAGAGTGCTATAAGGCACTGTGGAGAGGTATATAAGTCTAAGTGCTATTGCTTTTACTTCAGTGTTTCCTTCTATCCTACTGCTAATACTAAATTGTGGCATAAGTTTCCTTTTAGAATTTGTTTCAGAAAACAGTCATCACTTGTAGTAGGCATCTTATTTACTTACAATACCAGAATTAGCAGAAGCAAACCTACAAAGGGCAGAAATGTAACCCTGTAGGTAGACTTAGGCAAATTTCAATAATCATATGATTATTGCAGCAGAACTATTGATTGAATTGAGCATCATAATTTGACTGCACAAAGGCTGTGTTCTCTGAATAAAATTACCATTAATGTACTGTATTACTGTCTTCTCCCGTATTACCTCTCAGCCACTTTGTTTTTTAGTGTTGGTTCCATCTCTTCGTGCCATAATCAATATTTTTGGGAATAAATATTTAATGACTAACCGTTTATTTCCTCTGGGAAAGTGGATCTGAGGAGTGGGTAATTTATTTGCCTTACCTAATATCACTTTCTTTCTACTTCATGGTTTTCAATAAATGCCCTTGGAATCCTTATGTTTGTATAGAAAAATCTCTATTTTTTGTAAATTCCACTGTAGAAAAGGCACATTTCAGATTGTATATATAGATTATATATATAACTTATTTGAAACCAATATTTGTTACAAGGAACAGTTAAATAGATTATTTTCAGGAAACATGGGCATTTTAACATAGGGATACTTTAAAATACAGTAGCTGGTAATGCAAGTTAATAGCAGTTAACAAGGGAAAGGTAAACTGGGGGTATCCAGTTAGTGAAGAGTATATCTAATATGTTTCTGAAAAATCAGTTTCAGCTAGTCTCTGACTTAACTCCAGCAATGTGTAGGCTCTGAGCAGGAAGGAGTTTGTTTAGCTTCAGTACACAACCATCAACAGTTAATGTTCCAGCCTTTAAACTTTTTCAGTTGCAACTATGCTGCCACTTTGTGGTTGCTAAGAATCTACTTCAATGGGTCAGTTTCTTCTCCACTGCCTGCTGGTTAACTGTAGAGTGGAAAAATCAATATCCCACACCCGTTTTGTGAGGAGAAAAAAATGACCCAAATGGCCATTAAAAAGTGGGAGACTGACACATCAGAAGTTCCCACCAATGGGTAGCTTCCCATTATTAGCTTCAAATAAGGAACATATTTTCTTTTCTTATTATGTATTTATTTAACTTATTTATTATTTTCATATCTTCTGCTAAAATACTAGCTGAGTTGGTTGGCTTGGCTTGTAAAAGAAGCCTCTTTGCACTGCAGGGATGAAGCACCACTTCTGCATGTAAAGCAGTCACTAGGAATTTGGGTTTGAATTGTGTCTGTTGTTGGTTTTCACTACAGCTCCTTCTAAGCATAGTTTGTTAACAGAACCTCTCTATGTGACTGTTTCGGGTTTCTTGGACCAATTCAGATATTAGTTAGTGTGAATGAAGTTTGGGGCATGCTAAATGAGAGACTGTCTACTCCTTCATAGTTTTTCTGCCAATTCAGAAACTTCTGTCATGTGTCCTATCACTGTGAAAGGTGAAATTGTTGAATATATGGGACAGTGATAACCCCTAAGCATTAGAAAAGGATCTTTCATTATCTTTTCCCTTGTCTTAAACCTAGTCTTCAGAAAGATTTAAAATTATTTCTTTATATACATGATGTTGCTTTGCTTATGATCGGTGTTGTTTCTTTTAATGTAGGTGTTTCATTGCTGCTTTATTATCTTTACTGAATATTTTGGGGGAGTGGAGTTAAATGAGAAGTTGAAGAACAATATATAAATACTTATATACGTATCTAAATAGTGATACAACAATAGATCTGTTGCAGAAATAGAATGTAAGGAATATTGTTATGAAATAGCAATAATAAGTAGTTTGGCTAAAGTGCAAGTTACATTTTAAAATAGAACACAGATTTTGATAGACATTTTCTTTACATATCATGCTATATATGATGTAAAGAATTTTTTTTGTTAAAGCATAGAAGAGCAGGCTGTTGCCATTTAGTATAATCAAAAAATAACTAGCTAGTATAATAGTCACTGCTTGCTGACCACTTTCCCTCAATTATGGTATTATGGGAATCCTTAAATATCAAAGAGAAAAATTATTATTAAATTACATATGATTTTGTTTGTTTGTTTTCCCTAGTGTGACAATGCAAAGGGTCTTAAAGCCTTCTATGATGCAATAAAATATGGACCTACACATCTAATGGTTTTTGGTGGTGTATGTACAACTGTAACATCCATCATTGCTGAATCTTTAATAGGATGGAATTTGATCCAGGTAAGTAACTCTCAATTATATAAATATCTCCCATGCTTTAAAGTATTTAGAACATCAGATATATAATTCTAAAGAGGGTTCCTGGCTTCTATGATCTACTTCAAAATCCACAAAAAAGGTGGATAGAGTCCAATGATATATTTTTGCTGATATGACAAGAGAGGAAATTATTTTTTTCTCCATATTTCCAATAAACTGTCATCCACTAAGAGTGGTATGGAGGGTTTAGAGAATTTCAATCACAGGCTTTGTGTTGATATGAAATGCTGAAAGATGTAAAGATGCATTGTACAGTTGTTTCTGTTTAGATTAACTGGTTTCAAAGTCAGATTCAAAATGGGATTTTGAGGTACAATTAATTAGTTACAGCAATTTATGAACCACATTCTGAAACAATCCACATACACAAGGAAAAAATATTTCTGAATTATTAATTTGACATTAGTATAAAGATGGTTTGGCAGGATTGCTATGGGCATGATCAAAGGTACTATTAATTAACTGCTTAATTAAAAGTTGAGAGTTCCTGAAGCTGAAAGATAACTGCAGTCTGCCATTGAATACATTGCAAGGAATGTTGTTTCGTATTTGCAACAAATAAAGTGCGGCTAGTTGTATTATAATTCTGAAGAATAAAATCTGATTTTAGAATAAAAAGGGCCTAGTTTGATAGCTATTCTTTGGACAAGTCAATGTACAAAGAGACTACTTGTCTCCTTTTGAGCTCTGATTTCAGGAACAGCCAGCTTTATGAACCAAATACCATGGTATTTAACAGATATTGATTTTATTCAGTTTGGATTTTGTGGTAAATGGGGATAAGTTGGAAACTTCTGTATTTGGACTATTTTCAGGTAGAACACAGGGTATCTTTATGAAATTCATTACAAATCAACAGATAATAGCAAAATTTCATTCGGCAATTGTATCCTTTTTGCTATGTGTAAACTTTATATAATTACCTTGTAATCAGCTTTAATATATTACTGTATGCTTTTAACACACAATCTTATCTACAACTGAGCTCTGAATAATCATTTCATTATACCAGTTGAAAACAACTTGATGGCATATAATCAGAAATCAATCAAAAAACTTAAGTAGGTAAATATTACCAAAATAGGATTAGAAAGAGTTTCTAGGCTGGTAGTCATAGCATCTGACAGAACTACTGGCTATGACTTTTACCTGACATTTCATATTTTGTGTACTTTTATTGGCAAGCTCCTACACGAACCAGTAATGAGGTGCAGTAAGTCTCATTCCCAGGACTTCGTTCATTTTAGAAATTGAATCTGAAAATATTTATTCACAGATAAAACATATACTTTCACTACTAGTGAAAATAGTGTATATGAAAGATGGCCACCTTAAATGCTATTTTGTAAGAACACTTTCATAGTAGATCTCTGTTCTAAGTTAGGGTTGATACTGTCAAATAATAGTATACAAACTACTAAAAAATATTTTGTTTGAACAGATTGTATCGGGTTCAAAATGGGTTCACCAGAAGCATTCTAATGCTGTTCTAAGCTTGAAACAAGAGAATCCTGTGTTCTAGAGCAGGGATCCCCAACCTCTGGTCGGTAGACCAGTACCGGTCTGGCATGCCAGCATCCAGTCTGCACAAACAAGCAAAGCGCCATCCGCGGGATGCAGATAGCACACAAAGCCATGCCCACTCCGGTCCATGGAAAAATCTCTCTCCATGGAACTGGTCCCTGGTGCCCAAAAGGTTGGGGATCTCTGTTCTAGAGAGGCAGATATAATCTATTTGAAATTCAAAATAGATATTTTGAACTTAAAATGTGCATCAGAATCATGACTTGCTCAACTCTTGATGTTTAGGAGCTGGCTATCAGAGAGGTGGCTTTTCAAGTATTAAGTTATATAGGGGGAGAGTCCTCTTGAAGATGATCCTGATTGTATAGCCATTTCTCTTACATGTAGGAAGTGGGCTTTTTCCTACCTGCCTTTCAGTGGAATACATTCCAGACTTTGTGTCTGTCCCCACTTTCTCCACTGTCTTTTCAGCCAAATTTTCTGAATTGTTTTATAATAGTTTATATTAATTTTTTAAAATGTTTTTCTTTTGTTTTTGAAAATTTTGACATTTTAAAATATTATTAAATATTAGGATGGAAAGATGAAATGTAAATAAATGTGAGTGATGGCACCCCAGTGAATATGAATAAATGTGTTAGATATAACACATGCAGGCAATATTCTATTCAACTGTTTTCAGGAAATGTATTTATTTTTGACTTCAAACCAGTAGAGTAATAGATAACTTGTTGGGTTTTTAGAAATCATTTTAAACTTAGCTCTTAATCCTTTTAAAATCATTTAATGTTAAATAAGTTCAGTTACATAATTTGCATGCTTTTGTATTGGATGATATGCTGCATAAAATGTAGTAGTATGAATGGGCACAAATCTAATTAATTAATGTTGGTGTAAGGTACAAAGAATTACAACACAATCTTACTAAACATCCCTGCAAAACCTCATTCAGTAAGATGAGAAAATAAATACAGGCAGTAGTGGTCTCTAAAACATTGCTCAACAGGAAGGAAGGAAGGAAGGAAGGAAGGAAGGAAGGAAGGAAGGAAGGAAGGAAGGAAGGATAGTTCTATTTGTGCAGCTTGATCTCTGGCTATGGGTCTTTGAGAAATGAAAGCTTCTGAGTTGCTTTGGCAGGGATTTTGACACTGTTAAATAGGTTGCCTTATGGCTATGTAGTATTGTAACTGCATTGTAATCCCAGTGGGAATTTCCCCCTGCCCTGAGCTGGAATAGTTTCTGATATGATTGATGTACAAATATATGGAAGACAGCTGGGAAGATTTTACAAAGATTTTACAAAGTGCATGCATTCTGTCTCATTGTGACCTGGACTATAAATGAAGATGCTACAAAATGTGGTTGAAGTTTGACAAGGTAATAACACTATTTCTTTGCCATCCTGTTTTAAAACTTAAAGATATAGGACCGCTGCTATCTGTTAAAACAGCTGCTACTTAATGCCAAAATGTGTCTGCTTCCTATACTCTAGTAATTCATTAAATACTGGAAATAGCATTGACATATGGTAATATGTGTCATAAGGGATAAATTATTCTGTTAAAAATAAATGTCTGTATCACTCCTGATCAATCATAGCTTGAGCCAATAATTATTTTGCTGAACTATTTAAAAAGATGATACACTTTTCCAGCTGTTTACCTAGGAAGTACAAAAGATTGTTTTTTAAAAAAATGTATTTGCTAATCTTTAAAGCAAGGATGCAATTACCACTTGCAATTATGTAGATGAAGGTAACGGTTCTAATTGGAACATTTCTCAGTATTGTGAGGATAAATATTCACCACTAAATAAATGCTTCAGGTGTTTATGGCAGGCATATTTAATTTAGTACTGAGAAGCATGAGGTAACAATGAAATAATTGTTTAATTTGTTATGTATTTGTATATGCTAAATGTACTTTTTGATATATTTGGTCCAATAGATGGTATTGGCTGACTCCTTCCCCTTTCCATGGGTTCTCTGGTTGCAAGAATCTAGACATTCATGTAGTGCAGATAGATAAATGTGAATAAAATGGCAGAAGGAATTGATTGCGGTCACATAGTACCATTTATGACTGTCTTATTTTTGTTAAACAGCTAACATGACTTATCCCTCCAGTTACAGAAAATATGTTGTCAGGACCAACATGTATCAAGTTGAAAAGAAGATACGAATAAAAGAGTAATCATAGGTAGTTACTGCAGTCTTGATGGCCAAACCATTGAACAGATCTAATTTAGAATTGAATATAGGAATTGGGCAATATTATAGCATTCTTTTTGTCTTGTTTCTAAGAGGATATAGTGTTATTTCCCTGAATTACTTTTAGTGTCCTCTGATCATGTTATTTCATGTACAATAGGAGTAATTCCATCTAGATACTTAAGGATTAGTACCTAATTGGAATACATAGTAAATGTATTGGAACAAAATGTACTGTTACAGAAAGCTGTTATTAGGCACCTTTGAAATCTTGACTCATGCTTGGTTTTAAGTGAAACAGGGTTTTATTTCCGTCATTTAGGTGGTCAAAATCATTTGATATTGAGTGAAAAATTAATATTTGATCCCTGCTCCCTGGAGGAAGTGACCAATTGGAATAAAACAAATTTTAAAATGGGAGGTAAATATTGTTATTGGAAAACATAGGTGGTAAATAGGATAGTTTCCTTAATTACAGATAATTAATTATACTTTAAAAATTTTTGAAAGACAACAAAAAGAGTATTATTTGCCAAAACAACTGAAAAGTAATACATTCAACATACATTGTGCTGTTTATTTAGATCAAAATCATTGGCTATTTGGAATCTTTTTTTTTTTGAAAAAAATTTTATTTTTCATTTTTCAATACATTTAATACTTTCAATACATTATAAAAATACCTTTGAAATAAATTCATACATGTAACCTTAGGTGTCGCTCATCCATCTCCCCCCCCCGACTGCATCCGCCCTCTCTACCTTCCTTCCTTCCTTCCCTCCTTCCTCTCTCCTCTCTTCACCTCTCTTCCCTCATCCCTTCCTCCCATCCTACTTCCTTCCATCCCTTCCTCCTCCCCTCTCATCCTTCTTCGGATACAGTTTAGGGGAAATACCCGAGCGGCACCTCTCTCTAAATTACTCTACCTATTTTATACATTAATATTTCTGTTTATCTAACCTACTTAATCCCACCCATCCCCCCTACCCCCCCACTTCCCAGAGCAGAATACAGGGTTATTGTAAACAAAACAAACACAATCTATAACTTTTAAAACAAAAAAATTATACAATAAACAAATTCATACTTAACCCTTAACTCCCTCTAAACTTTAACATCATAATAATGTAAACGAATCTATTATAAATCATTTATTATAAAATTCTATAAATAATAATTATTATTTCAAGAAAAAAATTAATCATAAAATAAATGGAACTTTAAAATTCCATATTTATTCTGAATATAATCTATCCATCTTCTCCATACCATAATATATTTTTCTTGTGTATGGTCCTTTAAATAAGCAGAAATCTTTGCCATTTCTGCTAAATTGGAAACGTTAAATATCCATTCTTCTAAAGTAGGCAACGAATTCTTCTTCCAGTATAAACCTACAAGTAACCTTGCTGCGGTTATTAAATTCAACATTAAAATAGTTTCATTAACATCTAAATCCATAAAAATACCCAATAAAAATAATTGAGGAGTAAACTTTATCTTCTTTTTAAAAATCTTTTGAATGTTCCACCAAATCATTATCCAAAAAGCTTTAACATTCTTACAGGTCCACCAAACATGAAAATAAGTTGCATCAGTACTACCACACCTCCAACATTTGGGCTGTAAGTTAGGATACATACAAGACAGTTTTTTAGGATCCAAATGCCACCTATAAAACATTTTGTAAAAATTTTCCCTCAAATTTTGGGCCTGTGTAAATTTAACATTTCTAATCCAAATAGTCTCCCATAAATCCAATAAAATCGGTTCCTGGATATTCTGGGCCCATTTAATCATACAATCTTTTACTAACTCTGTTTCCGAGTCCAGTTTTATTAACTCGTCGTAAATTCTTTTAATATGAGCATGGTTCTGATCTTTAATCTGAATTACCAAATTTTCATCTCCTAATGTTATTCCAACTTTCTTATCTACAGTCCACCTATCCACAATTTGTATATATTGAAACCATGACTGTAAGATATTTTCTTGTCTTAGTACATCTAAAGATTTTAACTGCCAATCAGTACCTGACCAAATTAATAATTCCTTATATGAAATTTTATCAAAATTCATCCCCTTAGAAACTCCCTCAATTACATGTCCAGGAATCCCCCAAATAGGTATTTTATAATTTAACCTATAATAATACTTCTTCCAAACTCGAAAAAAAAATTTCTTAAAATATGTGATTTAAAAGCCCGATCTACTTTCTTATTAAAAATCAAATATGCATGCCAACCATACAATAAATCCCACCCTTCAAGAGAAAGGACATTTTTATTTGTTAAATTAAGTCAATCGCTTATCAGAGTTAAGGTGGCTGCATCATAATATAATTTCAAATTAGGTGCTTTAAGCCCACCTCTTTCTCGGGCAAAATCTTAAACTTTACCCTTGGTTTTTTCCCAGCCCAAATAAATTTATTGATACCCTTTTGCCACTCATCCAGGTTTGCATCTTTTTTTAAAATGGGTAACATTTGAAACAAAAAAAGAAACTTTGGTAGAACATTCATTTTTACCGCTGATATTCTTCCCAACAACGACAATTGCAACTTTTTCCAGTCATTTAAATCCTTTTGTACTTTCGCCCGTAATAATTCATAATTATTCTTATATAATTTTCCATTAGAAGCTCTTATATATACTCCCAAATATTTAACCTTTTTCACCATCTGAAAACCTGTAAGTTTAACTAAAATTTCATTTTCCTTATTAGACATTTTTAGATAGCATTTTAGTTTTATTATTATTTATTTTAAAACCAGAAACTTTCTCATACTGAGATATGAGTTCCAACAAATGACCAGCTACTTGAATCGGTTGTACTAAAGTTAAAACCAAATCATCTGCAAAAGCTCTCAATTTATACTCATTCCTGTTTACTTTTATTCCCTTAATTACCATTGACTCTCGAATCTGAATTAACAAAATCTCCATTGTTAAAACAAATAATAATGGGGATAATGGACATCCTTGTCTTGTTCCCTTTTCAATATTAAAAGTCTCTGTCAATCCCCCATTGATAATAATTTGAGCAGACTGTTGCTGATATATAGCCTTGATAGCATGTAAAAACTTATCTCCAAAATTCATTTTCTCTATCAATGAAAATAAAAATTTCCAATCTAGTTGGTCAAAAGCTTTCTCAGCGTCTAAAAATATAAAGGCCACAGGAATCTGATTATTCTTATCAAAATACTCTATTGAATTAAGAATTTGTCTTACATTATATTTCATATATCTTCCTGTTATAAATCCTGATTGGTCACAATGAATCAAATCCTTCATTACCTGCATTAATCTATTTGCCAAAATTTTTGAAAAAACCTTATAATCTACATTTAAAAGAGATATAGGTCTATAATTCTTAGGCTCAGTAAGATCTTGATCCTCCTTCGGGATCAATGATATAAACGCCCTTCTCCAAGAAGGGGGAATTTGAGCTCCCAACAAAATACTATTAAAAAGCTCCTTTAATGGCTCCATCATCTCCTCACATAAAATTTTATAATACATTGTCGTCAATCCATCTGTTCCTGGAGACTTTCCCACCTTTAACTGCTTGATAGCTAAACTAATTTCCTCTGAGGTAATTGAACAATTCATCACATTTTGTTGTTCATTAGAAAGTTTAGGAAAATGCACTGATTGTAAATACTTTTCTACTTTTGCAACATGTATATTATCACTAGCATATAATTTTGTATAAAAATCTAAAAAACTCTTTTTAATCAAATTATATTGAAAAACTTCAGTGCCTTTATATTTTACTTTCTCTATAATTCTTGCTTTCTGTTTCTTGCGTAATTGATAAGCTAACCACCTCCCAGGCTTATTTGCATTACAAAAAGTATTATGTTTCATATAACGCAAATTTGTCACAACCTGGTCTGCCATCAACATATTAAATTGTGCCCTAAGTATATTTATAGCAGCCTTTAACCTATTATCCATTGGATTCAAAACAAATGCCTCTTCTTTTAATTTAATCTCTTCTTCTAATTCTTTACATTTTTGTATCGATTTACCCCTAAAAGCATTATTCATATGAATCAAAATTCCCCTCATGTAAGCTTTACTGGCATCCCACACCATAGGCATAGAAGTTCCCTTGTTCATATTTAAAACAAAAAGATCCTTCAAATGTTCTTTACATTTTTGTACAAACTCCTCCCGAGTAAACAAATTCTCATTCAGTCTCCAGGATCTTCTATTCCCATCTTCCACAAATAGCTCCAACCACACAGGGCTATGATCCGACAATGTCCTAGGAAAAATCTTGACTTTCTTAACCCTGGAAAAAAGATCATTGGTAATTAAAATAAAGTCAATCCTTGAAAATGATTGATGTCTATCCGAGTAGAAAGTATAATCTCTGTCATTTATATTCCTTTCACACCAAACATCAATGAGTTCCAGCTCATCTTTCATATCAAAAAAAGCTTTAGGTAATTTAGATTGAGTAAAAGTTTTAAAAGTACCCTTTTTGTCCTTTCTTGAGTCCAAACCTCCATTCCAATCTCCCATCATAATTACAGATTTATAATCCAACTGAGTTATTTTTCCATGCAAAAACTTATAAAATTGCTTCTATTGTTGATTAGGGACCTATAGTCCAATGATAAGAAATCTCTTGCCTCGTAATAGTAAATCTATAAAGACATATCTTCCGGCTATTTGGAATCTTGATGCTTTTGAACATATTAGATAAAGTTGGGGTTTTTTAGAGATTAAAGTAACATATCAGTTTTTCAATAAATATGAAAAATACATAAAAACACTTGGAAAAAAGAGTATCTGTATATTCCGGCGTATAGGGCGACCCGGCGAATGAGATGACCTCCTAGTTTGACGCCGAGTCGCAAGACGATCGACGCCGAGTCACATGCCTAGAAAGTCGTCTTATACACCGGAAACTACATTATTTCCGGCATATAAAATGATCGACACCGAGTCGCATGCCTAGAAAGTCGTCTTATACACCGGAAACTACATTATTTCCGGCATATAAAATGATCGACGCCGAGTCGCATGCCTAGAAAGTCATACGCCTTA